>NC_135526.1:2497500-3097500 GCF_051989575.1 Stigmatopora nigra
TGCCACTTTCGTCCTTTTCTCACAGGGGTGCAGCCATGCCCGCCCAATGTAAACCCAACCAAAGACCAGGATGCGGATATGGTAAAGGAAGGCGAGCACGCCAAAACCAGTAGAGCGGCCCCCCTACCACCACCACCGCCACCACCACCGGCAGACGCCCAATCCAATGTGTTTGTCCTCAGAAAAATGGTGGATGAGGTCTTTACTGTTCTTTACAGTGAGTGTTTCATTCCAGTCATTCCAACCGGTTACTGTAGAGGCATACAACCCTAAACTTGTTCACCAGTATTAACATAAGTGCTTTGGTCTGCAGGTGAAGCGGCCGGAAAAAGCACTCTGGTTCCCGTGCCTTATGATCGGCTCCAGAAGGAGCCTACTTGCCTGACGGCCTACGGCCTGCCGGAAGGCGTCTCTCTTAGGAAGCCATCTGAATATGATGCCAAGACGCTCATTAAGATTCTGGAACAAAGCCACCGGATACATTTTACCGTCACAAGGTCAGCATACCATCCGAGACATAAGTGGGGTTGCCAAATAGTCAACATGATGATTGAGCCTTGTTATTCGCACAAATTCAAAGAAATCTTTAGGCGCTCCAGATGACTAGGTCCATCACTAGTTTGGGGATTTTTTTTTTTATTCTGGTTTGACGACATGTTTAACGCGCCTCCTCTGATTTGTGCACAGGCCGACGGAAGACTTGACTCGCGAAGCCAAGTCAGAAAGCACTGATCTGGGCCATCGTGGCTCATCCGGCAGTGCCGTGGCTCCGGGCAGCCCCGGCCCGGTCAAGACTACTGCCCAGGTAGTCACGCCGTCAAGTCCCGCCACTTGCGCCAACTCTGTTCTCTCAAACTTCCTGTACGGCATGCCCATATCCTCCAAACCCCACCCAGATGGCACGCCGGACTTCAAGCCCACGTCACTCCTAGGCCTGGCCAAGGACCGATTGGCCAATTGGACAGACAAGGGCACAAGTGCGAAGGATACAGCCAGCAATGGTAACTAACACCTTGGGATTTGTGCCCAAAACGCCAAGTAGTTTTTGGTCAATTTGGCTAAATTTGTGTCCCTTTGTTGTCATTTTTTTTAGATGAAACAGCAAGAGTTGCTGGGGAGCAGGGTCAAACACCTGCGAGTATTCACATATCCAAGAGATTACTCTTCTCCATTGTTCACGAGAAATCAGGTAGAGCTTTCCAGCAAATTATTCATATTCCTGCTTTTTTTAATTATAAGGTTGCCACTATGTGCAGTAATGTGATGATCACGAATTAGTCAACCATCATGTGGCTAGTAATAATAAGTTAACTGGCACTTGACTGCGGTAAACACAATCATTAAGGGACTCATAAATCGTTGGTGGCTGAACTCCTATAAATCAACTCGGGCTTTTTGTCAACTCAAACAGAAAAGAAAGCAAAGAAAATAATTGGATTTTCTTTTTGTCATCCGCTACAGAAAAATGGGACTCATTCATCCGAGAAACAGAGGACATTAACACATTGAGGGAATGCGTCCAGATACTGTTCAACAGCAGATACGGTGAGGAGTCAACTGGTATACTACACTGTAAACAACTTAACACGTTTTTTTTTGTGGACTTAAATGACCAACTTTTTAGGCATCTAGAATTGTTAAAAAACCATGGAGTTGAGAGACTTAGGTTCAAATTTGATCAAAAAAAATGTTCAAGTGAAAAACTAAATTTCCAATGTTACTAACCAAACATGTCATGAATTGTGAGAATACATTTTCAAGGGCGTTAACACCATACAAGAAATAATCAACTAAAACAAGCTAAAATTGTTCTCTTTTTTTGTGTGTACTGTAGCTGAGGCCCTGGGTCTTGACCACATGGTGCCAGTACCCTACCGCAAGATTGCTTGCGATCCGGGGGCTGTGGAAATTTTGGGGATCCCAGATCAGATCCCCTTCAAGCGTCCATGCACTTATGGGGTCCCCAAACTAAAACGAATTCTGGACGAGAGACACTCCATCCGTTTTGTGGTCAGACGGTACGTACCCAACGTCGTACGTGCAGTTTGCCAATTTGCCAAATCTGAAATTGACTCATAACTTATCGTCTGTCATGCAATGCAGGATGTTTGACGAAAAGATTTTTACAGGTAAGTGTGTCCCTTTCATGCTAAGTGTATAAATACAACCTTAAATGATGCTTGCATGTATTTTACCGTTGTGGTTTCCTCCAAGCTGCCGGCAAGATGACGAGGGAAGAAGGCAAACATGACAGTGGGGGCGCCGTCCCCGAAGAAATCTTCCCAGAGAATCTAAGCCTCACGCCGGCCCCCTCTGGCGCCGCTGACCTGCCGGTCAATCCTCACAGTGGCCGGTTAGAGCCCATCATTTCGCATACTGCAATTCCATAAGCGTAATGGGAAATACTGTACACGTAAAACATTCTCAAGGTCCACAATAATGTGTTTTTTTTTTTGTATATGGTAGTGTGTTTTTTGTATACATTTCCGATAACCTTGGGCTTGGTACGTTTTTCTAACACATACCTAGACACCATCTCTGCATACCTAATGAGCTGTCTTTGAACAGGTCGACAAGTGGATGCGTGAGTCCCCTAGCTGAGTTTGAAGCAGGTAAGAATGAATGCCAATGACGCCCTTCCAAAAAGAGGTGACTGTACTAATGTACGGAATGCCGGCAGGGCCATCAGGAGATTGCATCCCTTTGAAGAGGATTAAAACCGAACCTCCAGATACAGACATAATTCAAGTCACCGTGCCAGCAGGTAAACCACATAAAGGGGTATAACTTTTGCTGATGAGAACCGTTTGTGAGTGCGAAAGTCCATGAGATATACATGATAACTAATCTTTCACTCATCCATTAACAATGTGTGTGTGTTCAGAAGGGAGCTCCAGCATGGAGGAACCCAGCGAGCCCGCCTCCTCTCCCTGCGGCCCCTCGGCCCTCCACCAGCAGGCAGAGAACCACCCAGGTAACCTCCCCAACTCCTTGATGGTTGCCTCCTTACAAGCCGCCCCCTCCTCTTCCAGGACTGCCAGCCAGGCCCCTACCTGCTTGTTCTTTAGGGCCTCACGTATGAATTTTCAATTTCAAACCCCACCTTAGTGACACCGCTCAAGCCAATCCCGCCCTTTCCCCGACCCCAAAATCACCCCCACCCACCCCCACAGTAGCTCCTCACCCGCTAGTACCTCTCACACGAAATATTTAAGCTAAAAAGAACAGAATGAGAATCCACACCAATGTTTTCTTGGGTTTTAGCGCCAACGCCTCCTTATTCTCATCTTTTCTTTTTATTTTCTTGTTTTTTTTGACTGTGCTTTGCTCAAGTTTCTTTTCTTTCACAAATGACCCCTGCAGGAGACAAACCGGAGGTGAGTGAGTGCACGCGACAGAACGCAGCGTTCTTATGAACATCAAAGTACACCACCCCACCCATTAAATAAGCCATAACTTATCAAAAGGCACTACACTCCGACAAGCTAAAATATAATAAAAGTCGTTTGGAAATATTTTTGGTTGAGGTTTGGAAATGTATAAAGATGATCTTATGATATTTTTCATCTTTCAGCTGGCGAAGCATTATCACCTACTGCAGCACCCCAGGGCCACCGAAGACCCCCTGAAGGTAATGTGGAGACACATGGACTCATCATTTTTGTTAAAGCTCTTAATTAGTGCATTCCAGAAATGGTATTATTTACATTCTAATGTGATGACATAATCATAACAAGGAGTTATTGTGAAATAATCACAATAAAAACAAGTTAAAATTAGTCAAGGGATGGCCACTGTGTAAATACTTTTCAAAACTATGTATCAATGTATGTAAAGTCAAAAGCCACATGGAGTCCTACCTCATGTTTAAAGTCTTAATGAGGACTTTGCAGATGTATTTTGGTCAGTAATTGCTCATGTAAGCCAAAAAAAGTGTTTTTTTTCTTTCTTCAATCGCTTCTCTTACGTGTTCTTGTGGACATTGTTTTGCTCAGCTGGAAGCCTGGTGGATGATATCGGTGAAATGATTCTTCAGCTGCGCAGACAAGTGGATAACCTGTTCAGTATCAAGTATGGTAAGTTTTCCTCAATGTTTTTTTTTCTTTCATTTTGGCAAAAATGTGTTCGTAAATCAATATTTTGTCACCCAGCGGAAGCTTTGGGCCTCCCTGAACCGGCCAAAGTGCCCTACTCCAAGTTCCAGATGTACCCTGAGGACCTTTTCGTCACCGGGCTACCTGAAGGCATCGCCCTGCGACGGCCCAACTGCTTTGGGGCGGCAAAGTTGCGCAAGATCCTGGCCGTCGCCAGCCACATCCAGTTTGTCATCAAAACGTGAGTGGAAAACCTTAGCTTTTTGCTTCGAGCCTCACTAATATGCCCTAACATATATCCGTAGGCCCAAGCTCCTGAGCGATCAAGTCAAACAAGAGATGCCTTCTATCTGCGATACAGGTAGACAAAACATGGGATTTGTAGAAACTAAAATGTCTATTAAAGGTCTGTCGGCCATAAGGGAAAATGCCAGCTTATTAGTCTATTTGTCACACATAAGAGCCCTTTGGATAAAACAGTTATTAAGGCGTGGCTTGTGACAAAAAAACTGGTTTAACTTTTTGAATGGTTCCTCCTTAAAGAATTAGACGTCAATGACAAGACTTCATTGACAGAAGACAATATGGCATTGTCCAAAAGACCTGCTTTCTCAGGTAAATACAGACCAAAAAGATGTCAAATGGTCTTATAAGAGACAAAACTGAGAGGCCTGGCGGGGTCATTTGTCTATCTGCAGAGTGCCTGGAGTCCAAGCTGTCCAGGATTGATCTGGCCAATACGCTACGAGAGCAGGTCCAGGACCTGTTCAACAGAAAGTACGGCGAAGCATTGGGCATCAAGTACCCGGTGCAAGTGCCTTACAAGCGAATCAAGAACAACCCAGACTCTGTCATCATTGAGGGGCTCCCACCCGGCATCCCTTTTCGGAAACCCTGCACCTTTGGCTCGCAGAATCTGGAACGCATCTTGGCTGTCGCTGACAAAATCCATTTCACCATCACCAGGTTAATATCACTCACCTATTGTCTACGTTCATTACAAATAAAAACACCTACATATATACACATTTTTAAAAACGTTCCTTCTGATTAAAAGTTGCCTATTTTTTTTTATTTCTAGACCTTTCCAAGGCTTTATTCCAAAACCTGGTAAGAACAGAACATATTATATCATATCTGGTGAGATTATAAAACCCATTCATTCATAACTTGAGTTATGTTATGTTACTCAGCACCTCGTCGAGTCACTCTTCTTAAGAAGGCGTACGCGACCATTGGCGGTGAGTTACTAGTTAACCCAAACGATGATTTAAACTTGGCTTCTTTTCTTAAATGCCTTTTAATTCGGCGCTAGATGACGACGACCTCAACCGAGTGGGGGAGAAGGTGCTCCTCCGTGAGCAAGTCAAGGAGCTGTTCAACCAGAAATACGGTAATATTTCAAAATACCACATCCACATCATTAGTTTCACGCAACTACTTATCCAGGCCAGGCTTTGGGTCTGGACCGGGCCGTGGCCGTGCCATACAAGCTGATCCGCGGGAGTCCCGAGTGCATGGAGGTCGACGGGCTCCCCGATGACGTGCCCTTTCGGAACCCGGGAACGTATGACGCCGCCTGTCTGGAGAGGATCCTCGGCGCCAAAGACAAAATAATCTTCAGTGTCAAGAACCAGCTACAGTGAGAATATAACCTGTTTTCTCAGCATTCCTATTGAGATGGATACAAGTTGAACTTTTTATTTTCTTTTTCTCAGGCCTTTTTCAGAACTGTGTAGTCAGCCCTGCAACACAGGTACACAAACACAACATAATGGCCTGTTTATCACCCTTCATGAGTGGATAATGAGATGCCATGCATTTTTTTAGCGCTCGCATCCGAAGCCTCGACCAGTCGGCGGAAACGCAAGCGAGTTCAGGAAAGCCAGCGAGGCCCCGTTGCATCCGCTTCAGAGTTGGCGGCCCAGTCAGCCAATCAGATTCCCATCATGGTATGTTTTGGCTTTTGACTCATGTAAGATTTCATGAGCAAAAATGCCTGATTTTTTTTTTTCATTTTCTATCCTTAGCAGTGGCCCATGTACATGGTGGACTACAGTGGCGTCAACATGCAAGTATCAGGAAAAGTCAATTACTGACGAGAGTCGGTGCCCTGAAATGGCGTCACCAACAATCGGTGTTTTGTTCTTTTAACTTTAGCACTAAAAAAAAAAAAAAAGAAGTTGCGATGGTCATGCTCGATTAACGACAAACACAAAAGTGACGTCATATGTTAATGTTTGTACCTTTTATTTTTAATTTATTATATTTATTGAACTATAACGCTGCCATTAGCAGTAATGTTAATAACTATTACTGCTTAGCAGGAAAGTTTTTTTTAATGCTGCAGCCAGCTCTATAAATGTTGGGTACATTGATACAACTCTTTTGTTTTTGGTTGATTAATGGCCATTTATCTTCAGTCCAATCTCAATTTGATTTCAGTCAGGTGAGTAACTTCTATATCTCTCAAAAAAGGCAGGTAAGTGTCTGCAAATATTAACAAATGACCCCCCTGCTGCCTTTGTCCAATTCTGTTGTAAATACTTTCACTTAAAGCTTGTTTTTTTTTTCATTGTGAAGACATTTAAAGCCAAAAACAGAATGTGTTGACTCAATACTTATGGACTCGACTGTATCAGAATCATTTGTTTGAGTTAAACTAGCTTTTCTTTTGTACGTAAGCGCATTTATCGGAAGCCGTTTCAGCGTTTTATTGCGGAGCCAACTTGTCTGTGTATTTTATAAGCTATAAAGCAGATATCTGGAATAAATGCTCAAAAGGCTTTCCACACTTATTAGCATTATGTACCATAACATGAGTCAGTTTGAATGTATCAAGTAGGGTTTTATCCCTGACTTAAAGAGTAAAGAATGCTATAATGACTAACTAACCCCCTCGTAAACATGCTGTACCTTAACGCCAATTAGGCCTTTCCAAATAAAATGTGTTGCCTTGCTTGGTTCGATTGTTCACATCATTCACATCAAGTCTTTTTTTTTTGAATTGTTTTTATTGCAGTGACTTGTACAGAAAGTGAGGCCACGATTGTCACCGGCAGGGAGCTCTTTTGGGACATTGAGGTCAAGTTTAGGAAAGGTACACTTGTTTGTTGGTCACATTTGTCACTTACTCAACCATCATTTATGCTGATAGTGGATGTCTATCGCTATCAATGGCAGTTGAGAAGTCTAAATAGATCGAGTGGGTGCAGTGTTAAATTCAGTTACAATAGTGTCCTATATCTGTACTAATAATTCACTTTCAAACTTTTTCCTCCCATCGAATTGTTGCCACTTCTCATCAAGTATGCTTTTCATTGCATAACTCATCCGTTTTTTTTCTTTAAGTTGCAGTTCTTAATGCGCCGTAACAAGTAAAGTGCTTTATGAGCGTCGGTGCCGTTGTGGCGACGCGACAAGGAGCTGCTATGAGAAAAAAAACAGCATGGGTGTCTGTCTTGCTGGTTTCACCAGCTACATGTAGGTGAGCCCAGAATAATTATGATGCTGCTGAGCAACTTATGCCGGTCTATGCTTTTTCATTTTTTAGCAGAGAGATGATGCGACTGAAGCTAGAAAGGCAAAATTCACAACAACAAAAAATGATTTTCTGGTGTGAGGGCTTGCAGGAATGTAGACCCTTTAGCAGAAGGCGGGTTTACACAGTCTACCAATGTTTCCTTTTCGGCATTTGGGACTCTGTTATGGTTCTAATACGACCCGACCCCCCCACCCAATTGTGGAAAATTTGCTGGGTTCTTCTCCCCGATTCCAGTGTCTGTCTGTTTGACGTTTACACCGCAGTCCGGTGTCAAAGGGGTTCCCTTTAGGTACGTCAAATTTTTGGGGTGGGTGGGTGTTGGGTTTGGGGACTTTAGCTATCGCCGGGGGCTTTGAGGCAATCCTCGGTCACGCCCTGAGAGGCCAGCTCGGACAGGACGTTGTCAAGGTAGTTGGGATCCGGAAAGCCGTGTCCCGACAGATTGGACATCATCTCCGTCTTGTGGTGGATTCCATTCCACACCACTGTGTCAGGCTCCCCGGTGGTGCTAGACGTGCCCACTGTGAAGATGAGGCGACGCATCCATGCCACCTTCAGCAGCTCCAGAACCTTAAGACAGGGAACAAAAACAAAAATGTACAACTCCCTGGCAGAATCTTGACACTAGGATAGACGAGTAGAAGAGTTGGCCAAATGACCTTTCTGCCTTTGTCACTGTCCGGCAAGAAGCAGAAGCGAGGAAAACCCCGGCAAGTGTACGGCTGTCCTGGGTTAGGATGCTCCGGTCCCTGCCATATCATAAAAGAAGGCTTGAGATGCCAGCTGCCATTGTGACCACACATTTTGTCAAGTTCATCAGTCCCACCTGTACTCCGAGGGGGACGCTGTAGATGATCTGTATGGTTCCGCAGTCTGGATGTCCGGGCAGCGCTTGAGGGATGCTGTATATCTCCATCTTGCCTTTTGGCTGCGTGCCCGTTTTCTCGCCGTAGATGGTCTTACACGAGGGGCACTGCAGGCTTCCATCCTGAGGAGATTAAAGCCGGCCAGGTCATCAATTAGTCATCAATTCAGATATTGTAAGAGAACCTATTGATACCTTAGTGCCGTTGTTGTACATGGCCAGCATACAGAGCATGTGCAAGGTGTGCCCACACTTGACAAACTTCCCCACGGCAGCAGGTGGGATGCCCTGACTGGCCTCTTCCGTTGTGGATGATGATGCTGGCATTTCATAGCCAGAAGGATTGGACAGCTGATCCATGCAGATGATGCAATCCTGGGAGGAGAGAGAGAGAGATGGCATTAGGAAAACAAAACAAAAGCTTGGCAGCTTTCGGGTGGACGCTACCTCGTCGGGGACGCCAGGCACCGCCTCCATGTAGCGCCGGATCACCTCCTCGGCTCTCTGAGCAGAAGCTGAAACGAAATGTGGCCTCAGGAGTCATTCTCAGGTCTTTGCAACTTTTCTCCTGATGCATTTTTGCTCAAAAGGAAAAGGGGCTTTTGGTCAGGGTAGACAGGACATTCAAAGATGGGAAATGATGAACACACCGACTCCTATCCTTGTATAAAAAACTGAATTGGCCGCTCACATTTTGATACAGAACTGATGATACAACAGAGCCAGGTGGCAAAAAAAAGACTGGGATATTTACAGCAAGTTGTTTTATCTGGGTGCTCAGCTTCACTCCTACCGAGAGAACAAAGCCTCAAGGATGATTTACCGCCAACTAATGTTTGGCAAGGCTGTTTTGTACCACTTTAGGAATTCTTTTGTTGTCAGATCTTCAGCCCTAGTCTTGAAACACAGCTGCGTGAAATGGATGGGTGGATGGATGGGGGGGGGGGGGGGGCAAACAGCACATCACAAGACGGAATGAGGGGCCGGAAGACGTAAAACGCGAGGATGGATGAAGGTGACAACGTGCTCCTCCGAGCGAGGGCGTTCGGCACGGTAGCTACCTCTTCTGTGCTGCCTCTTGGTTCGCTTAACTGAACTGCCGCTGGCGCCGGCGGAGGGCTTGTTGGGCCTGCCGGCGGGGGGGAACCGGACGGGAGGCGGCAGTGGCGGCGGGAGCGAGAATTGCTGGAGCGGCAGATGCTGATGCGGCGGAGGAGGAGGAGGCTGCGGGTGGGGGGCGGCGGCGGTGAAGTGCACGCCCAGTCCGACCGCTGACATCAAAATGGAGGCCATGCCTGGAGCGAGGGGGGGGCAGGGGGAAGTGAGGGTTCCGGGCGGAAAAGGACCGGGGCGGGCGGGCGAGCGGGCGGGGCAAAGCGGGTGAGGTGCGGGAGCAGAAAGGAAATCAAAAAAATTGAAGAAAAAAAATATATAAAAAGGGGATGAGATGGAGCAGCGACAGATGCACCCACTGCCAATAGTTTCAAGTCACAATAGAAATACCTTTTCCCAGATTAGATTCCCTCAAAAACAACCGTATTTGATGTGATGCTTTCTGTACAATTTTGGTCATTTTAAATGGAAGTAATTGTTTACATAACAGTAGCTTTTACCTGCCAGGGCTGAGCTGACGCTGGTGGATCCGTTGAGCTGAACAGGGATGGAAGGAATGCTGTTGGGGAAGCAGAAAGGGTGGCAGTGAGTGGGTGGGTGGGGGTGACAAAACAAAACACTCGTTCAGTGGGTCCCAGTACAAACATGGTCTTCTTTCGACATCATCAGATTATTTGCATCCTGAGCTTGTGAACCTCCAACGTGTTAAATAACAACAGAACACAGACAAACGCGATAACCGTAATAATAAAGCCTTGGTGCGAGAAAGATAATGAGCGCAGCAGCAGCAGCGTTAGGCTGGAGGAAGCGCAAGTGACCAGCATGTTAATGTCTACTCATTAAAGCAGAGCAATTTCGACCCGTGGGGAACAAGAAGTAAACATCATTCAGCAAACTAATCATTTAGTTCAGGGGTCTCCAAACTATTTGGGTCAGGTGATGCTTGTTTTAGTAGAAAGCAAATATATTATTTCATCTAACTTTACAGCAGGTATTCATACTTTAAATAGCTACTTTTTCAAGGATTTAACTTTCTGCAATTGACCTTATTTTACAGTTGATACCAACCTTAAGCCGTTTGCACCCGAAGAGCTACTCAGAAGGGGGCTGGCTGAAGCCGGAGGCGGCCAGGGGCTGCCCCATGACATAGCCCCGACAGAAAGGGGTCTTCTGGGGTAGGGGGAATAGACAGAGGTTGGATGCGCCGCCGCTGCCGTCACTCTACTCGTCCCCTGCAGACTGGGACGGTTCAGGCTAACCGACGAGAAGGAGTGGCGCGAGCGGCTAGGAATGGGGCCCGTACCCCCATGGCTTAGACATTGCTGGCAGGAGCAGGGCGGGGCTCCCTGAGGAGAGACCAGGGACAAGGGGACACTGGCAGGGAGCGCCGATGGCCCCGACGGGATGGCCGGGGGTCCGAATGAGGCCAGTGGGTAGGGGAGGTTGCATTGGCGCCGCACCTGCCGCCTGAACCCGGATGACTTGTTGACCTGGGCCAGGGAGGTCAGATCCACAATGTAGTTATAGCCATGAGGGCCCAGGTCAGCTGTGCCCTGCCGGGCCTGGTAGCTGTGCTCCAAGAGGATGGAAGTGCGCGTTTCGTAAGGGGTCCAGCCGCCCTCATCGTTGGCCCACTCCCAGTATACGCCGCTACCCAGGCCCGACGACTGGGCGAACAGGGATCGCCTCACGGAACGGGTTTTTCCTGAGGAAAAAAAGTGAGGAAACAGAATTTGAACTCAGGATTGATTGTTTGATGCAGTACTTCTCATAGACAACCTATGAAAACATTTGTTTACATTGACACGTGAGTTTCCCTTTGTCAGTTTGGACATGGATCTCCCTCACGTTTAAGGAAATATAAACAAACTTTTTTTCTCATGCACGAGTCTAAATCTCAAACAAATACATGATTAGAACTTAATGGATTTGTCAAATCGGGTCATCTGATAGGGTCAACATCCCGATGACAACTACGCACATCCGTCATCTGTTTTCATGCTAATCTACCTAGCCGGGGCCTTTCAAGATAAAAGCCACGAGACAACAATTCAAACTCACCCGTGTCCTGTCGAAACTGCTTCAGGCTCGCCACGTCAATAAGATAGGGTGACAAACTAGGGTCCGACTGTCCCAGGCAGATGGTGGCGGCACCGATCGGGCCCCCCCGGTGGCCCCGCGGCGAAAGGCAGCGCTCTATATAAGCGCTCACCTGGCCGCTGTACGGTCGCCAGTGGCCCAGATCGTCCTGCCATTCCCACACAGCGATCATGGGCTGCGAGTGACCTGACATCGGAGAAGGCCCCGGGGTTGCCGTCGCAGCTACCGCCGATGTGGATGGACCGCTCCGGGATCCGTTGACCCGAACGCAAGAGCCGGACACAATCGCCATATTCGATCGGCCCCGGTTGAGCTTTAGCTCGATGCTATTGAAAGAAAGGCTAGGCTGACGCTAGGTTAGCTGGGCTTGCTGAAGAACACCATGGCGAACAGGTTGAAATCGGCGATGTGGCACCTAACACAGCACTTTCTCCTCTAAAATGAGATGTAAGTACATTTAGATCGAAAATGCTAGTCACCAGAAGAGGTGCAAAAAGATAAACGTTGTTGGTATTTTGCGACAGCGTTGCCAGGGTGTTTGGTTGCTTGCGTTTCCTACCACTGCTGCATTCAAAGACACTCGATAAAAATGATTTTGTTAAAGTTCTCTACCGCAGGAGTGTTTAATGTTGTCAAAATGAACGTGTGTTTTATGAGACGTTATACAAACACAGACATATCATGTAAATAGTTATTACACATTTCAACACTACTACTTGTTAATAACCGCGTTTGATTTGCAATGAGCGTTACTTTACTATTTCCAATTGTTTCGAAGGCAGCATGTTCTCTCTTGTGACAGACGCATCTTTTGTCCAAGTCATAAATACGCGCAATGATCCAACAGGGATGGGGCGTCGTCTATCGTCGGTTGATTTTTACGTCTGTGCCATTCAATAATCACAATATTAAAGAAGCTATAAAATGTTGTTTTTAAAACCGTTTAATCTGCTTGTTTTGCAATAAAAGTAATTTCCTGCACACTTGCATACGATTCATTCCTAATACTTACTCTGGTTTGTGATAAACTACTCTGTTTGTTAATCTAGCAATATATATGAGTTAAGTGCATTTATTTAAAATAATACAAATAAACAAACACTTTACACCCTCTCTAGGCGTCTATAACTTCTATATAGCTAAAGCCAGAATTCCCAAATACAGTAATTGAGACAGAGGGAGGCGGCAACGCTCCATTAATGTTTTGGCTGTCGAGCGCTTAATAACACCAAAAAGATCCAGAGTAATACGAAAACTAGTGTTTGAGAAAGAGAATTGCACACAACGTATTATTACGGAAGATGAATGTTTATTTTTTGATGCCAAATTGAAAGTTGCATTCATACATAAAAAAATATCACCAAAACAATAAATTTGGCTGCATTTGCACTCTGACCTCAATTTAAAAAAATCCTCGATAAATCTCTGTGAATATTCCGACTCTTGAGAGCAACCTGACAAGCATTTAAACGTTTTAGCATCTTTTTTATGACGCAGTATACTTATAGTTTTACTCTTGTAAATCAGAACTGGATAGCCATTACCCTCACAGTTAACCTTTTTAATTGCAGCCATTTGACCCCACATATCTAGGGGTAAAAGTAACCAGTAACATTAATACTACTCTACTGCAAGGCATCCTTTATTAAAACCATTAGTGGTGCTGCTCTATTTAATCAATGGTCCTCTCATCAATAACCTTAATTCAATAAATGACAATCAGACTGCCTGGCTCGTCTGCACCACTCTCCAGATTAATTTTGGGGGATAAGAAGAGTCCGAAGCGTCTTCAAATTTTCCACACTCCAAATGGGTGAGTCCATATACTCCACTTCCGTTTTACAAAATAACACCATGTCTCTTAACTGATGTTAAACATTCCATGATTTTGACATTCATTTTTTTTCAGGAGTCAATGAAAACATAGCATACGATGTAAAAAAAATGCTAAAATAATGAATGATATTCTTGATTAAATATTAAATGGTAGTATTGCATTGTTTTTGGCTGCTAGTTAATTCAAGGTACATGTCAAAGTGACATAAATAGATTTATTTGAGACAAATGACTTCTTTGTCGCCACCTTGTGGCATTTTAATGTACGTGAAGGTCACATATTTGTCAAGATCTCATCTCATCTAAGTTTCTGAACAACTTTGTCCTCATTAGGGTCACGGGGGGTGCTGGAGCCTATCCTAACTGACACCCTGAATTGGTGGCCATTGGAGAGAAACAACCAATCACCCTCACACTCATATCTAGGGGCCTTTTTAAAGTGTCCAATTAGCCTACCATGCATGTTTTTGTAATGTGGGAGGAAATCGGAGTACCCGGAGGAACCCCATGCAGGCCCTGGAGAACATGCAAACTCCACACATGTGGACGTGACCTGGATTTGGACCCAGAACCCCAGATCTGTGAGGCAGACGCGCCAAACACTCATCCACCAGACCTGGGCAATTCATTCCACACATAGCTGCCTGCAGTGGTTGCATGTTTTCGTTCCAACCCCTAAGAGGAAATATTTGCACCAATCTGGTATCTTGGAAATGCAATCAGTGGATCGCAGTCAGGTGCGTCTTATTTCAGGAATCGAATTTGTCAAACTGTCAGTGCTGGATCGGTAAGAACGAAAACCTGCAATCACCCCTGCCCTCCAGGATCGGATTGCCCAGGATTGTTTTATGACAGTCAAACAGATAGCCAATGTTTTCGCTTCTCTCGTCTTATTTTGAAAGGCCCAATCGGAATCGACTTGTATACTAACATAGTGGACTTGATAGCTTCAAATCAACTCGATTGTCAGTAAGGTGCGCACGCTCACTTTGAAAGCGTTTCAATAGACGGAACGGAAAATCAACCGGTCCCCCCTCGTGCAAAAATAAACCAGATAGACGATCATCAATCCGGGTTTACGTGAGTCCAAAGAATTGCAAAATCTTGGTGGGACTCCCGTTACTCGCGAGGATGATGCTCCGCATCATTCGCCTCCACAACCCCAAAGTAAAGCGGCAATAAGCGAAGGGGGAAAAAACTCGCCGGACTTCAATCGCGCTCCCCATCCACCCGGATAAACAAGCCACGCCAAGCCAGCCAAGCATCCTTGGAATCAGTCGTGACCACCTGTCCCGTAAAATGCACTTTCAACCCTGCATCCTTCCTCGGAAGAAACCCGAGAAGCGTGAGTGACAGGTCGACCACCGCGGTGCAAATCATCCGGTCTTTCTTCACTCAAGGAATTCATATCTCCCCCTAATTTTTTCCCTGCGATCGCTCCCCTTTTTTTACAAAACAAAAATTGCACCGACTCCGTTTCAAGGAGGAAGACGACATTTGCTGTGAGATTTGTGAATTTTGGGGTGTTGCTTTGGAACTTCCAGAGAGGGGGGGCGCGTGCGCTCTTTTTTTTGATCGGGAAAGGAGCCACATTGCCGGGGCTTGGCTTGTGAACTCACCCGTTGAGGGTGCCAGTCATCCAGCCACCGATTCATCTGAGAGAGATTTACTCCTTCTTGGATTTAATCACTCTACCTGCTGGGAATTCTACCATGTCAGGTGTACGGGATTGCAGAAGGACGCCGCTCCTCCTCCTCCTCTACGTGATGGCTGCGACGCTTTCATATGGTAAGGAGACCCCGACCCCCGTGTGCACCCCTAATAATTCCTTCCTATGGGTATTACAATTGTGATGCATAGACAAATGATTAGTCACTCCGGGAGATGGACACGTATGCTTTAATACTTTTTTTGGAGGGGTTGTTGGGGGGGATTTGTGATGACACAAAACAAATATGACTGAAAAATGTGCAAATCTCAAATATCAACACTGGCCATTTTATGCCCAAATTGCATAATTTTACGATGCCTACTTTGAATTATTGGATGTCTTAGTCACTCTTATACAAGAGATAATCCTACTGTTTGTCCTACATTCACCGGTGGATGCGCAAAGATGATTTTTCAGCATAAATTGAACATATTTCTGAGCACTTGTGCAAAGGCAGCAAAGTACAAGGTACAAGTTAATCTTCATGGATGAAGGTACTATAGAGAAATTGGTTTATGAATTGGATAAGGTAAAATAAAGTGATAGAAGATACCAACATTTTTGAGAATAATTTGGAATGTGTAATATGTTACTCAAAATAACAAAATGCCAACACTGATCATGACATTGATACATGAATGTTACCTTTGGAAATGATATGCAGAATGATATAGTTAAGGTAAGTGATATTAGTGCAATGTTAATTTTTTACCCCCCACATTGTTATCGAAACTATTTGAAACGTGAATGTTCCTCGCCCACTCTTCCCAGTTCAACTGGAATAGAACAACCGATAACTGTCCAGAATTCCTCTTTTCTATCGTATTTCTGTGGAAATATTTTCTATGAAAGGCAAAATATCTTCAAAATAACGTTGCCTTGGGAAGAGTGTACATTAGGACTCGCCAGTTGAAAAACAACATATAATCGTACTGCTACTTACTTACCAATGCCTTTAAATCCGCAATTCTTTGATATGATACGCAGAAAGATTTCGATCCTTATATTTTTCTGAAAGTGTCCCTCCGAACAAAAACACACAAACCATCTCCGCAGCCTTTTAAGTCATTTTCTGGAGGGCCACAATTTATAATGATGACGTGACTGCAATTCAAGCACCTGAGCCACTGCAGCTCATCGCCTCTCCCCGTATAATTGGCTGCATAATGCAGTTTGCACTTTGTGTATCTGCGACGCGGTGGGATCCCATTCTGTCATGGCTTCACAATCGCCTCACTGTCTTACTCATTTTCTACCCTCAATTTCGTTTCATTACCGCACATAAGAAACACCTACCTGTGCGCAAAAAAAAATGAAAAACAAAACAAAACACCCTAGCGCTTTTATTGACGGTTTCGCTACTCAAATTCACGTGCACGCAATCACGCTATTAAAGGGATTGGCGGTCAATGTTGTTAGCACCACCTTTCTGGACTACTACAACGCCGCTGTCAGGAATAATTGTGGTCAAGGCTTTGGCTTGAGGCTAACTGCCTCCCAGCTTCCTCAGGAATTCACAAACTTTGGAACTCGAGGACCAAAGGTCCCCCAATAAAGTCAAATAAATGAATTTAAAAAAAAAAAACAGGTTCAAATATAAATGTGAAAATGAATATGGACATGAATACATCATTCATTCAGTATAACTGAATACAAAAATAACTCAATAGTGACTTTTAAGGCTTTATCCAGTAGGCTCATTTGCACTGTATTGCACATCAGTTAAGCTGCCTTGAAGGTTGGCTTGTTTTTTATATTTTTGGGACTATTCATTACCATAGCCAGTTTTTGTTTACTACTTTTTGTATTTTGAGTCTTTTCACTAGTTTTGAAAAGAAGCTTTTGTCAAGCACTTTGATTAGTGTGCTCAGTGAGAGACATTGCAATGTAAGGCTTGGCTGGAGTGAAAGGACAGCTTCATTTTTCTGGACAAGTCATTTGTGTATAATTTCAAGTTGGTCAGGCGACCATGTATATGTTGTGTTTGGGCCTGGAGGTCATTTATTAATGTAGTCAATTTACCAGCGTTGATACTATAGCCAAGCAGAGACAACACATGTGGCTCCTCTCACAGTTCAAATGAACTGGACGTCTGTCGCTGTCCATGGTGCTGAAGTATGTTTTTGTCATTGTTAGACTCTGTTTTTTTTTAGTAGTGCAGTGTTCTTGCCAGTGGAACACATCCACTTACTCTTAGTAATCAGTTTGTTCTTGACTGCTTGAGTAGTTGTTGCTGCTTTGTTTTGACATGCACAATCATGCAATCAGGACTCCTTTCTCAAGATGAGTGGACTCTTCAAGGACAATTCTGTCATCCTTTTTGCCTGCTTCTTCCGCCACTTTAATGACCGTATGTCTAATTGCGCTGTTAACGTGTCACCACAAGGTCCATACATCAGCACATTAAATAAGTTAGCAATCTTGGCACACGTGTGCGGAAAACGTTCAAATAAACTGAGTCAAGTACAAGAAGTTTTTGAATTTTTAAACGTGTTAATGGAACAAAGTAAACTTCAAGTTGTCACTAGGGATGTAATGATTCTTTTATTTTTCTTTTCCGATCCATTTTTTTTCATACATATGTTTTGCAGATACCTATCCATATTTTTAGAGCAGTAAAAATAATACAAAAATAATCTAACCAGTCAATAATGAATCTTTTTTTGGTACCTCATCAGAAATCTACTATAGTAGAGACAATTGTGTTAAACAGAACATAAACAATCAGGTTGTTATTGTTAGAAAACTCTACCGTTACTAAGGAAATGACAATATAGTTTATAGTTTCAGTCCTAAGCTTGAAAATTGAGAAAAACAGATGACGGAGAAATGTCACGCTGAACCACACAGTATGAGATCTAAAATTATTTGGTGCCAAGATCAAATATCATGGAAAAAAATCTCCCCCTTCAGGGATAACTTGCTATCTAAATGTATATTTAGAAAAACATGCATTGCCAAGAGGAATACAAATATAGGTGACAGGTGCAGCGACAGCAAACGTCAAAAACCCTGAGCGCGATAAAAACCAACATTGGCTTATTTTAGTGAAGTTGTCGCATTTGCTAACGAGGAATTGTTTTCCAGGTTAAAGAACATGGAGAAAAATAGCAACTTTTAAACAATCATTTGCAAATGCACAGACACGGATGAACAAATCTACTAATTGCATGAGCTCACTGTAGAAGTCTTTGTCTTGCTTGCGTTGGATTAAAATACAGCGGGTTTTTAAACCTCTAATTAGTGGTGATCAAGTGTGGGATAATCCATTTTGTATTTCACTGTCTGCAGAAAGGTGATTTGTACTTAATTTGCACCTCTTCCAGGTAATGATGCGTAGGTATTAGTCTTTATTTTTTTGTAAATGTCAGGTTGGACGGTAAAAGGAACACACCAAGTTGTTATGGCAAAGACTTAAAGAAAGAAGGAGCCCTCAAGACAGCCTATTTTCAGCCATGTTTGTGTATTTTGACCAATCATCAATGTCTTTTTAAGTGGGTGACTTATCTAACGGATGTTTAACAGTGAAGAGATTCTACCCACCACCAGCGACTTAGTCTAAAAAGACATGCAAATGCTGCAAAAGCCTAAAGCCAATCGAAAATAGGGTGGGTGGATTCAATGTATATTGTGGATAATGAGGCAGGCCATGATGTTAGAACATAGCAAGCTCAAAGCATTGAAAGCTATAATTAAATATTCATTTGCAAAAATTGTTAGTGCGCTTGGAGGTGTTCGTTTTCAAGGTGATACACTTCAATATCTTTTTGTTTTGGGGTGGCGAGGGAGGAGAACACAATCTTGTGATATTGGTAATTAGCCAAAGGGTTAGAGCAGAGTAGCAAAGGGTTAGAGCAAAGGTGTCCAATCAAAGAGCAGGTAAGCAAAAGGTTAGAGCAGGGGTGTCCAATCAACTGGATTGCTGTGAGCTCTCCAAGTCAAAATGAATTGGACGTGTATTGCCGCCAATGGCAGTTAGGCATTATTACTCAATTCCATACATATCATTTCTTTAACATTCAATGGAAGTGAATGTATACACATATATACACATATTCACACATATATACACATATATACACATATATATACACATGTACACATATATACACATATATATACACATGTACACATATATACACATATATAAACATATATACTCATATATACACATATACACGCATATATACGCATATATACGCATATATACGCATATATACACATATATACACATATATACACATATGTACACATATATGCACATATATACACATATATACTCATATATACACATATACACACATATACACACATATATACACATATATACACATATATACACATACATGCATTTACATATATACTTATATATATTTCGTTATCACATTTATTTCAACAACTCAGGTTTTGGCCCCTTAGCTAATGGAGAGCTGATGTTCAAGTTATTTGCTCCATCTGGTGCTATAGATGAGAAATGCAATATAGGTTGGATGTAAGATTCATATGCTATCATATTTTCATGAAATGTATTGAAATAAAACTTGGACAGCGGGCCGTAGTTTGGTCACCATTGCCTTAACATATATTACAAGTTATAGTAGTGGTTCTAAAGATCAGGAACAACATTAAAGCATGTGTGTCTGCTTATTGTAGTAGGCTACATGGAAAAAGTCAAGTAATCATGCTGGAAATTGAACAAGGAGTTGGACAGGTTTGTTAGAAAACAGACATTTTGAGTGAGCAATATCAGGAAGCTGTCCTCCTGACCCCCACTCAGTTGCCATTATTACAAAGGCTCCAACTGGATCTAAAAAGTACTTAAAGTGTCTTTTTTCTATAGAGTTTGATACAGATGCCTACCCATTAACCTGCTGTCAGTATGCTTTTGTAAAATGTTCCACTGGATGATAACATTTTAGAGCTTTACTGAGGTTTTGTATTTGGTTTTGAGACATTTTGTGTTCAGGTGCACTTACTGGCTTTCTGCTGTGTAGCAGCGGGGCAAAGGAATTGTGACACTCTGGGTTTTTATTTGCTTCTTCTGTAATAAACCTGTAGAAATCTGCACCGTGAAAAAAAAAAAGCAGATGAATTATGCAGTCTACAGTGCAGCCTTCCTCAAGAATTACGTTTCAAATCTTGCTTGTATTGATCTTGACATGCCAAAAGAAAAACTTTACAAATGAGGACATTCCAAAAAATCAACTGTGCTGGAATGTGTTATCTACGAAATGACAAAACTAGGCCCGTCCGTCATTTTTTTTCTTTTTTTTTCTGCTTCTGGTCTCATCATGTTTAATTCAAAGACTCTTTCTTGTGCGTCCAACAATAGGAAACTTTTTTTTTTCTGAGCCTCAAAGAAAACTGTGATGAGAAATGAGACTGCATGGAAATTGAGTGTCGTCAACGTTCCCTGTGATTGGCTACAATTCCACTTTGAATAGCTTTCTTTTTGCTTTTCTTTGACTCAACTCAAATGTCTTAAACTGCCGCATTTGTTCATTCAAATCCTCCTAGTCATAATGTATTGGATGTCCATTGCAGTCACTGACACCAAAAACATGGCCATTGGTAGTCAAGACCTCCCATTTTAATTTTATACATATATACATATATTTTTTTCCATAGGGAAAATCTATTGTGAATCTACTTTTTTTTCAGCTGTCAAAATCCCACTTATTACTTCATCCAGCACAATCTTATGCATGTTAACATTATTGCATAAATAAATTGCATTCATTTTTTGTTCTGTTACTTTTTTAGTAGAATTATGCTTAGAATCGGGCACAGTTTTGAGCCAGTATCCTACCTGATTTGTACACAGCTGTTTGGGCTATTATAAATGAATGAATGAATGAATGAATGTATTTTCCGTTCTGCCTTTATAAGAGTCTTGGGGGTGCTTGAGTATATCCTAGTCAATTTTGGGCAGTAGGGGAGAAGGGATACCCGGAATTGTTTGTCATAGCTAGTGAAGATTTAGATAGGCTTGTTGAAAAATAATGCATGTTTTGGGGGTTGTAGGAAGAAACTGAAGTACCCGGAGAAAAGCCACGCAGGCGTGGGGGAGAACATTTGAAATTATACATAGGAAGGTCAGAGCATACTGGATATTGAACTCTTGACTTCAGCACTATGAGGCCATTAAAAATATTCAGTGGGATCAAGAAATGTCTCACGGCCACACTTTAGGTCACTTTGGCTAATCAAAAGCCTTGAAGAAAGTCATTGAAGATGTAGCACAACATTACTTTTTACTGCTTTTACACACATCTGTGTGTGTGTGTGTGTTCTTGCAAACAGTTCATTCAGTTCATTGATTTCAGGATATTATCCAAACTGTGTCAAACGGAAATTCATCTTGAAATCATTAATCCAAATGAATGAGTTTCACAATCCAAAGCAATTCACTGCATTTTGAAAGAAGCTTGTCAGCAGCAATGGAAAAGAATTCAGGCTCTTCATAAAATAAATGCGACCAGCTTTTTAAATGTTATTGGGAGCGCTTGTTCTGTTTTAATACGAGTACAATTTTCCAGGACGACTTGGCTCGCAGCTACGTTTTTACCACTCGTCGCACGGTCTATGAAAATGTCTTTTTCTTCTACCCTGGAGCCCGTTTGAATCGATTCTTTTTATTGGGGTGCATTGGAGAGAAAAGGAATTGCGACGTGTTGCGAGATGACATTTGTCATCTTTTTTAACAGATGCTACCCAAAAGAATTTAACTGCCATTTTTTTCTCTTCTTTTGCCCACATTGTTTTGTACCATGCAGCATTTTCCAAGTAGGAATTATCAGTGGCGTTTATAAAAAGTGATACTCTCTAATTACAGAAATCACTCTGGATATTGAAGCCATAAATTGACAAATTTATGTATTTGTAAAGTCTTGTGACCTCTAAACATTTTGAATGAGGTCCATGGGAATGTTTGTTTCAGAAGGCAAACACGCAGATGGAAAAATTTGTTTTGGAGAGCGCAAATCTCATCTTCCCGGCCAAGTAATCACACAGTCATTGCCATTGATTAAAACCCTATTAAACTCCTGCAGATAGTAGATTATATTCGCTTTTCAGCCCCTGGGAGAGACAAGTCTTAATTCTACCCTACAGTAGTTTGCCACCACGTTCGTTAGTGCCTGATTAAGTGTGGAAAAATAGTTGAAATTTACTCTGTCTTCTTTCAAGAAGAGTTGATTCAGTGGTTGAAGCGGATTTTGGTGGGATAACTCTACTACTGGTACGTGAAGAATAACCAAATTAATAGCTTAACTCTGTTTAGCATTAGAATGGCTTCATTTAATGGACGTTTTATCATTTGCTTTTCTACCTGTGACCCTTGTGAGGATATGCGGTTCTGAAAATGAATGAATGGTCGTCTGTATTTTGATTAAAAAAATAATGAACTGAATCCTATGAGTAGATAATCTGTAAATGATCTCACAAATTGTCTAATTCTGATTTTGCTTTCGATCTATGTCCCATAATTGAGTACATTCAACCTCTATACAAGGGTCTTCCAATTTTTTACGCAGCAAAACAGTATTTCCTGCCTGAATGGAAGACTCAATGTGATTAAATCCTGACTCATTTGGGCACTGAATTATAACTTGTTCCGCAATGCTTTGTAGATGCGATCCCACTGCTTTTTGAGCATCCAGCGTAAAAAGTCTTACCAAGATGAATTAGTCATCATCGTGATCTCCAAGGATACACATTTGGGTGCTTTGTTGTTGGTAGTGGGGGGGGTTGGGGGGTTGGGGTTGGCCTAAATGCACAATGTTCCCATATTTCCTTTACAACGGAAGTAACCACTCGCCACATTTAGTGGCTAACCCTCGAGCTAGAACAAACTCTACTGGATGCTGATGCCATTTTGCTAAAGTCAGACAACAATCTGTACTGAGTGACTAGCATATTTACCAAACTGAACGTTAAATCTTTTATTTTTTTCTTCCAAAAATTGACTGCATCATTCTAATATAGCAAATAATAAATAAAAGAATGATAGCAATTGTTGAGTGATGAGTACATTGATGCACTCATAATCTGGTGTGCTTTATGTATCAAAACTTTAAACAAAAAACAAGAACATTTGAATTGACTTAATTTGATTATATTTGATCTTCATGTTTAAGACAAAATTGGAACAAAAAAATTGCAAAAAAAATCTATTTTTTTATCCACTTTTGTTGTTCTGCATTGAAATTGTATTTTTTGTTACTATACATTGATCATATGCATTTATTTTTTCCACCAAATTGTATGAAATATACCTCTAAATCATCTGCAAACCATTTACTAACCACTTAAAAAATGGTAAGTGGAATCTAGTTGTACCTTTTTGAAAAAGGGTTGTACTTTTATCTGGTATTGCCACTGACCAATGATAATGAATAAGTTAATGACTGCAGCAAAACTAAAGGTTTTAATCAACTCACAAACTACTACAAAGTTCCCACTGATACACATTCGTCAATTGGAAATACATAGCATTCCACCTCCCCATAAATGCTCAATTTTCTGACCCAACAATTTACTGGTGTTATAATTGGCTGTAGCCGTGGTCTAAATACTGAAATTAAATTGTCATCTCACAAAAAAAAAAAATCGGCTTTCCCTCAGATGAGGTATGGAGGGCGCCCACGGGCCCGTCATTGGCCAATCAATACAAACCCTTCGTCTCCAAAGTATTTTCTAATTGAATCACTTTGCTGTTCCAAATGATGTTATCAAATATGTGAGGGAACATGTCGCAAATTTCCGTGCAGCATGAAAGAATACTTAGTTATCTGTTGTACCCCTCTAGAATGACTGCCAAATGTGGGTAATATCGCTGACCGATGACGAGGGAGCATCATTGCCATAATTAGTCATTAACACCAGATGTCCCCTCCAAAATGTTGATAGGAAACGCGTTTTATTATGTCAAATGGGCCATTGCTGGGTGGAAAAGCTTGGATCTTCAATACAGCATCAGCATAGTGTATAGGGGTAGGGAACATATGGCTCGGGAGCCACTTGTGGCTCATTTGATGGGTGCATACGGCTCTCCGCTAACCTAAAAATATGGAAAGGGCTGGTGATAGTGCTGAGATACTACGTCTAGAGCTGCTTTAATCTTCCTTTTTTTTTGTATTAGACTTCCGGAATGCATACTCATTGATTAGCAAGAATGTTGTCAAAAGTATTCCGTTTTTTCTACTTTAAAAGTGGTGAAATTACAAAAAAGGGCACCCATTTACATGTATTTTGACTTTTAAATTCAGAGTATGCCTCCCAAGGAATAAGATTAGAAAATATGAATTGTTTGTGGCTCTCTTGGTCAAAAAGGTTCCCCCCGACCTCTGACATAGTGGAATAGAGGAAAATAGGCCAGCAAAATGCTCAATTTACAAAGCAAGTGAATGTAGTGAATCCTTCCAAATTTGCAATCATACGTTCACAAATAATATTTTGTCATTTTAGTGAGCTCTGCTCAAGTGAGCAGATCAGCTTGGTTCAATTTGGTCCTAGCCATGAAATGTTGGTCAGAAAATAAGGCAATACTTTCATTAATTTGGTATATATTTCCTTGGTATATTTAGATGACCATATCTCTTGACTGCTAGGCTTTCTTATTTTACACCTTATGCCACTTTAATAAGAAGAAATCCGAGCAGGAAAACATCCTCAAAGCCAAGACTCTCTCTCTCTCTCTGGTTCTTTTTTTTTTCTTCCTTCTTTTTAAATAATGACATTATCATTTGCCTTTCCTATAAGCGAAAGGGCGGGAGGGGTACCTAGATTGTATTAAGGCCCATCGCTCAGCCCAAGCTAACTTAAATGCAAAGTAGCGGACGAAGAGAAATTGAGTAGGCGACTAGAAAGCATGTCATCCCGCCGCCTATAAATACCCCCGATGAAACGTCGCCTTGCCAAAGCCGCACCTTTTAATAAATCAAAGTTACAGCGGCCTCCTGGGAACTCTTTCCTTTGGTGTGATGACTATGAGGGCAAAGTATTCCACGGACGACGAGATTGAGGTTGGGTTAGAATCGACCCCATTTGACGTTTCCGCACCCCGTCTGTCGCACGCATGTCGCATTTCCAAATTGTGTCTGATTGGCCTCAGGGAGGGCGCTTGTCGCGGCATATGCTCGCTCGTACATCATGCATCTTTCATGCTGATGATTGCCGGTGAAGGGACGGTCTGTGGGAACGTCAGCAATAGCGCAAGTGCTTTCTCCTCCTCCTCCTCCTCCTCTACCGCATTTCATTGGCTTTCATTTACATGTTTTTACATTGTATTTAGCATAGTGCTTAGAGTTGTAAGGGGAAAAGGACATCAAATGCTTATCTTGTAAGATACTGCTGTTTTGTAGATAGCTATGCAAGGAGAAATCGAACCGTTCAGGTCTAGTCCCCCGGTTCGTAATAATATAAGAATAATAACCATAACACAATTCTTTTCTCCCCCAAAAATGTAAGAAATATTTGCTTGAATAAAAGTAAGATGTTGTATTTTATGTCTGGTTAAACAAAAAGCCTACCTGGATCTCAATTAAGGTAAAACTGATTGCCCTCAATGAATTATTATAAGAATAATAAGCAAGAGTGTGCTACAGCACACTACAGGCCGTACTCTGGTCCTCGAGGGCCCATATCCAGTGTGTGGATGGAACTGTAATAGTAGTAGTAGTAGTAGTAGTAGTAGTAGGTAGGATTTGTGTCATATATCAACTAAATGGAGATGTGTTTAAGAGAATTTCATACAATACTGATATTGATCCATATAAATGGCGCATAGTCTTATAAGGCGCACTGTCGTACTTTAGTTTCAACCAGTTGAACTGTTGTTGTTTCAGTCTTAACTCAAATCTGCTATGAATTAAATAAATAGTGAAAAATATGCTTTTTATTAAAGGCTGATAAACTGTCACCGCTGATGTAGGAAATGAGCTTTTTTGTTGCATTTAGAGAAAATGATTTGTAATTACAGGCTAAGGTTTTGTTAGATTTGCGGCGGTGTTAAATCATTTGTAATTCTTTAGAGTGAAACTATAAAAAGCGCCGTCGCTCACACGCATGGATCTTGTTTTCCACAAGTCGCTATACATTAGAAGCAAAAGTGTTGACGTTAACACTTTTTTTTTTTTGTCTATATCTGTCCTCCATACGGACTGCTCACTCGAGCGAAGCCATCTTCCACTTGAGCTAAAGTAATTCTTCACTTTGTTTTGTGGAGTGTACGTCTCTTCGGCATTACTGTTTGTATAAAAGAAAAATATAAAAAAATAAAATAAAAAAGCAATGTTCCTGTGAATGTGATTTCACGGTTAGCTGATCAACTGAAGCCGAATACAAGCTCCAGGCAGAAAGGCGGGGGACTAGTGGGAGAACTCCCCCAAAAACATTGGCTGGCATGTTTGGAAATATTGGAAACCCTGCAAATTTGCCCATTTTGGTGGTTTATTTTGCATATTTTAACGACATGGCATAGTGTATGTGTACATAGTAGATGCATGCAAGAGTAAATGTGATTTAAATACAGTATAATCCAATGAATGGGGTTATTATGAGATAACAAAGATGGCGGACCTATTCATATATGCAAAATAAAGTGATATTTGTTTGTGATAAATTGTTTTGACGTAGTTTCCTGTTATATTCTATAAATTGTTACACGTCAAAACTTAAAGAATATGACTTTCAGCATAGGAAAACTCTTGCAAATGATCAATTTAATATTATTTTTTATAAATCTGCAATATTTGTTGTTATACATAGAAAGTAAATATGAATTCATCCCCACTCCTGCTCATTTTGCTCTGTTGCTAAAGTCATTATCAGGCCCTTCATACGCATACGCTGCTGGAGGGTGCAAAATATGAAAGACTCGACACCCACCATTGCCATTATGTCAATGTTATTTTCGCACACCACTGGTGGTCTCGTGTTGCATTCCCCGCTTTCTGGGGCTTGCTAATTAATTAGTGTCAAAGCGTTAAAGTCGGCCAGTCTGTTAACAACCCGGCATCTCACTGTGAACTCTCCCGCCGTCGGGGAAGCTGTTGGAAGCGCAGGGATTTTATGTCGTGTCGACAGTAAGCTATGCTCAATGACAAAAGGCGCAACAGTAAAAGATGGTCTGTTTTGTCTTATGCAAGTTAGAAGACACTGATCACAACCTCTTATTGTGGAAAAGTCAACCCAAATGTCTCCATTTAATTTCATGATATTAAACCTACATTTTGCACAAAAAAATGCCATAACAACTGGATGAAACATCTTTATATTCCGCTTTGGTACGTGAAAATAAGCATAAGTAAACCACTGTAAACACAACCCTCCAATTGAAGACTACTGTGTGGTGATGGAATCCGACTTTTTGGTGACACTGATATCGCTCCTCGATGCTGTTGTCAATTCACCCAAAACCCAATTTACAAACGATTGAATTGCTTGTTTCATTTCACACTTGAGGGATATTCCACATACTCCGGAGAGCCATTTATTGCTATCCAAGCAATTAAAAAGTCAATTTACTATAGTATGTCCCCTTTTGAAGATCTTCTGTCGTGGCTTAGATGGTTGAAAGTGCTTTATTAAAACCTTAATTCTTCTATCTGTTGCATACAATAGACACGTTATTGGTGCTCTTCCCCTGCGTGATCAATCCCTGACATGTATTGTGGCTTTACTCATCAAAATTTTGCTCTTTTATAATCCATCTGAGCCGCCTGGCTTCGCTATCGTGCGAAGATTTGCGCGGGATTTGACAGTCGTCACGGGGAAGAGAGCCTTATCCGGAATGAATGATGGGAGGTCCAACTCCCTCAAACAAGAGCGTCGCTAACCCCCCCCCCCCCCCCCCCCCTTTCCGCCTCTTCCAAGATCCCTGGGGAAATCAAAGGAGCAAACCAAGGAGCGCAAGGTTCATCGGCGCAATGTTGAGCAAGTCATTTCTCACTGCGCGATGAACAAGCCCAACGTTTTCTACGGGTGCGACAGCCAAGTGAACTCATAGCGACTGCCATGGTTTAATGAGGATTAAAAGGCCGCCGCTGCTCCATTTACACATTCCCCAGATGCCGCTCGTGTATTTGTCGGAGTGGTCCTCCATGGTCATAGAGGCGAAAGGTGTCATGGCAGATTGAATGGATTGAATCCACTTTGTTATTTTCATAAACGACATTGGATTAAAGTTATCAAGTAGGAATATTTAGTCCACTCACAAAAAAATGTGGGGTTATTTCCTCTTCTGGGTGACATTTCGGTAACTTAACCTCAATGAATCGTTGTTTTCAATTGTTTACAAATGGCATTGCAATATATATAATAGAAAACATGTTCACTAGTAACATTTTTATAAGTTTAATGCCAGTAATCCTTTGTTCTTAAGTACAGAGCTTGTGTATTTTATGCCACATTTGATAAACCGAGTCAGTAAAATTCTTATTTGTCCTGGGAATTCTCGCTGTTGGCCAGTCTGACTGTTAAGCAGTGGGCGTCGTCTATTTCGTCAAAACAGGTCGTTGAAATATTGTTTTCATTTAGGTGCGTCTTATTTCTGACAGCAATATTTATTTTTTGGTCTTTGCAGTTCAACATTTGCAAATATCACCCCTTATATGCTGAAAAAATATATTGTTGAAAACTTGTATTGGACTCCATCCAATTGCATCTTAGTATTTAGACAGAAATTACATCAGCAATTGCAAATATACATACAAATATATTTTTTTTCAGTCAATTAATAATACGTAATGTTTTCCTTTCTGTATACATGAATAGAAAAGCTCAATGATTTGTTTTCATTATTGTAGTATATAAAGTCATTAGAACTATGCCAACCAATGACTTTATCTGTTGTTCAAAAGCCTTAAGAAAGGTTTATAGTGGAGTACTGTTAAAATGAAGATGATCTCTATGAAGTTAACAGACTTTTATTGGTATGTGTCTTGGCCAGATCTTGCCCTAGGCCCACCCTTCAGTTTTCTACCCAAACTGTAAAGCTTATACCTGTTGCAGGAAATCTGATAGTGTTTGAAAGTCAAAATGTTTGCCATTGGCAAATTAAAGGAAAAAAAAACCACTTGGCAAGTCATCATCGGACAGCGCCGTTAATGTTTCCCATCAAATGGCGCACAGGTGGTTTACATCATCTGTTTCATCTGGCGAGCTTTCCGCCTCCAGCTAATGCAACGCATATATTCGAACGAGACGTCTGGCTAATGGCAAAATCAAAGCCCCGTTTTTTTCCATAGACGGTCACGGCAGTAATTTCCCATTAGGCCTGCACACCAATAACCGATGACCGCTGAATGATCAGACGTAAACGCCGGGAGCCGTCGCATGCTCCAGCTGCCGTTTGGCACTTTTGCCAGTGGGCGACAGATAAGGGGGGGTGTTGTTCATCTCCAGATGGGGGCCGCCAGCAGCATTGACTTTGCAGGGGAAATGCATCCACGAGGCGACCTCCTCATCAGAATTCTGCCGGCATCTTTGCGGCGTAATGAGATTCGAACCGAGATGCGTTTTGCCATGACACACGGTCACGTATCGATTGGTCGCAGGGAGCTCGCCTTCATTGTTTTTAATGTGAACGTTAATTTATGGATGTAAGACCTTCACCCCTGCAAATGCTGAGATATCACGCTATCATAACGGCTAATTGGTGATCTCAGATTTATTGGTGTCTGTCTCTTAATTGCCTCCCAAGAGGCTTTTTGTTATCGTCAAGATACAAAGATTCATCAGTTACTCTGCTTCAAGGCATACTTTCTACACTGCCTGTAGTAAATACAGCAATGACTTTCATTTTAATGAAAACAAATCCTTTCCAAGTACCTCATTTTTTAAAACACTGCTTAACTGTTTTTGATTGAACATTTATCATGGTCAGTGGTATTTATACACGATCATTTTATGCAATAAAATTAATTTGAAGTTCATTCCTGTCAATGACAACCAATGACCATTTTTCTTCTTTTTCTATGACCACAGAAACATTTGCCTATGGATATTTTGTGATGCGTTTGTACTAATTTGTATCACACATGCTTTTGGCAATGCTGATGTGTTCAAGGACATCGGGCTACATTTGGTTCATTCATTAAATCGTTCATTTAGGCTTTGGAGTGGGAGTAGGAGTGACATGTGATCTGCACATTGTCGGCCTGCTGCTCCACTGTGCCGCCATCTGTTTGTTAATCCACTATAAGTAGGTATTACACTACACTGTTTAGACTGATACACACACTTGTTTTTTTATTGTTGTTGTTGCGGGGGTGGATTTAAACAGCAGTTGCAGATTCATTCTTTTTCTTGCTTGTGATCTTAAAAATCATACTGGCTGAATATTGTGGTGGACTTTTCTAGAAGAACTTGCTACCTCTAAGACCTGAAGCTGCAATTAAACAGAAAGTTGATTATTATGGTTTAAATGGACTTCTCTACTTATAAAAGGACTTTCATTCTTGGCCTTTTTCCTACTGAGAACCATGGGTTCAGATTTCAGACTCTGTTACCAATGGTTCCAGTGAGAATTGGATATAAAACGATAACTAAAACATAAAGGTAGTACATACTAAAAGGAAAAACATTATTTCACAAGCGAGGTGAACCCCCCCAGGGGGTTCTGGCCCACCATTTAAAAAGCACTAGGTTACGCCAACCAGATTTGCACATAATCAAGAAGAACAGTCACGAGGAAAAGTCATGATTATTTTAAATTGCAGCCAATGATTAGCATGGTATGAGCAATATCGAGTCAATTGGATTAAATGCATACCCTGCGTGAAACGCTTTCATTTACTCAAAGCGCATCTGGCAGGTAGATTTTTGTCTAGACTTCAATGGCTGTGATCCTTTTTCGTACCTATGGCATATTGGCCATTCGCTGTGATTTGTGTAATTTGCTGCTTCGTTACTCTGAGTCGAGACAGAAAAAGTTAAGGTAGCGTGGATATTTTGCATTTGTTTGATTGCTGAGGCGTAATAATGTAGTTTAATGATTGTAATTCCACATTTAAAAAGGTGGAATATACTGTGTTAGGGCTGCTGACCCAGAAATACCACCATTTCCAAGTTTAATAGTGAATTTAATACATTTCATATTGCCACTTAACAGCAAACTTAAATACTGTCTTACAAGTCCCTCCATTTTTTTTCTGTATTGTGCACCCAAAGACTTTTAGAATGGAAAGACAGTAAATTGTGTTTTGGGATGACAGCCCAATAAAGGGTTAAGTCATCATTTGCCAAAATGCTGATTTACACACTAGTTATCAGAACAAAGTGCACCATGCAAAAGTTTCCTGGCAGTTATAAAGCATTGGCAGCCCTAGTGCATGGTGCTAAGAAATAATAAATAATATATATATTTTAAAATAAGCCGAAAAGCAGAGGCGCCAGAGGCCATAATGTTCACACGGGGAGCATCGGACGTGTGACAGTCCATCCTTCACTTTCAATAGAGTGTCTCTCATGGCACATATTTGGGGGGCCGGGTGGGGGGCGGGGGCTTCTTGCTGTAAAGTTGAAGTGCAGGAAACTTTATGGCTTTGATACAATTTTATGACATTCTTGTAAAATTTATCAGAGCTCTCCTGAAAAAACAACAACAACAATATAGTCAAGTTGTCGGCATCAAGTGTTTTTGCCTGTGTATCGTAGGTTTAAATCTAATAGTCATAGAAAAATAGGCAATGGTTGTGGGGTCCGTAAATAAGAATCCTCCAATTCAACTTCTTAAGCTGTTGTTATCGGATCCGGCCAAACTTTCAAATGAGAAATCCCGAAAAGCATCCATAAGAAGGCTCAAACTCTGCTGGAAACTCGGCAATATAAACAGCAGAGGTAGAAGAAACTGATTAAAAGTGAGCAGTAAAATATAGAAGAAAAAAAACTTCTTTTAGGGTAGACAAATCACACACTATTGTCAGATCCATTAACTCTCTGACCCTTAGAGTTAAAAAAAGGACATGTATTTGTCTCAATGGCAGTGAATTAGTCATTGAGCTTCTTCTTAGTGTCATTGATTAAACAGTGACAAAGATTGAGGCAAAACATCTTAATCTCAGGATTAAGTAGGCCCACCCAACTCTTCTGTGGTGTCCAGTACTCAAAAAAAAAGAAAACAAAAAAACAGCATACCCCCCCACCCATCAAAAGTACTCCTCTCTTATCTCCTTGTAGCTGGAATGATCCGCTTGTTGACTGTTTTGATGGTTTCATAGAGGAAAACATGACATAGTTCATTTTCTGGATGAAAATAATGCCAGTGAACCCACACACACACACACACACACACACACACACACACACACACACACACACACACACACACACACAGGTTTTTTTTTAGAATGTAAAGACATGTTTTATTGGATTGCTTCCCAATTCCCCGCTATGCCTGGAGGTCATATATTGGAAAGTAAAATGAAACTTGCCAGCGTAGAAAAACACAGACCTCAGCAAAGACTCTCTCATTCTAAATTGGACCAGAAAGTTCCGTGATGTGCCAGAGTACAGAAGATTTACATACTTAGTTTGAAGTTTTGAATGAATAATCCTAGAGATTCTCTTGAGAGACAGATTAGCAGAGGGAAAAAGTCATTAAAAATTAAAAGACAATAAAGTCAATGTGATCTTCATGAAAATTTCATTATATTTATTTGCACCTTGGACTCAAAAACAAATAAAAATATGATGGAATTAGTATCTTAGTGGAAAAAAAAATAAGCTGTTAACAATTACTGATGAAATTAGCCTTCCCAAATGTTGATTTTAATTAAGCGGCTAAGACTATTTAAAAAAAAAAAAAGAAAAGTATAAAGGAACATTTTTGAATAATTAGGCCTTTTGCTAAATTTTGCTTTGTTTTTCCAAGTATTCCATGAAATGTTTTACAAATTTTTGCCCCAAATTCTACTAATTACCATTTCCTATATTATATAAATAACTCTTGAAGTTGTTTTTCATCTTGCAATCAGTCAACATTTAACTGAACATGCTAAAATGTACAAGCATCATGAAATTTGACACATTATTTATCAAAATCGGACCACAAATAGTTCATCTGCATCCAGTAACATCATTTAAAAATGTGTATATTTTGTAGTCACAGTTTCAATTTCAAATCATCCTTGTGACAACCAACGGACAGACAAGTATTTGGCATTTTTCGACCTCAGGTGTTATGACGCGCATCTATGTGTACAACTACATCGAGGCCAATCAAAGAGCCTCCCATGCCGACGCACACACATGCTTTAACCTCCCTTCTACCCCCCCTTACCCTGCAGACAGGGTCTGTCCTAGATTCATCACACTATCTCTCTGCTTGGCTCACTCATTCACCCACTTGAGCTACTTGAGGTGTTCGCCCACACTGCTCAACACTGATTTTATTTTTATTTTTTTCGGGGGTATACTCCGCTTTCCCCGCTCTTAATCGATGCGCAATTAGTACCCAAACATGCACGACATCAACTGTGTCCGCATTCGTTCAGCTGTCTGATACGGTCTTTTCTTTTGAGTTATTTGTTCTGCGGCTAAGCTTTGTCAATAATGCGGCTCAGTAAGTGTAATTAGATATATTTATAATATAGTATTTGCTTGATATGGACAGGCAAGTGGCTGCCATTTATGGAAGTAGATGTCCAATGTATTTTGACTTGGAGAATGGTGGAGAACATGGTGATTCGGTGCCATCCGTTCCAGTTCAAGTGGATGTGGTGTCTATTGATGTCAATATGAGGCAATTAAATTCATACTATTGGGGAAGAAAATGACTTTGGAGTGTATTACCGTTGGTTCTTGACCTTATACCCACAATGCATTTGTTTTTCTGCTCTGGAGGTGATAAAGGGAAACAAAACCAAAAGTGAGAGTCTCAGGGTGTGTGTTCAATTACTAATGAAGGAGTACACATGATTCAAAATTGGACTCTATTATACATCTCATTTTCAGTAAGAAAAAAAATAGGTGTTATTTTGAGTATTAAGGTTTGTATGTTTCCATTTTGGAAGGAACATTCCAAAAAAGTTTTCCACTTTAGCAGGTTTTGACAATGAAAATGTCTTTTGAGTCAAATGTCTGGTATTTCTTGTGTCATTGGAAGTGAAAAATGCAGGCTTTGGATACCTATAATTTTGAGTAGTGCCAGTGTGACATCATGAATTGAAATTCATTTTAGTTAGTGTCTGTTTGACAGTTTTTTTTCTGTTCAAAAACAGCTCAATGAATTGCGTTTTGATTTTGTTATCTAAGAGCAGGCAACCCAGTGAACTTTGTTAATATACTGTTTTCATCATAGTGAACTTGATAGGCTAGACTGGAGGAGCTCAGGATTTTACTAAACACCTTCAATGCCCAGATGCTGGGGGGGAAATTCCATTTTGAACCACACGGCTCACTATTCACTATTTTTTTGGGTATTAAGGTCAGCAGTTTGGTGCCTGACAATCCCGAAGGATTCAAATCTCCCAAGTCACTCATAATCTTGAAACAAATCTGCTTATGTTCCCCCCCTTCCTCTCTCTCTCTCCTCCACCTACTGCCCTCTCACTCACTTTCAATTGTTTAGTCATTTTTCCAATTTTAAAGCAATTCTGTTCAAATTAAAGTCCCAAATCTCAATGTCGTTTCTTTAGGATGTTCTGAAACTCGGTGGTCAATTCAACAAACAAGTTTTAATATCTTGATATTAAAAGACGTCATCTGCGCTGGATATATCTGTAGATTTAACCTGATTTTTACGGACATTAATGTCGTTATATAGTCATACGAAAGGAATACTAATGTTCATTAAAAGAGCAATGAAGCCTAAAGTATTAAGTCTAAATTGCAGCACAATTATTTCGTCATTTTGTTCTATTTTTGGTCAATCTTGACGGTCAGATTGTGAAAAGAAGCAGATGAGGTCACGGGTCTTTTTATTAAACTGAAATCGTGCAGCACCGCCATCTTTGTAATTGAAACATAAAAAAAAACGTTTACTTGCACTTTCCAAATGAGAAAAAAAAATGGACAAAAACTAAAGTGATAGTTTTCAGACGAGTACTAGGAATTTAGTTAGTAATCCGTTCCAGACACTCACTAGTATTAAGTAGAAATTCTAAACTTTATAGAGAATGCACTTATGATATAACATAGGAGAGTAATGATTAAACAACACTTTTATCTTTATTAAAGACCGTTGTCTTTTAGATTATGATAGAACATGTAAAAATTGTGACAGGTATTTTTCCGGGAAAGGATTCTGGCTTAATGTCAAACTTCCAAGGCGAGTCAGAAAATGAAGATTAATAATCTTAACTTTAAAGTCAGAATTCCAGAATTCGGAGAATGAAGCCAAAACTATGACACTAAAGTCATTTTTTCCACTTCATCGTCATTTATAGTCAATTCTTCTTACCCCATTATAGTTTCTTAAAAAAAAAATCATCAAAACATACTATGATACCAACTTTACAATTGCCAGTTGTAGTAAGTGGACAGATCTTGTATTCTCTTAAAAATTGTCATAAAACACTATCCCCCCCCCGAAGCTTCAAGATGTGTGAACTAAAATTGTGTATGTGTTTTAAATGCTCAGTAATTAGTTCAGTTACCCAACTATGGTCCACAGGCATATTCCTGTCAACTATGGTTAGCGCTTGATAGATATCTCCTGCGTTATATGGATAGCACTGTACCCCGAAGCGACGTGACTTGGCGCTATAGTCGGTGGGGGTGGTGGTGTGGTGGTTTAATCACCGAAATGTCAAAACACCAACATGTTCGCGTGGTTAAACGGGTACGGCTGGTGCTTTGGATTCCGCCAAAAGAAACGTAAACGTTTAAAACACAGATGACAGACATTTTTTTTTGTCCAAAACTTGACGCCATATGGAAAAAAGATATCCGTCAACTGAAGGACATACGTAATCTGTCCGCGTTGACTCTCTGCCCTCCGAATCTATAAGCCTCTTTTACAGTAGAAAATCTGGCACTATGCACATTTATTTATTTCATTCTTTTAATGTTCATATTCAGACTAGAAAAAGACAAAAGGTTGAAGTCTGTTGTGGAGGATTTTTCGGATTGGCGACCGCTCTCTTCAAACAAGTTAGAGCTCTCGGTGGGATTGCACAGTAATGCGTTGTAGTTAGTAGAGAGTCAATAGAAATGTTGGATTACAGTAAAAGCTCTGCACTACTGCATAAATCTCTTTTGTTTATCCTGTTTGGAGTTAATGCTGGATGCCAGGAATTATCGTATGATTGTGAAAATGCTTAATCAGCAGTTTTAAATCTTCCTGAATGAATTTTGGTTGTCTGTAATATGCAATGGTGACCGTGTCCAAAAATGAAAATGACTGACTGCGCAAATGTAATTTAATGTGTAGGAAACCGATTTTTGGTCCTCACATATGTCTGTTTCTTGCCATTTTGTAGTTCGTCTATCAAAAACACTTTTGGTTGTGACATCACAACCAGAATTAACCATCAGTGTTCACTTCCTAGTGCATTTTGAGCGAATGACAGAACGGTCAACAGTCATTGTAGTATTTCGTGGCACATTTAAAGTGGGAATTCTTTACAATAGCTAACTGTTTTTTTCCCCTCCACCCGCACACGGGGACACTAACGACAAATAGGAAAGAAAGAAGTTCTAATAAAGGTCGGCAGTGTATTTATTCCCAGTGAGAGAAGCTGAGGCCTTTGGTGATTTCTACACTTGCCAGGCGAGTGTAATGCGGCGCCTTAACACGCCATTGTAATAAGTGTACCCATTAAATATTAATGTTTCGTACATATAACGTGTTATTAAATTATTTTGGGTTTTTTCTGATACGCATATACAATCCCAACCCAATACACACGAGACCCTAACGATGCACATATTTTTTCTGCCGCATAGGGAAAGTAGTTCATGGGATTCATCTTTTGTTGTAGTGTGATACATTTTGTAGTCTTTGTCTTATCAACTCAATGTTTTTATTTAACAGAAATATCTTAAATCATTGGCTACTAATGATGGAGAAAAAATGGAAAAACTGTAAAAGAAAATCTACAGAAAATTCAGGATTTTTAAAAAAGAAATAACACTCATCTTACTGCCACATCAAAATATCTTCTGAAATTTGCTATTTGAAAGTCATTGGAATATTCCAACTGTCTTTTCCATTTTTCATAGAACATTTACAACATATATTTAGTAAACATCAGATCGTGAAGCCGTTAGTACTATTGTCATTTCCAAAAAGCGTACGGTTTTCTACCAGATGGACAAAGACATTATGTACTTTCATTTGCAAACCTAATAGAGAAGTAAGCTTCAAAGAACCCCCAAGGCTTTTTTTCTCCATTATTGATGCCTACTTTATGAATAAAATGTATTTCTCTGCCAGATGGAACCACGACTCTGTGTAAAATGTGTCTGCATTGGCCGTATCGTTTACGCTCTGCACCGTTCTTCTTCTTTTCTTTTTTTTTTTCCGGAGTTGTCAATTTAGCATCTATCAGCAAGCGAGCAGATGAAACGGCAAAGAGGACAGTGATGCGTCTCCTGTTAAAATTTCAATTTTCCACCTCAGAGGAGACTTGCTCCACATGATAGAGGATGAGTATGCATTTCTCAGAGGTTGAGGAGGGGGAAAAAAAGACCAAACACCTTGCAGGTTTTAAGTAAATGCTGTAAATGAGGCAGGGAATTGGAGAAAAGCAGCATGGGGGCAACATTTTGGAGTTAAGACTTGCTTGGGTGTCTTATCATTCAAGGGAGCGTATAAAAAAAAAGTTTTTACTTTTATTTACCAATTTTAGGGGCCAGTGCACACAAGTTGCCACGCCCGGGAAAAATATGTTTAGGGTTAATGATGAGATACATTTTATGTCATACTAGTGGACATGTATTTCAATATAATACTTGAAAATATATGTTTTGGAAACTCAAGACTTTGTGTGACTATATTTTGGTCATTAAACACTTATTTTCATCGCAATACGAATAAATATCCTATTGTGAAAGTCGGAAAAAAAAACATGTGGATCCCATACATGCTTGGGAAAAGCGCTGATGTACATTCCAGTTTCAACCTGAAGGTGCAAAACTGTTGCAAATCAATGATGCGCTATTTCCTGAAGACTTCAAATTCAATCAATTGATCAAAAGAGTTTGTTCCGGACAGAAAGCATTTTTTCTCTGCAGTAGAGCGAGACATCTTTCATGCCCGTGAAACGATTCCTCCTTAGCTATTTTTCAATTCCCTTTCAAGTCTTATTCATTCGACCACTTCTTGACGTTTGACGGAAGGTTCGGCACAGCTGGTCAGGGACGCTTCTTCTTTATTCTTTCATGGCACCTTTTATCACATCTCCACAGTTTTTTTTACCCCCTCTCTATGAACTGAAAATCAGAAATTCAGCACTTCAAAGGCATGGGTACCCCTTTATGCTACCCCACCACTAACAAAATATATATAAACCGAAGCCATCTTCCATGAACCATGAGTGGAGGAAATTTAAGACTTTTAAGTGCGCCTTATAGTCGTGAAAATACAGTAATTGCCATTGACTTCCAGGTATGAAGCACTCACTACTTTACAGTCACCTCTAGAGCCAGCCATTGTTGATGTTTTGGATTTTTTTGTATTAAATCTTGCAGTGGGGGAGGAGCTATATGATGGAAGATTTTGTAAACTAAGATGGCATCTGCATATTTAACAGTATTGTTTCAGTACAGGCGTTTGTGTTTTTTTAATATCCGACAGTGGTGGTTTTTGGCTTTCTGTTTTTTCCATATATAAGGCGCACTGGATTATAAGGCGCACTGTCTATTTTGGAGAAAATTTAAGACTTTTAAGTTCGCCTTATAGTCGTGAAAGTACGGTAAATCGGTTTTGGATTATTTTGAATGACTCCTCATAAAATGTTAACCATTTTTGTTTGTCATTGTTTTTATAGAAAATTTCAAAGGTGTTTTTAGCATGCTTTTTTTTTTACAACATCAAATATGAAATGACATCACATCTGCGTGGGAAAACCGTTGCGCTCGGAATAGTCTTTGCATATTTATGAACGCTGTCTTGCTCGTTCTCTTTTATTCCCATTTCTCATGTCAGGGAAAAGTTTTACAAGATGCCTCGACAAATTACAGCAGGGCCGCACTATTGAGTATTGAAGAATTGGCACGTCCCGAAGCGCCAAAGACAATTTCAAACAATAGCGGGTGTGGGTTTGACACTTATGAAAATGTCTTGGAAATGCGCTGAAAATCGCCCATTTTGACTTGAGTTGGACATTTTAAAAGCCGGGCAATACTATGCTTGATTTTCCAAAAAAAAAAAACAATCATACCCCAAAGTCTTGTCAGTTTTTTCAGTCGTATTATATTTGTTATAGATGTCTAACGGGGATAGTCGAAAGGGTTTCAAGAGCTTGAGACTGAAAAGTGAAAACGCAAAAGAAACATTGCCATTTTTAAACAGCCATTTTATGATAATTCTGGCCCTTAAAATAGTAATTTAAAGCTCCACTAACATTAATCCTTACACCTAAATTAAATCATACAATCATGACAAAAAAGAGTCTTTAAAATTAATTATAAAGACACAACTATTGAAACTATATGAAAGAGAAAAAAAAACATCTCTTATGTAACCTTGTGGATCATCCTTCTTAAAAAACCAATGACTTCATAGAAGGACGTGATCCGGCGTATTACTCGATGAAAAAAATTATAGACGAGTACTCGTGTTTATCATGTGACGTTTTGGAATACAAAATCCAAAATGGCCCAGAGGAGGATTAAGCCCCGAAGAAGATCAGATTTGACCGTAACAATCAGGGCCTCCATTTAAATCAGATCTAATAAATGGTAAATATCTTACTTTTATGCCCATTGACTTTAAAAGCAAGCTTGGCAATTGAAAAACTAATCTGAAACTGCCATTTTTTTTTACTGTTACGCTTTTGGCAATGCTAGCCAGGGCCAAGTCATTTTTTTTTTATCACATAACGCTCAGCACAAACCACATTGAGCGCAACGTGGTCACGCAAACGGTCTGACGATGCAATTAGGTCGTGACAAATTCCCCAGAAGCCAAAGGGGTCATACCACCAGGGTCTTGTTGGCAACACCCATCCAGGGACACGGAGAATTAGTCTGCACTTATCTCTAGTTAACACTCATAGCAGTTAATCTTATCCAAGCAGGCCTGCGTTTTAAGCGCACTCTTGTTATTCGCAGGTAGGAAGTGTTTGGGTGCTTTTTTTGAGAGAAGGATTAGTGATTTGTAAAAGGAATTTTTCCATTTTTTCCCCCCCTGTCTGACATACGGGTTAAGGTACTACTTGAGTAAAACTTTCTTGCAAGTTTGATTTTAAAGTGGTAAGCTTGTTTCGGATTAGTTTGGTATAAGTTTTATCCGGATTTTCCAATGTGCAGACTGCTGATTGTGAATAGAAAATGTTCACTTTAGGTCAGACTGTCAGCGATTATGATGGTCTATTTATGGATTTTCTCTCAACAGTCTGGATAACGTTGGGTATGCTCATGTCAACATTCAGCCGTATATTACCATTGACACTATGATCGCGGTTGGGGAGCAGTAAAATATATATTTTTTAGTGGCAGACAAGTAATTGGTAGGAGACATCAGAAGAGATAATTAAATATAAAATATATGTTGTCAGGGGTTTTTTTAAATCTAGAGTAACTTGAGTTGTGTGGCCAACAAAGTTACTTTTTTTTAAAAAGTAAAGAGGTATTGTTGTTGTTACTTCTCTGATGAACTTATCCAATTAGCTGATATAGGCTCCAGCACCCTCGGGGATCTTTGTGTTCCCATCTGAAAAGCCTTCAGTCTGTGTGATCTATACTTGCCATGACAGTGTGTTTTGGTTTAAAAGTGGTTTTGTGTGTGTTTGTTAGTAAGCCATACTAGTTACACCTGCCCTAGTCTGTAAAACTGTTTCTGATGCACGTAACCTGACATCTTGCACTCTGTTAGGCAATCAATAACCTCTTTTGTGACATACTTTATTCTACATTAGTGAGAAGAGCTATGTGGACTCTAGAGGGTTGGTCATCATGAATGATGCAATTTGAGAGGACCATGGAAAAAGATAGTACCAGAGATGTCTGTAAATAACAGGTAGACTTACGTGCTTGTAGTGCAGCAGTGCTCTTGAACATTGCCTGCAGGCTGACGGATCTGGACCAGTTGAGGTTTGGGAACGATGTGTCGTGTGGGATGGGAGAGAGCTGGCGGGGGTTCTGTTCAACCAAAGACAATCGTGTTTGCACACAGTGTGCTTAACATGCTTAACATAAGTACAGATGATGTTTCATTTGGTAGCGTTTATACAGTAACTACAGTGCCATTATACATAGAAAAATGCAAGGCGTTACGTTAGAAGTTACAGCAAAAAAAGTAGTCGTTTTGTTATGTAATGTCACAATGTTTTAGTTACAACACACATCTTTTCCATATTGTACGATCTGGTCAATGTTACTGAGATATTCTTATTTACTGCTGTCCCTTTTAGTTGCTAGAATGTGACATTGTCACTTTAATATTCCTATTCTGTACACTACGCTTCATTAAAGACGCATCTTTATATATGAGGTATTCTAAAGCAAATTTCCTTGGAACAGAGAAATTGGAGATTGACTCCCCCACATCCCCATACTTTTTTTTTTAAACTAGGCCATATTCCGGTGGTATTTTTTTTGCCATGCTTGACAAGCCTCTCAGATACATTGGCCTGTCAAGCTGATCATATCTGACAGCTTGTTCGCCGCCGTGATTCTGCGTTATTTTCATCGGCGACGCCACCACCTCATATAAACAAAGATCCTCCACGCCTCGCGCTTTATTAAATAGCGCCGAGATGACAGTGTGTCACTCGGTGGCAACGCACGCCATGTTCCACTTGACTGTTAATCATTCAGCATTTTTTTTTTTTGTGTGTGCCAGAAATTCAGTTAGGGAGTCGCAAACAGGCTCGTTCGGGAAATGCATTTCTGTTGTGAAGGCACATCTGTCTGGATTTGAGAGAAGAATACACTTCAATTTTTTCACCTCAACGAAACAGACAGTCGAGAGAGTCTTCAAATATCAGGAGATGCCTTTTGTTGAGAGGAAATGTGTCGCATTTGTCGGTAAATTTCATTCCGCGCTTTTCGGACAAAAAAGCCTTCCGAGCAGGATGGAATTCCATGTTCACATTATCAAATGTCAACTAGCAAGCAGTCCTTTTTATTTAGTTTTCCGCATATATATTTTAAGGCATTTGTTCACCAAACTAAAAAAATATAACCTTACCTAAATTCATTTGTTAGCAATTTTAAGGGCAATTTAATTATGCTCATGAAAGGTTATTTAGAAATGAAGTACTAAGAAAGTAGAAGTATATATCTAGGATGGAACATAAATGAATTAATATTTTTTTGTTCACAAAAAAAAATAATTCTCCATGACAAAATCCAAACACAACATTTAATAACCATAATTATTACACTCTAAGCCACTATTTTTTTTTCTGGTCTGCTTTGAAGCTTGCGGCTTGTAGTCCTGTGTGGTTTCTTTATGGATTCTAACTGACTAATTAGCGGCAAGACTTTTGATGTATGTATCCCATAATGCAATGTGGTTACCTGTGGTTTGCAGTCCAAGTGCGGCTTGTAATTGAACAAATCAAGTCTGATGAAATATAGTCGATTTGGCTTATCATTGGGTGCCGGATATAGTCCAAAATTTGCCATAGTTATATACAAAAACGACCTTAATGTCTGCCATTGATACAAATAGATGTCCAATCCACTTTGACTGGGAGGGCAGCCCCCTATTTAAAAAGTTAATGGCTACAAACAACAAAATAATCCTTAGGAATATTGCCAAAAAATACATATACAGTGATACTATACCGTATATTGATGTTGAACAATAACTTAGACTTGACTCCCATTCAAACATAAGCAAACATGACATTTTTACCTTCCAACTTCTATCTGTAATGAATTTTCCCCTCTTTGGTGAACATTAACAGCACAGAGTCCAGAAATCCTCTTAATTCTCTGAACCATTGCTCACCTAAAATAATGAAACGCTGACATTTTCCCAAAGTCAAAGGTCATTTCTCCTCTGTAATCATAACATTTGCTGTGGCCGTAAATCCGAAGCGTCTCCCCATCTCACAGAGATGAACTCCATTACATTTGAGAGGTTGCCATGGCCTCAAGTTTTAATTACCAGTCATTTACTTACTCATTACTTCTTTTTAGGTGTATCAATTTGTGCAATGGAAGTGGAAGAGTTAATAATCCCCCCCCCTAAAGGCTTCCTGACCAGTTGCTCGCCTGTCAGCCACTGGAAAAAAAGATTTTATGGACTTTTTTTTTCCTCCCGAAGATGAATTGTAAAAACAGTTTAGCCTGTCAAGCTTGGATGAAAAGTCTTTCTATTTAGGACAACTGAAAGTTGGCACAATTGCATTTTTTGTGTGGTTATACTGGCCTTAATGGAGTGGCTAGATTGGACTATCTCATTGTTGGAGAGGAAGTGGAGCGAAGCCAATGTACCGGAGATGGAAAGATCCGCCGTGTGCCGAATAGAAGTGAAATAGTCTGATTTTTAGATATTTATTGAGTTGCTTGGAAGTAATGTGGTAATTGTTGGATCATGTCTTCTGCCTTTTTGATTTTTTTCTTAGTCAGATTGTCGTAAATAAACATCCAAAGGTCTCTAAAACCTTTAGTCGGCATTCGGTGAACTCTTTGGTTGCCATTGACAAAGCTAGATGTCATAATTTGCTCATTCACCCCCATAAAGAATTGAACAACAAGCACCATTAATGGTGTTGGAAAAAAAGTGAAATTGGAAATTAAAAACAAAAGTGCCATTAGGGGCTATAAAAGGCGTATTCTTTTCCATTCATTTTGTAAGTGACACTTGATCACCAGGTTTTTTATGGACTGAAGTATTCGTTTGTAAATGTGTTATTTGTTATGTTTCATCTACCATATTGAAGCCTAGTAATGCCACGTATACTTCAGCCAATTTTCTGTCCATAGTTTTAATCGGCGTCTAGCTTCATCTCTCTTTTCATTTCTCTTAAGTGCTTTGTTCAAATTAACTCCATTTGCCAACATGGAATTGTCCTTGTTTAGAGAATAGTGTCTTCATCCAATTGAGGTAATCATAGGTGAAGTTAATTATTATTATTTCCAATTTGCAGGACCTTTTTCGTTTTCAGGCAGCATGTGATAAACGGGCTTTTGTGATGACAGTTAACAATAATCCACCAGCAAACAAACTAGCTTTTTATGTGATGTTTGACAGGGAAAAAATGAAGCTTCATCGCGCTTCCGGGTGAAGGCCCGCTATACAATTCCCTCTCGTGTTGTCATTTTGGTGAGGAGAGCACAAGTTACGTGTCATTTCAATTAAAACCACTCATCACTGAGCAAGTGTACCGCCACAGGATGATTTACGTGTCCAAAAAACACTCGCACTCTATTTTAATTAAGAGCCACGCAGGCTTTTCTGGCAGCCGAGCACATTATGTAGCCCGGGTGAGAAATGTGTTTATTGGCCACGTTGCCGTCGTTGTTGTGCATCAATCGTGCTTTAATTGTGCCGCTTTCTCTGATTAGTCTTTCATTGAATACTGGATTCAAAATATAATGAGAATGCAGACTTTCCGTTTTGACAATCTCGCCCACAAGCTGTTTGATCTCGACTTTGTGTTCCAACAATGTTGTGTTTCTACCTTTAAGATAAAGATGGACATATGGAGTAAATGCTTTCCATATGTCCATATGATGGACGCTTGTTTAAAGGTGTATAATTAGATATTAGTCGCATTACCTGAGCTAATCCACTAGTCTGTCCCGAGTTCCACGCATCCTTCCCCTCTCACAATGCCCATAAGCCCAGCCAGATGCCAGAAGGCAGGTACATAGCACCATGTGAGCGATGGCGGCCATATTGTGGATTACCGGCCCCCTCGGGTGGGCTGGCGCCAAGCTCATCCTCTGGTTTGAGTTACGAGCCACCTCGCTCGTAATACCCTCTCTTCCCTCGCATTGATCTCCCGGGTGTTTTGGAAACAAGCTTACTTTTGGCATCGCCGTATAACCCCCCACCCCACTCCGACACCCTCCAACCTATATAGTAGTCTGCACCTGAATTACATCGCACCCTTTCGCTGTTCATCACTTGGCCGTTGTTACACTTACAGGCCCGCGCGGACTTGGACAAATCTTCCGGGCTTTGAACCCACATGTTCTGACAAGCAATTTCTTCAACTGAGTGTAGGTAGTTTCCTAAAATACTCTCTTGCTGTTGTTAGACCAACTGGTGTAAATCTCCTTCGTATTCATTAGAGCTGAAAGTCTGATACCTTGTAAAGTCCATTCATTCATTCATTCTATGTACAGCTTATCCTCACAAGGGTGGAAAGGCTGTCATTGGCAATCAATGGGTTAGTACCTAAAAAAAATACATCATTTAAAATTAACTTCATATTTTTATTTAACCAATTCCAATTTGATAAAAATGACGTAATCAGGCCGATTTTTAACGGCTATGTTATTTTTATAAAATCAACCTATTTGCTTGAACAATGGCTGCTAATCTTCCCAGTTACAATGTGTTTGATGCGCATCACTGTCATTGGCAGTGAAAGAGTTAAACCATTCATTCAGCACTTGCTGTTCGGACCCTAAGCAGAACTTTCAGCAGCTATAAAGCGCCCTCGCCTGGTCAAAGATGGGTGCTGACCGCATTTGGCACAGTGACATTTGTGCCATAAATTGCCATGTTGCTGTGACACTGCTGGCCAGAGAGAGGTCCAGGCCATTTGAACATGGTCATCCATTAAAAGATTACAGTCAGTCTGACCTTGGATTTATTCCTCATGTGCATTGAAACAGTCTCAAAGTTCACTTTTCATCTCCCCTTACACATTTCTTCTATCTGCTACGCCGCTATTAAATCGCTACCTCCCAAATCTGGCGCCCGATGGGCGGTCAGCACCACGCTGCGACAACATGCCCTCGCCATTGAGGAATGCTCCGAACAGATGCTTGCCCGTCACTAAGCCGTCTGCTCGCCTCAATGTTTGATAGGCTGGCGTTTAGACAACGGCTCTGCCTTGCCTGTCTTTAATTGGCTAGTGTTTAGACTCGGCCTGTGAATATTTCATGAGATAGTCAGACTCCATGCACTCCACAATTAACCGCAGATGGTTGATTACCAAAGAATGGCCTGTGTTATTTTCAAATGGACACGAAATATCCGATACTGGTTGAAAAATCTCTGTGCTTCGTTTTGGGTTGGACGAGTGAGTCGTACTGTTTCACACTGGTAAAAAATGGCTATGATTCGGTCAATTGAATTGTGGTAACAAGCAAGTTTTTGGAGTATTTTTGAGAGACTTGTAGAGCTCCGAGTTTTGATCTAGCGTGTTTTAGATCATGGAACTTTACCGTGTCTGTCGAGTTTTGAAATTGGTCTTGAAATGTGGTGTTTATACAATTTTTGGGGGTAGTTATGGCTCTCATAAATGCGAAATATGGTTTGCTTTTACTTGGGTGTGTTGCCCAATGCAGTGATGGCTACTTGACTTGAAGCATGATTTCAATGCTTTATTTTCCTTGAGTGAATATCCTTTAAAAATAACAGATTTCAAGAGACTGAATTGATTTTGAAAAGTAACAATCTTGAATTTTGTCTATCTATCTAAGAATATTTTAGAATGTCTTAATACTATAAAACTATGTTTTGACACCTGGGGTTAAAATCAATAGACGAGCATAATCACAAATTCATCATCAAATTGGATTTTTAACACTTGACGTGCCAGTCACACATTGAAAAACACATGATCTGCCCAGTGTTGTTTACTGAGTTGATTTACTAGCTGGCTTCTTTTCCCAACGCATCTGTCCGAGCAAACAATAAGTTACCAGAGCGATGAGTCGCTTTGGCCGTTCATCCATCATTCCAGATAAAGAGAACGCACAGCCAAAGGAAAGCATTTCCGTTTACCCCGGTGAGATCAGACGCTTCTTGTTATCGATGTGGCGGAGCCGGCCGACCGGCCCTGCTGAGACGAGCCATTTTGGAACCATTAGAAGCAACATTGGCGAGGAAATAAGCAAAGTCTTATCAGTTTGATTGATGTCAGTGAGACTTTTATTGAAAAAAACAGCTCTAGCCTTTCAATGAGACTAACGAAAGGGAAAAGTCAACTATCTAAAAGAAGAGATTTGCAGTGCACCCAACTGTTGCAAAATGAGGCTTCAAGTCAGGTTTTTGTAATAAATTCCATTTGGAAATGTATTTAAATTATTATTATTATATCTTTCCTCTCTCTATGTTTTTCCCCAATCTTCTGTCCACTATGTATTTGGGCATCAAGAGGTAAAAGCTGTTAGTACAGCAGTTGTTCATGCTTTTTCAGAGTTTCATACTATGGATATGATGGGTAAACCGCTCCCCATAGGCCACAGTGGCTTCTGGTGTGTTTTTTCTCTAGCAAATCCAGAAAAGACATCTTAACTAATTAGGTTTCTTCTAAAAACAAACTGGACCTGAATGAAATGAAGTCCTTACACAGACCAGATTGGTGAAAAGGTGTCCTGTTGATGGCTTGGGCCTTTGTGGAATGTTGCAAATGGTAATGTAAGGTCACTATGGAATTGCTCAACTCATATTCATGTATCATCGATAATAGCATTCATTCAATGGGTTAAACGTGAAGGAAGAATCTCTCAAAAAGTGTGCAATCATTCTTAATCATTGAAGAAATTGAGAGCCCCATTGGACGAAGGGTTCTTCTGAGATCGAGGGTTCAATCCCAGGTTCTAATCTTTTAGTGTGGGGGGGGGGGGGTTTGCATGTTCTTACCAGTTTCATCCCAAGAAATTAGTGTTTATCTAGTCTAGTTCAGTTTGTCACCCCTACCTGCTACTGACTGTTCACTGGGATCAACTTCAGCACCCCCTTCCATCCTTGTAAGGATAATAAATGAAGTCATTGAAAAAAAAAAGGTGTCCCAGCAAAACACTCCTATTTGCACATTTAGAATCACTTGGGAACTGCATTGGGCCGATAGCCGTCATCTGTCACGCGTCTTGACGATCTCCCCATCGATTAACCGACAGAGCCCGGTTGAAAGAAAATCCATGCAGTCCCCGGTCAATTTGGTCAATAAACTCCCAACCTTTCCGCCGATCCGGACACGTCGTCGCCGGGCTAATCGGAGAGGCTGTCGATGTACACGGTGGCGCCATACAAAAGAAAGCCTCGGGACCAAGCCTTCCGCCCCCGTCGCTTCTGGGTGTACGGCACGGATTAGCCGGCAGCATGAGGGCAGCATCTGAATGAGGGTGATAAAGCGTGCAGGAAAAAGGAGAGGTCGTGCAAGGATCATTGCTTCCTGTCGCCGTGATAAAGCCGCCCTAGGCCGGCAAATAGATCCGTCAATCCAACCCTCCCATTCAATACGACACACTCGTGCCTTGGTTTTCGAGTTGGACCAACTCACGAGTTTTGGCTGGTCGTCTATTATTGGTTGTACAGATTCCAATGTGTTTCGTCTTTATATCTGACTTTTGGTGTGCCTGTTCAGACATTATTTAAGCGAGTGTCCATCCAAATCGGAATTGTGCCAGTTCAGACTGGGCAGCATTTTTAAGCCATCTGCAACAAAGGCACTATTTACCATGTGATAGGGGAACCATACCATTATATTAGCCAGTGTATATCACCATCTTCTTATATAAATATATATATATTAGTCGGAATATCTCCTTATGCTTATTCACTGACACCATGTTTATTATTATTATTATTTTCTCCATTATTTTAACTAGTATTTAACTAAACATGATCTTTCATACTAACTATTTTTTATTTTTTAATGCTTACATGGTTAAAAAATGTATTATAACATATCTAAATATGTCGCAACTGATCTAACTAAACTCACTGAAAAAAATGCCTGTTCTAGAATACTCTTTTATAAAATGTTGATTCAATTAATTCATCAACTTAATTTGATTTATAGCATTGACCCATGAACATTTCTGTTGAAGCACAAAGAAGGGAACATAACAGGAAGATTAGAAGAGACTTAATAAAAAAGAAAGAAAAATAGACAAGGCACGAGGCTTCGCTTAAAAAAAATGATGTGATTCATATGCTCTGACCTTTCCTCGGGAAAAATCCACAACAACAACAACAACGGCAAACCACCACCTACGTGAGATTTGAGTAAAAAACGCCGGTCCAGTCCTTGCCAAGCAGCCCTCCGGTGCTTTTAGTACATCTCAGTGAAGACCTTAAACAACAGCCAACCTTGTTTCATACATTAATTGCAGCCTCACTAAAGATTTGCCTACGGTTTAGAGAAAATAGCTCTCTTGGGATGCACTTATAATGTGGAAACATCTTCATTACAAGTTTTCACTTATTCACTTTCTTGCTCACTTTCTTCCAGATGATCTGACACATTGGAATTATCAAATGTACGATTATATATTTTGTACTTGAAATGCATCAGCCATCAAACGGCAGCCGATCAGAAAACATAAAATATCACAACTGTTAGTCAAAGGATTACGATAACCAAGATCATACTGTTAAATTGTTAGCTAACCAATCAGCTACTTACTTTGATGGTTGGATAGTCAGAGTGATAATTAGGATCTAGTTTTTAATCAGTGTAATAGTCAGATGCTTTTATTTCGTAGAGGTTTTTCTTCAGTGGAAGAAATAAGAGATACAGATTCAGTTCATGCATTATAACCCCTTGCCCCCCCCCCACCACTTCTACTTCAAAACCAGCCCACCCTCGCCGAGCCACAGCGACAAGGCGGGCTTCTCACAGTGGCAGTAACCTGGGCGCGGCGTCCATTCATCTGTCTTCCACTTCATTAAGAGGGCTGCTGCCATAATGATTGGACAGATCTGGCTCCCTTTTTTCGTAGACGTCATAAAAGAGAAACACATGAGATGTGCAGGAAATAGCTGTGAATTATTAATTCTTTTATGTCCCTAGAGGAGGTTTGTCTGAGTATGTATGTATGTATGTATGTGTGTGTGACTCTGCACACACTGCTGGCTACTGCTCTCCACTTCATACGGGTTGATTCAAAATTTATGTTGCTGCTTCCTTTGCACGAGAGAGTTATTGCAGGGAGAGAAAAAAAAATAAATGAAAGGCTGAGGTAATGCCGTTGAGATGTACGGCCGGGGTATGTTTTCTTCGCAGCTCGGGAAGTAAAAGAGACCCCGGCTGGACTGCGGGACACAGGCGTAAACCAGAGTTAATTCAAAAAAATTCGGTCGGGAGAGTCACTGTTTACGTCAGTGACAGACAAAAACACTTTTTCATTGATGCACTTTATCAATATGATAGGTTTTTTGATAGAAATTCAATAATTCAAGGATCTTTGACTGATTTTAATCCTTGATCATTAGATCAAAGCAGCCTCAATATATTTTTTTTAAAGATTCCTGATAGAATGATTCATTTTCTGTTCCCGCTTATCCTCACAAGGATCATGGGGGTGCTGTAGCCTAACCCAACTTTGAGCATTACCCAGTTTTTGTTGTTTGTGTGGCAGTTGCAAAAGGGATGAATCCCTTTATTAATTTTGTGTAATGCTACAAAAAATGAGCTATATAACGGAAAAAAAAGTTGATGTCTTGACATTGTCTGGTTTTTGGAAATACACATATTTTGGGGCGACTTTTTTTGGGCCATGCCGCAAAGAATTAAAGAAAAACCAGCAAAAGATGCTGGCAAATGGAGCAATTATCTGCTACCAGCCAAACAAATAAAAGGCTTCCTCTTCATTTAGCTAGTAGGGAAATTCATTCAGCGACAAATCCGCGGGGGTAGAGGAATTTCCGAATACCTCCGGGTGCATTTTTTGCAAGAGGCCGAGATGAAAAGCTTTTCAAACGCCGGTTGCAATGAATAGTCGTTCTGTCCTGGAATTACACTCAAGATGGGATATATTCGAGTGGTTTTCATTCAATCAGGAATGGACGCATTTTATTTAAAAATCTTTTCTTTTTTTTTGTCGGTGAGGGTATTGGTAAATCGCTGTCTCGCCAAGCTTTTTCACTTTGTCTCATACGCGCGGCGGGCACGTCAATTTCAAAGCGTTTCTGGAAACTATGAATTTTTAACGTTAAATCTAACCGCCGGCAGTCAGCATTAATGCCTTCTGCAGCAGAAACATCAGATATGATGCTTTGGTAATATTTAAAGAAGGGAAGAAGGAGTATTGCAGTCACCGAGACTAACTATGCAACTCAAATTAAATTTGGCCTTCTGATTACGCATAGCAAATATCGTTTGTGAGCGTTGTGCATTCACAAAATTAACGTGATACTTTTGTGGAAATTGTAAGATATGCTGGCAAAAGCAAGACTTCATTAAAACAGCTGCAGTTAGGAAAGTTACAGTCTATGTGAATGTAATTAGTTTGACGGTTGGTTAACACTTTTTCCATGCCTTTATACGGCTTCTTAAGACTCAATTCCGTGAGCAACCGAGACTAAACTGTCTAACCTGTCTAAACTGTCTAAACTAAAATGTCTAGTATTGCTATCAATTGCAGCCGTGGCCGGACATTTGGTCGCTGGTCTTTTGGTCGCCGGTCTTTTGGTCCCTTTTGGACACCGGTTGTACTTAGATATTAAACAGTACTTGGATATTAAACTCTCTCTCTTAGATATTAAACTCTCTCTCTCTTTAGCTATTAAACTCCTTCTCTTAGATATTAAACTCTCTAACTTTTAGATATTAAACTCCTTCTCTTAGATATTAAACTCTCTCCAAAAGGGACCAAAAGATCGGCGACCAAAAGACCAGCGACCAAACGTCCGAGCACCATTGCAGCCGACAAATTATTTATCTTTATTTTTTATTCATAAAAGGTATGAATGGTAAGTCCTGGGTTTACGCCAGGTTCAGTATTGTGAGCTATTTGCTGTAACAATTTGTTTACTCCTGCACTAAATCGGATCTTCGCACTTTTACCGTATTAAGTACTATACCTTTTGACATATGAGAGCCTTGGTGATCTTGATACCGCTGTTGTTATTATGCACAGTGGCTTCTATGCAGTAAATTCCATGCTGCGTTTCAGGGAAACAGTACTAACCTTTTTCGTGAAAACAATTCTCAACTACCTCGACCTTTTTATCAATGAGGAAGCTAACAATCCCACAGCCGGGTTTTTTTTTTTTTTTGCTACTCCATCATACCGCTGTCACTTCCAGGCTAGCTTCTCCTGCTGACCTTTTTAGTCATTCAAGGAAATACAACATGTATTGCAACATGTGTCTGATACACTTTAGCTGTTCAGCAAATGGGGTTATATTTTATGTGGTTGATGGGGAGTAAGCACAACCCTTATCCTGAAGGCACTCGTTCTAGAGTTGTAAAATTCCCAGGTTGACCATTTTTTGTTGTTGTTGGCCTCAACAGAACAGAGCTAGAGAAGTGTCAAGTATTAAAGTCTTACTATCACCTCAAGGGGTACTTCACTGAATTTGATAGATTGGACTTTGCTGAGCTACAATCCATACTCCTTTTTTTTCTATAAAATCAACCAAAAACGTGTGGAAACTGTTTTCCACTCATTTGTTTTCAACTTTAATCCATTTTGTATGTTGGCCAAATACTGCGTTCTCCTCTATTTAGGTTCATTTTAGTGGTGGTCAGGGTTTTGGTTGTTTTCATTTAATCATTTTATGGTAAAATCGTCTTGTTTAGGAAATGTGTACCACACCAATACTCCGATATACGCCTGTATTTTACTGGATCTACCCCCAAAGCTGTAAAATTTCCAGTTATCCTGTTTTAATGAAACCATCTCCCAAATGTATATTCTGACTTCATGTTAGATTAAATGTATGATCATTTCTGTCGAGGACACTTAACGCACTTGTTAAGGACAATGACTTAAATAGCTTTTTATTGTTGCCATTTAAGCGGTGCTAATAAACTCTCCTCTTTGTTTTTTTCCCTTTCTTTCTTTCTTTCTTTCATGCATCGCCGCGACGTCCTCGGGGTCTACGATACAGGTGAGTCAACTAAAGTATTCATTGTACTAATAAGACGAAGAATGCATGTGTTGTGTTTTCTCTTGTTGTTGGTGTCAAAATTCAACAGTCGCCCTGGAGCGACCGCTCAATGGAGCTTGCAAGTGACAGTATTTTTGAGTGTAGTGGTAAAGAATTGTCTCTAGATGCTCTTTGATCATAGACACAGACTTGAAAAGTCTGTGATGTTTCACACAATCTGAACTGCTTTGTTCATACAAAATGAAAGGATATTTGCTTGTACAAACCCGAAACAATAGGTCAGTTGACAAAATATGCCATCTTAAGTCTTACACCAAACTTAACTCTTAGTGTATTGACTTTAACGTTACAAATACTTGGGGATAATACCTAAAGAAATCAATTTGTAGACACATTGTATTGGAATTAATTGATCATTCATTGTCATGATTGACAGGCATGACATAACCAAAGTTTGTATTCAAATTTGTTAGCTTGACAAGAAGAATCAATCATGCTGCCGTCTCCAAAAAGTTATTAACTGTCAATTCATCTTGCTACAAATAAGTAAAAAAGACTATTTTAACTGAGTGTTTTGACAAATCACAACATTTTCTGTGAAAAAAAAGTAGAATAACCAGTAATACTTCCACCCAAAATAGTTACGTTTTTTTCTGCATTACTCGATTGCAAACATCTGCTACCCAAATGTTTACATGTGCTCCTATTGCCTTAATAGTGTATTTACGTGCCTTCTGATGGTGTAGAACAAGCGTGGGATCAATTCCCGCTTGGTGGTTGTATAATTGGGGCAGGTGAATAGTTGCTGTATCCTATGGCTGACTGGCGACCAGTCTGTAGTAACCCTCCCGCCCAAACTATCTTGGGATAGGCTCCAGAAACTCCCTCAACACTCGCAAGGAGGATACGCAGTACAGAAGAATGAAAGTATATTTACTTACCATAAATGTTATGAAAACACAAGATTCTTTGTAAATATTTCTATAATGCTAATGGCAATAGATGGGGAACGTAGCCCCAGACATGGAGAAAGGTTTATCGTGCAGTAGTTTGCAGGCTCTCCCCCGTCGTTCTCCTAATAAGATGGCGAATTAACGAGATTCTGTAGGAAATTTGTGATCTGGTGTCGTTTTTTTTTTGTTTTTTCTTTTTACAAGCGCTAATTGCCTCCGCAACCCAGACGGAGAACTGCGCAAGGATTCGCAACGGAGGTCATAAAGCGGGGGGAGCAGACGAAAAAAAAATCCCGTTATTGTCGGGGTTGTTTATTTGAAGGATGGTAATAGCTCTGAAAATGCTCCCCAAATAGCCAATAAAAAAAGCTCTGAGATGTCTGAAAAAGGGGAAATTGGAGCAGCCAAATGATTGAGACGTGTTGCGCGCAAAAAAAAGTTGCGACCATCAGAAATATGCAAATAATTTCACTTGCACCCACTGAGACTGTTGCTATTTTTTTTTTATCATTGGGAGTGTGACAAAGCAAATGCATTAGTTTTATAGCTTGGGGGTCGTAATGGGTACGTGAACCCAGATAACTCATTCAAATTGCAGGCTTTCAAAGGCAAATGTGATGGCAAACAGATTAATATGTTAATGGGCAAGAAACTATTTTTTTTTGGTCTTTTAAAAACAAACAAAACATTACCATCTCATTGGGGACCTTGTAGGTCATAATGTTAACATGTGGCATACTTCTCCAGCCTACAAAATGGGGATTCATTCATTCATATTCCATACTGCCTATCCTCATGAGGGTTGCGGGGGTACTGGAGAGCCTCTCCGAGCTAACTAGAGTGGGATACAACCTATTTGTTGGTAGCCAATTGTAGCTTACACAATCTGTTGTCCACATATGTGGAGTCAAGCTTTGGTTTCTATATATTTATATCGATTTTTTTTAGATTTGTATAATTTTTGTTCTCAGATTGCGGCAAAGGCTGAGTTTCACATATCCGGGAACGTTTAATAATGTCTTTTTCGTCTTCTTCTCTTCACGTTTGCCGTCGGAATGCCATCCCTGTGATTATAGCTGACCGTTTTTTTTCCGCGCATTCGGCCTCATTTCCACCCGCCGCTCGAGAAAATATTTTCTGGCCAGCCTAGTCCTTTTGCTGTGAATTATTCATGTGATCCCGCCATGTTTACATTTGACACATTTAGACACATTTACATTCATCAGTTGGAACATTTCTTTACGTGCTGTCTGCACATGCATTGGGAGTTAGGGGTAGTATTTGACCCCAGCTAACTTGACGGTTTTTCGGTTTTCAAAATGGCTTTTTAAAGTTTTTCATTCAAGTTGCAGGGTGTCATGCAAAAATTTGAATTTCAAATGACCCATATTTTTGGCTACCTCCCTTTTTTCATAAAGCTCAATTTTGTTTTGATTCTGTGTGTGCCTTGATGCATTCAGGTGTTGACAGACAAACAAATAGAATGGCTTGTAATCTTGCCTTTCACATCTGATCGTTGTCTGTCAGAAAGAAAAAACAGGGAGGAGGCATTGATGGAGCAGAATGACGATAAAATACATTTGTCGCTCCGCAACTTGGCAACTGAAAAAGGACAGCTAATGTGTTACTGTTCTTTAACCTTTTATAGGATATTTCATCCATTCATTGCTTGCCATAAGATTTATTTTTCTTCAATCTAATCAAACTATTTTATCCATTTTAATGTGTAGGTTTATCTTAATAAGTGGTAGGGCACACATAGAATAAAACAACTCACAATCACAATGCCGGGTGGCTTGTAGGATTGTTCCTCTTACTTTTAGTAAGAAGTACTTTTTACTCTTAAGACAGACCATACTTTGGAAATCATTTTTCACCTCAATTTCAATTTGATCTGGTAGAAACAGAGCTACTAGGTTGTCTTTAAAGCTTTTATTTTGAACTCGACCAGTGTTGTATTCAAGTGTTATTCAGAGAAGAGATCAAAAATTATCCCTTCAATTATCAGTTGGAAACAAATAAAGGTGATAGAACACCAAAATGTAATACAGAGAGTGGAAATGAAGTACAAAAATATTAATATGTAGTATCTGTGAACCAATAGGAGATTTTTTATTATTATTAGCATTTTCAATATGGCAGTATTCTATTGCAGATCAAGTTGAAAATGTCCTTTCGAGCTTAGTACCAAAAAAACATGATGAAGTATTGAAGTATGAAGTATTTTTTTGTCCCTAGTCAGTAGAGAAACGTGTTTTATAGGGTTTGCCCCGCGTTACTGATTGAATTGCTTGCTTTTGTAGCAGAGATTTTAAATGAAGCTTTGCCAGGCCGCTTTGGTGTAGTACTGCCTTCATTTGTATTCACTGAGTGGATAAAGCATGACCTTATGGGGTTTAAATCTGGCCACTGATGTGATCTCTTTCAGCTTGAACGCGTTTTCCTTCAGTATTGCACCCACGCAGCTCGCCCAAATATACTTTGATAATCTTCATCCTGATAGTTGAGTAGGCAAAGAGCAACGTTGTGGCTTGTGTCGCCTTGTGGAGAAAAAAATACAAAAAAAAAACATGCCGCTCTCCCAGCTGCATGTTAATGCAGTCATTATTTCAGCCTCCCTTTTGCTGATACTGCTTTGACCTTCCCCGTGCTCATTTTCTTGCTGTTCTTCTTCTTCTTCTTCCTTCCTCCTTTCTGTTGGCTGCCGAACAGAAAAGCTTTTAGCCGTCTCGCTCCTGAGAAACGAAGCCGCCCAGGCGGCCAAGTGAACAGTCGGAGGAATTCAAGCACGCGAAGAAGGCGAGGCATAAAATGCGTCGGCCGGCGTGGCTTGAAAATGCAAATGCTCTCACAGTATTGACCGGCTTGTCTCTGTGTGAAAGGGCAATTTTTTTGGAGGACTGTGTAACAAATGACAGAATTTACATAGAAAATACTTTTATATTCATGAAAAAAGAAATCCAAGTCACTAAACAAGTTCTGGAACCACTTAATTTGGCAAGTAGGGGTACCACTAAAAATGTGTTATGGTCATTAACTCTCATCCAAAGCTTTTGTTGTGCTCACGGATTGATTATCCCGCAGAGGGCGTGAGGGAGCGTCCTGCAGCTAATTGTTATGAGCCAGCACGACTGTGACGCTCCCCTTCTTATTACATTACCCCGCCGTGTGTGTTCGTTCACTCCAGATGTGCCTTGACAAAGGACGAATGACGGCTCAGAGTGGATTGAAGTGAAGGTCGTTTGACGGCCTCTCGTCGGCTCAATTCTTTGATTTAGTGCGCGACGTGTGGGTGTGTGGGCCGGTCGGTCGGTGTACATGTTTTTGTTTTCTGCTAAATCATGGGCGCCACTTATGAGGCGCAGACTAGGTCCATTCAATCCCCTTGAAATATTGATAAGAAATGACGTTGCCATTGTGAAAGCTTTAATAACTCTACAGGCAATCTTCTAATCAAATAAAACTATGTACTCCCTTGGAAAAGAATATCACCAAGTATTGTGATTTAAAGATAAAGAATACAAACAATGAGAGAAATGCTTGAAAAGATACTTTAAAAAATGCATTAAATGAAAATAATCAGGAAATAGATATTTACAACAAAGCATTTAAATAGATTTTTTTTAAAGTTTAAAAATATACTTCTAACTTTGGGTGAGAAAAATTAAAAGAAATATTGCATAAAACTTCAATTAAAAAGCCCCCCCTTCTCAATAAGGTTTTAACCTTTTTAAATCCCAATAATTCACCGCAAATACATTTTTCTTCATTTGGTATGGCGGCAATGGTCTTTGTGTATAAAAATGGAGTTTTTTTTCAGAGGAAAAATATCATTTTGCCCAAAATTTGACATGTTTAGACTTCATTCATTCATTCATCTTCCTTATCACACAAGGGTTGCAGGCTTGTTATTGATAAAACTTTGTTTATAACTACTTTATCTTGTAAATATAGGTGACAGTTTCCAATTATTATTCGCCTTGAGATTTTTGCACAAAACTCTGTGTCAGAGTTCAAAAAATAGGTAGGAAACACTGACTTAGACTATAACTATTTCACACTGAGTTGGAAAAGGACTATCTGTGGGAGTCAAACTGGCATGGAGCTGGTTCGTATGGGGAAGGGGGGGGGAATGGCGCTCATCTCCAAACAAAAGATGACTTCTTACGTGTTGCGCTGAAGTGGTTTTGGCGGCGTCAAGGTTGAGTGAATTGATTTACGAGTCACTCATCTGCTTCTAGTTGTATTTTTCTTCTCGCCCCGTTAGCTAAATTGATTGAGGCATCGGGGTGCGTTTAGCAGCTGTCGTTAGGCGTGTGTGACGTGTGCGTGTATGAAACGGCATATGAGATCTAAGCGCGTGTGGAAAAAGCGCTCATTTGTCAGCCAAAGTAAGCTTCTTTTCTTCTCTTTTGAGGAATCTCAAATGGATGTTAATCCTCAAGGAGAATCCAACATGGACACAAGTGAGATTGAGTCAGGCGTGAATGTTTTCCGCCTTGAAATGTCGGAAGATGAGACTCTAGTCGTTAATCGTCTTGAAATGGGATCTGTCGGAATTTGGGGAACTTTGGTTGGAAGGTACGCATACGCTGAGAAAAAATCGCTACCCTTTTCTCTCGAGATTGAAAATATCAAGAATAAATGGCTAAAATCTAAAGCAAATGACATGAAATGTCCAAAATATACAGGCCAAAATCAACAGAAATGACCTCAATCTGCAGGAAATGACTCCTATATGCTCAAAAATAACGTTTTCAATTTTGTCAATATTGTTCCTCCATATGCTTTTGACCTCCGAGACATTTAATCCCTTTGAACCGTTAGAACTGGAGGTCAATGAGATTGTTTGAGTGCCATGAACAGCATGCATTTAGCCTTGGTTTTAACACATCAAAGTAAGGATCCAGGCAAGGACAAAAAGACAGGACAAACAAGTACAGCTGGTGCTTTTTTTTGCAAAACGAAAACATAATCCTACTGTTCCCGAAAAGTAAGGTTTCCCCTCCAAATATGAAATTGGCACTCGAGTGAGGCTGTTTGATCTGCGCTGACAATCATCCGATGCGACGCAACGACCTGGGAAGGACGTTCTTGACTGGAAAACATATTTGACATTTCATTTCAAAAACATTCTTGTTTTTTGTATTCCTTTAAAAATGAGAATACTCCGGTTTCCTCCCTAAGACATGCACGAATGGACACTCTAAATGAGTGTGAGCATGAATGGTAGTTTGTCTCCTTGTGCCCTGTGATTGGCTAGCCACCAATTCAGTGTGCCCTCCGCCTCTGGCCCAAAGTCAGCTAGGATGGGCTCCAGCAGCCCCCCCTGCCACCCTGATTCGGAAAATGAGATGTAAGGGGCATGACAAGACCACCCGAAGACCATATCAGGCCCCAGCGCTGTCTGGATGGGGTGACATCATTTTCTCACCTTGGCTTTCAGTACTGGAGACAACTTACATTTGCCAAAGCAAGTTTATCACTCTCCCAGCATTCTATGCTGAGATAAGTAAAGATATGCTCTCTCCTGCCTAGACTCAAGGACAGATTTTGTCCTTCTACAGTCCTGTTATTAATGCTTGGCTAGAAATATGCACTATATTCATTCCGTTTGTATTAGACTTAACTCATCGCCAGCAAATGTGGAAGTGCTTCGCTGTGAATATAACATAGAGACTCATCAAAAACTCTGAAGATTTTTCCGGAAGTACTTCTTCATTGCCTGGTTATGTTATCCACATTTAAACTCGTGGAACCTCTCAGCAACTTTTTTTTTTTTAATTCTCTGCTAAATAGCAATTTGGAATAAGTTAGATGTGTTGATTCCGGAATAAAAGAAAATTCTTAGTCTGAAGAATTACATTCGAATATGCAGGAATTTACTAGCCGGGCGGCTGAGTGGTTAGCGTGTCAGGCTCATAATTCTGACATTCTGAGTTCAGTTGGAGGTCGGTTCTCTTGTGTGGGGTTTGCATGCTTTACCCTATCTTATGTGGGTTTTCTCTGGGTACTGTGCTTTCCTGCCACATTCCAAAAAACATGCATGGTAGGCTGGTTAAACACTTGAAATTGCAATTTGAACTGTATGTCCAAAACAGATGGGTGAGCATAAATTGCAAAACAGTTTTTGCCAGCGCCTTTTGGGCAGAGCAGTGTTTGACAACTCGCCATAAAACTGAAAAATACTAAAAATTCAACACCTGATGCCAGCCTGGCTTTGCAACTTGACATTTGGAAGCAATGTCAAAATCATGCAAACCCATCAAAAAGTCAAGATGACTTTGAAAGACATGTCACGTTTACCATTTAGGCTTTCAAACTAGGTCATTACCACCATTTTTTTTTAATTTTATCGGCAAAGAACTTCCCATTCAATGCCAATTCCAATACAGCCAATCATTTGAGTAAGTCTTCCTGTTCCGCCTCCCTCCACAGTGTCCTGCTTTGAATGGGTTTTGCATAATGAAAGCCTTTCAAAACATCACTGACTATGCTTCAATATTCACATCTCATTGAATTCGCCATTATTCATTCGATTAGTGTAATTAACTGGTGGGAAAAAATACTTTTCTCCCACACTCGCATTGGAAAATGTCCTGGGATTATTTGTGTGTGCATGTGTGCACCGTTATTTAAAGTCTCTCGCATAAATAAAAGTCGACAGTCAGTCTTGTTTACATATTTCAATCTTTGGCTGCCATTGACGGGGCTAGACATCCAATTCATTTTGACTGAGAGAGGCGAATCCATTCGGAAAACCCAAAACAAGTCAACTTTGAACTTTTTAGAGGGAGTTTTGTTTGTATTCTTTTTAGTTCATGAATTAAAAATACAAAAATATTGATTATTCGTATAGGACTTAGGCCTACATGACTGAAAGTGATGTGCACATAAGTGGAGACCATTTCTTAATGGAATTATCATTTTTTAATGACTAAAAAATAGGCCCTTGCCATTAAAAAAAATGAAACAAAACATTTTATGCTCATACAGAATCGCATTAGGGATATTAGAATTGCACTACATTATTTAGAGAAGAGATTTTGAAAATGTAATTCAAAGGTTTCCACACTTATACCCTTGGGTCTACTTTATATTATTGGCTCACAGAAAATTCTCAAAAAATATCATTAAATATGGCCCGCACAAGAAGCTGGAATTTGGCCTAAATTAAACAGTGCATCTCCTTTATTATTATTTGCTCAAAATCTGACAAAAATAGTGAAATTAATGTAAGGAACAGCCAAACAACAAAATGTGTGTAACAGGTCAATTTATTGCTATGTGAAGCTTTAATTGTTCTTAAATTTAGAATTCAAACATGAAGAGGCTACTTTGCAAACTGATAAGATTTCAGTGAGAAGAGTCTGTTTTCCTTTTTTTTAGCGGCCTCATTCTCCTCTCCAAACAGGACCGTGTCTTCTTTTTTTTCACTTTAGATCAAAGATGAGATGATCAAGCGTTTTAACTTTAGAACAATTTGCCTGAAGAAATCTGCTGAGCTAACCGCCGGAACGTTTTTTTTTTTCATTCCTCACTTGAACGTAAAAAAAGTGAAAAACAAAGTATCTGCTATTGTAGTAACCAGGTGGTTCCGTACTCAAGTTTTCTTGGAGACACTGACATGCAACAACATAACTGTTGTTCATGTTTTTTTTTACATTCTACTGATGATTTTTCCGATAACACTTGATCGCTTGAAGGGTTCCCCTAAGAGGAAGGATAAAACAAATCCATGAATAGCATCGTACAGATTTCAGTGTCTCCTTATGTAGACGGGAAAGCTTTCTGGACAGTTAAAAGGCTTTGAGTGTACACTCTTCAATGTGTATATTTGTAGTTATTGATCAGGAATAAGGAATTCGTACATCTTGTCTTTCTATGTATTGAGTGAGGAAATGTGTGTTGGGTAGAGTTTGTCCTGAACTTGTTGAAAAGGAGAAGAGGCTTCAAAGCAAACATGAAGATTTGTAAAGAGTTTTTAGACATTTTTAGGTATGCTCACTAAAGCCCAGAATTTTTTTTTTTTAAACTCACATCTGCTTGGTACATATAAGTTCATATATCCATTGGTCATGATTTAATTCCAAAAAAATCTGGCCAAATTCACCAAAAAATGGGTCATGCCAAGTCAATAGGTTAACGTTTAAAAATGAAATTAAAGAAGATTTTAAAATCTGATCCTTTACAGCAGATCCCCCTAAAAATGACCCAATCGGACCTGATTTACAATCACATGATTCGATTTAGAACATCCCAAGATGCTTCAAAACTAAATGGCAGACTTTGTGTGTGTTTTCTGAGACGTTTTGTGTGTCAAGTCATGGTAGAAATTTGGAAAACAATACTTACCAAATGCAAATATCTATAGGGCTTTAACTTTCTTTTTTATGTTTGTTTTTGATCCCAATATGTTAAATCTTTTCTTGCCTTTTCACTCCATGATGGGAACACTTTATTTCAGCTTCAATCAGACAAAAGTTGGAAAATGTAGTTGTCTCGGAAAGTTAATCGAGGATGATTATATTGACATTTGAAATGGCCGCTTCACACAATCCTGGCAACCTTTTTTTTTGTCTTCTTAAAACCTCTTTGTGGGTCCAGTTACTCCAGATGTGCAACAAAATTCATCTTCCACAGCCAAACAGGCTTTGGGTTTAATTTTGGGAAGATTATTGTGGTGGAGCTATTACTTTTTTTTTCATAGTGAGTGATAAGATTTGCTTGGCATACTTTTTTTTTTGGATTTGTATTGTATTCCTGAGACTTTTTTATGGGTCTACTCTTGGTAGTGATGTCTACTAAACTCGAGGTTGTACAGTGGAATACTCTTTGGAACCTGAATTTTTAAAGCCAGTGGAAATAGGTGATTTGTGTGTTTATCTCGGAGTAAAAAAAAAAGTCACCCTTATGCTGCTTTCTTACCAAATTAGCTCACTGACTTCCTCTTACCACCTCCACGTTCAATTCCATTTTTGGACCGACTGTGGCAGTGGCTCTGACTCATCGTCCGCTTTTTTTTCCTTGGTGAGTCAATACAAACTTTGTAAGTGACACGGTGCTCATTTTACCCCCATGTCGCTGTCTGGGGATTTTATTGAATTAGCATTTGATTTTCAAGTCAAACAATAGAAAAGGGTGCGACCGACCCAATGGCGACAGTGTTTGCCAAATTACCCCAAAAAAAAACAAATCTAGTGAGCTTTATAGACTTGTATACACAAAGCAGTTTAAGACCATACATAACAACATGTAATGTCATGTAATGTATGCATTAAATCATAAATATGAAATATAAAACCCTGATAAAAGGTTCTTTAAAGCAGGCTTTGGACTATTTCCAATAGAAATACAATACAAAACAGCTCATACTATAAACCCCCAAAGCTAAAGCCAATTATATTTTTTGTTCTTTGGCCATATATGGTAATCAAGATTGATTTGTACTTATTTTCATCCCAGGAGCTCTTTTTCGCCCACCTTTTCACATTGTAGAAGTTGTTCAACATGTACATCTGTTCTCAGTGAAGCGTAGACAGCCTCAAGTACATAATCTGACACATCTGATACCACCTCCCTCCATCCAGTCAGCCCCCCCTTAGAGCTAATATTAATAGTCATAATGGCTGGTGTGGTTTGCTGTTCACACTTAGGCGATCCTTTATGAAGCTGTCACAGAAGCTTGTTCCTTTTTCTCCCCGACTTCCCTTGTGAGACTTCAACATTCATCTTCATTAGCGCCAAGAGCAATTATCCACGTGCCTTCTTCACTTCAACATTTGGCCCTGTAATTTATTTGCAGTGTTTCCTGTTGCTTTTCCAGATTTCAAGCTTTAAAAAAAAAAGAAACGTAAATAAAAATAGCAAAGACGCGACACCACGGACTAAATAACCCCTCGTTCTGTCGTCCAGAGAGAGGAAAGAGCCTGTCGCTGGAAGCCTTTTTCTATTTATCTCGTGTTTGTGAGTCGTGAGCTGTTGGCTCGGCTTTAATACACTGGAGATGGGGGAATTTTTTAGGGGATGAAGCTGCTGCGCACCTGCTGTCGTGCCGGCACAATCACCCAAGTCACTGTTTTGGGAGGGATTCCGATCGGATGGAATATGATTAGCAAAATGGCGTAATATTACGAGATTCAAGTCATTCTCTTGTTATTACATTACATGATTTTTTTGGTTTGACGGGCTTCAACTTTTGTTGACATTAAGTAACGTTTGAGTACAACATTTCTTATCTTGTAGTATTTGTATTATATGTAATATATATAGTTTTTTTTTTTAGTATGTTTTACCAATTTCGTCATACGCAGCTGGGTATGATGACAAAGCACTATGTCCAATTATTATTTGGAGATTTAAGTGGAGATGTTACTTATTTTTACATTACGTGAACATAAAGTTGTTCGATGTCCACAGGTATCAACTTTTGGCCACATTAGGTCGGTGTAAAGAATTCAATTCTGGAATAAGTTGTTACTATTGCTGATATTGTTTTGAATTAGAAGATTTTTAGCTAGTGGTGTGGCTTCAGATTTTTTTTTTTTACTATGCTAAGAATGTGGTGGCCCAGCTCGAAATAGGTTTGGAAACACTGTGCTAGATGACAGGGATCATCATCTTACGTAAGAGAGACGTGATGTAGCGTCCACGAGGGGATTTCTAAATGAAGTCTGGTGCAGATGTGCCTGTTGGCAATCATGGCTGCGGGTATAGATTGCAATTCGGCAAAATGTCAGTACGGTGAAATGAATAGCGGCTTAGTGAAGAGCTAGAAAACACATGCTTACAAAACAATCATGTTGTTTATTCAGTTTTGGAAAAGTAGATATAGTATATTTAATTTCATGTTTGTTTTTTTTCATCATTTGGCCCATTTCATTTCTTACATGGATGGATTTAAACCAAGCAGGGGTGGGGCGCTTACTTCTGGTTGAGTTAAATATCGATGAAAACATTAAAAAACATCAATCTCCTCCAAGGCAAACAATTACCAGTAAGAATATCAAAAAACCAAAGACTGTGACACGTTGTTTTTAAAGGCTTGGCTTAGAGCCACTTTTTCTTACAGTTCATATGAAGACACTTTCACTAATTACTCTTCCAACCATGCCAAGGCAATATTAGGAGACATAGGACACGGGAGGCAAGATAGGACATTAATAGCCTCGCATTGTCACATGTAATGACCCTATGAGACCAACTACAGCACCCACTTGGCCCTACGTTATCCTTTCGTCCACTGCTTCCTCTATTATTATGAACAATATGGCGGAAGGAGCACAAAGCGAACATTTCTGAGGCCTCTTCATGTTATAAACGCTATGTGGATTGGGTCACCATTATTGCCCTGTGGATGGCATCCTTGATGGAAGGCTGGTTAATACGCCCCGCGGCATATCCGCTGATTATGCTCATTAGCCAGGGCGTCATCTTCCCACGCTGACCCTTACGGTTCAAAATGAATTTGACATCTATCGCCATCAATGGCCCTCAAACGTGATTATTCAGCCTTCCACACAGGACTAAAGGCTTTATTATTCAATGCTGTGTTTCTAGGAGAAACAATTCTACAATCCTTGAAACTATACAATGTGAGAGGAAAAGCAGCAAAGTGTTGCCTTTTGACACAAGACAAATAACCCTGCTGAAAGTGTACACTTCCAATTTTGATGGATGAGATTGTTTACAGTGGCTGGGAAGAGAGGGGGGTGCGTAGTGGGAAAACGGGGAATGATGAGAATGATGTCAAGGGGCACAGGCCAAATATAAGAGGCGGACCCTTAGACTATTAAAACGTGATGGATAAGATGGTGTGTGGGCTAAAAGTGGCAACGAAAACAACTACCATGTCGCAGAGGGAGGTCGCTGTCAAGTTGCTTGGAGCCGTGTTTGGATCCCCCTAGATTTGCCTGGTGACTAAGCATATAACTATTGAGCTGATCTTGTTTTCCAATTCAATTCATCTTTTGATTCGGAATACGTTATAACAACCAAATTCCGGCACATTTTTCCAAATAGTAACTAAAGCTGTATTATATATTTTTGCCTGCAAGCTACCTGATTTAGTTTTCCAAAGTAAGTTGCAATATGTGCAGTCAAACTTGAGAAAAATCATTTTGTGTCTTTTTTAGAAGGCTTTTTGTATGACCTTGCACTCCATAAGAAAGTAATACCATATCCCATTTCATCGCACACCCCAAAATGCACCCGCTTAATCATCGTCTTAAACCTCCCGAAAAATAGTAACCCATTTTCTGCATTGATAGTCAACTACGTAATATCATTTTATTTTCATCCCATTGGTTTCTAACCATTGCTGCGTACACGAAGGTACCTTAACACATTTCCCGCTTATTCAATTGAATTATTAATGATAACTTGTATTAGTTTGTAAGAGACAGAAGTGGATTAAGTAGTGTGCTATGTACTGACAACTAATACAAGTGTACCCTCTCCGATGCACCACTTTTAGCAGCCCCCGTCCGTTTTATAAGCTGCTTAGCGTACAACAATGACTTTAGTTTGCATTGCAGATGAAACAGCCGCCAAGTACACAATTTAATCAACATGTAGGTCACACTTGATTCCTTGTGCATCGTCGTAGCTTAGAGAAGTCAGTTTGCCGCGCAAACTTGAAAAAATAACATAGTTAGATGGATGATGATGTGATCCTTCTACTGTGTATTTAAATACCTTTATTGCTAGTTTAATACTACACATTTAAAACATTTACACAAGGGAGGGTTGACGGCAAAAGAATGTTCGCTCCTTCGTCCGGTCGCATATTTTCCATAGTTGAGTCAAAGTGACCTATTTTTTTTTTATGCATGTGCCAATCCCAAATCTGATCATTTAGAAGTGTAATAACGAGGGAAAAATAGCACATCTGCATGTGTTTATTTTCTCAATTCCAAAAGTTATTTTTATTGCACAGTTTCAATAGTTTTGGATTTGTGTAAGTCAGGATATTTTATTTTTGACTATTTTTGACTGAATTATATCATTTACTAGTGATAGTAGGACTTGGAAGTAGGCGATATTATTTTTGAATATTTTTAAGTGAATTGTACCATCTACTAGTGATAGTGGGACTTGGAAGTAAGTAGGCAATATTATTTTTGAATGTTTTTGACTGAATTGTATCATTTACTAGTGATCGTGGGACTTTAAAGTAGACGATATTAGACGTTGTCTTGTCAACCGAATTAAGTGTACAAGCGAGTAACCCTCACACTCTTGATTCCATGGAATTGGATACCCCTCGGCTTGGCACTAAGCGCCTTGCCTCCTGCCAGACAGATAGAAAGACAGACAGACAGATACTGGTTGCTCCATTAGTGTTTCCAAACAAGTGCAAATTATGTGCTGGTGTTGTTGTTGTTTGCTACAGCAGTCACGTTCATGAAAAGCCACTTTTAGCCCCCTATCTGATTTAGTGAAATACAATTAAACAGAACAACTCCCCCTCACCTTTTTATTTTTTTCAATTGGTTCTCTAATTGTATCAGTGCAGTTTAAAGCTTTTCAAGAGTTATCTGTTGCTTAATGAACTTACTTTTAATTGTATCTTCTGTCTGGTAATTGAAAACAATAAACATTCCGGTAATTTCTTACTCCACATTAGAGGAAAAAACTATTCTGTATTGTTTAGCTTTTTTTTTTTTTTTTATGAGGTACACTTAATGCTGAGCACGGACAGAAATCAGATGATTTAGTGGTTTAGTCACATAAAAGTTGCACCGGTTAAAATGATATGACAGTAAATCACACAAAATATGCACAGGTAAATGAATGATATCAATATTAATGAATGAATGAATGTAATTAGTCAACCATAAAGGTACCCCAATATTGTGCAGGTTAAAATACAATAATAAAACTAGAAAAAAACTTGCACATCCCACAAAAGAGTTTAAATTTTACCACTAGTACTGTAAAAATCACCCGAGTTACAAGCATTGAAATGGCATACTTATAGAATACCATAAAAGCCATATAGGCTACAAACACTTCTCCCTTAATCTATTAAAAAAGACGTTAACATTCACCCATCCATTTTCAACACTGCCTGTCCTCGTCAGCATTACATTGTGCTGAAGCGGATTGGCCGATATAGGTAGACAAAACCCTTAACTGGTCGCCAGCCAGTAACAATTTTGACTAATTTCAATCCCAGATAATAACAAAAATCAATTGAGTCTCACAGTGAAATGAAATGAGTATTTTTTTCCCAGACGTTAACACTTTAAGTTAGCTTGAATTTATAAATGTTGCACAAATTTCAATAAGAATCTTGTAAAATCCCTTGAACACTCGAAATCATCTATAAGTTGCCAAAAAATGACAAGGATTTTGGCTTTAAATTAATTGAAAATATCCTTATGGCTTAAACCATACAGGGCAAATCATCAAATGAGGGCTCCATGGTTGACCTAAGTACGGTGGCCAGCTCATGATTTATGGATTTGACTAGCAGTAATTGCGTTTGATGGTTGAAGTTTTGGTTAGCGGCGGGTGGTCCTCTCAGCCTCAGATCAATACACATCGATGGGGGCTGGGACGTGACTCTCCCGGGATAAAGCTGAGTGGAGAGTACAGACTTCCGGTTCTTTCTTTCTTTGTTCTTTCTCTGTTGAACCCTTACAAAACATTGCCGAACCCCTCCCCTCCCAATCCTCCATCACCTTGCCCCTCTAATGAAGCCGAGGACTTTTGAGAAGCACTTACGGCTCCATAGACAATCCCAGATGATTTCCAGCCAGACCACAATTAAAATTTCAGAAGACAATTCAAAGCTTGTGCATTATTGAAGCACCTGAAAGCGTCCAGAGGCCAAGTGGAAGGAACAATGAAGGGCGAGGCCACACGTATGTCTTTTCATCTCTTGGATTTGGCCTCCTTTATTCCAGTTGTCTTCATCTACCTTTTTTTTTTGCCCAATTCTTTGTTCCAATAATTAATTCATAGCAATAACCTGGCTACACTTTTGTTTTGTTTTTTTTAAGCCTGTAAATGGGAATTTTATTGCCGTTTTCTCCACAACATGGAATTTATAGTATTTTTTTTTTTTTAATCTGGAACAAACATACAATGTTTGATTTTGGTAGGCAATCTACAACACTTTCATTTTTTTTACCAGTGCAATTTTGGCTGGTTTGTTCTTAGTAAATATCTTCACCGAAGTAATTAAGAAGAAAATCTTAAATATTTTTTTTTCCACTCTGCAATTTTTGAGAGATTTTTTTTTGGTCACCATATTTTAACATCTGCATTTTTTTGTGCGTTGAACTCTTCTGTTTTTCTGCAATTTTTGGAAGTAGTATTTTCAGGGATGTTTTACTTCTGCAACTTTTAGCAGATTTCTAGTATATTTGTCAACCTTTTAAATCCCTAAATATATATACATATATATTTGTCTCATATTTTTACTATCCATATTTTTTTTTACCAAAGAAGTATCACATTGCTCAAAATGTATCCATCAAATATGATACATTTGGCCATACAAGGTTAACCTTTACAACTTTTGTGGTATTTACCGTAGTCTTGTTTTTGCCTGCAGTGTACATATATGTATGTTAGTATACAAGTATTTACAAGAGGATCGTTGGATTGATTTAAAATACAGTTCGAAAAAGCTTGTTGGCATCACGCAAAACATTTTTATGTGTTACTGACCTGGAGGGCAAGACTTTTTCTCAAACCTTTGGACCTTTGTGTTATATGTTGTTACACATGGATTATTTAAGAGGCTCCAAAACAGTTTTGCTGCATTTTCTACTATTTTTTACGCTTGGCAAAGATATCGACCACCTATTTGGACAAAGGTAACGCTCATGGGCATGTAGGAAGAAAAAAAACTACTTCTGTTGTCAAGTGGAACTTGTTGTAGTATATTCTCTAGTATACATCATATTGAATTGCTTTTAACATGTTAGATCAATCAGGCTGGCTCCATCTCAACTATGTTATATTTCAGCTATGCTTGAACCATTTATAGAGCACTCACTTAACTCATATTGACTTTTTTGACGTCCATTTAGACTCGGAGGGGCGTATTTTGCCATCAATGACACTGAAAGATGAGTATACCCAAAAATTGATTTGGCGAGTAATTCAGGGCGTCAGGGTTAGCCTAGTGTCTAAACCACATGTGTCAAAGTGGCGGCCCGGGGGCCAAATCTGGTCCGCTGCATCATTTTTGTGTGGCCCGGGAAAGTAAATCATCAGTGACCACTGACTTTATGTTTTAGGATCAAATTCAAATGAAGAGTATAAATAGATGTATAATACATTTCCGGATTTACCCCCTTTTAAGTCAATGATTGTCCTTTTTAATCCATTTTTTCTTAGTTTTTAGTTCAAAAATCATTTTGTAAAATCTAAAAATAGATTTAAAAAAAAAGCTCAAATGAACATTGTTTTAGATCTATAAAGAAACTGAATATTCAGGGATTTTATTCCAGTTCTCTTAATCCATTCGTAAAAACGATTAAATCGAAATATTATATCTAAAATGGTCCGGTCCACATAAAATCGAGTTGACGTTAACGCGACCCGAGTCTGACACCCTTAGTCTAAACAGTACAATTTGGCCTTCATAACCATACAATAATACATTGCGATGATATTGTTCATATATACTTTAACACCATTGACCTGCTGCCATTCAAATGGAGTGGACGTATATCGACGTCAAATGCAGTCAATAATTGATGTGGCGCATCTCGTAGGCTTTCTCCGTTTAGCGTACCCTGAACTGCCTTAAGCACATTGGCCGCAGATTGAACTAATCCACTCAGATAGATCAGGTGTGCCAGCTGTCACACTTGGCATGGGCCGCATAGCAGACACTGTTGGCCTGACCTGACAGCCGGCGAGCAGCCATAGCGAGTGGACCCATTAAATAATCCATTAGTTAAACAGACTCTTTACATGTGGTGTGCTTGCAAAAAAATGGAGAGAGAGAGAGAGAGCAGATTATTATTATTATAATGATAGCCTAGTCACTAGACATTGCAAGCGTGGCGAGGATAAATTGCCCCCCAAGAAAAGGCGAGGTTCAGCAGTGTGCTGGAGCAGAATGCTTCATTGTGCAATCGGCACAAAGCCACACAGGCGAGTCACTTGGTCGGTGACTTGTTTAGTAACACAATAGAAATGACCACAAGGTCATGCTACAGTCAGAGTAAAAGCAAAATAAAATGAACAAGCAGTACAAATGCAACCTGACAGGACATGTAAGCTACACACACACGTGCAAAACCCTTTTTCTCTCTTTTTAACCGAGAAAATTGTCCTGTATTACGTTGCCATGTGTCTCAATACTACGTTATTGTTGGAAGTCTCATAATTACACTCATAATTCGAGGGGCATTTTACATGTAAACGCTCTAATTCATTCCAACCGTTTAAAGATTTCCAGTGCTAATCCGAAACCTTTTAAAATGATAAAAGTATACCAATTTTGTATGAAACGCATGAAGAAAAAAGATAAGAAAATTCTTTATGGAGCCATGTAAATTAGTAATAATAAATGGCAGGCGCAAGATGAGGCAAACGTTTGGCAACGCATAAACGTGCGTACGCATGCATTGGCACACAATTTAACTGCAGAGAATAAAATACACCGACAAAAACTCAAGACACACAGTGTTAGAATTCCGTGACGAAGGATTGTCAAAGGCACTCGAATCAGAAACTCCCCGGCCAGTCGAAGCGGCTTTGCCAAGGTCAAAAAAACGCCCAGAAAGTGGGCTTTTGGTCTAATTGTCACACTCAATCACCTCTAGTAAGCACTAGCCTGCTAATAGCCAATAGGAGAGCAACTCTATCTTTGTCATTTTAAAATAAAATAAAGAAGGCCACAAGAAAAAGCTTGAATTTTTTTAGATTTTACCTTTTATAACGTGTAATTTCGTAGGATCTTGAAACAAAATGTGCCCATTTGAGTCTTTTTGTAGTCCGAATCTTTTTGTATGCAGAGACTTGTATTTTGTTTCCTAGTAGCCATTTTCACTTAAATTCAGATAGCAAGTTATCGCAGCAAACCGGGGGCAAGTCAGAATGAATCGGACGTGAAATGTGATCATTCACTGCCTGCCCTCTGAATTTTAAGTTCAAAGTCATCACTTCTTCATGAATACATATGCTGTAATGGCAATCTATCTTTTTTCCCAGCCTCAGGCTAAATAGTCTTGCAACAATTAAGTCCTCTCTAGCGTTTCCATTCTTTACATCTTCCATAGATTGTGCCCGAGCTCCAATGAGCAACTTGTCATGACGATCGCCACGGGCAATGCGTGTAAAGACGCTTGGTTCAAGTTTTTTTTTTTTCCTCGGCAGCATTTCTACTCGGATCAGATCTTCTGATGCGTTGGGTGAAAAAAAGGGGAAGTTATTTTTTTTTCTTATGGATGGAATGAATAAAAACGACCAAGAAAAAAAAAATTGGGCCAGTCGAGCGTACTTGCCTCTAGGCACGCCTGACTCACCACTACCTTTGCTTTTGCTGCCTTACACTTGGTCAGTTTGCCCCAACGATGAAATGTCCCACAATGTCACATCAGTGTAGTACTGATTTTACACAATGTGGGCTAGAATGTCATATTCCTATTGGTCAAAAATTACACATGATTCCTATAGTATGTATATAATGTATACAGGGATATTAGTTAGGATAGTAGTATTGAAAATCCACAATGTAGGATGACAATGTACAAAATGGTTTTTTTGATTAAAAATCATTATTTATGATTAGTTAATGGACTCTTAACCGAACAAAAAAAATGTGAAACGTTCAATTTAACATTTCATTTAAACAGCGAATTTCATTTTTCTCTGCTAAAACACAGATTACAATAAATCAATGAAGTACACCTTCAAAAATCGATTGAAAAGCCACTTCTCGCAAGTAGTTCAAGGTTAGTCTCGAAAGGGATCAGCTAGTTCTTTGAGGATAACCAAAAATGATACTTGCGATGAGTTTGTTTGCTGGTAAATGGAGCATTATACATAGGATGCACTGTTTTTTTGTTGCCAAATCAGTACAGATTCTGGAAAAACTGCATTTTCAGGCACAACGGGCATGTTTGTACATTCAAACAAACTCTGAATAGAGAAATACATTGCGAAGCTTTGGTCTTAACCATCTGTAAATAAATGACGTTATTATAAAAAAAACATTCAGAATAGGTAACACTATTTTAAAACCACAGTGTGTGTGGACTGTCATGTTTTTCCAGATGCACATTCAAACCTCTCCTACACATGCGGCAAGAGATGAAACAGAATATCATCCATATTTTACATCACAACGGTTCCCCTCTGCGGTTTCTTTTTTTCCCACTGATTAAAATATACCCAATGGTGAGGTTATGAACCATGACGTTTTTTGGGGGGTTGTCCTCAACTGTCGCTGTGGTCCAATTTAGCCAAGATTCACACACTGGCGTGCATATCCGCGTGTCTGATTCCAGATTTTCCATCCTTTTCCTTCTTCGCTGGCAGGGCATTGTGCACTGACCATGCACCGAATAGTCCAGGTTGATTTTCAGCCGGGGAAAAAAGCCTCTTCCCCCTCTCTCCTTCCCCCAAGTCCGTGTTAATGGTGAGCCCTGAGGGTAGGCAAGGAGTCTGAGATGCGGGATGAGTGAGCAGCTAGGGACTTGAGAGAAGAGACTGATGTAAATGTGAAGAAATAAGCTGCGTGGATGAAAAAGGCGCTTGAAAAAAAAGGCCTTCTCGGGCCGCCCCTGCGGGAACGTTACGCTCGGTCTTGTCAAAGCAAGGATCACAAAACTCATTTGATCGCAGCAGGGAAGATGTGGAGCAATGTTGCTGTGTCGCCGAGCTGAAAGAGAACATGCGGAGTCGTGCCTGGATCCACCAGTACGGAGCCTTTTAGAGACGTGAAGTCAGTCAAAACAATGAATATCAGAGTTTGGGCTTTTTTTTACTGTTATCAAAACTTGGCTCACATCCTTTGCAATGTCGGAAAAACAAAATGTTTTCTGTGGCAACGTTTAAATTTGGTCAAAGTAAATAGATTCCAGTGTCTTTGGGTTTCTTTGGTATTTTTAGATGGTCTCCTCCTTTACCGAATGAATGTCATGTCCCTAATTCATTCATATTTTATGGCATGCAAAGATTAAAAAGTGCCACCATAGTCATCTTTTTACAAAAAGAAGCATTCGGCGAGCATACTTGTTTTAATACTTTGTATCAATCTGACAATATCTCTAAAACCAGTTTGTTTTTACACTGGGAAAATGCCAAGGATTGTTTGTTCATGGTTGTTAGATGAGAATGACTGGAAGGGGGATTAAAAATTCTGCATGCATGTCTTCTCCCAATCTGTTTATATTAGTGATACCTCTACTTACTCAATTAATGAGTTGTTGGATATTGTTTTCTAACATGGATTATTCGTAAATAGAGAAGTACTTTATATGTAAATTCTCTCATTTGTTCCACAATCCTTATAAAAACTACAAAGTCAACCTTTTAAAAAAATGAATCATAGTCTCCCAATTTTGAATGAGGCATTTATAATTTGAATAAATAACAGACAAAAACATTTTACTATATATCTATCCAGGTGCATGTGTAAGAAAGAAGCTAACATTAGGCAATAGAACAGCACATAGACAACAAATAGAACTCCAAAGGAGAGAAAAGTTTATTGTTCAATACAGAGAGGCTATGCATTGTCGCTTTTAATGCTTCCTTGTCCTTCACTATCGTAGTGATGGTAAGTGGGTTATGGCCATACTATTCCCTTGCTATACATGAAAAGTTCTTGTGAGACAGCCAATGGGAGTTCAATGGAGTGCAGGACACAATGCTACCGTGACAATTTCAAAATACAATACCGAATACAAGAAATGTATTGATATTTTGGGGGATTTTGTAACTTGTGCTTGATTTTTTTGTCTATTGGAAAATGTATGTAGAAGCATTCTTAAGTAGAAGTACAAGGCAAAGAGAAAATAGGATGGATTCGTTCGACAGCTCGACATCTTTGACTCTAATTGACTAAAGCAGAAAAATGTGTGTTCCTTTTTAATAACCCCAACATTGTTCCTTATCAATCCAAAAAGGTATTTGTGCAAATTGTGACAACCTTGTCTTGAGTAACTTAATGTCCTCCAGACATAGTTTGAGCAAATCTTCTGTATAAACAACATATTTCAGGCAAGCGCTGATCAAAAAGACAGTGTGAATCGTTTGGTTGGAGAAGGAAATCAAATCCCTTCCCGACATTTACCCTTCATTCTCATGAATCCGTCACACAAAAGACAATTTCCTAGCTAACTGCGAATTACGGCCAGGATAGATCTTTCCCGCAGGCCATTCTTATGTTACTACTTGGGAAAAGGGACGGCAAAGTTATCCTAATTTATCTGGCATAGATCAGACGGAACTCCATCGCTTTATCGCCTCACCTGCTTTTCACCCCTATTCTCCTCAACGCTATCGCACTTTCTTTCAATGTCTCGGGAGTCCCAGGCTTTTAATTTGGCGGCATCCACTCCCCGACCTTGGCGCCGTGGCTTGTAGATTCGGAGGTTTCAACGAACAAAAAAAAAAAAAAAAAAACGGATAATAGCGCTTGGTGGGAACTAGAGATGGCAAATGGTCTCTTGGCAATTTTCATCAAATGGCTTAAAAGGACAGTTTATGTGGTTTGAGGCCACCCTGGACAGTGAAAGTAATACCAGCTCTTGGATTGGAAAGAGCTAAATTAAAAAAAAATTAATTAATGCAGTGGGGAAAATGAGCTGTGATGTTAAATACTGAAAATATGCTGAGATAGTATATAGGTGCAAAAATTGCCTCCCATCTGCCACCATGCGCATCCCTCAAGCACAGTTTGGCCTCTTAGAATCTGGCACGGACATATTTTGACGTGCATCGACAGCAGCGTGTTTTTTTTTTTTGGGTCCTCAGCCCATTGCAATCAGACGACCGTAAAGCGGAGCTATGGCAGAAACAAAACAAAAAAACTTAATAGCGCAATTCCATTTGTTTGTGATCACATCAGCAGATTTCTTTTCTTCTGTATCTGTGTGTGTGTGTAATTGCCAGGTTGGTTGTTTTCATTGTTGTCATTAAGTACCGCAGTGACATATTATCAGTATTCAAAGCTGTTGACGTTGCCAGTTAAGAAATTGTGAGATCTGAACATTATATCTACTCTCTACTCACTTTACAACTAGACACTGAATAGTTGCTGTAAAAATGTTGCAAAACATTGTTCACTTATGATAATGACAATAACAGTTGTGGATTATTATCCTTTTGGAATGAGACTGTAGTTTACTGATTAATATACTGGCCTTAGGATTTCAAGGCGCCTCATTTAAAGACATTGAATTGAAGAAAAACATATATTTCTTTACATTTCTTACATTTTTTAAACTGGTAGAATCACACATCAGACTCCATGGCAACATGAGACCGCTCGGGGTATTAAAAAAAACCCTGAATCGAGCACAAAACATGCATAGAGCGGTGGCACAAGGACATAAAACTCAGTTTGTAGGTTTGAACTGGCACCAAATAAGACATTTTACTCATTCAATATTTCTTCACAGCTTTTTTTCCCCCTCCAATGTTAAAAAAAATGAATCCCTCAACACTCTTGCGAGCCATTTTCCCCCTGCAAATCCAACAACTAAACAGACCATCTGCCAAGCACTCATCGCTGCTTAAATTAGTTGTCACACAGTAAAGGAACAAAAAAAATGCAGATCATCTGTCACATTTGTGATAACCCAAACCATATCTGTTTCTACTTTGGGAATGGATTTTACCATTTTATTTTTAGACCTGTGAATATGCCGAAATTGTGCTGCTTGGGTGTTTTTTTTTTTGAACAAATTACTTTCCTCCAAAAAATCTATACGTGCCATGTGAGAATGGATTGAAAGTTTGTATCAGAATACGCAAGGACGGGAGGGGGCAAGTGTTCAGGGTGCAACAAACAGTGCTTGGACCACGGCATGAATAATTTACTGGCTTCAGTCTTAAAACGAGAAATGCATAAACGCGCTGCTTCTGCCAAAATAATGGAGGTTTAAGCGAAGGCGCAGAAAGAATTCACGTGATATATTCCCGTTTGTAATTACTCTTAGAGAAAGAGATGGAAAGGTTAGTGAGTCGCATTAACCTTTTGGCTAGAGATCACATTTATAAGTCTACCGTTTTGTCCTGCCTGCAAAGTAGCTGTGAGCATCACTACTGGCATTGGTTGACACTGCATCCATTTGGAATGCAGCCTGCCTGCGTGAGAAAAAATCACCGTAAGCGCATCAAAATTAGATAAACGCTCTTTCAGTGTTTAGAAATGCACTTAACCGATTCGTCAAATAAGAGTATTGGGTGTCATGGGAGATTAGACATCAATTGCTTATTTATAATTGTTTTTTTTTTTGGGTTAAAGATCACGTGAGGCGCTGGAGCCTATTTGGATGTTGGGGGGGATACCCTGAATTGGTGGTCAGCCAATCACAGGGTACAAAGAGACAGGCAAACATATACATATCCAAGGGGCAATTTAGTAGTGTTCAACTAGCCTACCTTGCATGTTTTTGGGATGTGGAAGGAAACCAGAGTACCCAAAGAACCTATACAAGCCCAGAACATTATTTCACTGTTGCTAATCAATGAGTATCAATGAGAGTATGCATGCAGAAGAGTCTAAGGAAGAAAAATTATGATTTAAAAAAAAAAGGCGCTAGGTTCGCGGAAAGCCATATACACCCATCAAAATAACCACATGAGGCTCCCGAGCCATAAGTTCCCCTACCCCTGTTTCAGACATTATATTTGCTCATCATTCTGGAAAAAAAGCGCCACCTCTTAAACAAAAAACAACCTGAAAACCACTGAACTTGTCCTATTCATTCAGTTTAATGTGATGAACGCTCTCCAAGGTTCATTTGTTGTATGGCAATTGTTATTGGTCTGACTTTTTTTTGTCATTGGTAGGTTTGGTAGCACAGTATTCCTTTTGACGCTGTTCAAATTTTAATGAGCCTCCAGAGAGGATGAGGAGGCGGTCTTGTTTACAGGCAGGCGCCCGGCTTTACGGGCAGGTATGGAATATTGACGGCAATTGCACACACACAAACACACACACACACACATACACACATACCTCGTCTTCCCGCAGCTGTCGTTATTTTACTGTGCCCACAAATCTTTAGAGGCAATTTAGATTTTGCTCTTTAGCCTCATGTCGCATTAAAGCGAGCTATTTTTGCAATGATCCTTTTTTTAACCCCTGTGTAGAAATATAAATATATTTTTAATGCCACTGTTAAAAACAAATGGTGCACCCTCACTTAATAGAGGCTCCTTAAAAGATTATCGACAGTAAAACCTTGCATGTTTAATGTGTCGTGTGGCCTAATAATTCAATGTATTCTTCTATCAAATGACCTTTACCCATTTAAGACTTAAGTGCGCCTTATAGTGGTGAAAATATGGTAATTGCCGTATTGACTTCCAGGTATGAAGCACTCACTACTTTACAGTCACCTCTAGAGCCAGCCATTGTTGATGTTTTGGATTTTTTTGTATAAAATCTTGCAGTGGGGGAGGAGCTATATGATGGAAGAAGTTGTAAACTAAGATGGCATCTGCATATTTAACAGTATTGTTTCAGTTCAGGCGTTTGTGTTTTTTTAATATCCGACAGTGGTGGTTTTTGGTTTTCTGTTTTTTCCATATATAAGGCGCACTGGATTATAAGGCGCACTGTCTATTTTGGAGAAAATTTAAGACTTTTAAGCGCGCCTTATAGTTGTGAAAATACGGTATATGAATATTTCTGGAACAGGTACAGTTGTTTCTTGACAGGCCATACTACTCCTGATAGACTGTAATGAGAAAGGGTGCCGTAGCTTTTCCCCAGCACAGGAGGCGTTTTGGACAGGTGTAAATAATGACACGGCTAATGACTTCCGTATGGCGCCTTCTGTCTCGGGGCGGAGATAATCGTCGTCCTTTTTCCACATTGTCTAGGTTGGCATGGTGAGACATTAGTACCAAAAAAAAGCCATTGTTTGAATTCTTAGGAACACCTGTGTTTTCCTCGCCACGTGACTTGCTTCATTGTGTGGCGGTGGAAAATAGGCTTAGCGCTACCCAAGCGGCATCCTGGAATATTTAGCCTTTTTGTGAGCAAAAAAAAGGGAGCGTTTGTGAAATTACATCACGCACAGATAACAAAAGATCACTGGACACTTCTCCGACCTCAGCCAAGGCCAAACAATAACATTAGATCACGATAAATGTCTTTAAACTTTTCTGCAAGTGAACTACTGCTTTACAATAAAATAAAGTATAGGAGGTGATCTTCCACTGCAGGTCTGTGAAATTCAAAAAAAAGGCTTCACAGTATCCTGAAAGTCATTCAGACAATACATACTAAAAACTGGCTCTTTGAAATAAGTGTACTCAGGCAAAATTGATGTCAGGAGTGGGATGCTTGACCCCCTGGAGGCAGTAGGACTGTGATCCTCAAAAATGTTTAACACACGTTGAGAATTACAGCATCGCTGGGTGAAATGCATCCTCTAATGGTATGAGTGTAAACCTACAAACCGTGCATAATATGAATTCAACTTTTATGTCTAATATCTCTGCATCTTGAAACATCCCAGACAGCTCCACGTATAAATGATGCCCTTCTGATACCCAGGAAGAAATTGCTTCCTGCTTTTAATAGTATATAAGCAGCGAGTAATAGTATATAAGTAGATAGTGGGTGAATGGTTAGCGTGTCGGCCTCACATTGGGAGTTCTGGATTCAAATCCAGTTTAGTCCACCTATGTGGAGTTTGCATGTTCTCCCCTAGCCTGCGTGGGTTTTCTCTGGGTACTTTGGTTTCCTCTCATGCATGCAAGGCTGATTAGACACTATAAATTGTCTCTAGGTATGGTTGTGAGTGTGAATAGTTGACTGTCTCCTTGTGGGGCTGGCTACCTTTACATGGTGTCCGCCTAATGTCAGCTGAGATAGGCTCCAGCACCCCCCCCCCCCCCCCTATGACCCTAATGTGGATAATGCTGCTTTGTCTTGTGGGTTCTGTCAGCAACTGCACTGCAACTTTGATTAACATTGGTAGGGAGACTGAGATCCAGCAGTGTGAAAATATTTCACCCAAAAGGACAATGGAAACTATAAAATTAACAACTGCAACATGATAAGAGAACATTTTTTCAGGGGCGCAGATACCATCCTGTCTCTGATGCCAACTCTGTTGCCAAAAAGTGGTCAGGTTGACTTTTCAAATTTTGTGAGAGTGCCATTTTCAGTGAAAATTGAGTTAGTAAAATGGCAGTTTTAAAGGGCAGTGTAAAAGGATTAAGAGCTACTTCAACAGCTTTTGCGAAAACTAGAAAACTTCTTGGTTGACTTTGGTTGTCTTGTTATGTCGAATGCCATCCAAACACCCAGTCAATAAAAAAGGCAGTTTTTTTTTTACTGGAAATGAAACGTCTCTCACAGATCTCTCTTCACAAAATCCCATTGGGTAGAGACACAAGGCAAAAGGAGATTCGTAGCTATCTTAAATACTAATACTCCACTGAGACACATTTCTGCAAAACTTTTTCCTCTATCTCTCGCAGTATAGTTCTAAACATAAACTAAACTACTATCTTGTGTACTGTGGCCTATGTGGGTGTTACACCAACCTTGCATTTAGCTCCAATTCCCAATTTCGAACCTCTCAACTATAATACATCTCAAATTGAGTATAATCCAGGCACCTCTATCTTTAAAAATTTAGTTGGTGCTATCATTTCTTGTCTTTTTTTCTTCTTCTTCTTGGTGGGTTATCGTATGAATTGCTTTTTCTGTACTCGATAGCACTCCTCTCATCTCCTCTAGTGGAGTAAATCAACGCAACGGGACCGCTCAGCCTGGCTGGCCAAGGTTAGAAATTTCCCAGCAACAGAGTGGCATTTATCATCTTCTCCCCAAGCAGAGAGAGAGAGAGAAAGAGAGAGTACTCGCCCACCAAGTCAATTGCTGATAATGGAGGAGAGTAATCATGAAAACGCTATATATTTCATGTGGGGTTGCAAAAAGAAAAGATGAAGGGGACATATCTAGCTAGCCCTTTGCATATTACTACTGTTCTATGTGTATCAATGGTTTTGATTGGCCAGAGTAAGACCAAGTAGTATTTCCCAACCTTTTTTTGAGCTGCGATATACTTTTTTTGCATTGAGATCATCTCAAGGCACATCTGAAAATCTTCCAATTTTAAACTATTTTGCCTATATTAAAAAAATATAAAGTCATTCTAAATTCAAAATTTTAGGAACAGGAATAGCCAAAATGTATTCAAAAATGTCTAAAACTTGAACCCTTCTGGTTCAGGTTATGTAAAAAAAAATGTAACGCAATGTTTTTAATTTCATGATTAAATGAATTTTACTCGCAATATTACTTAAATCTCCTATCATGACGTGAAAACCAGTGTATTCGCGCAAAAAAACACTGGCCTAAAGTACTTCTCACAGTAAATTGAGCAGATTTACTTCAATAATGATAAATAAACCCCAGTGGACTATTATATGATTTTGAAAATATGAATAAATGCATGAAATACATTTCGATTTAACGGTTGTATAAGTTTCGGCAAAAAAAAAACATGGTGTGAGGTCCTTTTCAAGCGTTCAAAGCTTTGGAACCTCAAGAAAACTTATATATATGTGTAACACAACTGGCAGAAATACATATTGAATGGGTTTCTGTACTAGAAGTTTTACTGGTGCAGGCCATTAGTGGTCACTCACCACTACCAAAATATATATGACTTGTTGAGGATGTGTAAAGGACAGTTCTGACTCAAAGTACTATAGTTTTTTGTCTTCTCCAGTTTTGATATTTGACTATGTGGCTTTTAATTGCAGTTTGATGAATTGTCTGGTGATAGGAACATTTCTTAGATTTGCAAACCCATTAGTTCATGAACGGCATCATGGAATGAATTCTAATTTATCTGTTTCGCTAAATTTTATCCAAAAAAAATTCCACCATCTGCATATTGCAAGCTCTTCTATTACAGTTAGTTTTTAGATGTTTTTTTTTTTTTAGTATGAGACAGTTTGAAGATATCTGGTTAATATCTTGACCTAAGTACAGACTCTTGAAGGTTTTTATAAGGTTGAATACAAAGTGTATTTATTCACCTCACTCACGTACAGTATCTTGTTCTTCTTCTAACAGTATGAAAAGAGCAAATGCACCCTGAAGCGGATGTCAAAGCTCCTAACATTCAAAACAAGACGTTGAATTTATTTACTCTCTTGTGTGCTGTAATCCCGCTTCAGGCTGTAGCACTTGGGGGGGGTTGACGCTGCTGGAAAACAAAGCTGGGACCACAGTAGCACTGTGGGTCACAAGTAGTTCCTTCTCTACACACACACACACTGAAAGAGTGTGTATAGTAGAGGAGCGGGGTTTAGTACCGCCCATGGAGACCACACTCATCCTATTTGTGCCTCTCTGACACATCAGCAAAGTATACCCAAGTGGTAAAGATAGCGTTGAAACGGGGCAACCTGTAGTGAGGGCTGGGACTGTCACTGCTTGGCACACTTGCTACCGTTCACTTTCTTTCTTTTCTGGGACGTCAGGGGGGATTTTGTACTCACTGCTTTGTCAGTTAGAGCAGCAAGACTATTTCCCAGGGTTTTGTTGAAAAGCTTTGCCAGTTGTGACTTGAAATGTCAGGCAGGGGGCGAGGTGGCGGCATGATGGCTTTGACTGTGCATTTAGAAGTCAGAGCTTTTCACACTTGAGTCTGGAAAGATCTAAGCACTGCATTTGTGTTCATTCATCTTCTGAATTGCTTATCCTTACAAGGGTTGTTGCAGGGGGTGCTGGAGCCTATCCCTGAAGTTTTGTCCAGCCAATTGCACGGAAATGTCGCTGTTCTTCAGAACTTTTTCCCAGTTGTATCTGTAAAATTCGCCATTTTCTGGATTCCCATTAAGGTAATCCATTCAAACATGGGATGGATGATAATTTGCAAGAAGTGAGTCCAAGATGCACAGCTTCCAGCTGTAGCCTCTTAATTCTTTACCTTAGCCATCTGGTCCTATAAATGGAAGCGAGGTACAAATCTGCCAATTTTCTCCTCTAAAAAAAAAAAAAAAGTTGCTTTTTGATATTAAACACGATTTTAGTGCACTTTTCCACCGCCAGTTGGATTGTGGAATGCGGGAGGACCGGTCTGCCATCTGTGACGAGTTTTGGCCAACTCGGCAAGTGGATGTGGCAAGTGGACAAGTTAGGCTTCACATGAATACAAAGGCTGATTAGAATACCAAATAGCATACACTAGAGGCTATTCTATATGCATTTCTTACATGCAAGCATTGTGCTATAGTTTAAGATTAGCAGATTCAAATGCTATAAGATTCCTTCTCTGCTAAATTCTAAAAGCTACCGTCATCCGAGGTTTACTTTGTAACACTGAACAGTACTCTAGATAAATTGCATACTTCATTTATTTCTTGGGTTGCATTTGCATGCTTACAAAAAAAGCAAGACTAGTACATGAATAATTCACGCTGGCTGGCACGTTTGTTTTTATTTCACTGCTTTGCAATGGAGCATGTTTTCCCTTCGCGATGCTTGGCAAAAAGTTGTGTTGACGACGTTAAAAAGAAACAAGAATTTGTGGCAGTCAAGCAACAGGTGGCACGTTTTTTTTAAGTGGCTTTGTAAAAAGATGTAAAACAGCATATCAAGTGACAAAAATGAAACGTATTTGATCAGTGATGGGGAAAAATAATTAATTGGACATAGATATTAGGGAATTTCAGTCGTGTTCCTCATTTTCTGAAGTAAAAATGGAGGGTAAAAGGTAATTGTCTGTCCGATTTCTGTATTCTGTTTGAGGCTTGGCTACTTTTGATTTATTTTTGTTCCTTGCTTTGCCTCATGAGAAGTTCCATCAATACACAAACACAAAAAAAAACACATTTGCCAGCTGTCAGCTGCAGCATGAATTGGAAAGACGGCAAAGGTTATTCAATGGAATGCACTGAATGCCATATTAAGGACAAAAAAAAAGATTGTTTTCTGAATATTTGTGTGTGTGGACTTTGCCTCAGTTGCCAGGCAGCGTCTCCACTATTTGCTGACATTGCAAAAAAACTATCAAACAAAGGCTTAGTGCTTGGGAATGACCCACAAACTGGTCTTACCTCTCAGAAAGCACCAGCAGCTGCCGATTAAGTTTTTAGGCTGAAGACAAACCAAACAGCTGTTGTTTTGTTAGAAGATTCATTTGACAAAATCTGTTGTTGTTACTAAACTTTTGCCCTTCGTTCATGGACTCCAAAATGGTTGGACAGATGGCTACATAATTGACATTTTCGGGAAATATTCTCTCCAAAAACAACCTTTGACCAATCATTCCATTCATTTCCAGTTTGAACATTTCTGAATTTTTCACCAAATTTTTCATTTTTAAGTCCATTTATTAACTGACGATACACAATCAGCCCCTCCCACTCCAAACAGATTAGACATGGACTGCTGTAAATAACATTCTATGACTTAAACATTACTTTCGTGAGAGCCTATCAAATATTCTCCTTTATAGCCCCACATGTAAAAACGCCAATCTTCCAAAATTGGGGCCCCAGACACGTGCTCTCGAAAAGCGGCCAAGCGCAAAGGCGTCAGCATAATGAAATTAGACAGTGTCGTTAGTGCCGCTGCATTGTCCTTGCTCATCCCCCCCCCCCCCCCCCTCTTCCACAGGATATCGCTAATGCTACACAATGGTGGGATTAGCTGAGGACAACGGGGTCTGAATGTCAGAGTCCAGCCTTGCTTCTCGCCACCGGCAAACTGCAAAATATTACTCCGAAAATACTCCCCGTGAGTGTTGAAGGGGCGAACAGATTAGCCATTAAAGGCTTTATGCCTATATTGTAATATCGGCGTAATTATCTACGTTATGATTATATCCTTGGCAGATCTTTCCAAAACACGACTATATTATTAACATTGGTTGTTTTTTTTTTTTTTACCAAAATCCGAAAGTTTATTTTGTTCGATGATAATTCAACCAATTGTTAAATATAATTTTGAATATATCATGAAATATATGAAAATATAAAATGTCAATTTAAATAGATTAAATGTCATATTGGCTTCCATTGACGGCAACGCCCATTTCAAAGGATTGAACATATATATATCATCTTCATTGGCAATGACACACTCAAATATGTCGGAAAGACTGTAAACAAAAGTTGATCCTGATTAGAACCCACCTGAAGATTTCAACCAAAAACTGATCCCAAGCCAGACTTGTCTGCACATTAACCAAAACAAAGACTCACGACACAGAGGCCACTTGGCAAGGCGACCAATCACCAGCTGGCAATCCAACGCCGCCAAGCTGATTGATACCGCCGGCACGTTTAATAAGCACCATTTACTGGAAAGAACACAAGTTCTCCTTCACGTGCCACCTTGTAATGTCGTATCACAAGCACTAATTCAATAATCGATAAAGGCATTTACTGGCGGTGTAGCCTCGTAATTTAATGCTCTGGACTGAATCATATCAAGAAATGAATGTGATTGGTCGCAGAGTATTTCATTAACAATCATTTTAGTCTTGCGCATGACAGAGACCCAAAAAACTTTTAAGTCTAAAATAAAATGTCATTCTAGGCCGATATTGCCCAAAAAAGTACATGGAATTGCCACAAAATCAATACAAGTATCCGAAAATCTAAAAGAAGTGACTTAAAATAACTCTAAAATCATTTAAATTTAAAAAAAAAACATTTTTAAGGATACTTTGTCCCTGATTAGTGGGTCTGGAACTTGTGCTTAAGTCCACACCAAGAAACTTTTTATCAACCAATTCTCAGGACAAATCTTTTCTTATACATAATTATATTTAAAATAATTTTCTGCGATATCCAGGAATTTTGGTACCAGAGTTGATTTCTTCTTTTTTAGGCAGCCCAATAAGTCACCCAAAAGGGCAAAACAAAAGGCCAAGTCATTAAAAAAAAAAAAAAATCTTTCAAAACTCAGCATTTTATTATGTGAGGGAAAAAAAACAAGTATAGATTTTTCCAGAGCATCCCCTCTACCCTGCCAGGTGCAACAACAACGATAACATTTACACCCCAAAACGAATAAAACCAGGAAGAGCAGATTAACGCGACTCCAAAGCAAACGGAATAAGACGCATACATTATCCTGCAAAAATACATACTCTATAGCTCTGTAGAAATTCTAACATTCAACTATCCTTCTATTCTCCCTCTTTTTTTATTATCCAGTGTGATACAGTGAGTTCTCACCGCTGCTTTTATTGTTCCAGCAACCGTTTGATCTTAATCTGCTCATTTGTAGCCAACCTCCAGCCAAGCAAATAACATTAGAGGCTTATTCTAATTGTCACAGCACACGACTTACTCGAGCAAACATGCAGTGGGTGTCACAACAAACGATTCTCCAGTGGTAGCTTTGCCTTTTCTCTAAAAGGCGTGGAACGGGAAGGGCGTACGTATTCCACTCTTGCTGTTACTTGCAGTATTCAAGGATGATTAAAAATTCTCATTAGCACACGATGGGAATTGAAAGTGTGTTTGTTTTAAGGCAGCACACAAATGTGAACTCGCAAGCTTCCCGGATGTGACACTTACAAGAAAAATGTCACAATGCTTTATTCTTTTCATTCGTTTCAATATGCCACTGTTTTTTTTTTTTTTTTTTTGCATGTCCTGTGATTCGCAGGCACCTTTTGCTGATAGTTTTTGCAACAGTAGTCGGTGATAATCCTGTAAACGGACAGTCAAGGACACAATCAGCATTCTACCAGTGTTGTTGCAAACTGACCTTTAGCTGTCAAGACATCTTGGTTTTTTTTCTCTCACTCTTCAGGTACTTACTTGACTTTCTTCTTTGGCCCTTCTAGCCTGATAACAATGAAACCAAATATAGAAACAGCACAATTTGACTGTTTTCCTGCTTCTGTCAAAGACAAATTGGCTCCTAAAAACAGAAAAAAATGACGTCATTAGTTGGAGGAACTGAAAGAATCAAGTAATGTACGCCCAAGCTTTAAGAAAAAGCAAAATATCAACATTAATCATCTTGTCAAACAAAAAAAAAATAGGTTTCTTGTTCTGGAAAAGAAAGTCAACTCTCTTCGGTTTATTTTTCTACGAGTCCTGAGCATGTTGTCCCTAAAGCATGGCAGCAAACAAAAGTAAATTAAATGTCAGGCAGTGCAAACATGTCGGTGCAATAGTAGTCGGATATTCTTGTCTTAAAAGTTTTGGCGTGTTATTTTCATTTAACTTTGTGTCCTACTAAACAAGTTTTGAGTATAGAGCTGACCGATATTTGGGATTTTTGGGTGATGGCGATTTAATGTGGTACATATATGTTAAAATTTGACAATTTTGTTGGCTTAATCTTGAAATAATACAAGTGGAAAACTACTTGATTGTCTAGTTTCCCTCCTGTTTTTGGTCTTTTGTAAATTGAACAGCTTTACATAACTTGGAACAATAGTTTACATTTCGTAACTTGAATTCTTTTGTTTGTAGAAGTATTCGTAAGTAGAGGTACCTCTGAATTTTCCTTTCCCATCTTTTTCCAGGGAGCCATTAGTTCTAAAGAGACACATTTTGGGATATGTATGGTATCGGACGATGTACATACATTGTGGATACACTTATATACCTTCTTTGTACATTCTTAGTCACTCGGCATTGTTGAACTTAGGTACTTGAAGTCCTTGTAACTTAAATTGGTGGCCCCGAGATCTTGGAATTCACACACATGTATTTTGTTTGGCTCCTGCTGACAATCTTTTCCGTAGCAGATCTCGACTAGCATGTTATTTCTTCAGTTTGTTTAGTGATAATTCACAGTGTTTTTTTTCTAAACGTCACACAATTATTCAAACCAACTTTTGTTTAGTAAAAAAAACCTCTAAATTATCCAACTTGAGAATACTTTATAATTCTAATTAACATGAACTTAGTGCCCTTTTTCTGTCCCAGTTTTCCTCATTGAACTATTTAGTTTTAAGCTTCAAAATCTGTCTTTTTGATGCTGCTTGTCATTTTATTTTATTTTATTATAATGACTCTGAAAACTAAGTGAAGTCGACGCTTTCGAAATAAGCCTGTGGCATTCGGGGAGTTGGTTTGTCATGGCCTGTACAAGATGAGCTGTCGTAAGCGACACCTGTCTGTCACTCATCTAATCCGCTGGGATTCTTTGAAAGTAGTGTAGATTTAACAGCAAACATAACCGTCGGATGTGTTTCCACTTTTATGTTTTTTCCGTTGAAGGTGAACATTTTGGCATTTAAAAGATTTTGGGTTTCAACTTTCTTTGATGAAATGAAAGCACGTTGCGACGATGCTGCTAGTGATGATGATGAATGAATGAAGAAAAGCCTCGAAGGACTCCAATTAAATATTCACATAGCCATGAGAGTGGTGGATCAAGCTGTTTCTGAACATCAGAAATGATAGGGAGCAGATGGTGCAAGGGATTATGGGAGATTTAGAACAAAAACAAAGTTAAAGACAAAAAAAATCCAAACAAAGCAGTGATGCGAAAACAAACAGTGCTCAGACTGTTTTGGTAAGAAAAACAAAACATCAGGAAGAAAACAGCGCAAAACATATAAACTCAAATAACTCAAGTTAAAGCTTTATATATACATCATCAACATTATTGCTGAGAAAATTGTAATTCTACTAAGAACGCTGTGGAAAAATATAAAATAAACAAAAAAACTGCCGTTGCAATTGGATTTGTTCAATTTATACTTTTTAAATGGTTCAATGATTTTAAATTTGCCCAAGATTAAAAATAATCTTCCCCCCAGTTGCGTAAAAGCTTGAAAACGTCCCTCATCTGCCACCTTTTATGTACTTACTAAGGGCTGCCAGTTTGCCGATGTCAATGTCGACTTAAAAGTTGAAAAATCCTAACACAGGCTTTGCCAGTCCAATAACTTCCCGTCTGTTATCCTCTGTGCTGTTTAACTTTCTAGCAGGTGTCACATTGCGCTTACTAACTGCCAAAGGGGATGGATGATGGCCTTTGTTCACCGGGGGTCATCTGGTGGCCTTCATAATGGGGTTTTCTTACAATTGCTCATTTTTACTGCATAAAAGCACTATAAACAACAAAGCCTGAAACACAGATAGGGAGTCGGTAGGAAAAAAAACGTATTCCTTCTGTCTCACAAGGGATTTGTTCCATGTCAAGCACCTTATAACACAAAAAAAATCATGGCGGAGGGAAGACAGGGAACTTGCCAGCTCACGTAAAGTAGCATAATAATAATGAGAGCAAATAGAAGCACTTTTTTGTGACTTTTTTTACTTTACAGGGGTTCAAATAAAGTAACAACTCCAATTTGTTTTAATCCATAGAATGACAAGGAGTTAAGTACACTAAATGTGTACATTTCAACATACTGTACTGTAGCGTATCATTGTTTGAGTACTTCAATTTAATTAATTATGGCAATTATAAGAGTAATGAGAGAAAATACAAATTGAATACTACATGACATACAAATTACACTTAATGAAGTTAAATTAAACCCAACGGTATCAAGTCAGTCATTTATAATTCTTTATTAAACTGAATAAGCGACCCTTGTGAGGATAAGTGTTTCATAAAATAAAGGAATATGCAAAGTATAGTTCATTAAATATATTATAATATTTATTAAATAAACAAGTAAAGATTTATATCAAATAAGCACCATTTTTAAAACGAAATGACATTCAGAAAAGTGAAAAAGCATTTTTTTCATATTTAGTCTTATATTTAAATATGCTTCCTTCTGTTACCAGAAAAAAAAACTCATCTGGAATGTATCGTACATCTAAAAGGTTAGTGAAGAACACACACACTCACACACAGACACACACTTCTATTATTTTAACAGAGTCTTTCAGTAGGTCGTATTTTTAGGCGACTTTGAAAACAATCGTGAGATTGAAAAGTGGCACTAAAGGAGAAAGGCGCTTCGGTCCCTAATGGCTCTCATGTAGTATTTAGAGGAACAGAGGAGGGGGGGAGATTGGTTGGAGCCCCGAGGGGAGCCCCCTCCTCACCTGCTGAACTGTGACAAGACCAAGGTACCAAAGTAATAGCCGTGCAGCACAATCGATGCCAGCGTGTCGTATGCATCACTGTTTTCTTCAATCTAAAGGACTTTGAATACATTGCTATCTCTACTTAGGAATGCCTTTAAATACACCATTTTCAGGTTACAAATCACTTTGATATGGAAACCACTGTTCCTATATAGGAAAACAAGAAGTTTATACATTTGTTTCATTTTGAAAGTGTCCTGGTTGTCACTTTGCTGGAAAATGAGAAAGTGTTATGTTGTTGTTGACTGATATTCCAAGGCAATATGGGAGCATCCCTATAGTATTGAAGCAGCAAATATATAATAATGTCAAACTAACAGAAGCATTTAAAGCGATGACTTCTTGGCATTGGTTCTTTGTAAGGAACAATGAATTGAAGAGACTGTGTTATTGTTACTGGGAGGGTAGCCCAAGTGAAGGTTTTCAAAACCAAAGGGAAGACAAGCAGCTGTGACAGATGGTAAATAATAACCAAGGTTATCGGGATCAGAACTTTGATCCCGATGAGACCCGAATGATTATTAATTGATTAAGATATGTATGTTCATGTGTGATTTTGCGATGTTGCTGTACAAACGACACATTGAAATTAACAGACTCGATTTAATAGTACCTTGGCCTTCTACGTACTGAGTACCCCGATTTAGATAGTTCAATCAGCCTAGTATGCATGCAGAACAAAAAAAAACATGTAACCACAGAAAGAATATCCCCACTCCACACAGAAATGTCAAAACCCACCAGGGATTTAACCCTCAATCTCATAACCGTGAGATAGACATGCTAACCACTCCACCACCTGTACTGCCCTGTGTGTTTATATAATACAAATATTCTCCCCGGGTATTTTAGGAAGCGCTCACCTAATTGCTCCAGTGTTAGATTCATGTCGAACATTATGTGCTTGACAACAACAGCTGTACAGCCACAGGACGAAATTAATTGAAGGAAGTAGGAGCATGGCGTTCTTAGAACGCTTGTCGCTTAGGAAAAAAAACAGGCACTGTATTATTTATTTATTTTCCAGCCTTTTAACATAAAGCAATGATGGTGGGAATAGGTCCGTTTTTACCATAAGTGTTTATTCAGGCCTATCCTCATCTACTTCTTGATTTGTTCCATAAAAATCCTTCTTTCTTGATTTGTTTTGACACAGCAACCCTTTTGAAAGTGCCTCAGATGAAGAGTGACCCACTAACTCATTCATTTCTTTTATCCACCTGTGTGAAAATCTATAGCAAAGGTCTGATGCAGGACTAAATTGATATGCTTTTCAAATCAAAAGAAAAGCGCAGCCAAATCGATAATGAACCAAACTGGCTTCTATTCAGAAAATAGCAGCCAAAGAATGAAAAATGTTGAATATTAAACTTCACACTGCGTATATTGACTAATTTGTAGTGCACTCAAAGTGAGAAGCATTGTGAGGCTTGGCCGTATGGTCCATTTGCTTCAAGGCCAGCAATCGTGTTATGTAGGTAAAACGCTACCAAAATGAGACGACGTATTCTACCGTCAAACTGAATGAGCCGTAAATCAAGTCATGGCGGTCTCGCGGCGTCGGCGTATAATCTGATTACCCCGCTACTTCGGTGATCCAATCAAGGATTCCACTTATCCAGAAAGCTACTGCGCCTTTCACTCGTTCGACATCTAGCTTTAGTTTCCAACCCTCCCAGTTCAAATGGATTGGATGTCTATCGTTGTGAATATCTGGACTTTTAGGATTCGATAAAACTGCTCACGCCAGAGGTTTTAGTCCTCCATTGAAGTATTCCAGATGTTCCCACATTTCCCGTAGTAGTTATTAGGGTTGACTCAATGAATAGAAGGAATCTGATTTGTTTTTTTTCCTGCCGATTGTCTGTAGAAGGCGATTTAGGGATGAAAACTCCCGTAGATGGTTTCCCCCTACTATACGTCTCATTTCACTCTTCTTCATGACAAAGGCTGTAGTGTACAATAGCAATACAAAGTACTAGCTAGAGTATCTACTGGAATGTAGTAAATGTATCTCTTTGTAGGAGGATAAAACCTTCGCTATGACATTTTCGAACAATATTTCAAGCAATCATGCTGCCAAGTGGGTTCAAGTGGTAGAATGGCAATACATTGGTCTTTTTTACATGGCTCATTCAGGGGATTGTTGATATTTTTCTTTTTTTATTCATTTTTTTTCACTGTGAAAACATGGGCTGTGAATGGCTGTTGTTGACGACGATGGATGTCCAATGTGTTGGAACTGGGAGGGTTGGCAGTTCAGTTTTAAAACTCGTACCGTTAAACAAAATAAAATAGGTTCATTTTATTTTGTGCCTAAGAAGTGCAGTTATTAGGAAATGTAAAAGACATTGTACCAATTTAAAATTAAGAAAAGAAACAATTATAATACAATAATCTAATTAACAATGTTTACGTTTCCCACTTATCAGTTTGGACCTTGACATTGACCTTTGTTTGATTATTTAATTTGCTATGCTGACCTAAGTTATCCCTGTTTTTCAAAGTCTCACAATTATTTCCGTCTCTATTTATCAGATAATTTACCCTTGAACAGGTCACTTTGGCCCGGGAACATGGTTGCTAGGTAACGAATAACAAAACAGTTGATGTACTTGTTGAGTTAGTGCTTGCATATTAATCTCAGGTTCCAAATACAATTTTTGGAAATATTTAAGATGAGCATCCAAAGCCAGCTCTCCCAGTTTAAGTGAATTGCAAATATATTGTTAATTTGACTCTCACTTTGTCATTTTAGAGTACTTACTTCTTCCATGTTCTGGACTTTTTCCGAGTGAATTTCTGGACATTTTCTTTTAATATCCCTTTTTTTTATATACAGCATCTAACTTTGGAAAGAGTCTGTCTGTAGTTTACTATCCTTTTTTGTAAGCCTAACTCAAGGATGCTGAGTTATGTTGATCACCAAGGTACAATTTGTAAATTCCTTGAGAAAAAATAGACTTTATTTCATTTTTTTTTGTGTATACTCGAAACAAGTACATTAAAGTGAGTGTACACATTGTAGGGGCGTCACAACAACGGTCCAATTGCTGATAAATCTTAAAAAATATACTATACTATATAGTATTTATTTTTCCCTCTCCACCATTTTGATGGGTAAAAGATTATCTCATCTAGGGAAACTTGAAAATACGACTTCAATGGTATTCATTTGCAATTTTCGGCTCGACTTAGAAGTTTTCAACCTAATTACACCACACCGCATGAAGGCAGTATAAGAGTATCTATTTCATATCAAGTCCTATTGATGCACTGAACGTTCATAGGCCATCGTTTGTTAAAAACGTCTTGACAAGGCCAACAAAGACGACGGAGAAAACACTCGCCAAACACTATGGTCCGGTCACGTCCCGGGGGCGGGGACGCTAGAGATGTCCATAGGCGAGGCTGCCAAAAACAAGGCGAGTGACTAGAATTGAGAAGAGTCAAGGCGACAGGAGGGATGAGCGGCGATAGCAACGAGCGCATGACTGATGAGACGGTGAATGAAGAAGGAAGGCGGGTGGGGGGGCATGAGAAAGAGGGGAAATAGAGAAAGAGGTAGGAGGTTAGAAAAACAAGATGATGATGAAGCGTGATAATCCCTAGTGTGGCCGGTAAATAAACACATCAATATCACGTAGTGGTTACAAGTAGAGAAGACTTGTCGGGAGGGGCGGGAGGTGGGTCTACGAGGGCGACCCAGCCTCCCGGTTACGGACCTTCTGATTAGCGGCGGCGTGCTTTGAGTCAACCGGCCGTGGCTCGCATTTCAATAGCCAGGCCGCGATTTATGTTGACTGCAAATCAGAAACGGGGAAAATCCAAGTGGAGCCTGTTCCGGAAAACTGTTTCAAAGCTTGACCCAAGCCATGCGTAACATATGCTTCAATTATTCCATCAGGAGGAATACTAAAACATATTTGGCTCACGAAATGTTTTTTAAAACTTTCATATATAGACTTTGGTTTGAGGCTATTATTGCCTTAGAAAACGAATGAATTTAAAGTCCGAAATTCAAGGCACCAATCGTTCAAATCTACACTTTAACAAAACAACTTTTGAATTCATTTTCTGACTTTGCCAGCGATAAACTCCAAACTAGCGAATGAATATGAACTTGATAATAGAAAAGCCCTATTAGGTAATTATGTACTATTTTTATAACTGCCCTTGAGTTCTACAACGTGAACCCTGTTGACGGAATGGAATCAAGCGCTCCCACCGGGGAAGAAACATTAATATGGACAGCTTTTATTGTTTTTACCCCCCCCCCCCCCCTCCCTTCCTCCCTGTCTTGGGAGAACATTTCAGTGTCAGTTTAAAGACATCCAAAAAAAAAAAACAGACTGGCGTTCTTTTGTATTCCGAGAGAATTTTTACAAGGCTTTATAAGCCTTGAGGGCCCATCAAACCACACAGTTGTGGATGCTTAAAAAATCAAAACATTCAAGCCAAGCAAGTCTCAGTCAGCATTCCCCATTTCCCCAACCCACATGTCCTTCGGCAAACACTTTAATTACGAGCCTCCACCTTTCCGGCCGCCGGTCTACGCTGACCCGGCTGACCCTCGGCAAAGCTGTGACAGGCCGCCAATGTGGCTGTCAGTCATCCTGAGCGATGATGGACGCTCGGTCCTCCTGCTTCACCACCCGACATCTGCCAGAGCAAAGAGGTTGATGCACATCCTGACAGCGAGGGCAAATGGACAGCTAGACTACTATGTTTTATCACAACAACAAAAAAGACTTCCCATGACCATTACGTCTAAGTCTTTACATTTAACTCCATCAGACCCAAAGACAGATTTTCTCGTTTTGGTAAAAAAAAAGGGGTTCGTAACACCAGAGACTGCTTTACTGTGAATTATATATATATTTTTATACAATATTAACTCATAATTCGCCTCTGATGACCATATCGTTGATATAGCTGTCATCTGCTTTGAATGGGTTAAAAGAGCAGCTATTTATCTGGAAAATTTCCTGCACAATGTTGTTCCCGGGGATCTTAACACATTTTTTTTTGAATGACAGTAAAAGGAAGTGTCGTGAATACAAAAAAAAAAAGGCATCTTTGAACTTCAACCTCGGCTGTCAATAAAAAGCCCACAAGAGGTTTCCCGCCTGTTTTTGGCTGCTTAAAAAGCGATAAGACTCTCAGTTGTGCCACTCACTGTCACGTCGCGTGAGCACAGCAGGGTTCCGACGGCCTGAGAACAAAGACGTCATCCCGAAATAAGTTGCTTATATTTTATTTACACCAGGGGAGAAAATCCCTTTTTGTTTTACGCCGATAGTGGGCTAAAAAACTGACAGCTATTGCATGGCAAACCTCCTTCAGTTGGTGATCAACTTTTTGATATCTCAATTCGCCTTGCTTTTGTGAGTTGGCTATTTTTAAATTGTCTGTTTTAACAAACCAAATGTCATGGGAACGCACCAGTTCTTTCTATACTGGTTAAAGTCGAGGCTAATTGTGCTGCACCTGAAATCTTGAACGCTTGATCTTAGTACAAATATTTGAACACAGAGTCAACTCGGTGGTTAAAGTGCTGGTTTTCCAGTTCGCATGTTCTCCCTGGGCTTGTGTGAGTTTTGTCTGGTTGGCAAGTGCGAGTGTGAATAGTTGTCCATCTCCATGTGCCCTGTGATTGGCTGGCAATCCATTCCGGTGCCCAATTAATGAAAATGAACCATCCCTTAAGACTACAACTTCCAAATGTGTTGTGAGGCTGAGAGTTGGTTGACTTGTACCCTTGTGCTGTTTTGATTTCAGTACACCTCATCACTTCTATTTATATGCAAGGTTTTGTGGGGGCTAACGTGTGTGGGAATGAGGGGGTTGTATTCACATTTTCTTCTTTTTTTTTGCTGACAAAACAGCAGTTCCACTGACTCTTGATTTGACCTATTTAGAGAATATATCAGTTCAAAGCACACACGTTTTCCTGCATTACTAAGTATAAAGGAATGCATTTTTCAATGCAAATTTGCTAATATATCATACTGTTGTTTGAACTGTCTCAAAACATACACTTAAAATTGTGTACCTTTATTTCTATTTCAAAACATTCTAAACCTGACAAAGATTTTGCATAAAATAGAGGCTAAATTAAATAAAAAGCAACAGTTCAAAATCCAAACTTCCAATTTTGCACTTGATTTTTCTGCAATGAAATATTCCAACTTGATAAACTTACATGAACATTTGCATTGTATTGGAGCCTTCTCGCGCATTAAATAACAACTTTTTTTCTATATGAGAGGAAAAAAATCAAGCTGCATATAATGTAAGAGCAAGTAACTTCTGCGTTGATAGAGAACTCTTCAAAAATAGTCAAGCTCTCTCTCTCTCTGTCTCTCTCTCTCTTTTTCTCCCCCGAATCCCAAATTGAATGCCGCCAGGAAGTTTCAATGTGGAGAATGAATATCAAAGATCCTTTTAAGTGTGAAAGGCAAACACAGCCGTGCCTCCGTTTGGTCCAAAAGGCTTGCTCATACACTTTTTTGCACAATTATCTACACCACACACACACATGCTTGACTCAAATTGTTGTTTACCCAGCAATGCTTGATTAAGATGACATTATTTGGAGATGTTTATCAACCTCTCAATTAATGAATATCTTCAAAACAGATGCTAAAAGCACAGAAATAATGGTGAATACACATTCGGAAATTTAAAGCAAATATAATCTGTAGTACAAAGTTAAAACCAGAGCAAAGCATGCCCAGATTGTGCCCAGAGTTCAGTTTTTGTTGGAATACGAAAGTTATACTTGGCCAAGTGTTTAAATGTGCCATCTGAAGATAAAGCATAGATACAATTTCAAATATCAAACACTAAAAGTTTGTCCTCGTAGCAACTGTTCCCAAGTTTTGTGCAAATAAATGTCAGAAGGAAGGATCCAAAGGGGAAAAAACGAGGATCTCGAGTTAATCCTTAATTACAATCCTCCAATTTGTGTTAGTATGTTTTGTTTTTGTGCGCTCACATTTGCTCCTTAGTCTGAATTTCAAAATTGCTACAATGGCTAGATTGACTTTAAAAATTTGACAGATTGGCCGGGTATCACTAGCTATTTCCATATTTTAGCTCACAGGTTAACAAAGAGCTAGATGCACCCATCCAAAGAGCCACATGTAGCTCCCGAGCCATAGGTTCCCTACCCCTAACCGTTAGGGCAACAAAATTGCAGGTTGATGTGTTCCGGTGAAGGTAAACATCCCATCTTGACTGAAAACCTTTGAAAAGTAGCTCTTTACTCAAGTGCAAGAAGTGGGAATGCCTGATGGCTGTTTTAGCTCGGTGCCCCCCGTGAACTGCCTTCGGATAAGCGGGACACGCAATGTGATGAGATTAGATTTGAAAATCTATTATGCAAAGAAAAATAATAGTGATTTTATTTTGGAAACATAGCGCCCGTATTGCTTGCGAGGACTAGATTAAGGAAAACATTGTGGATGCACGCATGTAAGAGTTCCTCTCCCACAATGCCGAATAGAATAATTCACTAAATCGTGTACCGGACTATTGAATATCTTGATAAAGTATTTTTTAGCCTTTGCTTGTAAATGTCATTAGAAAAAGTAACATTAAATGCACAGTATGCTTCCTTGTCATGGTTGTTTGTAGACAATTCTCAAAGCAAGGGGAGAGGCAGGAAGGCAACATGCCTGCTATTAATCAGGCCTCTCAGTGTGTTACTGACAAACACTCAAAGTGAAGGAGCAAAGCGGTGGGCGGCCTGATGGCTGTGAAGGATATTTGCATTTGTCCATCATTGTTTAGCACCAGTCGTGCTCATCAGTGTGATCGCAAAAGCACAAGAATATTTTTTGGAATATGTGCTGCTAAAAAACACAAAAGACTTAAGATAGAGTATGATTTTTTGTATGATTGCATGGTCAAACTTATGGTTTTGCCAGTTTGTTTTAGTGGTGGTAATGGTTGAAATACTAAAAGACCGCTCTTAAAACCTGATGTTAATTGGTGCTGGAAAACTTTTGAAAATGAGTTCTGCACTTTGCATTATTTTTCTTTCTCTTTACCATACAACTTTGCTCAATGAAGTGAATTAAGTAGTTCAAATACATAACTTGACACCCCACAAAGTGTAACCATGCAATATTTTTCTTTTTGGTTTAACTGAGATTGCAAAGTATGACATAAGTCGTCTAATATGATCAGTTTAGTGAGAGGCTAACAGCCCTCTCAATTACACTGGCAGAATGTTTCTCCTGCCTTGCTTATTCAGTGAGCAACACTCAGCCATGTCGGGCCCGATTACAGTCGCACCTCCCACTACAGATGCTCACCACTGGGAGATTGCCGCAAATTGGCTCACATCACCCATTTATCATACGTCGCTCTCTTAAGCACTGCTGTCCAAAAAAGCATAGCACTAAATAAACGTTTGACATGATGACATGTTCTTTTTTTGTATGTTGCTTTAGCACCGACTTCATAAAGCCATAATATTCTGGGCCACAACTGTAATCCTCTGATGCATGCATTATCAGATTATTTCAAACTCTCAAGCAGATGACTTGCCGTCTCTTTTTGGAGCTGACCCCTCCCTCCCTATCTCTCTCTCTAGACTTTACAGTTTGGGACATAAGCCACTAATCTATGATCACGACATCAAAAGATGCTGTCTTTACAAAAAAAAAGATGGAGGAGCTCAATCATGATTGACGTCGTCAAGAGTGGAATTCAAAAACGTGAAAGCCACCATGCACTAAAGATATCAATGTTATCGTTTAACTCAGCCAGCAGAAGGATGCCCTTAACAACAATGGTGGTACCTGTCATGCATGAGATGCTACTGCTGCACATGGCTTTATTGTGAACAAGATTCTGCTCATGTTAGTGTGAGGAGTTAACTCCAATAAAACTTTGGACTAGCAAAATATGACTATGCCACAGAGTAGGAAGACTATTGTTCTGAATGTCATGTGCAAGCCATAAAGGTCATGACAATGTCAATGAGCCGAGGTCTGAAATGATGATGTTAAGCTGCAATTGCCATCACCGCTCTCACAACTTCATGGTGTTGTTACTGTTGACGAGCACGACAGATGTTGGCCGCGACACAATCAGCATGTTGCTATTAAAGAATGATGGACAGATGCAAATGTCCTTCACACCCTTCAGGCCGCCCACAGATTTGCTCCTATCACTTTGAGTGTTTGTCAACCACCATGCTGAAAATGCCTGATTAAAAAAGAGGTGTGTTAACTGCACCTTTTCATCAACTGGGAACAAACATGACGGCAGCTGTCAGCACCTTTGCAGATTTTTTAAATTATAACACTTTTCTGAAGCTAATTCTGAATCAACACTGAAGGGGGTAAAAAGTAGTTATAATAGGGGTGACCCTACTTTGTGATTTTTCCATTATTGCGGCCATGTCTGGTGTGTATTAACCGTGATATTCGAGGGAATACTGTATTGGTCTTTCATAGTTTGTTCTACATGGTCTTGGTCTGTTTTTCAAAAGGTTTAAGGTGTTTACATAAATAAAGTAGGGTTCTGGTTAGGGTTCAAATTAGTAAAAGAGTAGGTAAGTTATTGTGACTCGCAGTTTGTGTTGAAACAACAGTGCAGATGCTCCAACAACTATCTTCACTTCTTTGCCCATGTGATGCAGTTTCTATGAATTATTAATGCTCCCATCCCAGTTTCTCTTCTCAATTCTGACTCCTGGGAGCTCATCAATGAGATCTACTCCAGCTAAAAAAAAAAGAAAAATGGAGAGAGAGAGAGAGAGAGAGAGAGAGAGAGAGAGAGAGAGAGAGAGGGGGAAGCTGACAAACTTGTACAGTCTCTCACGGCGAACACAGCGCCACCCTGCCGTCCGAGTGACGGCCACAGTTCCTACACCTTGTCGACAACTTTGTTATATAGCTCTACTCAGTACCGCACAGCGAGCGATCAATTCCAGAATAAAACCTTAAAACACCTTAAGAGTTGCCTGCAAATGGACTATGGCTTTCTAGTTGGACGAGCCACCGTTTGATGGGAGTAAAATAGTGTGACAGGATTTAATTGTTGTATCAATTGCCTTATATGGCATAGATGCATTTAGGTGAGTGCCTCATGGCCACAAATGCTACAATTAGGCTTTGTCGTGGCTCTTTTAAGGAACTTATTCCACCCCAAATGTGGAATATGTCCATGTCCGCTGTAAACCCACAAAAAAAATCACCAGTTCTTGTTTATAGCTTATATTCCATGTCAATACTTTTAATCCAGACTTTGAATGAAACAATACAAACTCTCTCGCCCTCTAATCATCCTATGTATATTTTGACTCCCTTACTGTTTTTAAGCCGTGGAATATTTCCAATTTAAATTTGCCTACACCGATACTTGTCATAATGTTGGCTTCGGGTGCAACTCTTTATTTGGTGGATTTGCTTGCCTCTTTTTCACTTACCTAATTTGTCACTTTGTCAAGTCGTTGGTTAATTGAGACATTTCTCAGGAAATAACTTGGAGTCAATTCAGTATTGCTCACTCAGTTTTCCTTCTCGTTAGTCAGACATTTACAGTTGGTTATCTAGTCATTTTGTCAGATGAGCATGTATACATTAAAGAGTGTTGACAGCTATTGTGTGTTATTATCTGTTTGACAATAGAATTAATTTGCTTTTTTTCTTCCTGACACCTTTGTACAACAACCTTCCTAATGATATGATAATGACATGGCCTCCAGTAGTCATATTTAAATGTGTAGAAAGACAGGTATATTTGTAGAAACGATGTAAGAATGGAGTTGCTTTCAAAGAAAGTGGCCTTCAACGCTTCTTTGTAGTCTTTACGAGGCGTTTGGAGCATCCTCGCGCCTGTCCTTCGTTCTAATAGACAGCGGCGGACAAGTAACAAGTAACGCCGTTGTGGCTAATCTCCCTTTCTCGACATATTTTTTTTATCACACTGACAGAGAGCGAATTGTGGAGGGTGTGTTACACCCCCTCTTTCCTCGCCCTCATCACTCATCCCCCCCAAAGCAAGGGCTGTTTATTCAGCCCCTCGGTTGCATAACAGAGGTTTTGCGCAAATCTTTTGATGAGCGCTGTCTGATTTGTGTCGGAAACATCTTTTTCCTATCATTGAAGTAGTATATAGCAAAGATCCTGATGTTCGCGACTCGCAGAAGCAAAACTCAGAGGAAGATTTTTTGTTTTTGTTGTTGTTGTTTTGCCATAAGAGAAATAAGTTGGGGAAAAAAAACTGTTCAGAGTTTGCTTCCGGAACTTATTCAAATTTAGTAGTTAGTTGCTCACTCATTTATTCGTTCCGTCCCTAGTTGTTTTGAATGATTGTTCCCAGCTACCATCGCCATCATCTATGTGGTAGAAGCTTGACAACAACCACGGAAGCAACCGAATACCCTCTGTCACACGATTCCTCATTTTCAAACTTCAATCCGTCGTATCTCCCCAGACAGCTGGGTTATCTCGAGCCCTTTTCGAGCCCTTCTGGATGCTTCCTTGCCGCGATAGCAGCCCACCCTGAGCATTCCATTAACCCTGGGTTGGCACAATGTTAACCTCCGCCTTCCAGGGGGGGCAACAGGCAAGCATTTTTCCCCTGCACTCAGTGTTCTATACCCTTATCCGCTCTGTAAAAGGTTCCCCTTTTAAGCCTTTTATAAATAACAATCACAGACTATTGTTCTTACAATCAATAATACAAAAGCCTCCACATTTCTTTATTTTTTTTGATGGGGTGAATATTTCATCAGGGGCTTGTTTGTCTTGCAATGCGAGATCATTGACTTTGGATTGTTTCCTTTCATACGGACCATTTCATGCAACAATAGAAGCTCCAAAGGGACTACAGAGTGCCTTGTAGGTCATGTGACTGCATGGCTACATTGTGTGTGCATATTTAGTCTCTTGTGCCTGTTTGGAAATCCATAGAAAATAACATTGTGTTACAATGTGCCATAGCATTACAGTTAACTGCAATAATTTGATATGGACATTTTAGTTTGCTTGTAAAACACTGGAATAATGCCAGATGATAATAACGGCCATACCGAGATGAGTTTTCTTACCTTTTATAGAGCAAGTGACTCATTTTGGTCATTTAAAAAAAATATATACATAAAATTTAACCACATAAAGATGTGGTGTATACAAATGTGTGAGGTATTGGACACAAATGTATTTTAATGTACTTAAAAGTCAAATAGAACAGAACTATGTTTTGTAAAAATTCTTTACAAGAACTCTACTATAATTTTCGACTTTGCTTTTCCGTTGCTGTTTTTGTAGGCCGAAGCCAAGAAATGTAATTTAAAGCAAGATGAGCAAATTCAGGTTGATTTTTTTTTTTTAATTTAACTTTTTTAAATGTGATATTTTATTGGATATCTTGGTTAGTGGACAATAGATCACAGCACGAGCCAAAAACCACGTAGGTAACACGAACTCACCCACTACCAAATGGCCCCAAAGCACTTCAGACTTGTTTTTTTGGACTTTACGACCGCAAATTACTTTCAAATCCTGCAAACCGAATCGTTCTTTTAATAGCCGTCGACACATTTGCCGACTTTTAACACGTCGTCGCCTGATGTTTTACAGTGCTGGATTTTAATGGGAAATGCTTGCGTAAAAAGATTTACGGTGTTGCCACTGAAACGCTTTCTCTTTTTTTTTTTCCCCCCGCCTACAATTTTCATTAAACCCCCTTGTTGATTCCAATCCTTCCATCCACAACATTTCCATAATCTGCTGCTGGTACATTGTCTCAAGATCCTCCTAAAAGTGAAGGGGAGCAGCCTTTTCCCAGGACTCCTTTTTTTTTCCTACTGCCATTGGTTGTTATGGTGACTCGCCATCAAATTGTGTAACACCATCACCATGAGAACAAAACCCAGCACAAACTGCACGTGGATGTGTGCGTACTTGTATTTGTGTGCGTGTGTGACAGCGATACGAAAGGAGATGTTGAGACAAAGCTGGCTTTTTCTCTGTGGAGTCACTTAGAAAGCTGCCAGTGTGAAGAGCAGCTGGATAATAGACAAACTTTGCTCACAAAAGCGAGACGGTGCCTCTGGTTTCGCCGACATGATGTGGGAAAAACAACCGAGGGCTGTGTTTGGATGTTTTTTTGGGGTTTTTTTGGTGAGATTTCACACCGCAAATCATAGGGACCGCAGTGAGTGACTTTGAGGGACAGAGAAAGTCATGTCTCATCAAAATAATTGCAATTATACATTTGTTAATGATAAAAGACAGATGCATGAGGTGAATATGGAAAACATTACAATCCCAAATTCTAATCCAAAACATTGTGTTGGAAAACATAGAAGTGTTAAGGTTCCTTGAAGCAGAAACTCTTCCTAAAAACTCCAATTTTCTACACTGATTTGAAAGATAATTAACATTCCAATGATAAGATACGCAATTAAAAAAAATCTGTTATTGTTCAATTCCCTTAAGGATTTATACTGATTGATTTTGGGAGGAAAAAAAAGGCCAAAACTCAAATTCTCTACACTGATTATAAATATTTTAAACATTCCAATAAGATACACAATTAAAAAAATGTTTTATTGTTCAGTTCACTTATATATATACTGATTTATATATTTTTTAAAGGCCAAAAGACACTGATGATAAACAATTGGTTGGAAAAATAACCTTTTAAATCTTAATTTTTTGGATAATCTTATCATTAAGTGCCACAAGGAGGTCTCATTTTCATTTTTGCCTTGAAGGGTGAAAAAATAGATCATATTCATAGACAAAAAAGCTTGTGCAAGCTTTAGCTGATCGCCCATAAATTATAATGCTAATGAAGTGTTTGTATTCCCAATTAAATGTTAAAACTAAAGTAATGTGCGATGGATTGCAAACACTGAGCTGTGAATAATTTGTTCATCCTGCTGAGAATCATGTAAACAAAGAATGTGATTAGCAATAGGTGGTCAAGAAGCATTACTCTTAATATTATTTCACATGTATTAAGATGTTATGAAGGCCTTCGAGTAGATTTGTCTCTCATACCAGCACACAGAAACATACAAAATAGTCGGCCATGTTGCTAAGGAGCAGCCCTATTCTGTATTTTAAGCTATTTACTTTAACCAGAAATGAGAAAAGGGGCATTTTTTAATGTCGAAGAATGTCAATTAACACTTTTTTTTCTGAAAAATAGGCAAATTATTCTAGTTGAAAGCTATACATATGTTGCTGGAAATGCAGAATCATTAAAATGTATCTACTCTGAAATATTTAATTTATCCATTGATCAAAACTATAGTTAAGTTGGAGTTGAGTTATTTTGTCCTAATCAATAGCAAATTGGTGACAATAATACCATAAAACAATTCAATAGTTCTATTAACAAAAGTTATTTTGTTCCCAAAATATTTTGTAACTTGAATTTTTCGTAAGTAGAGTTGCATTTTACATCTAAATGGCCTAATCCAGATAAAAGCATATATAGTTTTAATTGACATCCATGGCTTTTTTTGGGTCATATAGGCCATAATTGTATGCCAAATGTTAAGAGTTTGTCCAAAATATGAGTATTTATAGGGTCAAATTAAGGTTATCTTTTATAAGTACCAAACTAAAGGTACATGTTAAGTACATATCTAATATTTGTAGCCATGGCAAATCAATGAAAAGACGCAAATGCCCTGGAGGTGTCTCAATAACATCTGACGCAATCGAAAAGTGTTCCAGACAGGCAGGGCTTTTCCCATAAGGGGAATACTTTGTGTAAGGTAAACTGAGCCATGATGGTATCGCATCGCCGCTTCTACAAAAGGACTCGTGAAACAAAAGAATTGCTCGATCTTATTAACTTAAACAGTGAAAGCACCAAAGTAAGAAGAAAAAAAAGTACACTTTGACACTTGTTTTAGTTATTACATAAAATCAAATGATCAGGTTTCAATTTTTGTATAAAGCAGCAATTTTTCTATAGGACATTTCACATAACAGTCACAAAAATATGAACGTATCACTTTGTAAACAACGAACTTGCTAATATGCCGTGCATTACTTAACTTGTGTATTGCACTTACATTGTGTCAAAGTGCTTAACATTCCACATCCAAGCTTTTAAAACCTAGGGCTAGACAACAAGTTATCTGTTGTTTCCGCCAAGTGCTTTAACTAGTAAATACTACTACGTTCATTAAAATACCCGTGACTATTTTTTGAACTGACATCCATAACGATTAACATGGGCTTATTTGGCTTAATGGCGGTGGGCACGACCTGCACAATACAACAAACCATGGATATTTTGGTGTACTTTGAAAAGCCGTCTGGCAGATATATCAGTCTACAGGGTGTTATGAAACGTCTATTACCTGAGTAGCTTGAATAATGGATGGTGTCTTTCATTGGGGTGCCATCACTTGTCTTGTCTTAGCCCACGTCGCCACCCAAACAGCGTCCGTCCAACCAGATAAGGCAACTGTCAATATAAATTATGGATGATTTTTTTTTTTATGGGTGAACATAAAAAGTTCCCTTTCCCTTAGCTCTTGTCACACTGGTTATATATTCTTTTTTTTTTTTGAAAAAGCTTGCATATTATGTGTGATTAAAGCTGTACTGTGTATAATATAATGCTACATTATAAAAGGGAGACGGTACGAAAGAAGAGCCTTCATCTCTCATAATTAACACTCTTAATCACACCGCAGTGTATTGTACTTGTTATAATAGCTGACAAAGAACCTAATTTAATTTGGTCAAGTCGGGGATTAATGAATGCATGCTAATTTATTTTACCTTGAAATGCATATCATCTTTTTCCACATTGGTTGTGTATTGTTATTAATGCAATTTACTTAGGTTTGGGAAGTAGAAAAGTCAGCCTTTTTTGAACAGTGATTGGTGTCAAAAGTAGAATTTGGAGTTTTGTGAAGTGCGAGATGTTGACTCATTAATTGGCTGCCTTTGACAGTGATAGATGGCATTGGACTTGCAACATGAAACTAAAAGAAAATGTTCAAAAAGTGCTAAATTAGTCCTGCACACATTCTCAGTAAGCCTCACAGTTTCAAGTTGGATACGTTTTTATATGTTGGTAAACACGGAAAAAGATAGTAACTCGTTTTTCCATCAAAATGTCATAAAAATACATGAAATATACTGGTTTGGTGGAGTGGTGTTAAGCATGTACGTGTCATAGTTCTGAGCTGTCGTTGTTCAATCTCCGTTGAGATCCGACCTTCCTGTGTAGAGTTTGTTTACTTTGCAAGTTTTCCCCAGGAAATAATACTTATTTCTTATCAGTAGTCTTCATGTTGTTCCAATTTCCAACAAATCATGTATTAACCATTTTCCGTTAAACTGAATGAATTTCTTGGAGGAAAAAAAACAACTATTAAAACGCTGTATTAAAACTAAACGGAATAGAATGTGTATGTGAAAAGCCTGTTTGTTTGTGATGTCCAGCAGCAAAATAGGATTAAAAACTGTTTTGCGATTTTATTTTTTTGGTATGCTTTACAAAATATGGACTATGAGGTGTGTGGTTGATCAAAATACAATCCTGTCAACTTGGGTAAAGTATACTCCTACATGATAGGGTTTTTAAATGATGCTCCAATCATCATATTTTTTTCTTGAGCTTTCCTGAATTGTGGCGTCACTCTCAAACGCACATCTTGTCAAACATGACAAACGGCCTTAGGCATGACTGCTTTCCGTTCTAGCCCAAGTGACAATTCGGTGAAAATTGCCCTCTAGCTCAAATGGAGCAATTCGCCCACATGTGACTGAAACGTGTTATCTGAAAGAAAGAAGAGAAGAAGAAGAAGAAGAAAAAACCCCAAATCAATTGGGAAATCCTCCATGGTGGTGAAACATTAACATTGCCTGGAGAGAACAGCCCATTTCAATGAGCTTTCCCCTGACCTTTTCGCTGAAGAGACATTTATGCACTTCTCCTTCTCAAGACTTGATGTCTGCCCTTCTCATCACATCCTCTCCATGTTCACACTCACTTGGGTATGGTTTAATATCAGGCAGCTACGTGGACTCGGTGGCACTCTAGGCGCTCCTGAATCCTGACACGAGTGCCTTTATCCGACCCAAAGTGGATTTGAAGACCAACAAGAAAGACGAGGGATCTGCACTTGAATATATTTCCAGGATTTTTGCAGGGGGTTCGTCGAGTTTACCAAAACCCGTGTACTGCTTAGTTTATCACTCATAGACGCCCATTCATTTGAACTGGGACCACCCTCCGAGTTCAAGTAGGATTTGACGTCAAGCATGATTATTTGTAGCCTTACAAAGCTCAGATTGATTGTCCAGTCGGCATTGCAATTGTCCACAACCATTGTGTATTTCTAGTTCATGTCATGGCTTTTTGTAATGTCTTTTTCCCTCTCCTGCATTCCAATTTAGTCACAGTAGATTTCAGAGCTAATTAATCAACAACCAATTTCTACTAAATCCTTTACAATCAATTATTGGGTTATTACGCGCATGCCTTAACAAGACAACAGACTTGGGATGAGCGATTAAAAAGGCTTTAGCACCCGACCTGATGTTTATTAATGGCTTTGAAGTGACTTAATGGGATAACTGTTACCCCCCCCCACACACCCCTTTAGATAGTCAGCCCTGGCAACCCCCCCTACAACAGATGTTAGTTTGAAATGGGAGTGCAACAGGAAGTGAATTGAATCTTTGCCTGACCCGGGGTGTAATAGGACATCGAGTGGAAGAGGGGAAAAGGCATCGGGTTACACTGGAAAGCCCATCTGCGTCCACTCTAACCCGGGGAAGAGCGGATATTGTCTAGAAGGATTTGTTTTGATGGCTTTCAATAGAAAGGTTTTGAGGGTGACCTTGAGACACCGTGTCAATGTGTGGCTCGCCCTCCACGCTCAAGGGGTCCGCCAAATCGCCGCCCACTCCACTAGTGGCCTACTGTCCTGCGTGGTGTGACTTTTTCATTGGCTCCCGGCGTGTAATGTTTGCTTTTTTTAACTCTCGACATTGCGTGTTATGGTGTTTTACTATTATAGCGTTATTTGTAGATGTGATTGGCAATCGAGCCCGAACAAAAGATTGGGTTATTAAAATGTATTGGCATTTTTTTTCTTAGTATGACCTAATTGGCTACAATTCAGTGCAATAGACGTTCAATCTATTTTGAGTAAAAATAGATTGGTAGTCAATTGCAGAAAAAGAAAGATTGCTCAATGCCAGCTTTTACAATTGAAATGGATTTGATGTCTAGAAGAGAAAGAGTAAGGGCTACAGACAACAACAACGAAAATCTTAGGCCTATTGCAAAAAAATACATATTCAGTACTATTCTATATTTAAACTAGTGAAACAAACTGCAAAACAAAGAAAAACTGTGCAGCAACAATATAAAAGTGACGAAAAACAATCACGAGAGCTCAATTTAACACACTTCATTATTTCTTATATACATGAAGAGGTACATTGCAAAAAAAAGGCATATATTGTGTACATTTTATAAATGTTTTGCTAATAACCATCCAATATGCCTTAAATGCTGGATCGCTTTGTTCAAATTAAGTCATTTGGATGTCTATTTTCCCCATTTTAATACATTGTATCCACAGAATCACGTATTTTGCTCCCTTCCTATCGTATTTTCCAGTTGGCCTCTCATTTTTATCTGCTCAGGAGACATCATTTGATTTTTTTGTCAGATCATTACAAGCCCTCCGTCTGTCAAGCATGTCTCACATGGTGGTGAGAGACTTATGATTTGCCAATTGGGCAGTTATCATAGCTAATAAGCGGTTTAATATGCAAAATAAGATATCATTTGTATAATTTGAAGTACTTTTTGCCTCTACTACTGGAAACTCTGCCATGGAAGGTGTAGAAAAATAAGATTTGTCTACTCTAAAAAGGAAACCTGCTTAAACATATTCACTTCCATTGAGTTAAAGTTTAAAAAGGGAAGTCGAGGAGTTGTCGTTGTTGTTGTTGTTTTTTTCCTTCTTGATTTACTCTGCAAAGTCTTCCGGCTTGTGTCGTATCTGGTTGTAGTCTGGAATGATTATGCGAGCTGTCTTTGGAAGATGTCTCACCTCCTTGTAATTTACGCGGTGACATGAGGATAAAGTTTCAGTGGAGTGGAGCGTAGTGCTGTTCTCTCCTCTAAATCAACCTTTTGAATGTGATAAAAACAAAACAAAAAAATAAAAGCAACAAAAAGCAAGCTCGAGAGAGAAAGAACATTTTTGGTGTCATTCAATATTCCTTGTCAGAGTTGTATTTTAGTTACTCAGGAAATCAGAACATTGTGTTAAAGCATTCTTTTTCCAACTGGGTTTGAGCCACTGAGAACTACACTGGGAGACACTTAGTTTTTGTTGACTAAACTTTGGAATATTGCCTATGAAGTTGACCAAAACTTTGCCTTTAACTTGGAAATTTTATTGCTTTTATTGTGAACAAACCAGTATTTTAATCAGAATTTGTATGTTTGTTTTTGTCGTACCAGTTTAAATTAAATTAGAGGAATTATAAGAAAGTTTTGGGTAAATTCAGTTCAAGTTATTAAACAATATAACTGACACAGATTAACTGTTATTAATAGTTGCTCTGAGCCCTAATCTGTTTTTTTGAGGATCATAGATATCAAATAATATTTACTGTTGTGAGGCTGATAGGATTTAGACAATTTAAAAAAAAAAGAATGAAAATATTTGTTCAAGGTGGCCTGGCGACAGTTCTGGGTTTGAATCCAGGTCACTCCACCTGTGTAGAGTTTGCATGTTCTCCCCCGGGCTGGGTTTTCTCTGGGTACTCTAATTTCCTCCCATATTCCAAAAAAAAACCCTGCAGAGTATGCTGGTTCAACACTCTAAACTGCCCTTATGTATGAGTGTGAGCATGAATTTGTCATCTGTCTCCACGTGGCCTGCAATTGGCTGTCCACCAATCATGGCCTAATCATCTGGGATAGTTTCCTTTAGCCCCACGACCCTTGTGAGGATAAACAATTAAAAAAAAAAAGAATGCATATTTGATCACTACCTGGATTGCCTTTACTTTAATAAACTAACAAAGAGCTGAAACAGTAAACACTGACCAAGAAGGACTCATCACTGACATATGAATCAGCCAGATAATAAGCTGCAGATTTAATTGGAGCCATAAAACCTAAATTGCAAGATAAAATATGGAATTTGCCCACATTAGGGTTTTGTGTGGGTTCTGTCTCTGTTACCAAGTAATGACTTTGTTTGCAATGCGCTCCCCCGGCCGGCCTGTTGATCTAACAGCTAGACGACTGCGGCCCATCAGTGACAACGCAAACAGCCCAACTGTGTGTTGTTCTGGCCTGACGAACTCGCACGCAAACATATCAGACGCAGCCTGCCTTCTAATGGGATATTCTCACTTTTTTTCTCATGAACAGATGCCAGAGAGTGAGAAGAGACAAACTGTGTGAGACAGTGGCACAAAAAAAACAAAATTTGAGGCTATTTACTTGTTGTTTGCTTTCACATGGGATTTACAAATAGTCATAGATTTCCTTCATCAAATGGACTTATTAGCTGCCATTGATAGTGACCAAAGTTCAATCTTTTTTTATTAAAAGGGCTACAAAGGTGCATACATCATAGAACTAGAGCCAAAATGCCATTTATAATGTGGTCATGCACTGCAAATAAATAATATTTGACATGATTTATTTTGTTAAATCAAGACAAATATTTAGATGTAGAAATATAAAGATATATATAGATGTTTTTGTTCCTATTGGGCCCATACATCACAAAACAAATGCACTAAAGGCAAAGTGGGTGCAAATTTGTTGGAGGAACCAGCAGCTGACTGCAATAAACTGATTGAGAACAACTTGGTGGGTTGGAACTAACAATTCTGCACATACTTGGCACTTCCTGGAACTAGTTTGACATGTGTGTCATACATTAAAACAAAGGTTGGTCATTTTTCACCTAAAACTAATTCTAGTGATATTTTGTGGGTGTTTCTTGCTTAAAGTGTAAAAACTCAAGTTCAAGTTTTACACAGTTGTGTCACACATTTGACATCTGAGGTTAAATACTACTTTCTGTTTCCATTTCAAGCTGTGTTGGTTAGTTTTGCACCATTTAGTGTAGTTTAAATAATGTTTGAAATAGGTATGCTGCTTTTCTGAAGCTGAACTTTGATGAATGCAGTATTTTTCTTCCCATATCAGACATTTTCTTGAACTATCATGGTATATTTTTGAGGCATTATTGTCCACGTATGCTTCACTTTTATTCTATTTGAAGAAATTGCAGTCTTTCTTTTTGATCGGTTTTGGAGCTCAAATTGCCATGGAACACTTTATTATATTGGTCTTGAAAGATGAATCAAATTCTTTAAAGTGTTTGCCAATAAGGGGGATTCCCCCTCACTTGAAGTACTTTTCCAGACAACATTCTGGACTTTTTCCATTGGGATTTTTGTTTGTTTGATAAGATATCATTTTTTGCCAACTTTTTCATTACATTTATTTACTTGCCAATATTTGATGGCATCTTAAAGGGGGGAAGCCTGTCCGTTAAGAAGCCGCCGCTGGATGTCGTTTCTTCCTCTTCTTTTGTCGCTTGGCGTCCCCCCTCATGCACACACACATGCAAGGAATTCTTTTTCTTTTATGATGGGAATTCCAGGCGTGTGAGGTGCCCCCGTTTCCCCCTTAATCTCCCCTCCTCCAAGGGCAACATGCCTCCATTCTCATGCATTTCTCACGGGGTTGGAGGAGGAAAAGCCAGGCTAATTCATCAATAATCTTAACCTAATCCTTTCTTCTTCTACTACTCTTCTACAACTACTGCCTGGAGGCTGGAGTAGCATCCTCATGCACACACAGGTCTGCCTGAACACGTCCATAAGGGAGCATAAGTGTGTATATGTGTGTGTGTGTGGTCGGCTAAGAAGAGACGAGGTGCGGCTGGGATGGGGCGGCGTCCCGACGCTTTGTCTGCGGCACGGCCCACCGAAGGGGGGTGGGGGCAGGCTTCTCTCTGGCGTCTGCACCCGGAGCCGCATCAGATTGGCGTGGGAGCCAGACGCAAACACACACACGCATAGACCGAGCCCAGCAATTGGAATCCACAAGTTTAAGAAGAAGAAGAAGACTTAACATTTGGTTGGAATAAGGAGTAAAGAAAGTAGAAGTGTCAGTGTTGCTGCAAGTCTACCAAAACAAAGGAAGTTGTTTTGATTTTGGAGGAGAGGATACAGGAAGAGAAGAAAAAGGGGGATGTGTTTTTCAAAGTAAAATTTGGAATATGGGACTTTTAAGACATGAATTGGACCATGGGAAGAGCAAGTCATGTTTCTGCGCTCATCTCTGGATCGTTTTGATAAGTATGTTGACATCATGGTAGCTCGGGCTAAATCCACTGCCATGCGGTTGTTGTTTGTTCAAGCTTCACTGGAAGAGGTCAAAAGGGTCTTTTGCCTTGCAATATCATTTGTTTATTGTCAATACATAAGGGGAAATTTAAACAAATCATGTGATGCTTTATGTTTCTTATTTAAACAACATTTCTCACAGTGAAAATGGATTTTTTTTCAGACATTTTTCCCCTTTTCCCATCATTGACCGTGATGGACGCCAATTTGAGATGGGTAGGGCTGACCCTACCCAGAATATTTGCCTCGCTTTGGGGCAGAATTTCATTGTAAATCTTGAAATATTAGACTTAAAATCACACAGATCATGCCATATCTTGGAGTATTGACGCAATATAATGCTTTGTTGCTTATACTAATTTGACTCACTGTCATTAACTTATGGCAAAGGTGGCAGATTTACTTTATTGACATGATAGGTAACAATAATCATTTGGTTATTAATTTTAGAATGCTAAGATATTGTGTATGTTGATAATGGCCCATTCTGTGACCTTATGACTTATGAAAAATGGTTATATGAAAAGATCTTTGAATTATTAACTCCACATTGTGATTGATGCAGTCTTTCCATGCAACATTAAATAATCCAGACTTCGACATGAACTAGGTTAAATGTTCTGAACTCTTTCTTTTGTTTCTTGGCAGCTCTCGCAGGCAAGATCTCTCCAACCAGTTCCGATGCCTTCTTCAGTTCCTCATCGGTTACGGTCAATCCCTCGCCGCCGACCGTTTACCTCCCGGCAACTTTCAAGATGTCCAACGTACAGCTGGCGTTCTTCTTGCGAGAGGTGGCTCAAGGGTCAGGGCGGACCGTGGGCGGGAGCGGAAGAAGTGCGGGTGGTGGTGGTGGCGGACACCCGCTGCATCGTTCGGAAAGTTTCGTGGTTTTCCAGACAAAGGAGCTGCCGGCTGTCAACATAAGCCTAGGGCCTTTTACCCGTGACCAGACGCTCTCCAAGGAATTGCTCCAACCCACCAGCCCACTGGACATCCCGGGCCAATTGACGGTCAACTGGAAAGTCCGTGCATTCATTGTCCAGTCGCGGGTATTCTCCAATAACCCCACCGTGCAGGTGTTCTTCTACATCGCTGGCCGAGATTGGGATGACTTCAAAGCTCAGGACAAGCTGCCCTGCATTCGCCTGCACGCCTTTAGGGACGTGAGGGAGACTAAGACCTCTTGCCGCATGAAAGGGAACCTGGCGCAGTGTTTGGCTCAGCTAGAGCTGCCGGCGCCTTGGTTTAATGTCAACGTGGCCCCTCTGGGCCGCCGCAAGGGCTCCGGCGGAGACGGGCTCCTGGACGGGATGTCCGGCGAGACCCTGCAGGCCGAGCTGTACTACACTCTGCACGAGCCTGACGTGGACGGCCGATGTGGCGAGGCAGTGGGCCGCAGGGGTGGCCGTGGAGAGGCGCCCTCGCAGCACCCTCTGCTGCGCATCGGAAGCATCAGCCTGTATCAGGCCAGCCAGGAACAGCTGCTGATGGACAAGCAGTTGGACAAGAACATGTTCCTCAGGCTACCTGAGAAGCCCCTGAAGCCTGGAGAGACCCTCAGGATCTTCTTGTATTTGATGCCCAACTCTACTGTGGAGCAGTTCAGCCTCAAGTAAGTCACTCACACTTAAGTGCTGCTTTTGCTTCCACTAGCTCTTCTTGTCCTCTTAGACTGAAATACTGAATGTGTTATTCTGTTAAAAAAAATGATCTGAAGTGACGTGAAAAGGAACCTGGTTTGAAGTATCTTCCAACACTAGGACTATAGCACTCTTAACTCATTTGACCACCATTGATAGATTTCCATTGCATTTTACCTGGAAAGTTGGCAGACATCATATGCTGTCCCCTTCAATGTCTCAGCCAATGAGGTAAACATTACTAAAGTCATTAACTTAACAACTACGAGGAATTGTCAAAGTAGAGCTTAAGTACTTAAGCAAAAGTAATTGGGCAGTGCCAGCTTCCCTTCTCATATGTTACAGGGCAGGGCAAGTCAATATTTACGGTCATTTCAAAAAAAGTTAAGGGTTCAGGACATATATACTTTTTAAAACCGTTTTTTTTTTAGAAAACCGATTAGTCAGCCATCTGTAGGATAAGATTTTAGACTCCTGGTGATGAGCAAGCGATGTTCTCTCCAGACTGCAAGACTGCTTATATGTTCATTATTTTATAACTGTATTGAATTTGATGTCATTTTCATCAATATTTATCTTTTCACTATTTATATAACCATAAAAAGCTATAAAATCCAAAGACTACAACCAGCAGATTTCCCCAGATATACCACAATAGACAAAAGTGCAAATAAGATGGTAAAAAAAATGAAATCCATCCCAATGAATGGCATCCTACAGTGCAAGCAAGTGCGACTAACTCTATGTAAGCTCATTCTGTGCGTTATCATCCATCACGCCGTTGCTCTGTTTTAGCTCCGAGGGGCCTAATGAGCATGTAATCACTTTTTTTTCTTCTTTTACCACCCTCATCTTTCCTCATAATGCTGAGTCATGTTGAGAGAGAGTGTGAGAGAGCGAGGGGGCCGGGTTAAAACGTAGCGTGGCCCGGTAATGTTATCTATGGCTTTTGGAGGACTGCTGTAATGCTCAAGGTTTGCCTCCTGTTCACCCTCTTTTGGAAATGCTGCTTAAAGCACTTTTGAGTAGAAAAGAGGCCAAACGAAAGGTGTGCGTGTGCATTTGACCAGATAATGGCTTTGTCATTTCCAGGCACATTTGAAATAAATCTAATGGAATGTAGTTTTTTTTGGGGTAATCTTTAGAGGGCACTCATTTTACTCCCTCACTAACAGTAACTGCACTAGATGTCCATTGCATTTTGATTGAAGTGGACGTCTATTGCTGTCAATAGTATGGAGTAATTAGGTCATTCATTCATTTTCTGAACCGCTCATTGTGTGGTAAGGGTCGTGAGGGGTGCTGGAGCCTGTCCCAGCTAACAATGGTAATTTCTTGTTGATTTTTGACAAGGATTTGTCCAAATTGTCTTTTGAGCCTCTTAATAGGAACTATTTACTATATAGAAATAATAACAATAATAATAGAAACGTTTTCCTTTATGATCTCGCATCTTTTCTGTTTTTAATTAACTAGGAAAAATTGCAACTTGCGTGTTTTTTTACATTTTTAAAATTGAACTATAAAAGGGGAAAAGAGTAAATACATTTTATGTATTTAAGTTGTAGATTTTACATCCTTATGAAGGTTTTTGGGTGTAGGAAAAACGGAATATTTGTTTCTTTCATTTATTCATTTTAGTATTCCATACCACTTATCCTCCCTCACGAGGGTCACAGGGGGTGTCGGAGCCTATTTGTGACTTTTCAGGGATTTTACTTTTTGCCGTTGGAGTCAAAAAGTAATTCACCATTTTAGTCAAAGCAAGAAGTAGTCTGTACACTCAATTAGGCTTTATTTTAAATTGTTCACTTTAGTTTTAAATTATATATGGAACAATGAAACTGCAGTTTAAAAATTGTAATGGTTGAGTCACTTTTTTCCAGATGTACTACTTTGCTCTCAATTTCCGTCAATGTTAAGTCAGCAATGATGTTGCAAATAATTACAATTTTTTTTTCAGTTCCAACCCGATGGCAGTGTATTTGAGTTTTTTCCCGTTTTTATATTGCTCGCCTAGTGAAAGTGTTGAGATATTAGGCAATAACTTAAGGCAAGATGATGAAACGTTTTCTTTGTAATCTTAGCATAATCGTCAGCACACGCTTGTTAAAAGTCGCAGATTTGCTGAATAATTATTAAGCTTGGCTGACTCATTAAGCCTTAGTTTGGAATAGGGAAAAGTGTATTGTCTCTCCCCACAGACAATTTCAGCATTAATGGTGATTTATGCTAACAATAAAAAAAAACTAAAGAGGGAAACTTAAGGCCCAAATTAATGGAAATCAACAGTGAGGCTTTGTTTTTTTTTTAATAGGAGAATGTGCCTTGGTAAACAAAGTACTCATTGGCATTTAACACCGTTTCGACCGTGGTAACATGATGATTAACACTACTATTTCTGTATGGAGGCAATTATATTTTTCATGGGAAAGCTAACAGCAGATGTATTATGTAGAAGTGCACTTTGGATTTGTTTATCAAAAGATGAGATAATCCAACCTTCAGCCTCCCTGAAAATGTGACTTGTTTAGGCAATTTTTCTAGCTAATTGACTGCTTGAGGTTAAAGGACGTCCAATCTGGTTAAAGTTAGAAGGGTTGGCAGCTTCCGTTTACAATAGTTTGGATGCCTAGCGCCATCCATGTCACTAAAAACATGACTTCAACTGATCAAATGGGAGGAAGTTGAAAAGGGAAAAGAGATGAGGGAGGATGGGTCAAGACCAAAGCGGAATCCAACAAACGATGCTTCAAGTCAGACTTGGATTCCCAGAGTCCGAGTTGAGTCCTCCGGAGGAAGAACATTAAAGATGCAGTAAGGGAAATCTTAAAAGATGCATTACTGCTCGCCTCCTTTGAATATCACTTGGAGTGGTCGTTTCTTTCAAGGGCTTGTCAACTCTCATGCCCAACGATATGCCAGCATCACACTCTGTCGTTCGTCTCTGCCTTATTTTCCAGTTCGAAGAACATTGTTCTTGTATGTGGAAGAGGAAAATATAACATTTTAAACACAGATTCACAAAGATCTATATTATTTCTGCTTCGCTGCAGTATAATAATCCATAGTCTCCCCTTTGCTGCCATGACATACTTTACTCATTCTCTCTAAGCCATATTGACAAAATTACTAAAACATAAAGTTCAGTTCATCTCTGTGTCCAATCAGAAAAGCCACACACTTTGTCAGGCCTCCCTCAGTGATCAAATTATTTTCCAAGAACCATGTGTGAAGAGCCAAACATAAAACCACAAAACATAAACACTTGTTAGACTTTATGTGAGGTTATTTGTTCCATGTCAGCAGAATCTGTCCTCTCCAGGTTCTCCATTTTTGCTGAAATTGCCTGCAGTCTCCAAACCTAAAACTATATTAAGTATATACGCTACATGAATCATATTTTGAGTCAGTCATCGTTCAAAAAAGAATCATTATTGAGCCATAGTCCTTTGTGTTGATGACATTTGACTCATTCTTTCTTACTGTCAAATCGACCGTTTAAATGACAACAGAAATGTTTGTTTTTGTTTTGTTTGGTTTGTTTGCAATCATTCGCCGACACATAGTCTGCCTGGGGAAAGTTGAATCTGGCATATGGCCAATGTAGACAAGGCCTAGTAGGGGAGATCCTCCAAACAAAATGATGCCAGGTCGTCCACAATCTGTCACATCATTAAAAACATATTTTAGTGGTCGAGTGAGCCGGCAACGTCGCGCCATGTGGTTTGACTTGAGCTGGCGGATTCTGTCAGCACCATCTGTGAACAGTTTTGACAGGGCTGTTTTTTTTTAGAGGAAATATGTTTTTATACGTCTCCCTTTTCTGAAATGACTATTGTTACACACACAGTAGCTTGTCCGTCATTTCAGCTGATGTAGCAGTTTATTGGGAAAGGTAATGAATGGCTAGCCAAGTGCAAGTAAGTAGCTTAAAGTCGGAGTCCCGCAGGTCATATCAGGCCAAGTCTCCCCCCGAATTTGGTGAGTCATCATCGCACGGGACACGAAAGGGGTGGCAACGGATTCTGCAATGATCATGTTTCAGTGTCATTGACGGTTATGGATTTATAATCCATTTTTGACCAGGACGGCTGACGGCAATTAATCGAGATTAGTGAACATTTTTAAGAGAAAATATCATACCTCAGCAAGCCGTGAAATGACTAAAATGTAGGGAAAAAAATCAGATTTTCCATTTTCTTTGGTATAAAATACGTAAAGTAATTTACTTGTTGGTTATTCCTCAAACTTTGTTTAGGGTTACTTTACAATCAAAGTAACTAAGTAACTTATTGGTTATATTTGACCAAATTCTCTGCAAAAAAAATCATATTTAACTTTTATTTGGTATAGATTCCTTAAAAAGTAATTCAATTGTTGATTATTCCTCACACTTTATTTATAGTTGCAGTTATAGTCAGAGAACAAGAAAAATGGCCCTAGTTCCCAATTTTAAGTACAAATATAATTATTTCACTTTATTTGAAAATATTATGAAATCACAATGTAGCCTGTCTGGCTTAGTAAGGAAACAAACGGTAAAGGCTCAGCGTCATCTCGTCTCTCCCGCAATAACATGGGCGACTCCTTATGACTCTCAAAGCCGTGCCGCAGCCGCGGGAGACATGGAGCGATGCATTCAGCTGATTTTTATCAGCACTCATCTCCAATAAAACAAGACGAGGTCAGGCAAACCTCTAAAGAGCTTACAAGTCTCATTCCGCTTCGGCAGCACTCGTGCGGGCAATCGATTCATCATTTCTTGCAGGCAAAACTGACTGCAGGAATTCACCTTATAGAATCTTTGGGGAGCACTCAAGCCAACCCATTTTTCCCATAAAAAAAATAAGAATACATTTAAGATATAAATATAAAGTAAGATCTCAATACGTGTTGAATTCATTCTAACTTGGAAGGCTTGAAGTGATTGGTTGGGGTTGTAGTAGTTGGGGTTGTAGTAGTCGGGGTTGGGGTTGTAGTAGTCGGGGTTGGGGTTGTAGTAGTCGGGGTTGGGGTTGTAGTAGTCGGGGTTGGGGTTGCAGTAGTCGGGGTTGCGGTTGCAGTAGTCGGGGTTGCGGTTGCAGTAGTCGGGGTTGCAGTTGCAGTAGTCGGGGTTGCAGTTGCAGTAGTCGGGGTTGCAGTTGCAGTAGTCGGGGTTGCAGTTGCAGTAGTCGGGGTTGCAGTTGCAGTAGTCGGGGTTGCAGTTGCAGTAGTCGGGGTTGCAGTTGCAGTAGTCGGGGTTGCAGTTGCAGTAGTCGGGGTTGCAGTTGCAGTAGTCGGGGTTGCAGTTGCAGTAGTCGGGGTTGCAGTTGCAGTAGTCGGGGTTGCAGTTGCAGTAGTCGGGGTTGCAGTTGCAGTAGTCGGGGTTGCAGTTGCAGTAGTCGGGGTTGCAGTTGCAGTAGTCGGGGTTGCAGTTGCAGTAGTTGGGGTTGCAGTAGTCGGGGTTGCAGTTGCAGTAGTCGGGGTTGCAGTAGTCGGGGTTGCGGTTGCAGTAGTCGGGGTTGCGGTTGCAGTAGTCGGGGTTGCGGTTGCAGTAGTCGGGGTTGCGGTTGCAGTAGTTGGGGTTGCGGTTGCAGTAGTTGGGGTTGCGGTTGCAGTAGTTGGGGTTGCGGTTGCAGTAGTTGGGGTTGCGGTTGCAGTAGTTGGGGTTGCAGTTGCAGTAGTTGGGGTTGCAGTTGCAGTAGTTGGGGTTGTGTTATACATTCTCTTTAAATCCACTTAATGGAACATTAGTAGTAGTAATAGTGGTAGTGGTTAAGAGTAGTATTATACATCCATTAGATGAAGCTTTGCTAAAGGAAATTTCATACTATGATTAATTAATATTGATCCATATGTAAAGTTGGGTTGAATTGTATTATAAGGCACAGTCTTTTGGTGGCGCCTTATGGTGTGGAGAATATAGTAGTTCATTTGCTGTTTTTAAAGTGTAGCATCAGCCGGTATTTCTAATTTTAGAGTTTGTGTTTTCTAAAGAGGGACGCTTGTTTATGTTGCCAATTTCTGCCACTAAATATCCCGCTTCTGAGCAGTTGAAATGGCTTTAAATTATTAATAGAGTCTAGCAAGGAGTGAAACTCAATCAAAGTCTGGGCATGCATTTTGGCACAGATTGACAAGCGTCTGTTTATTTTTATTTATTTTTTTGCCTCACAGTTTCTCTACTGTGCAAGCCCTCGTTTGTCCAAAAAAAAATGGAGATGGAAGGGAAGTTTTCCATTTAACTGCAATAGCTTATTTCACATTCTCTTGTGTTTAAAGTATGTTGTGTTAAAGTGATGTGTCATATTTTGGAATCCCTGTCTTAGTTCTGTCCCACATGTGATTAGTTTGTACACTTTACTTCATGTCTACTGCAAAGATATATGTAGCAATAGACGTGGCATGAAGGATTGTTGCCACTCAGTAGGCTTCAGCTTCAAAGCAGGCAGCGTTGGTGGTGAAGTTGAAGAGGTTTTTTTCTTCTCTTTTTCCCCTCTAACTTTAGCCTTTTCTTTTTAATGATGCCGACGTCCTCTCAGCCGTTACAGAGCTTTTTCTTTCTTCTTCGTAGCCTTTACTTTGCTTGAAATCCAGTACACAAGGATGAAGAGATACTCTGTTTACGGTCCCTTTGGAAACGATACGGACTGTGTAAAAAGAAATTCCAACACCGGAAAAATAATTGGAGGTTACTCTGTAAACTTTCAAATGTCAATTTTGGTGTCAGTTATATACTAATGCTCCCAAGTATGATCATATTTTCTTGACACTGAAAGAGCTTTTTTCCTGACTCTGTAAAGAGTAAAGAGTCTAGTAGGGCATTTGGCTGTTATCCAATCATGTTGCTCTTTTTGTCCGTGTACTGTAAATTTCAACGAGTTTATCACTGGTAACAACTATCCACTCCATTAGAAGTGGGAAGGATGGCAGCGCATCAACTTTTGTTCAATTTAATGGATTAACCAAAGCATTTTTTTCCTTTTCATGATCTTTTGTAATTTTATGAAGGACATTGACATGATTTTTTCAACTTTGGCGGTAATATTGTACAAGTTGCCTCTTCCTCCAGTGCCTGAAATCGACTCTAATTTCCCACCTTTTCACATCTTGTACTATTTTTCCACTTTGGTGTTACTATAGTCTCAGAACATGGATGATACCTATATCTCGGGCCGCCCCCACTAAGCCAGTCTTAAGCCGTACCTCAGCTCCTTTGACATGTTGTCACCATTACAAGAAAAAAAAAACCCATGCATAACCTCACCGCCACCCCGTAGCCACCCACACGTTCTACCTCGACTCCGCAGAACACCAGTGTGGGAAAAAAAAGTCTTCTTCTTTCATCTTCGCTGCTCCTTTTGAGCATCTCAGGGGAGAAGTGGGCTCCAGAGTGGTGGTATGTGCCTGCTGCCAGAAGGGGGAGGTTGTTATGTTCCATTCATTTCAATGAGAACAATTCTAAGCAGACTCTAGCCAACTGATGCAACCTACCCTGGCCCAAGCGGAATGTTTTTGTTTCAGGATTGGGAGATTTTCAAATGTTTCTTTAGTTTGACTGGAAATATAACGTTTGGTACTAATGATACTTGACAATTTTTTGTATTTCTAGCCCTGTAATACATGTTTTGAGTGCTCATAATTGGATTTAATTTGAATAATGAACACTGATGACATCAAGTGTTTAGCAAGTTGGCTTCAAAGTTCTGGGGTCGATGGTTCCACTTTCCTGTGGGGAGTTTGTATGTTCTTCCTGGGCTTGTGGGGGTCTTTTCCAGGTACTAGAGTTTTGGCTCTTTGAATGGCAGGCTGGTTGAGTGCAAGCATGACTGGTTGTTCATCACCTTGTGCCTTAAGATTGGTTTCACTGTTTCAGGGTCTCCCCAGACTGGGGTGGGTTTCTAGCAGCCCCAGATAAGCGATTTGGAAAATGAATGAATGAATATATGAAACATGATATGATAAACACAATGAGTATACTCGTTTCCCATTAAGTCGCGCAGCCACTGCTGATTCCTATCCTTCCGTTACGTCATGGGTTTTCACAGATGCTATTCCACAATGTTACATAAATTATTTGATCTTGGTTGTTTTTGGATACTTTTTCATAATAACAATAATAGTAATAATCTGACATATGTGTGAAAATCTTTGATAGTTGCAGAAATGTAATTAGAATCACCAAATTGTCCTACTTTTGCAAGGAATTCATTTTATCATGAAATATTCTCCTGCGTCAGTGTTGAACAAGTTGACTTGTTGTTGAATGGCTCCAGGGAAGCACTCTCATGTCACGATTCCCCCGTTGGCAATGCCGAAAAAAAGCAAAAACAGCTAGAACTGCTCCTCCCCAGGATCCAAAGGACGATGTCATTCACCATGCGCAACCTGCCTTTTGCCTTAGAAAGCTGCAAGCCTAATTCTATTTGCATCCACCCTTTAATCCCTCTAGATCCAGATTTCTGGATCAAAGTGTGTCATTTATATTTTGGTAGGAAATCATTCTGATGAGAAAAATAGTCCGTATGCAAAACAGTTGTTTAGAAGGAACTGATGTCGGGTAGCAAGGCTCTACAATTTCTAGTCTATATTTTTCCAAATGTTCTTGAATTCAATTATTACTATTAGAGGTGCAGATAATTTCAGCTCTTCAAAGGTAATTATTCTCTCCTTTTTGTCGTCTTTCATCAAAGCAGATTGATTTAGTTTGTTTGATTAAAAGAAAAAAAGATGGTCATACTTAAGGTTTTTATTTGGAACACTATAATCAAATTTATTGTTGATTTTCTACTGACCGAATTAGAACACTTTTTGTGTATTTTCCTCATCTTGAAATACTTGTTTGTGTTGGAAATGAGAAACATTTTAGTCATTCCGATTAATCAAATTAAATGTTATGTTTTAACATCATTTCTACCAAAGATGAGCACACTGTCTATGAAATAATATATGTATATAGTTCTTATACTTATTATTAATCCAGTATATCCAAGTAGCACTGTAACTTGTGGCAATGGCAGACACTCTCCGTTACCCTGGTAACGCCACAGCGGTCGTCGTTTTTCCCCCAAATCCTGACTTGCATTCCCTTTTTCAATTATAATGACAAAAATAATCTTAAAAGTCCTTCCAGGCTAGATCAGCATTTAACCATTTTTGTGTTACTAGGCAACAAGCGTAAGCGTGGCAAGCTGTTTGACTGCATATGTTGATAATATTAGCACTTTATTTGCTTTAAGGGAGTTGCTACATGTCCATACGCAAAGAGTAATTATTGTTTCCTGCTCAAGCTACAAATTTGAATTTTTTTTCATTAGATCTGAAAAAACAGAGTAGTAGAATGGAGAACAACACGCTATATACGCAGGCTTTTACCAAAAAGAAGCTCGGGAACATTTTAAGTCGCACTACAGTTTTGGTCTAGAGTACCAACTAAACTTAAGTACTAGTAAGCTGTTCTGAAATTGCTCTAAAAAGGATTATACATCATTAGATTGGACATCTATTGGCGTCAAAGGCACTATACAACATCATCATTTACTGTCATTCCTCTAAGTTTAAATGACATGGACGTCCATCGCCATCAATTGAGGTGAATAAGTTAAACGGTCTCATTAATTCCTAATATGGGACATGAGTTCTGAAGCGTTCATGTTGATGTCAATGTGTTGACATGTATGCTGCACATACTAAAAACAGCCTTAACCTTTCAGCACCAGAAACCACAGCAGCGACCCATCATCGTCGTTCCCCTTTGCACATGCTCACTCTCTCTCTCTCTCTCTAGAGGAAATCCTCCGATGCGTGAAAACGCCAGGGGCAGCAGGCATGCGCCTCGTACTATCGAGGCCATCAGAAACACCTTAAGTGGTCACGTGATAGAGTGAGTGACTCATTTTTGTGGCATATGTGGTGTAAGAACCAAGAAGGGGGAAACAATATTTGCCAACCTGCTGAATAAAGATGTCATGTGAGAGATAAATGTTGCGGTGACTGCCGCAAAAGTTCCGAAAGAGCCGTTGTTGTGTTGACTCTGACATCGGGTGTTCTTCCGACTCGTTGCTCGCGCATTCTTAGGATGTCCTGGCTGTTGCTGTCGCCGTTAATATCCACACGCTTTACGGGCACAGCCTCACAAAAGTGAGTACACCACTCACATGTATGTAAATATTTCAGTGGATGTTTTCAAGGGACAACACTGAAGAAATGATGACACTTTGCTAGGTAGTGTACTCTATCACAGGGTGATGTCACTGTGCTCTCAAAATAACTGGACACGCAGCCATTAGGCCATTGGCCAGATAAAATTGAGTGTATAGCATCTTGCAGGAAAAGAGAATGTTAAAGGTAGATCTTGGTTGGTGATTGATAAGCAGTGACACTATGACCAGTTACCAGTTGGATTATCACCTGCCTTTATTTATAGGAATTTGCCATGTTTATAGCAAGTCTTTCTAATGTCGTTGTTCTGCCTGACAGGCACTTTGTAGCTCATCCATGCTCTGCATACAGAATTGCCTAAAATACATATATTTTCTGACATGGATGCCATTATAACCAGAATTTTGTTAGTTGTGTGATCGAGTGCATGCATTAGTGGACTTTACGCAATTTTTCCTCAGCATTCACAGTCATCAGATGTCTGTTCATTTCTTATCTCTGCTATAACAACTTCTGAACCTTGCACTGGGAAAGGAAATCTCCCTCCAGCCACTAAACACATTAGTTTTATTTCTCTTAGTGAAGTGATGGACAAATTAACCCCCACCGTTGGAGGTGAAATGGAAATGCACTCCTTGCGCTTCATTACCGTCACCAACCCAAACGTCTCGGCGATGTAAATAACACTTGTGAAGCCCCGCAATTTGACTCCAATCTTTCTTGTTTGACAAACAAGAACATTTTTTAATTTAGTTGGTTTTCCCAGATTTTCCAGTCGAGCTTGTTGAGTAAAGTATTCCAATCCTTTTTGCTTATACCCTACTAATACACCCCTAGAGGAATGTCAAACGGAAATTCATGGCTCTTTGCATCAATTTGGAATCGAAGTTTCATTTATTTATGTGTTTTTCCAAACACATCCATTAGACTGAATAGTTCTATACACTGAAAAAAATGTATGTATGCAGTATTTTCACAGTTTGGGGGTTGGAAGCATTACTTTTTATATTCGTCATCCAAGAAAGATATATATTTTTAAAGGCGCCATTATTCTTCTATAGAAAAAAAGATTTTAACAGAAAATAAAAACAATAATGGGCAGAAAATCCCCCCCAAATATTTTTCGCAGATGTCCATACTGTTTGTACAGAGATGGCGTTTTAAGGGGGTTTAAACCATGAAAATTCTCCCACAGTAGAAAGCCGCCACCCTCCCGTCACCATCTAAATGGTGAAAATGTACAATTGAATTTTGGTCTCATCTGTTTCCATGGTTGCCAGATCTTGGAAAACAGTCTCCAGCCCAATTGCATTGTGAAAGCTGCCAAGTTCAATAAAAAAAATAAAAACTGGCCAAATTACAACCTCTCAGCCGAGATGAGTTATTTTTTTCTTAAAAGTAGCCAAAATTTGATGAACAGCCTCATACATGTTTATCTGGCTCGGAGTATTTCAAAATAGTCCAATTGATCAAATAATCTTTTAAAAAATCTGTTGAGAAAGAAGATACTTTTGACCTCATTTCAATGTCTAGGCTTTGACTTTGATGCAATCAAAATGCTCTTAGGTCGGCCATGTGGGCAGAAGGGATAAAAGGTCTTTTGCATGCTTCTGCCCTGAATTGAAATGATATTCAAATGTTCCACTTTCAATAGATTGAATATCTAAAGTTGTCACTGGCAGTTAATGAGTAAAACAGCATCTGACCAAGCAAGGGAATTACTTCACAATCATTTTCCTCTGAATTTATTAATTTCATATTAAAAGCAAAGAAAGTTATCAGTTGGTATAGACCCATACCGCATCGGAATTGAGAAAAAAAATCGGTGCAACACTGGAAGAAATATTCACTCATTAACCAGCAGTGACAGTGATAGACATCAAATCCCTTTAATCTGGGAGGGGTGCCAATGAGTGAGCATGGTTCACTGCCATTCCCAGCTATAGTTGTCCAATCCAATTTGAAAGGGGTGCCTGGTACTGGTCGTAAGATTGCCTGTCAATCCTCCGAGTCAAAATGGATTAGATGTCAAGTTGGATGCCCTCATTTGGCCATTGAAAATGATACTGTTCTAATCTGGCTGGTGGTGGTGATGGTATGCTTGAGTGCGAATGGTCGTCTGTCTCCCCTTGTGCCTGGCGACCAGTCTAGGGTGTAGTCTGCCTATTGCTCGAAATGGGCTGGGTTGGCTCCAGCAACCTCCTGTGTATGAATGAATGATTTTTCTTAAACTTCCTAGATAAGAAACAACATGGTATGGTTGATGTTGTTCAGCCAGCATCTGTGTGTCCACCTGGTGTTAAGGATTTAGCTATAGTTAGCCTAGCATTGAGCGCAAACCCACACGCAAAGCCGACAAATCGCACTGCCAATTAAGTAAGCCGCTCGGTCGGATTAGCGCACCTTCAGCGCAGTTGTTTCCGCCATGGGGATTTGAATGGTTTTATATGACAATTAATGTCTTTCACCCCCTCTGGTCCCTCAACTCGTGTGGAAAGCTGGATCTCGAACGTCAATTATCCAGACTCAATGAAGTCGCTGGCGTCCAATTTATTTGATGAGGCCAGTCGGGTTCAGATGTGCAGAAGGGGCAAGCGAGGCGGAGGTCGAATGTAGGAGTAAAAAAACCAAAAACAATAAGCCCTGAAACCTCATCTCGTAGTTGTAATAATAATAACAACAATAGGAGCAGGGGTCGAGCAGGCGGCACTCGGCTTTCGGTCCGCTGCACTGACTCATGCTTCAAAGCTACGTTTACGCCACAATTGGAGCGGTCGTCCAAGCATGACACGACAGCAGTGATTACTATGCGGTATGGTTGGAAACAGAGAGGACAGAATACACTCAAGGTGTTTTCTCCAAAGTGCACAAAACCACGTGATGTAAGAAAAGAAGGTCAGAAAGTCATAAGTCATCAAAAACTCAAAAACTTTTTCAGTAGAATCTATAAGGTTGAAGTATATTGTGATAGTATATTTATATATATATGATATTGAATTGATGGTTGATATATTCTGTAAATGTATTACTTTTCAAATCAATGTTCACAATTAAGAATTGATGTAGTATTGTATTTATATTTTTAGAAATATTTTACAATACAAAAAAAGGTGCTTAAGATATTTTTGTGACTGAATTACAAATTCAATGAGATTATTCATATTTGATAGGTACATGAAATCAACTAAAAGTAGCTCTAGTTACATTTATCATTATTTGTAATTAATTTCTTATCAATATTTCATTTTCATGTACATTGTGACATTTCATCTTTATTTTTTCTAAATGCCCAAATTCCTCTATTCTTGCCAATAATATTTACATTTGATTGAAGGTTTATTTTAATATTGATGTAGACCCTGAGACAAAACAAAAAAAAACAAAGCCAGTCCACAAATAGGAAAACATAATGTATTTATATTCAATTTGTACAAATCCGCTGACTTATAGGCTTCAATCAAATTTCCTCAATCCTTCACCTAACATCAATGGACAGGAGAACTATCAGGAGAAGTGCGGCTGTAATTCAAAGTCGCGTGGGCGGGACATTGACTTCTGATGCACTCCGCTTTTTCCACATGCGCTCACTCCCCAGAGGACCTCCTCTTTCAAATTGGAGCGCTTCGGGTAAAACGAGCTTTCTCCGGGGACACTCACAACCTCGACTGTAAGAAAAGACATACTGGCGTACTCACACACATACTTACACACACACACACACAAAATTGAATTTGACAAATCACAAAGAAATTGCCCACAGCGCCCCGCCATGCAAAGCTAATGATGGCACAGCTGAGGGCATCCAATTTTTTTGAGCACAAAAAAATAACTTTTTCTTACTCTTATAACAACATCTACACACTGCCCTAAATTATAGGAACAGAAATTCAGGACATGCGGAAAGATTAAACATTTATTCCATTTGTGAATGAAATGCAAATTGGTCCAAAACAGGCATTTAAAGCTTTTTGTACACAACAACGCCTTAAAAATATTGACTGGTATTTATTATATATAGTTCATTTTGTAGTTGAATACATTTTATTGCCAAAATATTGCCACCAGAATTTGACAAAAACATCCCATATTATTTCCAATTCCAAGGGGAACAAATGTACAGAAAGTGAGACAGAAATTTCTATAAGTATCCTTAATTTAACAGTTGATAAAACTTTAAGAACTATGGGCAGAGTATTGACCCCTTATGCACTCCAATGACCTAAACTGGAAAAAAAATGCTGCAGAAAAATGGAAGATTGTGACATAAAACAGTAGATATATTCCACATTCCTCGCAGTGGAATCATTTTCCACACTCCATAATACTGTAACTTCTCCTATGACATTTTTGCACCATATTTAGCGTCAACTGTAATTCCCACAATGCAAACAGACGGACAAATTCCCCGTCTACTTTTCCGCTGGGTTCCTTTTTATGAGCTGCCAACTCCGATTACCGTAAATGACTCTGGGAGAGAAAAATGTGCATGCGGCGCCATTGTATTTAAACGTTACTGGAGGAAGCTTTGCCAAAAAGAAAAAGGAAAAAAAAGGAAAAATAGGCTTCCTTTGCTTTGACAAAATGATCACTTAACTTGAACGGCAATTCTAGTGAAAAGCCGGCTTAGAAAGGACGGCAAACGCTACGACCAACAATAACAAATGAGTCTTTCTCCAAGATCTGGGCAGTCAGCTGTAACTCTCTCATTCATTTTCTGAACTGCTTACCCTCACAAGGGTCGTGTGGGGTGCTGGAGCCTGACTCAGTGTCCAGTCAATCAATCGTAGACCAACCATTCACACTCAAACTAATACCAAGGGGCAATTTAGAGAGTACATTCAGACTACTATGCATGTTTTTGTAATGTGGGAGGAAACCGAAGTACATGGAGAAAACCCACGCGGGCCAGGGGAAAGCTCAGCTGTAACTCTCGCGTCAATTAGGGGACATTAACATAAAAGTAGTACATTGTAAAGCTTGTGAACATTGTGCAAAAATGTGGAAATGTGCAAAAACAATGATTACCAAGTGACCTGAAAGCTTTTTGCTTAAAAGGTTGTAAAAATTGCTGGTTTAGTTACTAGTCAGGATGTGGGGGAAAGCAGTGCTGATAGTGTCATTTGTTCATTTTTTTATATTAACTTAACTTAACGTATTCAAATCCAGATGCCCGATGTTGTAGTGGTTCACTATTCTTCTGTGGCTTTCAAAATTGAGAGCTTTTTTTACAGTCCCTTAGTTGATTTTTGTTTTTGGGTCGGTGCATTCCTTAGGTTGCCTGGTAACAGTTTCCATGGCTTATGGTTTCTTCACCTGTTCTTGTTTGTTTTTTCTTTTCTTTTTTTTAACAGCTGTTATCCGCTGGCTTTTCATTAAAACCTTTAGGATGCTGAACAATTTCAAAATAGTACATCTTAGTATGTGTGAAACCTTTATTTAAAATATAACAAAAACTAATAGTCATATTCCAAATATGTTTTATCTCACTGCCCTTTTGCCAAACTACCACAGCAGATTAATTTCCAGTGAATATATGTCAGATGGGGGGGAAAAATCAATGAAATATCACAAACGCTCACCCGCATACAGAATGTGAATGTCAATGTTAAAACCCTGCAATTTTTTTTAAAGTGTTTACTAAAGCTGAACAAACAACTTTGCTCTAAATCCATCCAAGTGAAAATAAAATGGAATTAGTACAATGCCTTTTTAACTCAGACAAAGCAAAACAAACAAAAAAGACAATGGCCTTCGGCTCAATTAAAACTACTTTGACCAATTGGAGCAGCTTTTCCTAAACTGTAAAAAATGAGATGGTCATTGCGTCAATGCAAGATCGCGATGTGATGTTATTGTTTATAGAGCGCCCCAACTGGCACGTGCAACATTAATGCTCACTATGATCCCTAATGAAAAGTGAATCCATCTATATAAAAGACTTAAAAAATGGAACAACAGATGTACGGCAAGCACCAAGCTTGCCAAAAGCTCCTTAAAGTACTCGCTACGCGGTGTCGGCATCAGGGCAGATGGCACTCGTCTGCTAATGATTATTTTACTGCGTCTACTTGTCGCCTGTCACAGAAATTTTAGGTTGGGATTGATTCGATTTCTGCGATAAATGGCCGCCGGAATCATCGTCTGACGATCTGAACTTTTACAGTGGGTCTTTAAACGCCTCGGAAGATGTGATATTTTGGAGTTTATCGAACATTTTTTTGGCGAAAGACTTTCAGGAGTCCATCTGTTGATGCACTGTTTCGTTAGTATCTAGCTGCCAGGTATTCGGCGCGTTAGTATGGCGGAAAGAGCTCATTAAATGTTTATCTACAACTTAATTGAAAATCAGGTCTTAAGATGAGAATGAGAATCTTTTTATTTGATTTTTTTTGGGCCAAGTGCACAAGAAATTCTGTTTTTTTAGTTATTCACAGACTGGCAAATCACCCAATGTTGGCGGCCAAATATCTTGGAGGAGATATTTGCATTCCAAAATTTCAGATTAACGAGAGATGAATATGTTCACAACTACTCTATAGTCTAGCCACTATCTATCTCATTGAAGAATATAATAAGCTGCAAATGTATTCAAGTTTTTTTGCTACTATAAAAAATAATGCATGTGATTTTTAATACTATTCTGGCATTGGGAGCCACCATATTATGCCAAATTGGCATCAAATCCAATATTTTTTATTCATAATGATCATTTTCAACTTTGCAAGTTTATTGAATGTAAACATTGTGCATTTTAAAACTGAGATAGATTAGAAGCCAGCAAAAAAAAAGTATTTTATTTGATTTTATATGACCACTAAATAGACAACTTCTGTTTAATCTGCAATAATCTTAATTCTCTCAAAACCCAAGCACTACAGTAAAAAAAAAAACACAAAATGCCAGCTTCTTACCTAAAAAATGACATGCCTAGATATGAATACTCAACCACTGCCATTCACTAAACATTTAGTACTACCATCAATGTCATCCAATGAGTTCCCTAAAGGCTTTTAAAATGACTTTTTTAAAAGAACCTTTCAGCAAAAAAATGAATCTGCACAACAACAACAACAACTTTTACCCTGGTGGTACTTGTTTTTCTGGAAGAAAAGCTATTTTACTAAATGTTGCAAGAATTATATTTTTAGTTGAGTCTATTTTCTTAAGCAAAAGAGAAGTCTTTGCAAGTGGTGGTCGCTGTGCCTGATGGATGGTGACTGCAGTCCAAGTAAACAAGCAAGCAAGCAAGATGTCAGCACTTAAATGGCCACTGAGCACTTTTCGCATTAGCGGAAGGCAACTGCTAAAATTGGACAACCGGGGTCCATTTTTTTTTTTCTTCTTTCTATCCCATCCATCCCCTAAAGGAAGAAGCTCCATTAGTTCCCTTGGCGGGACACTTTGCGCCACCGCCAACACGACAAATTTGGTCCAGGCAGGATATGTATAATTCACACTAAGTGCACGTTGGCATTTGTCGTTTTGTTTTACTTTTTTGCTTGGGTGGAACACTGCGTTTTTTGCGCTTTGATATAGAAACGGCGATTGAGGAGGTCACTGAGGGAATATTTTGGTGCTACCACAGCAACGCCATCCAAAACATTCAACAAAAAAGAGCAGCATATTCATCCATTCAATACCTGAATCGCCTGTCCTGACAAGGGCCGTGGGGGGTGCTGGAGCCTATGCCAGCGAACTATTTTTTTTAAATTTTACATTTCAACTATATGTACGTATATAAATAACTTCCACTTTGAGGATATAATGGTTCAAAAAATGAGATGAGATAAGATTTTTACTTCATTTCTGTTAAAAAAAGACATCTTAAATAAATAGTAATTGTAAAATGGATCAAAAATAAAATATTTTTGTATATTGTATAAAATATTATATTTGGTTATATTTTTAAAGGAAAAATTACAAAACTCATAAGTTAGACCTTTCAGATATTCCTTTAAAACATTTAGCAATATTAGCAATTTCCTTCAAATGAAACAATATTCAAACAAAAATGAAGATTGTTTTTTTTTTTTAATCCAATGTTTTCTTCCTCTCTCAAAAACTTGATAATCCCCCCAAAAAAGTGTATGTTTGTGTTAAAACAAAGTGAGGATAACTGGCAGGTAAAGTCTCCCTCAATTCCGCCCTCACGGTGCTCATCATTGCGCTCATCATGGCTCATCTAATGTGACCTTTCCTAACGACTCGGTGTAATTACTCCTTCCCAGTAGTCCCCAAGGGAAGGAGGCTATATTTAACACTCGGAGATTAATTGGCAACAATGACGGAAGTGTTTCGTCTTTATCCCGCAGATGTGACATTTGGTAGCTCCGGGTCCTCCGACACCCTCCTCCCTTTCCCCACCAACACACACACACACATACACGTACAACACTACCCATTGTGATTGTCTTCCCTGGAGGGAAAATGCTTGCACTTTTGCTAAAAAGATAAAAGGGTAAATAGCTGCACTTTGCCTGTGGTAGTCAATTTGCCACCGTCGGAGATCCCGCATCAAACACACAGAACCGCGTGCGACCATAGATGTTCAACAGTTGTTAAAAGACACCCGACTGTGGTGTCGCATCACCCGAAGGGTCCAAGGGGAGTTAAAAGCATGACTTCATAGTCTGGCCACTCACATTTCTATCTTCTAGACAGAATCGGGAAAAAGGAGCCTGGTTTGTGGATCTAGTAGATCTTATTATTACCCACGTGAAATCCGAATCGCATTACGTGAGCTCACCACCCAGAGGGACTGGGGAGTAGAGATAGGAAAAATGGAAGGGTCGCAAAGTTGATGATGAGAAGGAGAAAAGTATGGTGGAAGGACAGTCAACTGTTGTTATCAATGAAATAGCATTATCCTTTTGTGGATGAAACTAGCCATGCGCTCTAATCTAAGTGGTTGTCTGACAACTGGTGTAGAAGGGGTTTGAATTCATGTTTAAGATCAGGTTTAGTTTTGTCAGTTGATCACAGATCAAATTCAATTCGCTCTAAAAACACTCATAGTACAAATATAACATTTTGATTCAAAATTTTAGTTGGAAATTATTTTTTTAGCAACTTGTGATGAATGGTTAGTGCGAGTCGGCCTCACAGTTCTGGGATCCTGGATTCAAATCCAGGTCAGTCATACATGGTAGGCTCTTTGGACAATCTAAATTAGTCATAGGTATGGGTGTGAAGGGTTTTCTATCTCATGCCCTGCGATTGGCTGGCCACCGATTCATAGGATAGGCACTATCACCCGTGTGACCATTTTGAGGATAAGTGGTCCAGAAAATGAATGAACTCAGATCTGATAGTTAAAGAAAAATAAGAATCCAAATTTAAATATAATTGGTTCCAGTTTATTTCGTAATATGGATTTTTTTTTGTAAGTAGAGCAGCCTGCTGATGCGAGTGGTTAGTGTGTCGGTCTGACAGCTCTAAGGGTCCCGAGTTCAAATCCAGGTCACTTCCACCTGTGTGGAATTTGCGTGTTCTCCCTGGGGCTGTGTGAGTTCCCTCTGGGCACTCTGCTTTCCTCCCACATTCAAAAAAAACATCATGGTAGACTGATTGAACACTCTAAATTGCCCCTAGGATTGAGTGTGAGATTCAGGGTGTCATATGTAGAAGCATTGGTAACTAGCTTTAACAATGTCTATTATAATTGATTCTGCTGGTAGTATCTTTGTCATTTAATATAGAAAACATCCTAACTTTTGGACATTTCCAAAAATGTAGCTAGTGTCTCTTTTTGGGGGCGATGTCAAAATGCAACAACAATATATTTCTAAATTTCAACTTGTTACAATGCATGTACGTACTTCTATGTTTTGCAAGTGTGTGAACAACACTGCTGCTGTATGTTTTCCATCATTTTGAAGTCATTCTCATTAATCAACGTAAACGGTCTCCAACTGAGAGTCAAATCGCGTACACCCCTCCTGCAGGGTCCCGCTGTTTCGCTCTAGTTTAGCAAAACCAACGCGTCATTGTCGGGAGGGAGAGGGTAGGGGGGTGAATTACATTCTATAGTGAATGAGGTACAGAATATAACATGGTCTTCAGAAGATTAAGTTAGGCAAAGGTAACAGCAGTGATGGGATTAGTTCTTATATTCTACTAAATGGGATGACAGTTCCAAGTATTTGTGTTTATTAATCAAGTAGCAACTGGGTCACCTTGTTTAGCATCTCCCTTTTGTGTTTTTTTTTCTAAGATGACATCAAACGAAAGATGATTTGTTAAGCGTTACATATTTCCGTTTCATCTCCCCATTACTTGTCAGCTAATCCGCAAGCGTCGTCTCTAATGAGAGGAGCAACAAGGAGAAACAATGTTTCAATCCCTGCAACCTGTGACAAATGCTTCCGCTATATTTTCTGTTGATTTGATTTTAATTTTTCAAAAGAACACACTGGCATATGCAATGGTACTTTTGTATTTCAAAAATACATGATTTGTTTCATTTCAAAATCCAATTGTTTTCAACAAAATGCGTTTTTTAACCGAAAATTCAAAAATTAACACTATTTTCATTCATTTATTTTCCAAATCATTTATCCTCACCGGGATCACAGGGGGTGCTGAAGCCAACAACGGGAAGTAGGCGTAGTACACCATGAATCAATTGCCAGCCTTTTGCAGAGATCATTTAAATATGTATCTTTTTCTTTAAATCTTTTTTAAATACTAAAATGGGATATTCTCTTGGATGTACAAAATGAATATTTCAAAAATAATATATCTTTTTTTAATTATTATTTTACTTATTCTCATGAATGGACATGAATGAATAAATTTTCTTGTCTAAAACTACAAGTGAACACATTTATGCCATTTATGACTTCAAAAATGGAGTACATTTGTTCTTGTGTATATAAAAACAAGCTTCAAATATATTTTTTTTATTATTGACCCTGCAATTGACCATTAAGTTGCATCCTGAGACACTAAATAGGCAATACAAAAGATCATGGAAGGTATTCAAGGCTCATTTTTCGGCAATTCATTGCAACCATGTGAGCTGACAGCAATCATTCTCAGTACATAGAATCTCAGTACATACAAAAAAATGTCTGCAACACCCGCTGACCCGAGTGCGATGGCGGCTTTTTCCGCACTGGTTTATTTCTCCTTTCATTCATCTCCCTCATTGATTCATCTGCGGAATTGCTCAGGAGGGCCGGCAACCTCTGACCCTCAACGTAAATCATCTCCCATGTTAAACTCTACCTTTCCTCCCCCGCAGGGTGAAAGCAAAGAAAGGCGTAAACCTGATACAGACCACGTCGAAGAATGCCCAGTGGAGGGTGGATTGGGAGGTTGTGTCTGGTGCCAAGCATTCCATCACCACCATTGATGTCAACAAGAACAAATCAGTCAAGCAAGGGTGAGTCCATGTTTCATCCACAAACAGTATTTAGTCTAACATTACATCTCATAATATTAGAAGTTTTTCCTCCAAAATGATCAACTCATCATTGTTATGTCGCATTTCAATGTCAATTCAAAAGAATACTTTTGAAGCGTTATGACAAAAACAACTGGTACTTATTCTGGTGACATTTTTGTATTAGAAGTTTAGCTTTTTATCCGATTCCGATCTTCTGAAAATGACGTACCTGGGCCTGATTTCCGATGACTTGTTCGGATTGGGGACATCCCCTAATTTATTCTAACATTACAATTTTTTGTCGTTGATATTACATTCTGAAACTTTTTTCCCCCTCCAAGATAACCTAATTTTCTCAAATGTTTATACATTTATTTTTCTAAACTTATAACCCAAAGGTATTATTTCAAAGCTGTATACTATTCCATAAAATCTAACATTGCACATATCTGTTAAGTTTTAAAACATTGCTCCTTTTATCTTCTATCTTGTTCTTTGTGAACCATTTTTTAAGAAAAAAATCATCAATGAGCAAGACGAAATATTGAAAAGAATCAGTTCAGCCCTGGAAAAATCATTGTGTAGCAGTAGCATTTTTGTTTTGAGGTTTTGTTGTGCTATTCTTTAGGAGGTGAATTGATAGGTGACATGACAAAGGCTCCCAACGTGAGTGCTTGTCGGAGAACAGTAATCATGTCAACAGCTTCTGGGGCGAGCTTGCCTCATCCATTATTTAGACGACAAGGCGTGAAGGTGCCGCGACACCTGCCTTTGACATCGAACATGTGCAGGGACAGGTATTCGAGAGGAATGGCTCTTTTGCCTTATCATTTGATATGGAAACTCATTTTGCTAATAGGACTCTGTTTTCATGAATGTTTTATCAACGCAATCCTGATGGCGATAGATGTCAGCACATATTTAAATAGGGACCCTGCTAGTGATCATTTCCAGTCCTTGTGGATCTGTTGTCAATTCAGAAACCGTAGTTTAAGAAAAATACAAAACATAAAGCTGATTTTATCATTGTTTTGTTATATGGCTGAATTGTTGGCAAGTTATTAGTAGAATTCCCTCTTTGAATACACATTTTTTAGTCAGAAAAGAACACTTGAGATGTCCAAAACATTTGTGAAAGACATTTTCAGTGTGGATTCCAGTCACTGTTGTCCATTTTTTGAAATAAATCAAAAAGCCAAAGGCAAAAACCCCATTTACTAGCTCCCAATCTCTAGTTCTCTAGTTCTTATTTTTGTCCTCTCTATGAGAACATGGACGAACTCATTGACTTCCAATGGCAGTCAATTAGAAGTCAAATTTCAGGTGAAACCTAACATTAGCTTTGCTTGTAATTTTCCTCTCCAGGATCCTTTTCTTAGACTAACAACAACGTTGCATTAAAGCTGATAATACTTAAATGCTCCACTTAGCTAGTACCGACAAACCCTATTCTCTTTTTATGATAAGGTCTCGTAAAAGACATTGTATTCTTTTTTTTCTCCACCCTCTTTCACGCTCGAGTAGCCTTTACGGGGAAAGCTTCGGGTGTTACGCTTGAATACTCGGATTCATAAACGCATCCGGAATACCTGTTTTTAAAAAATCCTCCAGGCAATTATTCCCAGTGTGTCCTCTTAAATTCCAGTCATATGTTAGGAGTATCACTAAATTCAATAAGTTTTGCGCTTTTGTCCTCTGCGTAACCCGCAAAAAAAGAGGAGGCAACGCATCTCACGGCCGATGACGAAGAGGTTGCGCTCCGACGATCTTCACTTCATTATTCTATTTTTTGCCTGACGTTTGCTCTTCATCACATCACACCCGCGGTTCATTTATCTTCTGTGACCTCTTTTTTTCTTCTTCTTCTTCGCCATGTAGCAGTTTCTCAACCCTTAATCTGTGTGGGCCGATATATTATTGATCGTGGTCAATGGCTGTTCCATATTAATAAAATAATAAAAACAGCCAACAAGGTCGTTATTTGGGGAGGGGGGTGTTATTTATATCGAAATAAAATGTCAACTTTTGTAGCTTATTTTTCAAAAAGTTAAGGCAGGGGGTCGGGAAGCTTTTTGAAAGAAAGAGCCGTAAACATATCCCAATTTCTAATGTTATTCCTTGAGAGCCATACTCACAATTTAAGAGTCAAAATACATGTAAATGTGCACATTTTTTGGGAGCATTTTCCAACTTTTTATGAACAAAAAGTCTCTGAATTATTACATTATTATTCTGTCGCTAATTAATGAATGTCAATGAGTTCGATGAGTATCAATGAGAGAGAGAGAATGGATGCAGAAGACTCATGAAAAAAAATGAATGCTTTTTTTGAAAGTTATTTTAATATTTCTTGATACATTCCTTTTTACTTGACTTTGTACTTTATACTTTTGACTTTAATGATGAGTGATGAGTATGTTAATACTTTTGTCCTTTTTTCTGTTTATGTTTCATATGTACTGTTAACGGATGCACTTTTTTAGTTGTATCCTATCTTGTGCTGACGAACGTCGTGCAAGTGACAAAACTATTTAACAAAATAATCTTGTTTTTTTTATTTAGTTTAAAATTATTTTTGTTGAAATACGTTAACCTTGATAACCTTTATTAGGTTCGAAAATCTCCTACACATGCGCCACAGATCAAGTGATAATTTCAACAAGGTCACCTTTTAATCCCCAAATCTTTTTTGGTCGTAATTGCAAGAAACAAACCGGCAGCATCGGAAGTGTGAGAGGATTTTTTGTTTCATCTATTAAATCATTATGTTCAGATTTTATCAACAGCGTCAAAATGTCAAGTGTGGGTAATTACATCGAGATGGAAAAGTAACTTTTTTTTCTCGGCCCGGGGGTCTTGTTGTCGACACATCTTCACCATGATTGTTGACGAATCCCGCCACAGTCTTCCCGAGGGTAGACCTCTTGCCGAAAACCCGACATTTTCATTAAAAGACGCTCACGTTGAAAGGCAGTCCATGACGGACTCCAGTTAAACGTCTGGCTTGGGTTTTATTGACACTTTTTTTTTTATTATATACGCCAGCGAACTCCAAGACGGGCAAAGTCAATTTGAACTCCTTTTTCTCACGTATACAGTCCAAGGGCGATGGTGGGGGGGAAAAAAGACAATCAATCGACACTGAGAAAATGGCCCGAACTGGCAATTATTTGCAAGTGAGAAGACCCAGCTAAAATTTGCAATCTCCACCAGTCTCGTTGGGGTCGGCGATTAAGGTGCGGTGATTGTTTATTGACGAGAGTTGTTTTCATTGGTGCACGAGGGTCCAGGTGAGCCGCTGATTAATTCCTGGACTTTTGATATGGTAGGCACTCTCGAACCAACAATGAAAAATGTCACTGTGTTCTTTTGTTTTCATTGGAAGTGATGTTTCAAGTCATTGGAATCTGGAATCAATCTAAAAGTGCCAAGTGCCAAGTCAAAAAATAGTTCTATCTAATCCAACGATATGTACCCATTTAAATGTTAAGACGTGAGCCCCTTAGAGGACAAGTGTGGACATTGCAGGGTGAATGGAGCTCACTGTGTGTTTTGTTTTATTATTCAGGGAGGTGGAGGGAAACGCTGAAGTGATGCAACTGGATTTTGAGATGGAGAACTTCACCAGCTTGTCTGTGACACGACGCATCAACTGGAACATCGATTACAAAGACCAGAGCCCCACCCTCGAGTCCGAGAAAGTGGTCACTGAGCTAACTGTGGTCCAGCGGGATATCCAAGCCATACTGCCCTTGGCCATGGTGAGTTCAACACCTATCATATCATATCAGACATGGATGACAGAAGACTAGAAATAAGAAAAAAAATGTATGTCCAGCTAAACAAATGTAATACTAGTAACATGAGTAGATATCCAATCCATTTGGTGTGTCGCGGTTGCAGTTGGTTTAAAAAAAAAATGTTGTATTGGTACAATATTGGGTGCTCGGATGTTTGGTTGCTGGTCTTTTAATATCTAAGTACTGTTGAAAACAGTGGATATTTAGATATTAAACTCACTCACATGAATATAATTTTGAGAGCTGGTTTCAACAGTACTTAGATATGAAACAGTACTTAGATTTTAAACAGTACTTAGAAATGAAACAGCACTTAGAGATGAAACAGTACTTAGAAATGAAACAGTACTGAGATATGAATTAGTACTTGGATATGAAACAGTACTTGGATTTTAAACAGTACTTAGAAATGAAACAGTACTTAGAAATGAAACAGTACTGAGATATGAATTAGTGCTTGGATATGAAACAGTACTTAGATTTTAAACAGTACTTAGAAATGAAACAGTACTTCGAAATGAAACAGTACTTAGAAATGAAACAGTACCAAACGTCCGGTCACGCAATTTTGGCATCTGTGACAACACTAAAAGTTAGTATACATAATGCAAAGTAACTTTTATAAACAAATTCCCTGTCAGGGTCGCAGAGTGCAGTATCCTATCCCAGCAGACTTCTGAGATGGCCCTGTGCAGTTTGTTGTTGTCCTTTCGTCATGCCAGTTTCACGGCCGTATCTAAGGTGTAAATCCCTCATAATGCTAGTTCTTTTTTTTTTTTTATTCATAGTGGTTACCACTCGCCTAGTGTCCTTGGAAAAGGATATTGTGTCCGTCTTCCGAATGTTGGCTTATTCTTTATTGGTAAAAATGCACGGTAGATTCATTTATATGCAGCAATGGCATGATACGCCTTTGGCATAACAACTTCACTTTTTCGGTCACTGTCATATTTCGTTTTTCTTGGGCTCATTGGCGCTTAGGAGGCATTTTCAAGGACGATTCTAAATTTTAAAAAGTGGGTTTGGGGTTAGTGTTTCTCCAAAGGTAATGTGCGCCATTCAAAATGTAATCCCAAGAAAACCCGCAAATCAGAAGACGCCGTCCTTTTCGGCCTTCTCATATTATTCAATGCGTCATTCTTCTTCTATGGTAACTGCCAATTTGTCATCCCATTTTCCGCTTGCGAGTTTCAGCATGAATGTTGACATTTTCATGTACTTTGTTATTTACTTAATATAAAAAAAACGACAATGTACTGAAGCTGCAAAGTGGCGAAAGATCACAGTATTCATGTATTTATTCATTCATGTTAATGTATTATCATTACAATTGTCAATAGTATTTACCCAACATAATTGGAAGGTAACACGAATACTTGTAGATTAGCATTGAAGTATTTTTTGTACTTGCACGGGCGCATACAGTGCAAAGAACGCTGGCAAGTCTCAGTGGGCGAAGCATTTTGACGCATTTGCATGCTTGCGAACACCACACAGCCCATTACACATTCTCCAAACGGAGTTGCACATCTGCCGCCAACATAAGGCTCTGGCCACGCAGCCGCCAGTCAGCATCTTCCTAGCCCCCCCTTGACATTTGGGGAATTAGCATGCGTCTTGTACGCCCATGCAAATTTTACACTCCACGCCGCCTTGACTTTTACTCGTAAGCCGGCGCCCTTGTTTTCCTCGCTTGCGTTCCCACCTGTTCCCGGCACGTTGTGGTGCTAGGGCGCATCTTTTGTCAAATTGTCAACAAGGCCAAGGCGAGTGAGTGCACCATTAGGTACCTTTTGCTGTGCTGGGTTTTTTTTTTTCTATGCTTGTTTAACAAGTAGTGATGTTCCAAATGAGGTGATCAGAAATCGGATCCGATTAGATTGAGGTGTATTTATGAACTTATTACACATCTATTCATGTCTAAAATGCCTTTCCTATTTCTGAATCCTCACCCTTTTGCTACTGTGACAATGAAATTTCCCAAATAGGGGATAAATAAAGCTATCCAATACAATCCAAATTGAACATAGGTGGACTGAGCTGGATTTAATAATTTATTAAACAAATTGATGAGGTCAGAAATGCAAAGTCAGGTGACTGGAACTCAGGTGCAATAAGATTGGACATATATAAGCACATATACATACACATACATATATAAGCACATATATACATACACATACATATATATACATACACATAGATGTACATGCATGCATACAACATGGAACAGGACGTTGACCTGGCGTATGTCGTCTTTACATCTGCTGTCTGTTTATCATAACGGCTTTTAATACATTCATTGTTTGCACATTTTACCATTAATGATTTTCCTAATCTCTTGTTTTGCCCACCCCTCCCTAACTTGATAATCACACACGTACACACACACACACCTCAATAAACGTTGGGGGAGGACAACACGACAACAGTCGAGCCGGGGCGATATTATCGATTGGTCGCACGGGGGAAAGAGTGGAGCGCCGTGACCTTATTCATCGATCGGTCACCGAGCGGCGGCTCTATTAACATAAGGGTGTCTTGACAGAGCGTTTGTTTATTACTTTGCTTCGTGGTATAGTCGGCGCAGGGACAAGTCGCCAATTTAATGGACTTGACTTGTTTGCTCCTGGAGTACTTCCTCCAAATAGACGCCATCGGGCTTAAGCTACATCCCACTGAAATGCTCTAATTACAATTTTAGAGGTGACACTTTTTTTTGGGAAGCTATTTGATTCTTTTTTTCTTGATAAAAATGTAAGGGAAAATACAGTCAAACTAAAATATGTATTATGATGATATAATATAATGAACAAAACCAAAATGTCAATGACATTAGATGAAAAGGTTACTGTCATTAAAAAAAAGGAAAGAAGTACATAAAAAAATGAATGCAAATGTGCAAGCCATATTGATGTTGAAGGAGAATACTGTCATTTTTAAAGCATTACATCTGTCCCATAATAACGATTTTAACAATTTAACATACACTTGATCTTAATAACTGTAAAACCTCAAGTTTATCATGTCAAATTTGAATTGAAAAAGTATCCCATGACTTCAAATTTACCATGTTATAATTTGATACAATTTTAAGACTAACATGTTAACATTACAAACCGTAAAATTGACCACTTTAAAAAGTGAAATTGATTGCCTCTTATCGTACATTTTTCCCCAGTCTAACAATGATATAGTTCTGTGTGATTTTTTTTTTTTTGAAGATGAAGAGCTTCTTTCAACTCCACCTTTTTCATGTCTATTTCCATCTAGATATCAATATATATATATTTGAAGTAGTTGATGAAATCCTCTGAAATGTGCCAGAAGTTTTAAAGACGCTCTTTCAATTATTCACACAGGACACAGAAATTATCAACACAGCCATCCTAACTGGTCGCACAGTGGCCATCCCCATCAAAATGGTGTCCATAGAGATGAACGGCGCCGTCACTGACGTGTCCGCATTTGTACAGTGCAAGTCAGCCAACGAGGACATCGTAAAGGTATGTCCGAAACCAAACTTTTTCCAACTACTCCCTTGCAGTCATCAGGATACTCAAATGGAGTTTAAATGGCCTAGAAATAAGAAAATCGTCCCCTTTCCCAGGAAAAAAAGGCAAATTTATAGCAAAGCCGACATTAAACAACATTCACTAATAAGCATTACATAGGAAATAGACCGAATTATTGCTTCCCTAAACCATTGTTTTACTGGTGATTCAGCACCATGGACAGCGGTCACATCTGTGTGACTTGAATTGCTGGGATCGGACGAAGTTTACCTACTGCTTTGCAGAGAACGCACATTGCATAATAGCACCCTTGGCAACTTTTCTAGTGAAGTCTCTTGAGTTTGTGTAGCAGCATCAGGGCTTTATTTGTGTCACAAAACGTATTTGAACTATTTGGATACAATCCACGCAGTACTTTTAAAATATTTTCATCCAAATGTTCATCTATTGTGTATTTCAGTGCCTTTAAACCCACTTTAAAGCCAGAAAAAAACTCATGATGTCCACTGAAGGATTCCACTTCCTAACTGTAATTATTTCAACGTGTAAAAGTATCCATTCAGCGCAGTACTTTTGGAGTTTTCATCCAAATATTAATCCGTGGCCAAAACATGCATTTTGCAATGTGAAAAGCACTTAAAAGTAGTCCGTACAGTATATTTCATCCAAAATAAAACTCTGGTTTTCGAGATATGGTTTCAAATCACAATAATATAGATACATGTATTCCTAAAAACTTTCTCTACATAGACTTAGATGTGTTCTGTCATAATCCCATGAGGGGAAAAAAGTCGTATTTTCTTCCCGACCACCGAGCAGCTGAGCCTAGTCTGTTCGAGGCCCCTAGTTTTCGACCGGGCGCTATAAACTCCGTCTCCCGCCTGGCCGTAGAAGTCAATTTGTGCCAAGTTAATCCGGTTACGTAGCCTCGGCACATGAGCGTAAACCTCCCCTTGCGGTGCCTCTTCTCAGCGTGTCTTCCTGATTTGATTCCTCAAATAAAATCAATAGTTCATAAAACACTGAGATACATCAATGCAGGAAGAGCAGTAAAAAGCTCCCCGATGTGCCTATCGGCCGCCTTGTCTCATGTAGTCCGGCCCTCATGCTGTTAACTTTAGTGCTATGTCTACAGGCGAACTAGGGAGCAAAAAAAGAAATGAAGTAAATAGAAAAAAGCTCTTCTAAGGATGCAGAGCTTCCATAGTGTCGTTTAGTTTTATTGACGGGTGGTGGCTTGTCAGCATGTGTTTCGTTTTGCCCAATCGATTGTTCGATCAGTGCCTAGTTGGAGAGTCAAAGGTAAAGTGGTAGATGAGCACTATAAAATCAGGAATATAACTCCAGTCTTGCAATTGGGAGACTTAAAAGTAGCATTCCTGTGCCTAGAAGTCAAATAATCTTCACACAATCTTCACTATTTCGCCACTGGGCATGTGAGAGTCCTGTGTCACATGGTCTTGAGCAATGATAGTGGATATATATATAAATATATATTTATATAATGCATTGCTGTGAAAAAAGATGTCATAAAGGTATTGCTTCACTATCAAGCCTCGTCTTGATCTCTATTGGAATCATCAAATAATCACCCTCCTCTTGTTTCCCCTCCAACGCTGAATTATTAATTGAAATGGATCTAGAAGGAGCTTTGGGGCCTACCGTCTCAGATTCATCCAGTGGTTAGGAGATGATTTTAGGATCTAATCTCCCGCAAATAGGAGACAGTCAGCCCAGACATCACTAGGGGACACATCATAACCAGTAAGGCAGTGAGGGGGGGTGGGACAGGACTGTTGTCAGGTAATATATCCCGTCTCTCCGCCATGAAGACAGGCTGGACAATCTGTCTTCTTGTTGGGTTAATGCAATTTTGCCGGAAGTTGACCTTACGTGGGCTTTACTGCGTTGCAAAGTCTGCTGATGCGTATCTAGATGATGCAGACTAAGATACGACGTAATTCACTGTGATGAGCGCAAAGCGCCTGATGGCCGGTCGGCCTTGGCACTAGAAATACTCCCCCTGGAGCTCCCGCGCCCATTTTCCGCTGATAAATTTGGTCTGCTAATTGCGAGTCGAAAGCTGTTAGCAAGTGCAGCGGGTGTTCCGCTCGCTGGGGTAGCTTTACAAGCACCCTCAACCCCCCCACCACCACCACCGCCACCACCTCGAACTCTCCGCCGCAGTGCTACTAATGCGCTGTGGCATCCGCCGCGGTGCCAGCAGATTGCTCAGGCGGGAACGCGTCACATTGTGTCGTATTTAACGCGGGATAAAAATGTGCCAGGGTTAATAAGGTCAACGTCACCCAAGGGCCTTTTTCACACGTAACATCAATCTAACCATTTGAGGAATGAAATGTCTGTTCTTCAAACTAGAGATACTTTATTGCCATGCCGATATCAATCTTCTCTCACAAGATACTGTCATCGTCAAATACATTTTGGCAGCAATCTGTCAAAATGTGGAGGAAAAACTCCAAGTTGGCCCTGAGAGAACCGCTTCAATCTACAGTTTGTCCGCTGCATTCCAAAGCATTTTTTTGGGGGGGACTTTTGTAGTTTTGTTAAAAAAAAAGCCATCGCAAACTGAAAAAGCCATTTTGGACTGAGATAGCAGACTTCCAGTTCATTTCAAGTATGATTTTATGAGACTTTTTTCTGGTATATACTGAGTTTTCACTCAAATTTGAAGCTAAAATATTAGTCATTTTGTTGGTCAATTTTTCAGAGCTTCATGCCAACTACAAATATTTTTTTGGGGCTCACCTGCTTGGTATTTTCACACCTTTCCATGGACTTTAACGTCCAAATGCCCGTGGCCACCGTCAGTAGTACTTTTGCGACTGAATGAGAACAAAACCCCTTACAGCAGTTTCCCTCTCTCCCAACTTTTTTTTTTACTTCATTTTCCCAGGCTAGCAGATTATCTTCAGCCTCATTAATCCGAGTAACAAGAGGCTAATATACGTGTAAGTGTGTGTGTGTGTGTGTGTGTGTGTGGGCCGCTTAGACTAGCCGGCTAAATTAGCTCGCATCCGTTTAACACACATCCATCACGGTGGCGAAAGCTCCTTAACGGCAACGCCGTGCCTGCTAATACCGAGCCATGTGTCAGCTTTCATTCCATTTAACACGCCGTCGCTGAGGAGAGAAAAAAAAAAATACTAACCCCGCCACCACCGCAGGGCGGGCAATTAATCAGGGGACGTCGGAATATGAGAAGAGATGATGGCGCTTTCTTGTTCCCACATATCATTCATGTGGCATTCATTTGTGACACGTCCTTACAAATTGAAGGCGATTAGGCCTGTTTGTGTGTGTGTATTTGTGTGTGTATGTGATCTACTTCAATGATAGCAGGTAATTAAAGGGCGGCAGCATCTGGACACTCCCACCTTTTAAAGAACGGCTGTCCTGGTCAGATCTTTCTAGGCTAAAAAAAAAAAAAACAATCTCATTAAGGACTGGTATTTGTAATCGAAGCGTCTGCAGCTTTTATTTTTTACTTATTTTAGTCCATTTTACTCATTTTAGTCCATTTATATAGTTGGGTAACCCCTTTCTATTCAATTTATCACAAAAGTCCAACTCCAATTCCATCTAAATCATTTTTTTCGGTGACAAAAGTGTATGCGCTAGGTTCAGGTAGTCGGCATTGGTAACGACCGCAGGCGTGAGATGTGACGGGGTGAGACAAGGTCTTATCTTTTCTTGCTTTCACATGGCATCTGTGAGTCATTGCGCCTTAGGAAAGTGGCATGGGGGAGGTCTACGACAGCAGTGTGGGATGGGACGTGTTAGCTTATCTTATATTGATATGTGCACACTACTGCATGAATCAAGAGTAGATTTTCATTCCCGTTCCATCGAGTCCCGATGTTTTGCAGGTTTTTTTTTCCCCCAACCCTTCAAAATGTTGTACCAATGCGCAAGTACTATTTTTATTTACCTATTTCATTGCCTCCAAATATTTTGACATGTTTTCCTGTCACATAATGCATTTATTTTGATATTTATTTAAGTCTGATATTTATATTTGCATTCATGCTGGAGGCTATCCCAGCTAAGGGAGGACACACTGATTTGGTGGCCAGCCAATCAATCATAATCAACTGTAAATCATAACATGAGGAATACACTATGTATACATGCCATAATCCATTTCAAGGAAATGCCTCTCATCCTAATTTTTCATAACGGGGAGAGCTGCTCAAAAAGAAAAAAATATGCTCTAGTTTGCACCAATTGGAGTGGAAGGAATATAAAACAACACAACACTGTTTTTAACTGTTTTTGGGGGGGACTCATTGAACTCATTGGTTAGTTTATCTGCACCTTTGTCCTCCACAACTACAGATGAAGCCTTCCAGGAAATCTTGGTTCCTGGCTCTAAAAAAAAACTTTGAAACAATTACTACATTTGGAGCTTGATTAATGATTGTGGCTGAACAACCTGATCCAAAAGCATAGCTTTCACTTTTTGCTACAGTATATTTATCAAAGCTGCCATCCCCCATCCCATACATTCCTTGGGCTTCCCCGCGGTCCTCTTCCAGCCCTGACAAATGACCCCACAACTACTGTACAGTAACTGGAGATGGATATTGAACTGTCAAGTGTATTTCCCTTGCATGAAGGTCTTATATTAATTAACAGAGGCTTGGTTATCAACCAATCCCACTCAATATCACAGGACAAAGTTACTCGTGGCATTAATGGATAATGAATAATGATCAACCATGTAAGTGAGATACTTCTAATGTACTTCAACACCTGTTCCTCTCCGCAATGGTGTTTTTTTTTGTGTCTGTATAGGGGCCTTTTCTGCACATCACACTTTTTTTCTCGGTTATGTTGATTCAAAAACATTTGCATAGAAGACAACAGGGGCGGGAAACAAGGTGACACACATACGGGTCCTACGTTCAATATCCCGGTTTCGCCCTGTAAACTCTTATGATCCGCCTCGCCCGACCTTGAGGATACAGGCGGATTTTATTATCCTGCTACCCCATATGGATACCGATACCCCCCATCAAGGAGATTTTTTTTCTTTTTTTGTCATAGTGAGTTATTAGTTTTGATCGATTTCCCAAAAAAAAAGTGGTGCGGGTGAGATATTTAATATAATATTCTGGTACATAAAGCAGGAATGCTAAAATACTATAAAAATCTTTTTTCTAGTCTTGAAGAAAATGAAGTGAGCATTCTTTGGTCTTAATTACCTCATGCCAAATGATACACAAATGAAACATACACCTTTTCTGTGTTCCTGCTGGCTAATGTTATGCCATGCCATATATTTGCTGTAGAGTCAACCTTGAAAAAGCAAATAAACTCTAGCATTGACAGCCTTCCATGTACCACCCGCCCGCTCCATAAATCACGCCTAAAGCTGAAATGACCATTACCATATAGACCTATACTCTTTACCTTGACTTTCCCCCCGTTCTGTGTGCAGGTCTCCATGAATTGCGACTACGTTTTCGTCAATGGCAAGGAGACGCGAGGCTCCATGAATGCCAGGGTCATCTTCAGCTATGAGCATCTGAGTGCTCCCCTGGAGCTCACAGTCTGGGTGCCTAAGCTCCCCCTGTGGGTGGAACTGTCTGATAACAACTTGAGCTTCATCAAAGGATGGAGGGTCCCCATTCTGCCTGACCGCAGGTAAGGGTCTTACACACACACACACACACACACACACACACACACACACATAGTCGCCTTCAAACCCAGAACGATGAGGCAGACGCACTAACCACCGGGCTGGGCCGCATGACAAGATGATAATCATAAAAATGAAAGATTGGGGCTGCTGATTTTTTTTTTTCTGGATAAGCGCTGCACTAAATATGAAATTATGCCATTAAGGCCATTCAAAATGTTGTTTATCTTAATGAGTATTTTATTTTTTTTAAACCCACACATTTATAGGCCGAAAAATGCACAAAAGCGACAGTAAAATTGAAGTCCCTTCTACACACACAAAAGCGCACATATACATATGATATAGTTTTAAGTCGATTTGTACTGTTTTAAATAGTATTTCAAAGAATTTCACTCTTTTGCATCCTAAACCAACACCCACACACACACACATTCGCATTTCTTAGTTTTTTTTGTTAGTATACTGTTTCCTTTAGTAATTTATTCATTCATTTAGTCAGACTATCTTGGATTTGGGGGTTACACCCATGGTGGACAATTTGTATGCAGGCGCCAAGGTTATATTTTTATGGCGGTACAACCAGTCCAAAGAACTGGAATGCTGCATTAAATGTTGGATGCTCACTTTCTGGATCAATAGAAGTGTCTGAAATCCATTGATTGTTGCATCGAAGCACAAACGAGGCCTGATAAAAAAAACAAATATGCGCTTGTGTTACAACGTGCAGACAAACAGCTGGATCAAATGACCTCTAGTTTTCCATTTTGGCTTCACTGCAAATAGATAAAGGCCATCATGTCCTGTTCATTTGCATTTGTTTATAGAATATAATCAAATCCTGTCCGTGTTGCTGTGAGAAAAACAGGGCCAGAAACAAAGTGGCAGCAAATCATGGCAACCATCATAATATTAAGGATTTACAGCAAGAAGGTCCAAACTATGGCTTGTGGGCCAACTGCAAACAGTTGCCCTCTTTTTTTATTGGCCCCCCATTACATATTGAAACATAATTAAATATCGGCCACGCAAGAAGCTTGAGTTCTATTGAACTACTCACCTTTGATACTAGATGGTGCTATTCACTTAAGTCAATGCGGGCCGATACAGTCCTGACGACTTTCGATTTATCTGAAAGCCTGCCTTCCGAAAATATTTGCAGTTTGGACACTGCTTTACAGTGTCTGACTACCTTCAAAACACATATTCCCCGGAACTTGAATTGATTGGCACTGATTATTGAAAGAGCATTGGCCTTGTTAGAGTGAAAAAAAAACCCTTGAAAGGGTCTTTGTCGGTCTTGTTTTGTTCCAATTAGACGGAACATGGCACAGAGATGTAGCCTTGCCAAAGAAGGCTCTCAGGTGCAATTTCATCAGGTTTGTGGTGGCCACACACTCAGGCATCTCCCCACACCTAACCCCGTTAGTCACTGTGGCCGAGATGGAGACTTCATTAGCGTCGTGAGGACAACTACCCGAGGCTTGTCAGAACAAAGAAGGGTTTTTCCACACCTCGGCGGGGATGATGAGAGTTTTGCTCAATACATTTGATATTGAGGACCCTTTTTTTTCTCTCTCTCTCAATGGCAGTCATTTAACTTGAGTGTGCTTGTGTTTTTTTTTTCTTTACATCAATGGTTGAAGATGAATTCCTTTATGCTAGCTTGTGCAATTGAAGGCAAGATATGTTGCTTTGTTGATCTTCCAAAGACTTACTTGAAACATAGGACAAATTAAGTCGCTTGGGTCGTAATTTATTGGCAGACATAGACAGCCATTGACATCCAATTCATTCTTTCAATGCCACTGATGATGATTTTTCTTTTAATTCTGTCAATTCAAGCGTTTTTATCACTGAAGGTAGCTTAATAAAATTAATAGAGGACCATCTTAAAATGATTTATTTGTTAAATACAAGATTAAATCAGGTTTGAAATGTAATTGAAGTATTAAATCATTGACTACCATTTTATACAGATAGATATCCACTTCGTTTTGACTTGAAGTGGACTAGGATTGGCTACCAAGAAGGCTGACCTAAAGTTAGCTGGCATTAGCTCCAGCACCCCTAGGAAAGGGGTTTTGAAAGATAAATGAACAAGATTACTAATGGATAGGGTGTATATCTCTCTCAATGGCAGTGAATAAGTTTACAAAAGCAGCCAATAGGAGATTGAAACTCATTGAATGCCTTTGACGCGTATAGAAGTCAAAGAAGCCGTCCTCCGATGACTAACGGCTGTCCTGACGACAAACGAGCCCGTAACACTTCATTTAGGGGATACTTAACGGCGCCGCGCTTGGCTGCCGTCCTCGCCGCCGGAGTACATCATCCACCACGCAAAGTACTTCAACACGCGCTGAATGCAAACGCCACGTTTAAGGAGCTGGCTAAGGGACGAGGGGGGGATGTTGGAGGGGAGTTCAATAGACCTTGGGTGCCTACAAAACATATTGCAAAGGCTCCAATCTCTCTTTTTTTTTACGTTTTAACTTGTCTATCCAGTCAGTCAACTGCCATTTATGGTCGCAGAGTGCCTTTCAGAATAATTCATAATACCCGAGATTAGTAAGCACCATATGGAAAACATTAGTTATAGCTTTACCCCTGTCAGTTGTATTATTAAAAAAAAAAAAAGACACTGTAAATTTGGAAAATATAATATTCACCATGAAATTCTATTTATGATAAAGTATGGCAAAAATTGTTATTTTGTTTAAAAATAAATGTGTATTTGAAAAAAGGAATCATTTGAAAAGAAATGCAGTAGAAAGAATAAGAATTTTAGGATAAGAATGTTGTTATATGAACAAACTAATCATTTTAAAAGAATAAATATTCTATAAAGGTGATAAATCACGCATTTTATAACAATTCCAACTTAACCAAGAATAAAGAAGGAAAAAAAAAAACAAGAAACATTGCAACTCCCCAAAATATCACAATGGAACCCAATTTACACTGTAATTTTATCATTATCTCACTGGATTGGACGTTTATTGCTGTTGATGGCAGCTTCTTTCTTCCAGTCAGATTCCACTTGACTATAGTCAGTCAGACTAGACGGGAGCTCAATTGGATAAGACAGAATTCATCTGGCCAAGGAACAATATCAACCTTACTAAAACTAAACTGCAGCCTGAGTGCTTTCTGTCTCTGTCAGAGAAGAAGTAGCGCCTCCGTGTCTGCGTTTTATTTCTCCCCTTCTTGACTCTCAAGTGGTCCGCTAAACTCACTTATACCTGAGCGTACAGTGGCCTTGGGGCTCTTGTTTGACTGGCACGAGACATTACGCAAATCCCAGATGACAGTCAGGCGCGCGCTGTAAATGGATTAAATGGATGTGGATTAAGATTTGAGTTGGAAATGCTGGAAAGAAATTTCAAAAAGTTTATTTCAGAATTAGATTTTTTTTTCTAGCCCATACAGGCAACCCATTTAACCCATTTGCTAACCATTGATGGGGCTAGATGTCCATCCATTCCAGTTTAACCGGGAGGGGCATCCATAGTAACACTTGAAATGAGAAATGAAGTATTATTGTGGTTGTAATCAATATTTTTTCTGTTTTGTATTCATTCAATTTAATTTAAACAAGATTGTGTTGACCTTTCTCTCCATTTCAAAATGAAATACATTAAAATTATTGTTATTTATATACCATATTTTCACTACTATAAGTCGCACCCTCAATGAATGACACATTTTAATTTTTTTCCACTGGATCATAAATGTAAGACTTTTAAGTGCGCTTTATAGTCGTGAAAATACGGTACGAGTTTGACAGACTATATAAGACTATTATTGTCTCTAATGATATATTATCATTTTGAAATCCTATCAAAGGAGTGCAAGGGACAGCGATGCAGACGAAGACGAGGACGACCGCCGTGTAAGCCGTGGCTGCACGCTACAGTACCAACGGGCGCTGGTTAAAGTATTGACGCAGTTCCACACTACGTCCAGTGAAGGCACCGACCAAGTCATCACCATGCTGGGGCCTGACTGGCGGGTGGATGTCACCGACCTGGTGCAGGACTCGCTCAAGGTGGCCGATCCACGAGTTGCCGAACTGGTGGACAGGACGGTTCTTGTGGGCCTGGAGCAAGGATCCACCGTCTTAAAGGTTAGACAATGTTTTTTTTGTCTTTCTTTGTTTTTTCCTACACGGGCCATGTCGTCAAATTGATTGACGGCTGTTTTGTGAAGCCGAATGACCATTGCGAGCCTTCCACGCTATTAACCTCAAGGTTAAAAACCGGCGTCAATGAGACAGGGTCGAGGTTCCTCCGTTAAAGCGGGCGTCACCGGTTACGATGGCTGCCGAGCTGATTTACAGACACGTGGACGCTCTTTTTTTTTTTGGCGGGCAGGGAAAGTTAAGCTAAAGTTGGGATGAGGGTGACGAATGGCGCTTTAATGGCGTCAGGGGCGAATGCGCCTGCCTGATGGATGGACGCCAGAAACGAGCAGGAAAGATACAAGGCGCCCATTCCTCATCCTAAACGAGTAATTGATCATTTGCAATCTTGCCAAGGCTCTGTGGAATCTGCAAGCAGATGTAGCTCACCCACATTGAGGGATCAATGGCGTACGTGTTCACGCCGTATGCCATTATTGGATTGGCGTGCTAACAACAGCCCGGAGACCAGTCGAAAATCCTTTTGGTGCTTCTCTATTGGAAAGGAAAATTCAAGAAAGGGAGCAAACTGTCATGAATTTCTTATCTTTTAAATCTTGTAAATGGCCCTCAAATAGTTGATTCAAACCTAAATGACTTTTTGTAATGATTGATTTTTTTGGAACTGGTATTGAAGGCTCTTTTTTTCTTCCCAGTCAAAAGGAATCTCCGTCAAGGGCAACTTAAAAGTGATAAAATTAAGTCTTATTTTAAGAAACAGTAGTTAAGCATCCTCATAATCAATGTTACTGAAAATAGATGATTCAGTCCCAGTCCTTGCAGTTGAAATTAATTTGATTTGTCGTTTTTTTTTTACTGTAAATGGTAGCCATTGACTTGAAGGGTTTAGTGGAATATTTATACTAATTTTCATAATCCTGTATATGGAATTTCACCTCTTTTTTTAGCATCAACTTATTGAACATATTCAATATATTTATATTGTTTGACAAAACATACTAACATTTAAATTGTGTATACACTATCCTTTTTGCCCCGCCTCCTCACTGAGTTTCTAATACAAACTATCGATGGTAGTTTTTTATTCCTTTTATGAGTAGTATCTCGTGTCAGCTGTCTACTCGTATATCAAAATGTGTCTTGTATCTCAAGATAAATATTTGCCCCAAATTTTACTCGTATCTCAAATTGCTCGTATGTCGAGGTACCACTGTATATATATATTTTTTTGTATTGCTTAGTGGGTAAAGTCAATTTGAACTGATATTGACAAGTTTTTCTTCAAACAATAAGTCAAAAAACTTGTTTAAAAAATGTTTCGAACCATAAAAAGTAGTCTAAAATAGTTCTTTCCATTAGTTTCGTATATATGGTGTCGTGGTGCGTGTAGAAGCCAAATGCTACATTTAACATTTTAATTTGTCTTTTTGCCCATCCGTGCTTTTAATATGCTTTGCCAGCTCCTTGACGTTCATGCATCATCATCGTAAATAACGTCTTGGAAGCGACTTGAGCCGCCCCATCGCGCCTCAATTGCATATGCATGTTGTGGTGATGGATTCATGGGCCACAAATTCAGTGGCTGCTGAGGCCTTACAGGAAAGAAAGTTTGAAATGAAGGCTAACAGAGGTGAAAACCTTCGGGGGTTGACGGAGAGAACCAATCGATTCATGCTAAAAAAAATGGAGGGGGTGATTTTAAATGGCTGTTTGTGTGCTATCCAAATTTTGATATATATATATATATCGTCTTTCTTGGCTATGAGAAATTATTGAGCATGCATTGAATGGAAAAAAAAATCTATAATGCTAAAAATTGCTGTATAAGAATTTGGGAAAAAAAATACATCATTGGCTTTCATCTGTGCCATTGCCAACAACTAAAACGGAATAAAGTCCAGTTTGGTCATTTATTAGAGCCCCAAAATCCATGTTGAATATCATAGGAAAGAAAACATTAAGAATAAAATTGCAATATTTTGATCTTATATTTTCCAATAAGGTGGACGTGTGGATAGCATGAGCCTTTACAGTTCTGAGTTCGATCCCGGGTCCATCCTCACGGTGTAGTTTGCATGTTCTCCCTGGTCTTGTATGGGTTTTCTTAGTATACTCTGCCTTCCTCCCACATCCAAAAGTACACTGGTTGAACACTGTAATAGGAACTGGAATTAGGGTCCAATACTAAAGTTCTAATATTCCAAAAAAAAAAAAAAACTAAAAGTTAGAAAGTACAATTTTTTTGTCAACAGATCAGAATTGACAATGTTAGGGTCATATTTTCCCATTATATGAACCAAAGTGGTTTGTAAATTGAGTTAAATGTGTGTGTGTGTGTCCCCACAGGTGGACTCCCCTCTGGCTGTGGATGCGGCGCTGGGCCAGGCGGCTTTCTCCGTTACCGACGACAAAGTTTCCATCAGTCAACTGCGCGTCCACGCCATTTCAGGTTTGAGCCTGTCGCTGCAGCCCAGCCCCGGTAACAGCCACACCACGGTCGCCAAGGCGACCGGACTCCAGACGCTCGGTGCTCCCAAGCAGGTAAGCCCAATGTACACATTGCGTTGCGCCGGTTTGGTTCGCGGTGTTATGAATTCCTAAAAATAATGTGGCTGGAATATTTTTCTGTCATGTGGGAAATATGTTTTTGAAGTAAGAAATGATGATGAGGAGGGAAAAAAAAGTCTTGATTTATTTTATTTTTTTGCCTTTGATGTTCTGTAATCAAAGCTTTTGGTAAAATGAAAATATATTGCATTGGAATTGAATAGTGAATTTAGGGCAAAGAGTCATTTTCATAAAGTTATTGGAAAAAATAAGAAGGAATATATACTCTAGAAAAATAGATTTGCCCCTCTCAAAAAGAATTTAATATGGAGATATACAATTATAAGTCAATCTTAATATTAAGTATGATACTTTTTTGCAATAACATTTAAAAAGCATTCCATCATCAAAAATTGAATAATTGTAACATATAAATATAAAGTTTCTTTTATAGTTTAGCTGTTGCATATTAATTTAATGTAACATTGAAATATAGGAAGATAATGTGAATTTAATGAAAAGGGAAATAATATACCGGATATATTTTGTACCCTTATGAAAATAAAGTTATAATTCTAAAAGAAATATTTTTACTAGTGTTGAAATATGATAAGAATATTTATTTATATACATGAGAAAATGTCCCAATATTAAGAGAAAATATGTTGTTAGTTTACTAGTATCAATCTGTCAGACAATTTGAAAATAGCACTTCATGTGAATAGAATTGGAATGAAGATGTGTTCACATATAAATTATAAATAGTTTATTCCTCACGAGGCTGCAGAAGTAATTGGCAGCCATTTATCACCTCAAGCCACGTGTTTGAAATGGAACAACACATTGGCATGTATGCAAACACACACACACACACTGACAGGTATTTAATTCCCATTTTGCATGCTTTCTGCCTGTTGGCCACCTTGAAATGTAATTATTGCTATGTATTGTTTTAAGTGCTCCCCCAGGCAATGAAAGTCGGTCACTGGGTCCTCCCAAAGGATTTCTGCAGCTATTTAAAGCCTTTTTTTGATTGTGCGCACAAATTTCCCGATGGTCTTTGCAACACCTGGAAAGAGTAGAAGTGGTTTATTAACAATTGCGCAAGCATTTTGCTTATCCTAATGACTTGTAGCTGTTATACCGTTGCACATTTAGTTCTCCTTTCTTCAATGAGGTGTTTTTTCGTGTCATTAAAAGACTGGAGGATTTGTCGAACTTGACAAAATCTTGTCAAAGAGAATCTGTTACTTTACGCACCCCGCTTGAACCCCAAGTTACCTCGCTTGCCTTCACACTGTAGGATAGATCCGAGACAGCTTCCGACGTGGAAGCTTAGAATCTAAAATGCAGAGTGACACCAAAGCGTAGCCTAGGGTGCGAGACCACCTCCACATGGGGTGTTTTGACAGAGACGCCAAAAAGACAACTAACTATATGTGTCCTCAGCTTTTTTTTTTTTTGCCATGAAAATACAAAATAAAACGGAGAAGCTATAAAACATACTCGGTACATTTGACTTCTTATTAGCCTGAAATGGAATGAGAATAAAACATTTTTTTCTCAGGAAAAAGAAGCATGTCTTTTCTTTGGCATAATCATAAATCCTAATATTCCGTGAGCCAAAATGGCTACCAATATGGATTTGGTTCGTCACATTCTGCTCCTAGTCGGCTTGTATTTGCATTACAGAGATTTCATTACAGAGATGCTATGAAATGCTACAACAGTTGACTTTAAAAGCATAGAAAAGCATATTTTAGATTCAAATCTGCCAGAGAAAATGACAGAACAGGTCTTCCACCAGCACTGGTTTAACCCAAGGACCTTTGTTTTCTTTACAGGAAGCCAGTTTATCTGTATGGATGCTCTTCAGCGACAACACGGCCGCCACGCTTTCCTACTTTGACCCCAGGGACTACAACTTCAACGCTTCCACATTAGACGACAAAGTGGTCTCCGTGTCCCAGGAGCCCCAGCAACGTTGGCCGGTGGTGCTGGCGGAGGGCGAAGGCTCCGGGGAGCTGGTACGCGTGGAGATGACCATTGGCGAAGCCTGCCAGAAAACCAAGCGCAAGAGCGTCATCGCTTCGGCTTCCGTCTACGTCAGAGTCCGCTTTGGCCCCGAGGAGGACGACTCGGAAGAAGAGGTGACCACCGAGGGCGAGGTGGAGTCGCCGGCCGTCACCGGACGCCCCTTTCCGGAGGCAGATTCCGACTCTGGCGGGCGAATTTACGAAACATCCAACGAGCAACCGGCCAGCGTTCCCATCGACTACACAAACTTCCCCACGGCAGGGAATCGGGAACGACCCACTGAAATGGACGACGAAGAGGACCAAGAAGAAGAAGAGGAGGAGGAAGACGACGACGGCGACTTTGTACACTCGCCCCGCAACATGACCGACCTGGAGATCGGCATGTACGCCCTCCTGGGGGTCTTCTGTCTAGCCATCCTGGTTTTCCTTATCAACTGTATCGTCTTTGTGCTGAAGTACCGCCACAAGCGCATCCCACCCGAAGGGCAGGTTAACATGGACCACTCGCATCATTGGGTCTTCTTGGGAAATGGCCAGCCTCTCAGAGCCCAGTGTGACCTGTCCCCGCAGCAGGTGGACAGTCCCGGCAATCCCCTGGACGGCGTCCAGACTTGCTGCCACGGGGACCACCACAGCAGCGGAAGCTCGCAGACCAGCGTCCAGAGCCAGGTCCACGGCCGGGGGGACGGTAGCTCCGGAGGCTCGGCCAAGGAGAGCGGCGAGGAGGCCAGCTCGCCCACCTCCAAGCGCAAACGGGTCAAGTTCACCACCTTTACCACTCTTCCCACCGAGGACATGCCATACAATTCCATCCCCGTCGCCGACGAGGAGGAAATCCAGTGGGTGTGTCAGGACATGGGTTTCCAAGACCCCGAGGAACTACACGACTACATGCGCAGAATAAAAGAAATCGCCTGATGAAATCATTCCGGAGAAAATAAATGGCTCCTTTTTATCACAAACAAAGAGAGAGAGAGGGGAGGGGGGAGGCCAACTGTCATTTTGGTTAGTTTGTTATGTTTAGTTTGCACAGTGCTGTAATCTTACCACACTGAACAAAACAAAACAAAAAAAGAGAAGGGCGCATAAAGGAAGCCAAAGACTCGACGACCCGGAGAGCAATGGCGGCGACAAACAAAGAGGCCTTTGATGAACACTCAAATACTGTCAAAGACTCTCGTACAAAAAAAATATATATATATATATAGATATAAAATGTTTTTTTTCCTGCCAAAGTAGGTACTTTTTCTTCACGGTCTTTTTTTTGTCACTTATGATTTGCTTATATTTTTTGACATGTCACGGCCAATCGGAAACCCCGTCAAAGACGACGCCCCCTCCGCTCCCGCCCCTTAACTGTCCAATGCCTTACAACCACACTCACTCGTCGTATCAATGGCGAATCGGAAGCGGTGTAGCGTCTACTCTGTAGCAAGCAGCTTTGTGTCTAGGATGAGGATCTTTGCATGGAAAGATGAAGTGCAATCACTTTTAATATTTTGTAATCTGGTATGCACCTAATCCCAGTTACATGCCATTTTTAATAAGAGCAGTGTGTACATGTGCATTCTTTATTTTACCAATGACATGGGATTTGGTTCATGGAAAAAAAATAACAATCTTGGTAATTTTTTAATTTAATTGAAAGAAAATTCCTTGTTTTGCAGTTTGTGGTTTAGGTAGCCTGTACGCGATCCGTGGAATATGGGTAATATATATATATAGATATATATAATCTGACTACCAATTTGTTCAATGTTATCCATGTCATTTTATTCTGAGTAGCAAAAATGTCAGGTGGTCTAAATTTACAGATTACTTTGCATGATCCATGTTTAATTGAATCCAGTGATCTATAATTTGGGTTCAAATCACTATTAATCCGGGTTAAATTTACTCTGGATTGCATGCAATCTGGGTAACACGTCATTTGCAAAAGTGTCAAATAGTTCCATGTTCAAAAAAAGAATGATGCTGGGTTATTTTTCTTGTGCATTTGAGGCTTACATTGAATTTTGGAAGCAGCTCAACTGGGTTACATGCAAATGGGATTACATAATCTGTTACATGAAATTTTATTTTGAATTTCACATTCTATTCATTTTATTTGTAAATGTTTGGACGCTACCAATATAACTCTAACCTTACTGAAGTAATCACTCGCATGATACATACCAAGATCATTTTTTTTTTCCTTTTGGTTTACTCTGCACAAGTTTTTTCTTTTCTCCATATAACCAAAATCATATTGTTCCATGCATATTTGATTTTTTTTTAATTTCCAAAACTGATCCGATATCATGCAGGAAGAAATAGCTGTATGTAGCTTACCTGTAATTTTTTTAATGTTCCATGAAATCTGGGTAACACATATCTGAAGGAGTCAAATTTGGATAACATTTCTCTTGTTTCAGTGCCACTGACAACGACGGAGCGTTCAATCCATTTGAAATGGAAGGGCTAGTAGCAGTTGGATTGGACATCCGTCACCCCCAATGGTAGCCAATTAGTTAACATGCATACAATTTGGGTGTCAAAATTTCAGTTTGCTCATACATATATGTAGATATGTATATATATGTATGCATGTATGTATGTATATATATATATATATATATATATATATATATATATATATATATATATATATATATATATATATATATATATATGTAGGTAAATATATATATGTATGTATACATATGTATGTATATATATGTGTATATATATATATATATATATATATATATATATATATATATATATATATATATATATATATATATATATATATATATATATATATATATATATATATATATATATATATATATATATATATATATATATATATATATATATATATATATATATATATATATATATATATATATATATATATATATATATATATATATATATATATATATATATATATATATATATATATATATATATATATATATATATATATATATATATATATATATATATATATATATATATATATATATATATATATATATATATATATATATATATATATATATATATATATGCATGTATGTATATATATACATACATACATACACGTATATATATACACATATATATATATATATATACATGTATATGTATATAAATGTATATATATATGTGTGTATATATATATATATGTATATATGTGTATATTTATAATGCTATGGCAAGTGTTATTTGAATTAAAAAATAACTCCAGTGGCAGCTGAGCTTATCCCACTTTTAATTAGTGTCCCGCTTTGATGGCCGGCACTATTGACGCTCATAAAACAAGCTCCCCCTTTTCCGGCCTAACGAAGCAACTAGGAGATGAAAAATGCTTTTCTTGCCTAACTTTTTTTTTAATTTTTTTTTTGCCTTTCGTTCCAAACAGCATCTAAAGGCTCAGATGTGTTTTTCTTCTCGTCTTTCTTCGTGGCAGTAATTAGCCCTGGTTTAATCGCGAAGCTTTATTAAAGAGCCCATCCAGAATTGTTCTACTGTAGCGTTACAAATGTCAAATGACACATTTTACTTTGAAAGTCTTCAAAAGTAGAGACCAAGGACTCAAGTATTTGCTACATTAATTTAATTTCTCCGCGGACGGTAGCACACGTCTCCCGTTTAATTTTATCAAGAAATCACTTTACCCTGACAAAATGCGCGTCAGGAAAGCCTTGACCTCCACTGAGTCCGATATGCGAAAATGCAAAGTTGAAATTTAATGTTCTCCTGACTTTTTTTGCAAACATCTAGCCTTGTAACTTTTTGAATAATCTTTAAAACTCTGAAATCAACAAACACAATTTGCTTGGTTTTGACACAGACAGACTTGTAAATATTAGTAAAAGATATATTCAGTCCATGACCTAAAGTATAGTTTCTTTTCAAGGATACTAAAGTACAAAAGTTAGGAAAATTGGGCAGAGGTTTGCTTTGCAAAATGGATGAATGTTTTTGGTAGATTTTGCTTTAATGGACATGATGGGCCAGCCACTTCTGTTTCAGGTTATTTCTTTCTTAGCATTTCAGTTCTTTAATTCGTCAAAAATTGGCTTTTTCAAACCAAAATGTTCCCTTTTTTTCAGTTCTGACTTTTGTTTTTTGTTGGTTTTTTTTAGACATTTTCTTGTTATGGTAGACGTCCAACCTAACTCACATTATTTAGTGAAACTGATATTTTTTAAAAACTTGAATACCCAGTAATTTGTTTATACTTCCTGTTCCATTTCAGAAAAGAATCCTTAAGGCAAAAAAATCTTCAAATGAAAATCTACTTTAAAGCTGAACTTCCTAACTTTAATTTTGACTTACTGATTGGACAACAAAGTTCACTTTCCAAGGGTGAATTCCAACAAAGTGAATTCTTAAAGTCATGCAATCCTGTCCTGATTTCAACCCTGATACCCATATCACACATTCCATTTTCTAGTCTTCTTGTTCTCAGCCATGTTTTGAAATTTCTTATTGGCCAACTTTAGCTTTATCAGAATGAATGTACGTCTTTGTCAATTCCCTCACCACGAATCCAACAAACCGGCTGCTCTGTGTTCACTGTAAATCCTCATGGGTCAGTGGCTTTGCTGTACAGATGAAGCGCGGCTTTCTCTTGAGCTTCATTTTTTGTTTTTTTATTCATTCATTCATTTAAATATTTTGCCACGTTTGGTTTTGCCTTTTTTTTTATTTTAACGCTGCTCGGGTGCACTCGTTTGTATTTTTCTTACAAGCTGCTAAATGAAAAATGGTCCTCCCCCACTACCACATAACGCCGCCACATTGACCGCCATGTTCATGTTACACAGCACTGATCTATTTCCTGTATTCTCTTGGAAGCAAATCCTTGTATTTTCCCCTCTATATGTAAAATACTAAAGAAAATACATAAACGCTCTGAAAGCCTCATGGATTTTCTTTAACGATCTATAGAAAACATATAGCTTTTTTTACATGGCAATTTGAAATTTTTGTCCAGATTTATTTCATTGATTCATATAAATTTGAAAAAACTTTGCAAGAGGGAGACAAACTTTAAAAAATGTCAAAACCCATCATAGAAGTGTTCACAAATCCTTCTTTTGTTATCCCGGCATGCCACAGTGGACTGTGATCACCCATCAAGTTGCCGCAAAGGCGCCTGACAGCCCGAATATCTTTTTAACGCCATAAAGCATCAGCTGTAAATGTCACATTTCAGCGTCAGTCCTTGTAAATCCCACTGAAAAACATGTTCTTTTCCTAGATGCATTATTTTCTCTGGCCTCCAGCAGCAGTACATCACAAAGCGACGTAGAGACATTATAAAAAGGGCGAGACTTTCTGTTTAATTTAAAGGGTGGAGTCAACTAACTTTTTTTTTTAACTCATAGATTGTCATTTTTCCATTTTTTTTTCCAGCAAACCAATGTGTGTACAAGTCAGCCCAGTGGAAAAGTGGTTAGTGCATGGGCCTCACAGTTCTGGAGTCGAGGGTTCAATATCAGATGCGTCCTCACTGTGTGGAGTTTATATGTTCTTGCGTGGGTTTTCTCCAAGTATTCCAGGCTCCTCCCATATCCCAAAAACATGCTTGATAGAATGGTTAAACACTAAATTGCCCCTAAGTTATGAGTGTGAGTGTGAATGTTTGTTTCCTGGTGCCGTGCAATTGGCTGGCCACCATTTCGAGGTGTACCATAGTTGGCTGGAATAGGCTCCGGCACCCCATGCGACCCTTTTGAGAATAATTGTGTGTATAAAGAAAATGGTCTAGTAGAATAAACAACAAAGTGGATTTTAGTGGCAACTTTTAGTTAAGCTCCACCCTTCAGTTATGGTCTATCTTTACTATCTTTAAAAACAAATAGACAACTTCATCTATTTTCAATACAGCTTATCCTTGTTAGTGTCATGGTGGACTGGAGCCTCCTATCCCATCTGATTTCAAGCTACCCTCTAAACTGGTTATCAGTCCCAAAATAAGTCCAATGCAATTCTAATCAAGTGAAAATGAACTGAGCACTTTATATTGCTTACTACTGGGTGTACGCCTCCACTCATAAAAACCTCTATGCTTTCAGAGTTGTCACGGTAACCGCAGCTTATTGGCCCAATCAACACAATATTGTCAACATCTCCTTTTACTCTGTAACAAACATCTTTCAGCTCAGATTGCAAGTGTGTTATTCTCTATTCCAGTGGAAGCAGCAGGCTTTTTTTTCTTCTTCTTCTCCCACTTGTTTTATTCGAGGCTTGCAGCCAAGGACAAGTGAGTCATTATTCATGGCACAGGGCCGATTCGGGCTTGGACATTAAAGGCACCTTTGTCAAGTGTTACCTGTTTGAACCCTGATCAATGAAAGCTTAGCCTCCCTCTCTATCCTCATGATTACACTTTCAAGGTTTTTTTTTATTTATCTTCTGTCACAGTGGGAGTGTGTGTGTATCTCACGGACAAAGAAAATGAAACTAGAGGGAATTTCCAAGCTTTTTTTTTTTTTTGGATGGTCCACCTTATGCCAGGAAGGAGACAGCGAGCGGCGACACTGCCATCCAGTCATCATGCATGTTTAATGCAAACTAGGGTCCAAAATGTTTTTCGAAAGTAGCACGCATTTGTCGACATGTCCTGCAGAATAAGGGCTAGGGCATAAGGCTTAAACTATTATTCATGAGAAAGTTCCAACAGATTCCAGTGGCACTAAAATTGTCCGTACTGAACTAAATATAAAGAAAATGTCAAAAAGTTGCTCCTTCTCACACAAACTTTTTGCATTAAACTGCAGAATGGGTTGATTTCGTATAGAAAATGGTGCACTATTGTCATTTGCTGGCAGTTGTGCGGAAATAAAATTGTTTTTGCGCATAATTGATGAATATGCTGGTCAATGTTTAAATTATAATTGGTGAGTGGGTTGCCCGGCGACTGAGTGGTTAATGTGTCTGCCTCACAGTTCTGGGGTCAAGGGTTCAATCCCAGGTCGGTTCTCATTTTGTGAAGTTTGCATGTTCTCTTGAGCTTGCGTGGGTTTTTTTCAGGTACCTCAGTTTCCTCCCACATCCCAAAAACACTCTAAATTTCCCCTAAGTATGACTTTACCTGTCCTTTGTCTCCTTGTGCCCTGCAATTGGCTGGCCACAGGTTCAGGGTGTCCCCTCCCCTTAGCTGGGATAAGCTCCAGCACCCCTGGCAACCCTTATGATGATAGGTGATTCAGAAAATGATTGATTGAATGTGTTAGTGTACTCCTCAATGATAGTGAACCATTTTATTCAAACTATGTCAGTTTAATTGAACAATAATCTTTTACACTCATTTTTCAGAACTATTTGTGCATGTTTGCTTAGCTTTTTTAACATTTTTTTACTCATGGGTTGCCATTGAAGGCTATTGATGGGCGCCACTAACCCACAAATTGGATTGGGTGTCTATGGCCGTCCATGGAAACCAATGAGTTTTTTCACCTTGTTCAAAATGATTCCTAGAGAGTTGAGTACATAAACGCGCCCCCCTTTCCAATACGGCTGCTGTTAGTGGCTCGTATATTACCTGCGATGCACTCACAGAACCACCCGCATTGGTCGCAATTGAGATTTTACGAGTTGTGACGCCAGCACGCGGCGTCTGCGGGAGGCTGATAAACTCCAGCCGACATGTCCGAGCCACTTCATCACGGCCCCTCGGTGGGAAATGCCAACAAATAAACTTCAGTGCCACTCAAAACCTGGTCCAATATGAGACAGACCCAGCTGGAAAAGGGCCCTTTTCATATTTTATTATCCTTTTATTTTTTTTTTCTTTAGTAGATGTGTTTGATGTCCAAACAGTACCAGTGAGGCGTTATGGCCGGACGCATTGCAAATTTGGCTGCGCTGTCGTGCACATTTTAAGCTTTGATTTCAGCCCAATTAGCTTCGCTCTTCGAGTGGAACACTTTTTACTCCAACAAGTACCAGCTAAAAAAACATAATTAGCTCTCAAAGTAACACCATCAAAACGAGAGAGCCCAGCGTTGATTCACAAAGTGTGGAATGAGGATAAATTTGCACATGTATCGTAGGCAAAGACAAATGGGACTTTATTTTTTTCTGGATGGTAGTGAAGTGTTTGGAGACTCTTCTCTTTCCTTTTCCTTTTATCAGCCGTGTCGTTTGTTTAGAATGAGACGGGTAATCAGCTGGCGAAGATGGGATTGTTGCAATAAAGGTGTTTACTTGATAGTGGCTTCGAGCTTTTCGCACATTTTGGTTTGATGGCTTCCGAGCGGCCTGCTGGGACTGCTGTAGTTACCATGACGATGGAGAAACTTTTCAAAAGTGGAGTTAGAGGGGAAAAAAATGGATGGGTGAGTTTCTTTATGATATATCAAAATTCGGTCTTATTATAGTATTTCATTTGTTGTATGATATATACATTTTCTGAACCGCTTATCCTTTGTTTATTGCAAATTATACAGTTTAAATCTATATTGTGGAAATGTATGTAGTTTTTTATGAACCCCTTATCGTCACAAGGGTTGCAGGGGGTGCCGGTGCCTATCCCAGCTCATTCACACAAGCCTTCCCTACATGTTTTTGGGATGTGTGAGGGAACTGCTGTACCCCCCAAAAAAACTTGTAGTTGATTATTTATGTAAATAAAAAAGAAGTATGAATAACTAAATATTTGAAAATAATAATTATTGGTGTTTTAATGTATTGCGTCTATTGCCATCAATTGCAGCCAATGATTTAATATCAACAATATTTGAAACGAGTCGTGAGCCCATTTCGCATACTATATAGTACTAGATGTACAACTACTACTACACTACATTGCCAACAATGCATTACGGTTGGTTCGATTTCCTCGTGCGCTGTTTGATACGGAAGATCCATGTGTTTACAAGTCAATACGCGCAACTATCCCAAGGCAACGAATATAATGATTTTAGCTATCGATCGGCAACGAATATAATGTTTTTTACCTACCGATCGACTTATTGATCGATTGTTTAACTGTTTTTACCATAGAAGTACTTTATTTGACTAGGTAACGATACCAGATGGTCAACGCTCATCCTCTAACATTACAAACAAAAGCACGCTCGCTCACGAAATGAGCATTTTTCATACTTGCGATTCAGTATTTCTTACTTTTTTAAATTTTTATCCATGGTGCTCTTGCGAGAAGGAATGTGTCCCGGACTGGATCAAGATCTAGTTCGACGATTGCGAGATCTTCACGTCAAAACAGGTCAACAAACTTTCCTACAAAATCTTACTTAAATGACAAAATATATCATTTTTTGTGTCCGATCTGTCCTACAGTGGAAGACTATGTCTCGTCAGACATCGAGGACCTCGCAAGGAAATGTTCGGCATCATATCAGGTATGTATTTTACGTTTTACGGGGATTAAATGACACTTTGACGCTCCTTTTAGGTCAGACGCTCCCAATAAGCTTTTTTTTTTGGTCGATTTACATAGAATTTGGAAATCAAGGTAATATTACACAGTCATACGTTTGGTCTGACGTATACATTATTTTTTTTTAAATAGGAATTATTCCCATTTTCAGATAAGGCTTTTAGTCCTAAAAGTTGTACTGTTTCCAACATATAAATTCAGTCATGTATTGCATTTTTTACACAGTTTTTGTGATGTCACCAAAAAAAAAACCTAAAGTATTCAGCTTCTTAATATTAAGATGAGCTTCAAAATATTTTTTAATTTTTATTAAGCACCAAATATCACAGAGCCCTCATTAGCAGCTTGAACGCATAAAAAACATCACGTTTTAATCATTTTCACTAAAATCAAAACCGGAGAGCTCTCAAGATATTAATTTCTCAAGGTTGACCTCATGAGTAGCCAAAAGGAAACTTCATTTTTATACATAAGTCTTTTCCAGCCATGTTTTTTTTCCCCTACCGCACAAATAATGATAAAATGGGACTTTTGGGAGAGGCCTCACTTGCTATGCGTGGGCGGTAGAGGTCACAGAAGGTTTCTCCAGAATTTATCGTTTCCCTTCCCAGAGCAATTGTCTCGGCACCCCGTCACGAACTAAACTTTTTCTTTAACTGTTGCGAACAAAATCTCCTGCAGAGTCCATTGTGAATTTGATATCTGAAACTGTCATTGGCTTTGAAAGATTTAAGGGTCAGAGATGGGACATGTTTTTTTTTATGCTAATTAAACACCTCTTAAGAAGCATGTCAATGCCATCTTACTTAGCGACTGCCGGAAGGTGAAATGTCATCTTTTGTTTTTTCTGACAGGCTCTGATAGCCATCCGTAGGGTGCTGCTGGCCCAGCATGCCGCCTTTCCTGTGTCGGGGGCCGACCTCTATGATGAGCTACTTAGCTCTTCTGCCATCCTCGCCACAGGAAACCCTGAGTAAGTATTTTACAGACTATATTTCTCAATTTTTTTTCATAATTTGCTTGGCCCTGCGACTTATACTCAAGGGTGACTTATGTCTTTTATTTTTGCCAACAACTTCTTAGTAGTTATCCAAAAAAATGTAATATGTTACATTAACAGATGCTCATATTTGACTCTTGTTCTCTATTTTCTATTTACTATAACGTATATTGTTGTGTAACTTATAGTCTAGTCTATAGTGCAACTAGAGCATGTAAGCAAATGAAAGTACACTGGATTTGACACATCTACAGTTTTCAATGGTAGTCAATGAGGTAAAATATCCAATGTGTTTCTTCTTCTGGCCAAGAAACACCCTCCCAAAAATTGAACATCCATTCATTGCCAACCCTCTGACTTGAATCTGATTGGATGTCTAGTGCAGTCAATGACAGACTAGTTAAACAGTGACTAAACCATGTTATCCATTATTTTACAGTCAGTTAAGTAATTTAGTATTAATTACGCAACAAAACGTAGGGGTAAAATATCAGCCGATACCACACACTTATTAGAATGATTGTCGAGAGCCAAAATATGATGTTTTGATGGAACATTGTGAATTTGATCCTTGTTGAAAGTGGAGGACACATGTAAGTCAAACCAACCACACATGAGATATTTCTCTTCTGGCGAGCAGCTTCCACTGAACGAACGCCTCCCCAATCAATCACAGCCAGAGTCACGTCGTCGTTCAAAAATTGAATTTGCATCGAGCCGCGTCGCCCGTAGCGGAACATTCCGCCGAGCGTGTTGCACAGCCAAACCGTCTTCTAAAGGCCAGGCTTGTCCCATTTGGGCCCTAAGTGCCGTGTGATGTATCAACCGCATTAACGCCGGCTCCGGCTCGACTACTTTTAAACAAACAGTGGGGATGGAAAAGAAAGCCTTCAAAAGCGTTGTGAGGAAAGATTCCTCACTTAGAAAATCTTCCTTCAGTCCGTCTTGTTGGTTATTTTTAAGAGTCAAAGTTTCTCAAGCATGTTAAAAAAGGCTTGAGAAACTGGGAAATGTCGTGGCTGCCCTCTAGTGGTGATGAAATGGAAAGGGTTGACTTGCAAGATACTATTAAGAGACATAATGTACCTCTTGATTGATAAGTCCAGTTTTGGATTGATTTGACAAATATTTAGATCTGTTTGTCATGTTTAACTGCATTAAAAAAGACAAGTTATAGGCAATACATCTTCAAATGAGCCTTTTTTCCCCACTGCATTTTCGTTAAATAAACTGTAGCTGGAGATCAAATGTGTAATCTTAGGTTCATGTTAAATACTCATTGACTCACTGTATTTTCTAAAATCTTTTGTGTCAGTAAAAGTAGCAAAGTAGTTTTATTTTAGTCAAAACTTGAACTTTTTAATTGTAATTTTTGTCTTATAATAGTCAGATATGTCCAGGTAGAAATTAAAAAGCAATCTTGCATCTACAGGTGTGTAGTAGTATAATGTTATTTTTTTCTTCTTTTTGTTTCAGCTTGGATGCGTTGCTTGATTCCGGCGTGTACACGGGTGAGGTCACCGAGCTGGCGGGTGGACCTGGCAGTGGAAAAACTCAAGTAAGTCCTCCAAAAAACACAAATAAGTTACAAAAAATCATTTATCAAAACCATTACAAAGCATTTTTTGCACCTCTTTGTAATTTTGCCTCCTTTTCTTGCAATGTATCTCCCTAAACTGAAAATAATCCATCAAATTTGGATTTTCTTCTGATACAGTAGCATTTTTGTTGGAGGATGATACACTTAGAAATCATGCATTTTAGTCCTAAATGGCCTTTTTTTCTGAAAATTTTACGCTTCAAAAAAATAACAGGTGTTTATTTTCCTCTGGTTTGCAGGTGTGTATGGGCCTAGCGGCCACCGTGTCACAGCACCTGAAGCAAAATGTGATTTATGTGGACACCACGGGGGGGCTGACAGCGGGCCGTCTGCGGCAAATGCTGCAAAGCCAGACAAGTAGCCACGAACAGCAGGTAGCTTTCAATCTATCAATAACGTATTTACACACATTCTGCGCCAACATAGTGAGTTATTCCTCTATAATCCATTGTACAAAACTATTTGTCCTAACAATATGTTATTCAAATATTTAAGTTAATAGCTGAATTAAATATGCACTAGCGTGAATGTTATTAACACATGCCAACTCCAAGCAAGAAGGTCTTCTTAATCCATCTGGGATTGAACCCTTGATCTTAAAACTGTGAGGCGGTTGTGTTAAACTATCTCATCTTATTTTCTGAACTGGTTTATCCTCACTAGGGTCGCCGGGCTAAACCTGTCCATCAAAATAATAGAAAGTATCCCTAGCCAAATTTGGAAGAAGCATAAGTGTGCCTCTGCAGGACCATATTTAGCTCACAACAGTATTGTTAAGTGGTTTAGATAATAATAATATTAATAATAATAATTGTATGGCAATCAATATAGTGTCACGGTGTACCCCACTTTTTAGGCTCAAGCTTACCCCTCGAACCTTGTGAGGATAAGCAGTTCAGAAAATGATTGATGGCATGTTATCATGTAAAGAAATGAATAGAAATCCCCTCAGAATAAGCAATTACAAAGACGTTTTATTTTTCCAATGAGGCTTGTTTGAATGAACAGTTATTTGTTGATATAACTTGTTTTTAGCTGTGTGTTTTTCCGTAAGTATCATCTCACCATCACTCCTTAAAGTTTTGTCATTAACAACACAGAACTTGTGTCATTTCTTTTGCCTGCAGACAGAAGAAGCCTTGCAGAGGATTGCCGTCTACCGCGCACTTGACATCTTCTCACTGCTCGACTGTCTGCACCGTCTCGGCGCCAACGGCGGCGGGCTTCGGCAGGTGCGTTTGAAACTCATCCCCTGCAAATCCCCACGTCAAACGTTGATTTTTGTCAACGCGGCGCCGTCAGGCTAGCGTCGGCGGCGGCTCTGTCAAAGCGCTTATTGTGGACTCGGTGTCGGCTGTCATCGCGCCTCTTCTGGGTAGCAGACATCAGGAAGGTGAGTGTTGCACAGAAGTAGATTTTTCAAAATTGTATTCTTTATTTGTATTTTTTTTTTATGTGTAGCCATGATTATGATGACCCAAGTGGCAATCTCCCTAAAAACCATGGCCAAAGATTTCAACTTAGCTGTGTTGGTGAGGCTTTAACACACACTTTTCCAGACTTTTGCCACTTCTGAGCATGACGTCCGGTCCGCAGGTGACCAATCATGTGAGCCGGAATGACGAGGGGACGGTGCAACCGGGCCTGGGGGTGGCTTGGAGTCACGTCCCTAGAACCCGAATCCTCCTGGAGCGACTCCCCGACGCTAACCGACCCGCTCTGCGATCTATCACCCTCATCAAGTCGTCCAGACGGGTAAAAAGAAAATGACGCATAATTGACTTTACACTGAGACTGTTGAGTTTTCTTTCACTGTTGTGTTTTTGTTAGCCGTGTTTGATACGGGCCGAGTTGGACCTTCAATGGTGGAGTACATCCAATTCCCAGGCTTCAGGAAAAAGAGAATTGGACGTGAATGATGAACTTTAAAAGGTAAGCATATACAATTGTGTCCCTGTATTCTAGAAATGAGTAGTCCCCATTTAGAAGTAGAGCACATGGAGATAGACAACAATTTGCATTGTTTTGCTCATGATTTTATTTGAAAAAAAAATCTCAGCTCTAGTTTACACTTTCTCAGAGCTCATTTCATGATTTTAAATAAATGACAAATGAAAGAGTGCATCCTCACCATTATATTAATAAACAACAAAAGCAAAAGGTTGACATAAACAAATGACAAGTGTTTTTCTTTTGTTCCTAGCAGGGAGCCACCACACGCCTCTTGCGGATGCACTCCCAGATCCAGCCGGGCGACACCCGCTGGGCTCGACCTCCGCCCGTCTCTTCATTATCATCAACCGGGGCTACGGCGTGAGTGGCTGAGTCGCCGTCAAAGTCGGCCACCAGGTCACCGTCATACGCCACGAAGTAGCGGCGCAACTTGCCAAAGTCGTCCACGTCGCGTGGTAGGAAGAGTTTGACGCCGCTGAAGATGTCCAGCAATGTCTGCATACAGAAGGCAACGCAGCTAATGAAAGACACTTTGTAGGTAAGTACACCTCACACACACACACACACACACCACACTGTATACATCACACATCCACAGTGTGGTGTACATGTGTGTGCGGGTGTTGTGAACATGTGTGTGTATGTATGTACAGGTGTCAACTGACCTCATCTTTGGTGGACTCCAGCATCTGCGGCGGACGAGGAGGCGTTGCTTTCTCCATTTTGGTATGCCCATTGCTCTGCACACTTTCACTTTTCTTCACCTGTAGAATAAAAACACCAAATCAAAGTTGATCATGGCTCTTTTTTTCCCCCCAACTTCCAGTTTACTACCTTCTTGGGAGCGGGAGCTTGTGGGGCGGGTGAGGTCGGTTCCAATTTTACCGCCTTGCGTTTGGCCGGGGTACTGTTAGCTGTGGAAAAAATATCTTTAGTGTTCTCATGGGCAAATACAACTTTTTGTATATCAAAACACTAGTACTGGGGTCAGACTTAAAAGTATTTGGGGATGTCTAGATAATGCACATACAGTGGATATGAAAAGTCTACACACCTATCAGTGTTATCTCTTCATGGGATATGCCACTCACCAGCCTTTTTGGTTGCCCGCGATGCAGAAGATGATGCGGGGGCAGGTGAGTTCCCTCCGCTGTCGCCTTCTGACGAGCCCTTGTCTTCGCCGGACGGTCCCACTGTCACTTTGAAGTCGCAGTTCTCTTTGGAGATGCGATACAGCTCCTAAGATAACAACCCGACAATAATAAGCAATCAAAAGGTGATGGAAAGGAAGCGGCGGTGCAGTACTTTGAGCTGTGGCAGGTTGGTGGCGCTCTTCCAGTCTTTGTCGTCACGGATGCGCGTCATACGAGGGAAACGGATGGAGATGCCGTCTGCCGTGTGCATCTCCGACTTGGAGAATTCGGCGCCGGTGATCTCCCATACAGGCGCTTGCTGCCAACGAAACAACACAATTGGAGAAAACATAAGTACAAATACTTAGTATAGTAAGGCTTTTTCACGCAAAAAAAGCCTTACTATACTAAGTCTTTTTCACGAAAAAAAAGCCTTACTATACTAAGTCTTTTTCACGAAAAAAAAGCCTTACTATACTAAGTCTTTTTCACGAAAAAAAATAAAGTACTAAGTATTTTCTGTGAAAAAACGACATAGTATAGTAAGGCTTTTTGCTTAAAAAAACGACATAGTATAGTAAGGCTTTTTTTCCTAAAAAACGACATAGTATAGTAAGGCTTTTTTTCTTAAAAAACGACATAGTATAGTAAGGCTTTTTTCTTCGAAAAAACGACATAGTATAGTAAGGCTTTTTTCTTCGAAAAAACGACATAGTATAGTAAGGCTTTTTTCTTCGAAAAAACGACATAGTATAGTAAGGCTTTTTTCTTCGAAAAAACGACATAGTATAGTAAGGCTTTTTTCTTCGAAAAAACGACATAGTATAGTAAGGCTTTTTTCTTCAAAAAAACGACATAGTATAGTAAGGCTTTTTTCTTTGAAAAAAACGACATAGTATAGTAAGGCTTTTTTCTTCGAAAAAACAACATAGTATAGTAAGGCTTTTTTCTTCGAAAAAACAACATAGTATAGTAAGGCTTTTTTCTTCGAAAAAACGACATAGTATAGTAAGGCTTTTTTCTTCGAAAAAACGACATAGTATAGTAAGGCTTTTTTCTTCGAAAAACCGACATAGTATAGTAAGGCTTTTTTCTTCGAAAAACCGACATAGTATAGTAAGGCTTTTTTCTTCGAAAAAACGACATAGTATAGTAAGGCTTTTTTCTTCGAAAAAACGACATAGTATAGTAAGGCTTTTTTCTTCGAAAAAACGACATAGTATAGTAAGGCTTTTTTCTTCGAAAAAACGACATAGTATAGTAAGGCTTTTTTCTTCGAAAAAACGACATAGTATAGTAAGGCTTTTTTCTTCGAAAAAACGACATAGTATAGTAAGGCTTTTTTCTTCGAAAAAACGACATAGTATAGTAAGGCTTTTTTCTTCGAAAAAACGACATAGTATAGTAAGGCTTTTTTCCCTAAAAAACGACATAGTATAGTAAGGCTTTTTTTCCTAAAAAACGACATAGTATAGTAAGGCTTTTTTCTTCGAAAAAACGACATAGTATAGTAAGGCTTTTTTTCCTAAAAAACGACATAGTATAGTAAGGCTTTTTTTCTTAAAAAACGACCTAGTATAGTAAGGCTTTTTTCTTCAAAAAAACGACATAGTATAGTAAGGCTTTTTTCTTCGAAAAAACGACATAGTATAGTGAGGCTTTTTTCCCTAAAAAACGACATAGTATAGTAAGGCTTTTTTTCCTAAAAAACGACATAGTATAGTAAGGCTTTTTTCTTCGAAAAAACGACATAGTATAGTAAGGCTTTTTTTCCTAAAAAACGACATAGTATAGTAAGGCTTTTTTTCTTAAAAAACGACATAGTATAGTAAGGCTTTTTTCTTCGAAAAAACGACATAGTATAGTAAGGCTTTTTTCTTCGAAAAAACGACATAGTATAGTAAGGCTTTTTTCTTCGAAAAAACGACATAGTATAGTAAGGCTTTTTTCTTCGAAAAAACGACATAGTATAGTAAGGCTTTTTTCTTCGAAAAAACGACATAGTATAGTAAGGCTTTTTTCTTTGAAAAAAACGACATAGTATAGTAAGGCTTTTTTCTTCGAAAAAACAACATAGTATAGTAAGGCTTTTTTCTTCGAAAAAACAACATAGTATAGTAAGGCTTTTTTCTTCGAAAAAACGACATAGTATAGTAAGGCTTTTTTCTTCGAAAAAACGACATAGTATAGTAAGGCTTTTTTCTTCGAAAAAACGACATAGTATAGTAAGGCTTTTTTCTTCGAAAAAACGACATAGTATAGTAAGGCTTTTTTCCCTAAAAAACGACATAGTATAGTAAGGCTTTTTTTCCTAAAAAACGACATAGTATAGTAAGGCTTTTTTCTTCGAAAAAACGACATAGTATAGTAAGGCTTTTTTTCCTAAAAAACGACATAGTATAGTAAGGCTTTTTTCTTAAAAAACGACCTAGTATAGTAAGGCTTTTTTCTTCAAAAAAACGACATAGTATAGTAAGGCTTTTTTCTTCGAAAAAACGACATAGTATAGTAAGGCTTTTTTCCCTAAAAAACGACATAGTATAGTAAGGCTTTTTTTCCTAAAAAACGACATAGTATAGTAAGGCTTTTTTCTTCGAAAAAACGACATAGTATAGTAAGGCTTTTTTTCCTAAAAAACGACATAGTATAGTAAGGCTTTTTTTCTTAAAAAACGACATAGTATAGTAAGGCTTTTTTCTTCGAAAAAACGACATAGTATAGTAAGGCTTTTTTCTTCGAAAAAACGACATAGTATAGTAAGGCTTTTTTCTTCGAAAAAACGACATAGTATAGTAAGGCTTTTTTCTTCGAAAAAACGACATAGTATAGTAAGGCTTTTTTCTTCGAAAAAACGACATAGTATAGTAAGGCTTTTTTCTTCGAAAAAACGACATAGTATAGTAAGGCTTTTTTCTTTGAAAAAAACGACATAGTATAGTAAGGCTTTTTTCTTCGAAAAAACAACATAGTATAGTAAGGCTTTTTTCTTCGAAAAAACAACATAGTATAGTAAGGCTTTTTTCTTTGAAAAAACGACAGTATAGTAAGGCTTTTTTCTTCGAAAAAACGACATAGTATAGTAAGGCTTTTTTCTTCGAAAAACCGACATAGTATAGTAAGGCTTTTTTCTTCGAAAAAACGACATAGTATAGTAAGGCTTTTTTCTTCGAAAAAACGACATAGTATAGTAAGGCTTTTTTCTTCGAAAAAACGACATAGTATAGTAAGGCTTTTTTCTTCGAAAAAACGACATAGTATAGTAAGGCTTTTTTCTTCGAAAAAACGACATAGTATAGTAAGGCTTTTTTCTTCGAAAAAACGACATAGTATAGTAAGGCTTTTTTCTTAGAAAAAACGACATAGTAAAGTAAGGCTTTTTTCTTCGAAAAAACGACATTGTAAAGTAAGGCTTTTTTCTTCGAAAAAACGACATAGTATAGTAAGGCTTTTTTCTTCGAAAAAACGACATAGTATAGTAAGGCTTTTTTCTTCGAAAAAACGACATAGTATAGTAAGGCTTTTTTCTTCGAAAAAACGACATAGTATAGTAAGGTTTTTTTCTTCGAAAAAACGACATAGTATAGTAAGGCTTTTTTCTTCGAAAAAACGACATAGTATAGTAAGGCTTTTTTCTTTGAAAAAACGACATAGTATAGTAAGGCTTTTTTCTTCGAAAAAACGACATAGTATAGTAAGGCTTTTTTCTTCGAAAAAACGACATAGTATAGTAAGGCTTTTTTCTTCGAAAAAACCACATAGTATAGTAAGGCTTTTTTCTTCGAAAAAACGACATAGTATAGTAAGGCTTTTTTCCCTAAAAAACGACATAGTATAGTAAGGCTTTTTTTCCTAAAAAACCACATAGTATAGTAAGGCTTTTTTCTTCGAAAAAACGACATAGTATAGTAAGGCTTTTTTTCCTAAAAAACGACATAGTATAGTAAGGCTTTTTTTCTTAAAAAACGACATAGTATAGTAAGGCTTTTTTCTTCGAAAAAACGACATAGTATAGTAAGGCTTTTTTCTTCGAAAAAACGACATAGTATAGTAAGGCTTTTTTCCCTAAAAAACGACATAGTATAGTAAGGCTTTTTTTCCTAAAAAACGACATAGTATAGTAAGGCTTTTTTCTTCGAAAAAACGACATAGTATAGTAAGGCTTTTTTTCCTAAAAAACGACTTAGTATAGTAAGGCTTTTTTTCTTAAAAAACGACATAGTATAGTAAGGCTTTTTTCTTCGAAAAAACGACATAGTATAGTAAGGCTTTTTTCTTCGAAAAAACGACATAGTATAGTAAGGCTTTTTTCTTCGAAAAAACGACATAGTATAGTAAGGCTTTTTTCTTCGAAAAAACGACATAGTATAGTAAGGCTTTTTTCTTCGAAAAAACGACATAGTATAGTAAGGCTTTTTTCTTCGAAAAAACGACATAGTATAGTAAGGCTTTTTTCTTCGAAAAAACGACATAGTACAGTAAGGGTTTTTTCTTCGAAAAAACGACATAGTAAAGTAAGGCTTTTTTCTTCGAAAAAACGACATAGTATAGTAAGGCTTTTTTCTTCGAAAAAACGACATAGTATAGTAAGGCTTTTTTCTTCGAAAAAACGACATAGTATAGGAAGGCTTTTTTCTTCGAAAAAACGACATAGTATAGTAAGGCTTTTTTCTTCGAAAAAACGACATAGTATAGTAAGGCTTTTTTTCCTAAAAAACGACATAGTATAGTAAGGCTTTTTTTCTTAAAAAACGACATAGTATAGTAAGGCTTTTTTCTTCGAAAAAACGACATAGTATAGTAAGGCTTTTTTCTTCGAAAAAACGACATAGTATAGTAAGGCTTTTTTCTTCGAAAAAACGACATAGTATAGTAAGGCTTTTTTCTTCGAAAAAACGACATAGTATAGTAAGGCTTTTTTCTTCGAAAAAACGACATAGTATAGTAAGGCTTTTTTCTTCGAAAAAACGACATAGTATAGTAAGGCTTTTTTCTTCGAAAAAACGACATAGTATAGGAAGGCTTTTTTCTTCGAAAAAACGACATAGTATAGTAAGGCTTTTTTCTTCGAAAAAACGACATAGTATAGTAAGGCTTTTTTCTTCGAAAAAACGACATAGTATAGTAAGGCTTTTTTCTTCGAAAAAACGACATAGTATAGTAAGGCTTTTTTCTTCGAAAAAACGACATAGTATAGTAAGGCTTTTTTCTTCGAAAAAACGACATAGTATAGTAAGGCTTTTTTCTTCGAAAAAACGACATAGTATAGTAAGGCTTTTTTCTTCGAAAAAACGACATAGTATAGTAAGGCTTTTTTCTTCGAAAAAACGACATAGTATAGTAAGGCTTTTTTCTTCGAAAAAACGACATAGTATAGTAAGGCTTTTTTCTTCGAAAAAACGACATAGTATAGTAAGGCTTTTTTCTTCGAAAAAACGACATAGTATAGTAAGGCTTTTTTCTTCGAAAAAACGACATAGTATAGTAAGGCTTTTTTCTTCGAAAAAACGACATAGTACAGTAAGGGTTTTTTCTTCGAAAAAACGACATAGTAAAGTAAGGCTTTTTTCTTCGAAAAAACGACATAGTATAGTAAGGCTTTTTTCTTCGAAAAAACGACATAGTATAGTAAGGCTTTTTTCTTCGAAAAAACGACATAGTATAGGAAGGCTTTTTTCTTCGAAAAAACGACATAGTATAGTAAGGCTTTTTTCTTCGAAAAAACGACATAGTATAGTAAGGCTTTTTTTCCTAAAAAACGACATAGTATAGTAAGGCTTTTTTTCTTAAAAAACGACATAGTATAGTAAGGCTTTTTTCTTCGAAAAAACGACATAGTATAGTAAGGCTTTTTTCTTCGAAAAAACGACATAGTATAGTAAGGCTTTTTTCTTCGAAAAAACGACATAGTATAGTAAGGCTTTTTTCTTCGAAAAAACGACATAGTATAGTAAGGCTTTTTTCTTCGAAAAAACGACATAGTATAGTAAGGCTTTTTTCTTCGAAAAAACGACATAGTATAGTAAGGCTTTTTTCTTCGAAAAAACGACATAGTATAGGAAGGCTTTTTTCTTCGAAAAAACGACATAGTATAGTAAGGCTTTTTTCTTCGAAAAAACGACATAGTATAGTAAGGCTTTTTTCTTCGAAAAAACGACATAGTATAGTAAGGCTTTTTTCTTCGAAAAAACGACATAGTATAGTATGGCTTTTTTCTTCGAAAAAACGACATAGTATAGTAAGGCTTTTTTCTTCGAAAAAACGACATAGTATAGTAAGGCTTTTTTCTTCGAAAAAACGACATAGTATAGTAAGGCTTTTTTCTTCGAAAAAACGACATAGTATAGTAAGGCTTTTTTCTTCGAAAAAACGACATAGTATAGTAAGGCTTTTTTCTTCGAAAAAACGACATAGTATAGTAAGGCTTTTTTCTTCGAAAAAAACGACATAGTATAGTAAGGCTTTTTTCTTCGAAAAAACGACATAGTATAGTAAGGCTTTTTTCTTCGAAAAAACGACATAGTATAGTAAGGCTTTTTTCTTCGAAAAAACGACATAGTATAGTAAGGCTTTTTTTCTTAAAAAACGACATAGTATAGTAAGGCTTTATTTTCTTAAAAAACGACATAGTATAGTAAGGCTTTTTTCTTCGAAAAAACGACATAGTATAGTAAGGGTTTTTTCTTCGAAAAGACGACATAGTATAGTAAGGCTTTATTTTCTTAAAAGACGACATAGTATAGTAAGGCTTTTTTTTCTTAAAAAAAAACTACATAGTATAGTAAGGCTTTTTTTTCTTTAAAAAAAACGACATAGTATAGTAAGGCTTTTTTTCTTAAAAAAACGACATAGTATAGTAAGGCTTTTTTTTCTTACAAAAACGACATAGTATAGTAAGGCTTTTTTTCTGACAAAAACGACATAGTATAGTAAGGCTTTTTTTCTTAAAAAAAAACGACATAGTATAGTAAGGCTTTTTTTCTTTAAAAAAAACGACATAGTATAGTAAGGCTTTTTTTCTTAAAAAAAACGACATAGTATAGTAAGGCTTTTTTTCTTTAAAAAAACCACATAATATAGTAAGGCTTTTTTTCTTAAAAAAAACCACATAGTATAGTAAGGCTTTTTTTCTTAAAAAAAACCACAGTATAGTAAGGCTTTTTTTCTTAAAAAAAACGACATAGTATAGTAAGGCTTTTTTTCTTAAAAAACGACATAGTATAGTAAGGCTTTTTTTCTTAAAAAAACAACATAGTATAGTAAGGCTTTTTTTCTTAAAAAACGACATAGTATAGTAAGGCATTTTTTCTTAAAAAAACGACATAGTATAGTAAGGCTTTTTTTCTTACAAAAACGACATAGTATAGTAAGGCTTTTTTTCTTAAAAAAAGACATAGTATAGTAAGACATTTTTTCTTAAAAAAACGACATAGTATAGTAAGGTTTTTTTCTGACAAAAACGACATAGTATAGTAAGGCTTTTTTTTCTTAAAAAACGACATAGTATAGTAAGGCATTTTTTCTTTAAAAAACGACATAGTATAGTAAGGCTTTTTTTCTTTAAAAAACGACATAGTATAGTAAGGCTTTTTTTCTTACAAAAACGACATAGTATAGTAAGGCTTTTTTCTTAAAAAAACGACATAGTATAGTAAGGCTTTTTTTTCTTACAAAAACGACATAGTATAGTAAGGCTTTTTTTCTGGCAAAAACGACATAGTATAGTAAGGCTTTTTTTCTTAAAAAAATGACATAGTATAGTTAAGTATTTTGTCTTAATGAAATGATATAGTAAACATGGTATTCTCTGCTTAGTAAACTTATCTAACTTTTCCCACTTAAAGGTACAATAAAGTACTAAGTATGACCTGGGAGTGAAAAGAGCAAAACCACAAATACTACTAACTAATCTTGTAGAGTGGTGGCCCAGTGGTTAAGTCATCAGTTTTCCACTTCTTTGGTCCTGGGTTCAAATCCAAGTGCATGCAAAGATTTTCCCAATATTATTCAGTCAAAAGAATTAGTACTAAGTACAAGTACCACTGCTTTCTCTCACAAGGTGGTGGCCCAATGGAAAAGTCATCAGTCTGTCACCTCTGAGGTCCTGGGTTCTAATCCCAGTGCAGGCAAAGATTTTCCCAATATTATTCAGGTAAAAGAAAAAGTACTAAGTATAAGTACTACTGCTTTCTCTCACAGGGTGGTGGCCCAATGGATAAGTCATCAGTCTGCCACCTCTGAGGTCCTGGGTTCAAATCCCAGTGCAGGCAAAGATTTTCCCAATATTATTCAGGTAAAAGAAAAAGTACTAAGTATAAGTACTACTGCTTTCTCTCACAGGGTGGTGGCCCAATGGATAAGTCATCAGTCTGCCACCTCTGAGGTCCTGGGTTCAAATCCCAGTGCAGGCAAAGATTTTCCCAATATTATTCAGGTAAAAGAAAAAGTACTAAGTATAAGTACTACTGCTTTCTCTCACAGGGTGGTGGCCCAATGGAAAAGTCATCAGTCTGCCACCTCTGAGGGCCTGGGTTCAAATCCCAGTGCAGGCAAAGATTTTCCCAATGTTATTCAGGTAAAAGAAAAAGTACTAAGTATAAGTACTACTGCTTTCTCTCACTGGGTGGTGGCCCAATGGATAAGTCATCAGTCTCCCACATCTGTGGTCCTGGGTTCAATTCCCAGTGCAGGCAAAGATTTTCCCACAATTGTTCAGATAAAACAATAAGTACAATTGCCTAAGTGTTTAACTGAATAAGTGTTTAAGTGTATAAGTATTCAGTGGTGTATGAAGCATTTTGTCCAAAAAATGACTAAGTGTTTCACCCCATTTCCTTGGATAAAACGTTTCAACACCCTTGTATAAGTGGGGCACGAGTTGGTGTAGTGGGTTGCACACTCGCCTTTGCACCGAGAGAACGTGAGTTCGCTTCCCGGTGTCGGCGGTTCACTGACCAAGCAAGCGGTCGAGGGTCGGCCGAAGGCCGACCCGAGAACGCCTTTCGCACATACAGGTCCATCAAGTGTCTTCCGAACTGCCGAAGGCAGTTCGGAATATAACCTTTTGCTGAAAAGTATGACTAAGTGTTTAATAAAAATTCAAAAGTTTTTCTTTTTTTTTTCTTGTTCCATTTCCAGACTACTTGGTTCGGTGATCAGCCAAACGACGGCAGCGGGAATCGAACCCAGGTCTCCCACACGGGAGTCCAGTGATCTAACCTCTGCGCCAACCAAGTGACTACACTTTTCATTGTGATCATTTGAGTATTTTTAGAAGAAGTCCACAGAAACAACTAAGTGAAAAAGTGTCCAAACCGGGAATCGAACCCAGGTCTCCCACACGGGAGTCCAGTGACCTAACCTCTGCACCAACCAAGTGACTACACTTTTCTTTGTAATCGTGAGTCTCTTGACAAGAAGTCCACAGAAACAACTAAGTGAAAAAGTGGGAGTCATGAACAAACCTCTAAGCCACAAATATACATAAATATATATACATATATATATATATATAAATATATAAATATATACATACATATATAAATATATATACATATATATATAAACATATAAATATATATATACATATATATATATATATATATATATATATATATATATATATATATATATATATATATATATATATATATATATATATATATATATACACACAGACATTCATACATACATACATACATGCAAACATGCATACAAACACACACATGCACACACACGTGCATGCATGCATACATACATGCATGCATATATACATATATGCATGCATACATGCATGCATATATATACATGCAAGCATATATACATATATGCATGCATACATGCATGCATATATACATGCATACATGCATGCATATATATACATGCAAGCATATATACATATATGCATGCATACATGCATGCATATATACATGCATACATGCATGCATATATACATGCATACATGCATGCATATATACATGCATACATGCATATGTGCAGCCTGTGTCCATGCTTATATTCCTTACATTGCATCTGCAGATCCCAGTAGCAACTCACCTCAGGGATGCGGATAAGGAAATCCGGGTAGTAGTTCTTGACTATTTTCAGCCAGCCGGGAATTTTACTGGGATCCTACACAAATGGCGCATGAGACTAATTGTCGGTAGCAGAGCTTGGAGCCCGTCATGCTGACCTTGCTGATCTTGACGACGTCCAGTTCGGTCTGTAGGCGAGCCAGCATAGCGTCGTCATAGCCTCCCGAGCACTTGGTGACAGTACACCACTTTTTGGTGTCCGGATCGTAGCAGCCCATCAGGAAGCTTGACATGATGCCCCCTAAATATGGACAGAATCATTACTAAGGGGGAGAGTTAACGAGCAAATGAGCATTATTTAATACTACGTCACCGTTAGACCCTTTCCCGTAGAAGGCACCCAGCACCACCAGGTCAGCAGTGTCAGCCATGGCGCCCTCGTTCAAGTAGTCCTTCTTCACCTTCAGCCAATGACGTTTACCCGGTTCGTACGAGCCCTGGCCGAGGCGCATTTGCGGTCAAGACATGGCGTCATCTCGTCAAAGGCATTTAAATGTCTCACCTTTACGTCTTTGAGCACAAGGCCTTCCAAACCTTCTCGGATGACTCTGGTGATCATGTTGGCCAGGTCCCCGGCACGCTAATGTGCACACAATGTATTTAGATGGCAGAAAAGTATAAAGTAGGTAGATGAGTAGTCGTGTACCGTGACGTGCTTCATCTCTGAGAACAGGATACGGTTGGGCACTTCCACCATGTTGTCGTGCAGGAATTTTCTCCGCTCACACAGTGGCCTGCAACACCAAGATTTTTTTTCTTTTATATACTAATTTACTTAAGCTAAGATACAAAAACATGTCAGTTCCTATTTTTCGTTAATAGGCTATAGTATGGAAATAATCCCTCACACAAAAGTCTAACTTAAAATTAAAAAAAAAATAATAATAATAATAATAATTTCATTGCAGTAGTTATATATCTAACCTAAGTCATATTTTAAACGCGGTATTAATAAAAAAAATAAAACCAGATTTTCCAAACTATAAATCTCACTTATTTTTTTCATTTTGATGATGGATTACCTTTCCATAAGGCTGTTGCCATTGAAGTAGATGCAATCAAAGACAAAAAGGCACACTTTGGCATCTTGAAAAGCAGCTTTCTGAAGAACAAAAGTGCAAACGCTGCCGACATCAGCTTGCATTTGCCAAAATTTCTACCAAATCGTGTCAATTCTCGCACCTTGTGCACGCCCAGCGTCCCGAAGGGGAGGGGCTTGCTTGTGTTGGTGTCGATGAGCAGCACCTCCGCATCCAAAATGATACTGTGGCCACCGGGAAACGCCAGCGGGATGTATTCCTTGAAATGGGCCACCTGGAGACACATACAGGGGGAAAAAGGTCAATATAGTACAAAAAACTGTATTTACTTGGATATAATCGCATTTGCCCGACAAAAAATGATGACTGGATGGACAAAAGAGGCTTAAATGTGAGTAAATACGATATAATCAGAGTTCATACTCTGTGTGTGTGTGTTTGTGTGTGTGAGACTAACTTTGTGCGGCAACACAGGTTTGAGACTGCGGCTAAAGTAGCTGAAGGTGTCTCCGTTTTTGTGAACCTGCACACGTTCGCCGTCGTACTTGATCTCCGAGTACATGCCATTGGGACACTTTTTCATAGCCTGCTCGATGGATTTGCACGCCTCGGCCTGTCGGGAGAAAGCATCACTGAAAAATGGCTTCAAAAGGGGAAAGTAGATGTGTTTGACGCACCAGCATTGGCTGCACGGGGGTCATGAGCGAGGCCTCCACCGTGAGCAGCTTCCTGGGCCCCGAGCCATTCGATGCCTCCTGCTGGTTCCTCAGCACGCGCTCGATCACGTCGCCCAGGTTGCGGGATGCTTTGAAAGCATCGTAGGCGTTGGGATCCACTGCGTCCAACCTGCCCAGATCAAAAGACAAGTGTAAGAAAGAGTATTTGGCAGTGTGATAGATTTAAAAAAAAGAGAGGTCACTTACACATGCTTGGCTCCAGAGCTCATCTTGAGGTCATGCTTGATGAGGCGGATAATACCCTTCAAGTCATTGCTGGTACACCTGTGGACGAGGCAAGACGTGTCATTAGAAACGCGGTAAGATTCAGACTCGGCGACGGCTCTTTTACTTTTTGGCGATTTGCTCCAACTCTCCCTGCTGCTCGTCTTCCTTGGTGAGTTGTGCCAAGCGACACAGCGAGGCGTCCACCTCCTGGATAGTCAGCAGGCTTTTGGCAGCCGGAGGGAAGGATTTGCTCTCATCGAAGAACATGCGAACCGTCTCGGACACATCTCCCTGGTTAGAAAAACGGAAAAATATTCAATTTAAACCTTTTAGTGTAGGGCAAGTGACTATTTTAGCAACAAAAAAAAAACATGGTAAATTTCCTATTAAGAAAAGAAATGTGGCCCAGACTGTAATGTCCCCAAATGTGGACCTCCACTCTCTAAACAGTGGGGCAAATAGACAAACATTTTCTGTATCTCCTTTTCACAAATTCACAATAATTTGGCCCATTTCTCCATGCAGATGGTGGCTGACCAAATACTTCTTTGCCCCACTATATATAGAATTAATTGTTTTTTTAACCAATTTTAATTTAATTCAATAAAGTGACTGTTGAAAAGCAAGCATAAAATATCATTCCATATGCAAACAGATTTGGATTGACATACATACCTTCTCTAAATCTCGCACCATGTCGTCCTGGTTGCATCGGAAAATACGGCTGAAGAGTTTAACAATCTGCTTATCGTTGAGGTTGTATACGCTCTTCACCACACCGGGCAGCAGCAACTTGACCGTCAGATACAAGTCGCCGTGGAATTTATCTGCCATGGAAATGCAAAATGAAGCCAATGACGCAGTTACATGGATGCGTACGAGTCTTACCTCCAGATGTGCCTTTGCGCAGGAACTTCTCAATGATCTGCGTCTTACTGTTGTAGCTGTTGACTTCAGCTACCATAGCGCACAGTTTGCGGAACTCCCTAAACAGGCAGTCTTTGTGCTGCGGGTTGCAAAGTTGGGTAGCCAGAGAGCTGCCCTGATTGGCCTTGGCGGGCGAGGGTGATGAGAGGGGCGAGGATGAGGATCCGCCCGCCTTGGCAGCTAAACGGACAGAACACAATTAGAAATGGCGACTGGTAAATGTGTCGCCACTTTAACATTGTTGATCTAATATGAAAGAAGGCCATAAAGAGAATTGAGCGAAAGATTACCGGTGAAGCCTGAGAACTTGCGTGGTGCGTTAAGTGAGGCTTCGGGGGGTGACGTAAGCTTGCCTGCCGCGCTTGTCTTGGCCGGCGTCTTCTTCTTAGGAGTTGAGTTGGCTTTGGCCATGAAATCTACAATGGGAACAGTAACACATTATGTTGAGTGGCCACATTTATTTTGGTACTTCAATTTTAAAGTCATAATAAATGTTTAAAATATGAAATTCATTGGTTTCCAAAGTGGTTTTGGGAGAAAATCAGGAAATTTACTATCCATCCATACTTTTCATTTTAATTTGATCCTAAAAAAGGAAGTTGAGTTACTTTCCCGGACCGCACAAAATGAAGCGGCGGCCCAGATTTGGCCCGCGGACCGCCACTTTGACACCGTTCTCTAAAGCAATTAAAAATGATGAAGGTATACCCATTTTGTATTCATTACGCAAATAATACATGTATGCAAAAATAGGGTGAATTTAAAAGAAACTACAATGACAATCAAAATACCAAATAATACAAGGTTTACTTATGTTTGTATTTTTCTTTGAATTCGTTTGACTTTGTTTATGGAATATTTTGTATATAAAAGCATTCATAAGTAGATATACCGCTGTATGTAACTTTTGGATGAATCTATGACAGTCATACTTGTTAAAACAGGTTTTCATTGACTAGCATTTCCGTACCTGAGACATGTTTATTAATGATCTCCTTGTCTTCATCTTGCAGCTCCTCCCAACCCTCCAAGTCGGTGATGTCCTCGATCTTCTTGGTGGTGGCGCGGGCACGCTCTTGCTTCTCAAAGATGCACTTGACGTGATACCATTCTTTCATCTCACCAGCCGACTCACTGAACGGGTTGGGTACCACTTTTCCGACACGTGTGACGCCCTTGGCGATCTTGTCCTTGCACTTTTTGCAACCTGCCGTGCCACGCTTGGCGTACTCCACCACAAAGCGCTGCTCCGCCATCGTGTCGAAGGGGAGTGAGGAAAGGCGGCGGAACGGGGAGAACGGGAGGCCTCCGTGACGCTCAGTTGAAGGATAGCCACAGAAAAGTTTGGGAGGCGGAGCTAGGAGGAGACGTAAATGATGGAGCTGAGGGCCAATGGAAAAAGTCCTCTTCAATAACAAAAGGAAACAATTCTGCATCAACACTCCCAACTTAGAACCTGAGGAAAGAAGAAGGTTTTAAGTGTATTACAACTTCACCAGTTGCTAAACAACAACAAAAATATATACATATGACATTTGAAAACTATTTTTGGACGAGATTTTTTTAACTAAAAGACGGGGTGGAAGAAGAGGAATTTGTGATTTCATTTGTTTAACATTATTTTTATTGACCATATGAAAAAAATGACAAATATTTAACAATCTCATTAACTATGTACAAAATGTGCATGCATATTGTGAGTAGACACAGTGAATAAATAAGTTATATATATAGATCTAGATATATATAGACATATACATAATTATATATTACATAATACATGCAGATGAAATGAAGTATTTTATACACATGTTTGTTAAGAGATCCTCACATGCATTTTTTTAAGTAAGCAGATGGTCCAGCCTGTTTTATATCAACTTGCTTTATGCACCAAAATCCCATCGAACAAAGATGAGTGTGCATGGATCTAATCGACACTCAAAATAATATTTTTAAAGTAATCAGAATCGTGTGCGTAAGCCCGATCGCTACAAAAATGATAACAAAACGTGGGGGACAAAAAAAAATCTGATGTTAACTCACTATGGAATCGCCAGCGTCTAATACATACTAGCCCACGAGCTAACTAGTCAGGCAGCTTTTCGAGCAACAACTGTCACGAATCTACCCACGATCGTGCTTATCCAGAGCCATGCTTTGAAATAAAACTGTTTTACAAGGATCATTTGGATGTTTAACCGGATTTGGAGACCATACCTTAAAGAATGTAGGAAAAGAGTTGAAGCGAGGTTTAAATGGAAGCTCCGTGGCATTGTTGCAGTAGCCTGTGGAGTCAAGTTAGAGTGTGTTGTGTTTTCAGGGTTTTTCCGGTTAACAAAATAAAAGCAATCACTTTGTACTTCTTACTTCTGCTATTTTCGCATGTTGAATGGTGTTTATGTACCTTAACGTTACATAATGTTATTCATATATCACAAATGGATGATAATAAAGTAAGTAGTATTTCTAACTATTTTGTAGTACTTCCGGTATGACTTCCTCTGCACCGTGCAACTTTACATCGTGAGCGACAACGGGTGATGCGCATGCTTGTTTCGATGAATGGATGCAACTAAAGGGGCGGCCATATTGGGCCGGTGACTCTGACTGACTTCAATTTTGAGAAATCTTTTTGAAAGAGTCCAACTTCAATCTGACATTTTGTGGTTCAAATCCTTTTTTGATTTGATTAAGGATTTTGACTTATATTTTTAAACATCTTTGTCCATAAATTCCTTAAACAGAAAAGCACTTCCATCATTTTCATTCATCAACTGCCTGCGCAATTCCTTATTTTCCTCTTCCAGAATGAGATTTTTCTGAAATGTTTTTGAGTTCTCCTCCAGAACCGTGAGGTACTGCGTCAAGGCGATCTCGGCGGCATCCCAGATCCGGAGCTTCTCTTCCGGTACGACATTGACCATACTCTCCCAAAAGGCTTTATCTGCATCAGAGTCCCAATCCAGAAAATGTCGCAGTGAAGAACTCTTTATGCAATGCACGCGGTAGCTGACAAAGCTCAGAAATGCAGGTAAGATATTATTGGGATGGATGACATGCTCTGATCCGCAGGCGGGTTCGTCGTCGGGCCGGTGCTGCTCCTCGTATTTGAGCAGAAACGCCGCCAGCCGGTTGAGGTCGTCGTCGTAGAAGTCGAAGGCATTGAGGAGGCCGAGGAGCTTCTCGGCCGTGTGTTGCTCGTTGTACAGAAAGCTGAGGTGCTCACTGTTTTCCATCAAGAAGCCCAATTCTTCGCTGAGCAGCGCCAGCAACGCCGCCATGGTCTTAGAGTCCACCTCAGCCACGCTCTCGGAATACACCTGCGCCGCCATCTCGAACTTGTCCTGCGGCTGGATGGGATAGCTTTGCTCCATGGTAGTCACGGGCCGCTCCCACTTTAGTCCCAGATGGGCACAGAGATGCGAGTCGGCCGCCAACGCGCTCTCGGCCAGAAGCTTAACCTCGGCCACCAACATGCGCGACATGTCCACGAAGGTCTGCGCGTCAGTCAGGGCAAAATGCTTGATCTTCTTCTGGATGCGCTTGTGCTGCTCGATGCTATGGCGGATGTCCTCCAGCAGGTGTTGCTCGCGTCGATTGAAGCTCTCCTCCTCCATTTGGATGTTCTTCATGATGTCGCTTAGCTGTACCTTCAGGGTGTTGACACGCTTGCGCAACAAATAGATGACCTCGGGTTTCTCGTCACAGCTCAGCTTGCGGGCCTCCAGCACGTTGCGTTTGCCCTTAATCTCCTCCTGCTCTCGCTCCAGCTCCATCAACTTCATGTCAATGTTGCGTTTGGACGTATTGCACTCTTCCTGAGTCAACTCCAGGATGGGCATGGCCTTCTCGTACTCCTCCATGGCCAGCTTCCTCTGGGTCAACCACTCCTTGCGACGCGCCTTCAGCTCCGTCTGGTAGCCGTCCCACTCGCGCAAGCTCTGCTTTAGGAAGATATCATGCGGGCTCTGGATGTGGGCCAGATCCTTATTGGCCATGGTCTTCTCCCGGACCTTGTCCATGCGTTCGATCATTAAGTCCAGAGCCTCCGATTGCTTGCGGAGGTCAATGGAATGGCGCTCGTCGTTGTCCAGCCATTTCTTCTGCAGCTCGGCAATGAGGTCCATCTTGTGTCCCATTATCTCCGAGCACAGGGCCTGTTGACGGTCCAGTGCACCCAAAAGGTCCGGCAGTGTGGTCTTGGTGGCGGCCTGAGCCCATCCCTCCTTGATTTCTTCCAACTTCTTCTTGCTGAACTCCCTGGAATTGTCCAGGCGCTCCGTACGCAATCGCAGGGCCTCCTCGTACTTGGTTCGCCGCAGCGACTGCTTGGCGTCGGCCCCCGTCTGGAGGTCATTGAGGAAGGAGAGCAACTCAAAGTGCAGGCGGATGACACGTTGAGCAGTCATGGGTTCTTCGCTCACCGCAGCTTTCGGACCCTCCTGGGTGTCCGGCCTGCTCGCGCCACTTTCCTGGCTCTGCATTTTAAGGAATTCTCAAGATTGAACCGTGTGCTTAATTCCAATCTGGCCTGAAACCAACAAACGTCGGTGACACGTCATAACTTTATGATAGGATGACGTTGTAACTACATTCCAGTCTGTGATCAGACGATGTCATTACATGACCTCATAATGTAAGGATTCAACTAGATCCATTGTGGTCAATGATTGATTTGGATTTTTCAAATCACTTTTTACGAAGAAAGGAATTGGACTCGTGAAAATATCCAATGTTTTGGCTTCCTTCTTGCTAAACCCTATTATATCATTTGTTTAAATCAGACCAAAACGGTCCTCAAGCACCACTGTGGGTGCAGGATTTTGCTCCAATCGATCCGACACAAACAATTGAACCAATGAGATTTCTAGAAGATGTTGGTTGTCCAAATACAGGCTGGAGGCGATGAACAGTGATTTAAAAGCTTTTATTACAGAATATTCTGTGCACAGGAGAACCACAGGCAAGGCAAAACAGATAACTTACATTGACCCTCATTCTCTCAAGAGGGTGGAACCGAAACCGAACAGGGATGGGGTTTTCCCTTACATCATACATTCATACAATACGCTATTGTTATGAACCGCCAAATAACTAGAGACATGCAAAATACACATTACAATATGAGACCCACTTCAATATGCATGATTCATTCATTCATTTTCTGAAACACTTATGCTCAACGCATTGGCATAAGTATTAATCTTGAAGTTTCTGAAAACCATTAAAGCTGCATATAAATTGCCCTATCTCATTATTTCTAAGAAGCACACACTCCGTTGAAGAGGTTAATTTGACGGACTTGTGATGACACTCATTGACATTGGCTCACAGCGCGTATTAGACATCTAGATTTACATATATGATGTCTATGGCTCGATTTACTAGACCTGTACTGCGTCTGGGCGGAGTCGGGTACGAAGCTAACCTCAGTGATGCGTTTACTGACGTAAACTACGCATAAACAAACACACACCACCGCATCTACACAATAATGGAACGTGGTACTGTCGGATTTAATTCCACTTACCTCCTCCGGTTGATTTTCAACGTTTTATCCCGGGGTGAATAGCCTTCCCTCCCCTCAAACGAGGTTGGCGGCGGCTGGCGGGCAAGCTTAGCATTGGATATAGGCTAAGCTAAACAGTTGCCTTTTGGTTTCTTACCATTTTGCAGAGCTACCTGCCAAGATCGACTGCCGGAGAAAATGGTAAGTGTCGACTTGTTTAAGCCACGTAGCCTGATTTCGCCGAAAAATGAATTAAGACAAGTTTGTTTTGGAGGTTGATGAAGGGCCGAGCAATGCAAGCATAAGCCTAGCACTTAAGGTGGACACGCTACACAACATCAACAAACACTCAACAGCTTCATTAACTAATTAAAGAAAAAAAAACAATAACTTTTTGCAATCGTGAATACACCAAATTTAGGACGCATTCAAGGGAAGTCGTAAAATAAGATTTTTTTTTCCCCAAGAAGAAAAGGTCATAAAACATCATCAACAAGCTCAATGTCATTTTAATATTGGTTTTGGAACCATTTGTAAGGACGTCACTTAGCTCCATCACTAAATCAACATTAAGTCTCACTTTAATGGTGTTTGCAGGTGCACCTTTTAACCCCTCTGGAGAACCTAAGAAGCTACATCAACAACCGCCCACCATTGGTCATCTTTATGATCAGCGTTAGTGCCGTAGCCATCGCTTTTCTTACCATCGGCTATTTCTTTAAAATCAAGGAGATCAAATCTCCAGAATTGACCGAGGTGGGTTCATTCCTACATAAAGGTGGCACTAATCATGAAAGACTAATTGGAACGTACATCTCAGGACTGGAACACGTTCCTGTTACGCTATAATGAGCTGGACTTCTGCGTGTCAGAGAACGAGACCATCAAGCACGGCCTTAACGATTCCACAACGCCGGAGAGCCTGTCGGCGACTAGCGGACAAGCGCGGCCCAGCACGTCGGCACCGCTACTCTCCGAGGAATCGGGCTTCATCAACATTTCGGTGCCCATCACTCTCACATTGGACCCCCAGCGGCCCTTTGGAGGATACTCTCGCAACATCACGCATTTGTACGCTAGTGTCTTGGGGCAACAAGTCGGCTTGTCTGGTGAGACAGAGTATTTGTCCTTATATCTTGATAAATAGAGAGAAAGATATGCACCAGAGAAAGAGAGAGAAATAGGCCAGATGTACAAGAGATAGAGATATGTTAGGAATTCGGTTAAGTTTTTGGTTGCATCCTTATGAATCATGTCTTCCAGGCCGAGAAGCCCATGAAGAGATCAACATCACGTTCACCTTGCCGGTGTCCTGGAGCGCCGATGACTGCATCCTACACGGCCACTGCGAGCAGGTGGTGTTTAGCACGTGCATGACCATCACGGCGGCCAGTAACATCTTCCCAGTCACAGTGTGAGTGACCCATCTAGACAGCAATGGAGAGCTATGTAACAAATCTGGGTGAAAAGTGACCATTGTTTTTTTCTGTTTTCTCCTTTCTAGGCAGCCGCCCCACTGCGTACCGGAGACATACACCAATGCCACATCGTGGTACAAAGTTTTCACCACTGTGCGCGACTCGGACACCAAGTATAGTCAGGACTACAACCCCTTCTGGTGCTATAAGGGCGCCGTGGGCAAGGTCTACCACGCCCTCAACCCTAAACTCACAGTTATTGTGCCCGATGTGAGTAATTCATTTGAAATGAATCATTCCGTTCAATCCTTAATCCATTTAAACACAATTTCTTCCCGTCTCCATTATTTTGCCAGGATGACCGTTCGCTAATTAACCTGCACCTGATGCACACCAGCTACTTTCTCTTCGTTATGGTCATCACCATGTTTTGCTACGCCGTTATTAAGGGCAGGCCTGGAAAAGTGCGGCAAAGCACCCCTGATTTTTTCCCCGAGAAGGTAATGCACTTAACACGGGGGTAGGGAACCTATGGCTCGGGAGCCACATGTGGCTCTTTTGACGAGTGCATCTGGCTCTTTGCTAAGCTGTGAGCTAAAATATAGAAAAATCACTGGTGACAGAACTGAGATTTCACATCTAAAACTGCTTTAATTTTCATTTGTTTTTGCAGTAGACTCTTCTGGAACGCATCCTCTCATTGATTGGCAACAGCATAAGAATCTTTTAAAAATATTCTTTTTTTTTCCACTTTAAAAGTGGTAAAATTACAAAAAGAAATTGAAAAGGCACTCGTTTACATTGATGTATTTTGACTTTTAAATTTGTAGTATGGCTCACAAGAAATAACTTTTTAAAACTTGGTTTCTTTTGTCTTGCAGGTGGCACTTTCTGACGGCTAAGATGCTATGAGAAGATCATTTGAGGTAAAGATGACAACTACCCCCCTCCAAAAAAAAATACAATAAAAACCACGCAGCGACATCTCACCGAGTTGCCAGGTGGACTCCCAAAAATGATTTCGAAACTCTGCTCGCAATGATGTTGGGATGGTCCAACCAAAGATACAAGTGCCTGCCATCTGTAATATAGTTAAGACGCATTGAGGAACATTTTTTTTTCCATTTTTTTTTTTTGGGGTGTCAATAATAGGTGGATTATTTAGTTGATTTTGCCTCTGGAGTCTTCCGTTGCCATATCGGGACAATGCAGTAGAGGGAGTCAACGTCACTTCAAACATACCTGAATAAAACACAGGAATCAGATAAGGTATTTTAAAAAAAAATACAAAAACAAAAGGGACATGAAAGAGAACTTTCCAGAATTGGATGTGTTTCTTTCGTCCTGCTAAATTTTTTGGTGTTTGGTTTGTAATTGTTAATTGAATTTTATGCCAATCTAGTCAAGAATGTTTATTCATCAGAAACGATCAGATTCAAGATTGACATTTTTTTTGTCTGTCTAATTGTTAGTATGTGATTTCCTGACAAACATTACAAATGGCTCAGGTGGGAGCTAAAAAATTCCGTGAGTTTTTCATTGGGGAGATTGAGTTGTAAAAAGTTGTGACTCGTAACTCATCAGCTGTCACTGACAGATTTTGAGTAAGAAGGTTTGAAAAGGACCTTTTTTTTTAAGTTTGCGCTGCTTTTGGCACAAGAGAAAGTTGCCTTACCTGCGATAGATGAACTTGCGTCATTGTCGTTTATTTGTGAAATTCATCTTTGAGTTCATATCAACAACACCGGAAATTATTTCATTTTGGGGGTCATTATTTTCTTTGTTTAGATAGTGAACGCACATGGTAGATTTTTCTTGCACATTTGGACTTGATTTCCTTTTTTTCTTCTTTCCTTCCATTTAGTTTTATTCCTGCACCAAAAAAAATATTTGTATACTTATATTTATGATTAAAGTAATTTATTTTTTTCTGTAACGATAATGTACAAAATGACTGAGCGTTTGGACGAGATTCTCTCATAAACATTTGACAATCATTTAACGGAAATCAAGTTCAAGTTATCATTTGTTGCTTTTTAATGATGAAGCGAAATCCTGCCGAAATCTGCCTTTTTCTGCATTATTATTTTCATACCTCTTCTTCCATTGACTTCCATGTAAAGCACCTGTTGAATGTACTTTATTTTTTGCCCCCTTCAATCCTGCAATACAAAATCATAACACCATTTCATCAACTTATTAAAGGACCGTGTTGGCACAAATACTCTCCCATCTCTTCATTTATTGTCAAGTTAAAGCAGACTTAATACATACAAAAAAAGGATAAATATGCTAGTACAACTTTCTACGATTTTAATAGACATTTAATTAAAGTTGAAGTTGCACATCATTAAAACATTGAAGTTATTCAATTTGCTTTTAACTTTTCAATTTTTTTCATATATTCATTTATTAAAATTAAATAATGCTTGTTTAAAAAAAAGAGGCTCAATTTTCGCATAGGCTCCAGCACCCTCTGTGACACTTTGTGAGGGTGAGTGGTTCAGAAAATGAATGGATGTTTTTAAGAAAGGCTTGAAAAAATAAATGCAATTATTATTAAGAATTTATTTTATAATGTATTCATTAAAATATAGCACATAGAATTAGGTGTATTGTCAAATTAGATTTGAGTTTTTTTAATTTAATAAATATAAGTCATTCTATTGTTTTCAAATTCAGTTAATAGATACTTGAAATACTTTTATATAGTTCTGTAATTGTCTTAATTGAAAATATGAATACACTTTTAACACTTAAGTGCTTTTTAAATGAGCCCATTGGCTTAGCTTTCTTTTAAATCCACATTGAAATTGAGTGACAGTTGAAAAATGTGCATATAAACCCTTGTAAATTAATACGAAGTGAATGAAAGTGCCTCAAAATCATGCTGGTGCCTTGATTTCTTTCAGTATATCTAAAAAAAAAAAAATCCCCCAGGGGGCAAATTTGTAAGCATTATTTTTACATCAATTCTTATCATTTCTTATAAGAGGTTTCTTTTAAAACTGTCACCACCAGGGGACACTCTCTTCTAAAGCAGAATCTCTGATGTTAAATTACTCTACTGTGTGCTTCAATTCGTTATCTGTGTGAATGTGTTGCTAGAATGAGTTGTTGGTGGTGATAACAATGGCCGATGGCACAATTGGCTGCCTCACTTTTGTCAGACTGCCCCCACGGGTAGCTTTGTCTACTATACTTATTTGTCATCTTTTAGTTTGGAGCCAATGAAAGTAAAGTGTCTGAGTATCCTGAGAAATTTAGTGTCCAATCAGCCTATCATGCATTTTTTTGTTTTGCACGCAGGCCTGGGAAGAACATGCTGACTCACACAGGTGGACCGACCTGGATTTGAACCCAACTGCGAGGCTGACATGCTAACCACTCATCCACTGGGCCACCCTCAGTTAAATATGCTCTATCTATTTATGTATTGATACTGGGTGTATTAAATGATAGGGTGTGGTGGAAGCATCAAAGTATGCTTCCTCATAAACAGTATAAGGTTTAGTAGCCTGAGAAGGGAAAATGTGAAAATGTGTTATACTTTAGTGACCCAAAACCAACCACTTTTGCCCAAATCAAAAATAAGTGAATCCAGGGGTTCTTCTCAATACACCTTGAATCGTTCAGTGATTTCAACCACTGGTGACCCTAAGTGAGTCCTAAACAGTCTGACCCGTTCATCTCCCGTTACTTTTAAAGCGAATTCTAATGTCCCCAAACTCCGTCGCCAGTGACGTGGAAATGAAGCAGCAGTTCCTGTTTACCGGGCGGTTGCCGGGCAGCAACATCAGCTGATCCCGCAGCCACCCCCCTCCCTCGCTTCCTCCCTTCCTCCCTTCATCCTTCCCTCCCCGGATAATCCCTCCACTCTCCCCTCGTCGGCGCACTCCTGCCTCCGCTCTGGTGCAGATCGACAGCCGTGGGTGGAGCACGGGGGTCTCCGAAAAAGAGAGCGGGAAGGCGGGAGGGGCGGCAATCAGACGGCGTGGGGGGTCTGAGGAGGTATCTGGCACGTCCACCCGAGAGGAGACGTCTTTTTGGATTCTTTTCTATTTTTGTGGGTGCTGCGCTTGGGAGAAGGTTCCTATCTTGGACCGCATGCATGACACAACGCAAAGGCGAGAAACCCACCATCAGCATCCAGGAGCACATGGCCATTGACGTATGCCCCGGACCCATCCAGCCCATCAAGCAGATCTCGGACTACTTCCCCCGCTACCCCCGGGGCCTGCCGCCCGTCGGGGGCCCGTGCGCCGCCCTCTCCTCCTCCACCCCGGCCGCCACCTCGGAAAGTGAGGACAGCCCGGATCGGGCGTTTGCCGGCGCCTCGGCTTCCAGGAGAGACGACGAGCCCGACGTGGAGGCGTACGACTCGGATGACTCCAGTAAGTGACGCGGCGTTGGTTGCCAGGCATCTCCTCCTTTTCTTTTTTTCTCTTTTTTTTCCTCCTCTCATTCTGAATGGCAACTGGCCGCCTCAACGCAGACAACTGTTGCATTCGCTCCGAAGCGCCCCTCCCACCCGTCTTCCGCTGCGCTCCATCTCTTGAGAGCGACGCCTAGCATTTGACAGCATTTTTTTCCCCTTCCACAACTCCTCGAGCTTTGCAAAGGCGTGCAGTCAAGGGTGCATTTCCATCCACAGGTGACCAAATTATTCTCACTGTGTTAGAAGAGCACAGTGCAATCAAACCCTCTTCTCAAACGTCGCCCATCCTCCACTGCACTCCATTTTTTAGTGATGACATGCGGCTTTCTAGTATGGAATAGCTGACCCTAAATTGAGGAGATGTTATTTACTAGATAAACCTAAATCACTCTCAGTAGTCAGTAGAAGTTTCATCAACAGGTGACTCAATATTACCCACTCACAGTACAGGTGACCCTAAATGGCTCACTGTTTATCTACAGGTGACCCTAAATAAACCACATATGTGACAATTCTTCACTCTTAATTCCACTAAATTACAAAATGCTAGGTAATTATTTCATCTCATCACTTGGTAGAAAACATGGCAAAAAGACTCTCAAAGCTTTACGATAGAATGTCATTTAGATGACCCTAAATCCATCACATGTTTCCTGTAGGAATGTTATGCCTATTAATGAGACATAGGTCTTATAGGCATGTGACCCAAGGTCAATTGGTTGGTGGCTTTTAATTCATGCATAAACCAAAGCCATTATCAGATTCCCTTCATTTCATTTTGCCCAAACAAGTGATAATTACCCTCCACTCAACCAGGATGACACTTATTGGAGCAAATGGTGACCCTTACACCTTATATGTTCTCCCTGGGCCTTCGTGGGTTTTCTCTGGGTGCTTCCAAGTCAGCTGGGTTAGGCTCTAGCACCTCCCGCGACCCTAGTCACAATAAATCGATTCAGAAAATGAATGAATATTTCTTCATCATGAATACATAAACAAACACACATAAAATAAGAATACTGTGAAGAATATTAAATACTTCTAATTTACCCCTGTCATCTTAAAAAAAAAAAAGATACTAAACATATGTCAAATTCTAATTGAGCCCTAGTGTCCATACACGGGATTTGACACTAAAGAAATCATTTTCTTGGTGTCAGACCCCTAGCTGTTATTTTTTTTAAGCAATGGGGGGGTCAACGTGTGACACAAACTGAGTTAATCCGGCTGCGATGGCGTGTAGCAGCAGGAGGGGGGGAGGAGCTGAGCGGGCGCAAGGGTTTAAAGCCACACTAATCCTCCAATGGCCCAAAGAAGGGAGGATGACTATGGTGGCGGTGGTATTTATCATCATGGCGTGTGTTTTTCTGTGGGACATTATCTTGGGTTGCTTTCATCAAATGATGGGGCCTCGCCGTTGGCCGACTTGCAAGCGTCACTCGCAACAGGTGTTGCACGGCTGCCTGGTGCTGAGCAAAAGCTCCGTCTGCTCCGTCCATCTCGCTAATAAAGCAGTTAGTCACTCACCATCATTATAGATAATTAAGCCATGTAGACTGCCATAAATAGAGTGGTAATGCTTGAATTTCTTAGGTATGAAATGAATCCAATAACTAAATAATGAAGGGCAGACCGAGAGACAGTCATTTTGTACAATTTTACTGGTTTTTATCCTCTTCATTCAATAACAATCATGCTCATTAAATCATCCCCATGTCAATTTCCTCATCAGGCATGGCAAAATCAATGTCAATTTTATAGACGAGATATTTAATCAGTCATTCAAATGATGATCAAGTGACCCTAATAAAACTGCTTAATTAAATTCATGCACAAGTGACTCCAATTTCAATTTCATACATTTGACCCTGAATTAAACATGCATTCATTCATTCATGCATATTTTTGTTTGTATTGACAATTTGTCCGTTTTTATCTTTTTTTGTAAATTTGACACTTTTTATGTCACCAAAAAAAAACATTCAGACCAATTTTAGATTAAAAAAAAGTCACTCTTTGAAAAGTGATGAAGCCGAATAGAATAGATAAAATTGGAAAAGGTTGTGTAGAATTGCTGGCATTATCATTACATAACGTGCCTATCCAGACGAAGCCAAGGGTCAGAGGTCATTCCCAATGGAGTATAGCGGTAGAAATGATGTGGCACATCATTCTTAACCCTTTATAGGGCAAGTAACTATTTTGGGTAATAAAAAAATAAAAAAAAGAAGACCTGGCCATTGTATTGAATAAAACGCATAGGTATTTAAAACGAAATATGACAAACTGTTCTGTATTCAGGCAAATCATGATTTAAAAGTTCTTGTTGGAAAACTGGGACACCGTGTCATCTGCATTAATGAGGACAAAAACAATCGAAATTGTTAAGAGCACTCATTATAAAAGCCAGCTTTCATGAAGGGGGTGTGGCATGGACATTTTGCTTATCTGGGAATAAAAAGCCACTGTGAAAGCAGAAGCAAGACTGAGAGGGATGGCGGCAATTATTCGCTATTTGCTTCTCCTAGTCAAAAAGAATTTAATGTCGAGTACCATCAGTGGCAGCCAGTGAGCGTATTGAGTGTCCTAAATTGATAACAGAGTTCTGTTTTGAGTGCAGTGTGGCTCGGGGGAATTTAGAGTGGATTGACGCCAAAGTCCGCCAGCAAAGTTTTGGTGTGAAACCAAAAAACAGGTCAAAAAAAAAAAACAACAGAAAATTTCCCCCCAAAAATATACATTTTCTTCTGGTCCCAACACTTAGATTATCTGGAAAATGTTCACCATCAAGGTAAAACTGCTCTCATGAGGGGATTCAAGCAATAATACTCCTTCAAACCCACCTCTAGCAACAAACAATTGTCTTTGAAGCTTATCTCTACCAAACATAAGAGCGGTGTCTGTTTGGTGGCTCGCGTCGGCTTTTTCTTTGCAGCCCGGCGAGGACGTGATAGCCTGGCCTGCCGCTAATCGGCCTCTGGGTCTGCACTTCAATTAAGGAAGTCAAGGTTGAGCCGCAATGAGTGGCGTGTGTGTGGGGCGAAATGGTGCTTTTATGCAGATTAGCCGCCACTACCACAATGCCCTCTCTCGCTTCCATTCGCTGGGGACTCGGCCCCACCCTGTCCCCTAAGGAAGCGCGTGTACAGTACTGAGTCTCGCGGGATCCAGAATTGACAATCTGGGCCTCGGCGGCTTAGTTGGAGTCAAAAACATTCTCATTTGCTTACAGTCTTTGGAAGACGGATTACCCGGGATGATACACTATTTCACGTTTTATTTCCGCAATGGGTATTTTTTCCTCTTTTTAAACTGTGAGCGGTAGAAAGTAAATTCAGCCGTGGCTTCCCGAGAGGCCGACGGTGTGCGGTCACCAAAATGAAAAGTCATTGTGGGAACAACAACAAAAAAAGAGGGAGAGATGAATGAGAAAGTTGGCGTGTTAATGAGGCAGCACTAATCGAGGCCACGTTTGGTCGCAATGGTTCAAAGCTTTCACGACGTCACCGCGGGATGCCAACTAAAGAGACAAGCGCTACCACTTGAACATTTTAATTGGGTTTTTAGCCAAATGGCACTTAAACGAGATGGTGGCGGGGTGCCGAAAATAGCCATTTAAGACAATTAGGAGTATCATTTCAAAAAATGTCAAAAAGCTGTGGTATCCTGTGACAAATTGTTGACATGAAAATCATTGCTATTGAGTTTTTAAAACACACTTAATTGAATGGCTGTAAAACATCTGTTAAATGGTCCTAAATTACCGTGAAATGGCCTCAAGTTTGCCTTGCGTTATACGATAAAACTAAAATAAAACAACTTTAAGCGCAGAGGAACTATTTTCACTATAAGTACAGTATATAAAGTAGTTACATTTTTCAACATATACATTATATTTACACATTAATACATTACAGTCTTTTCACATGCGTATAGCTGTAATATTTAATAAATATACACTTTTTGATAATTGTACGTGTGTACTTGTATTTCTGTAGAGGCTCGAAAACATGTATTGTGGTAGTTATACTTATAATGAACTTATATTAGTTATACTTCATGTATTTTTGTTTGTGGTGGTCATATCTGGTTTACATTAACAGTGATATTCGAGGGATTACTATATACCTATACTATACTATACTATACATACATATACTTTTATTTTTACACTAACGCCGTAAAACCAGAAAATGTGAGTATGACTGTTCAATTCATTTTGACAGGGATATAGCGCCATCAATGGCAACCCGTCTTTTAACTTCTTTGGCCAAAGATATAAACTAGCCTGTCCCACATGAGCTTTAATTTCCATATAAATGGCCCACAAACCAAAGTGGGTTGGACAGCCATGTTCTCCAACTATGAAGAGTGTGTCGCCGCTTTCAACTGGTTCCAAAAGTCACGTTGGACGCGAAGCGTTTTTTCTTGATGCCGAGGGCATCAATGAATACATATTAAGAATAGGGCCATTTTTAATGTCAGAGATGACAGCATCAACATTGCACTTTTCATTGTATCTGATGACATTTCATTGACATTAGGTCCAGCATGCAAATTGTGGCTGTGCCAAATCAGCAGCATGGAGGCATTTGGGTTAAATTTTCAACCAAAAAAAAAAAAGAAATAGAGTGAAATCTTCAAAAAACTAAAGCATTTTATTAAATATGCAACATCTAAATGCAACAAGTATTGTGACACATAACTTTATGATCAAATACAATCAAAAGCCTTCATTGTCAATATACACAGCTGCTTATAACAAAATTGTTGATGCTACTCCACAAAGTGTGTTTTCCCATTAAAAACATGTATAAGTAATATAAAAATGTAAAAAGTCGTGTCTGGGCAAGGTAAATTCTCAAATTCTAAAATATTGCTCACTATTCTAATTTATAATATAAATGGATTCCCTTTGAAATGAATTAAATATCATTTTTATTAAAGACAACAACAAAAATCTGAAATAAAATGTAAAAACTGTCTTTAAATATCCTAAAAATATTGTTTTTAAAAAGCCATTGCTTCGAAAAAGTGAGCCAAAAAGGTCCCTGCAGTTTGGAAGTTGTTTTGGAAACATAACGCATTATGGTTGAGTAGTCCACATCCAGCTTTAGGCTTTGCCATGAGCTCCATGCTGCTTCACCACAGAAAGTCTTCTCGGCTCACATTCAGTAGCCGCAAGCATCACAATACAACAATGAGTACAAAAAACAAGCGTGTTGATTAGAATTTTCCTCCTAGCCAGCAGGTGAACAATTTGACCCAGCAAAAAGCAGCAGGATAACTATTGTTCGCCATCCTCGCACTTCCTCGTAAATGATACTAGGGGCCTGCTTGGAAAGGCCACCCCCCCTCCTTGTTGTGCAGTCTGACTCACTACTTTTTGGTTTGTATGGGTATTTTTTGTGTGTTTTTTTTGTGCGATTCCCAAACAAAAGTACATCACGACGCCCATGCACCGTTTCCGTCGATTATTTCCTGGCAGATTGGAATGAACCGTCTGCGGGTGATTTTATAAGTCTATAAAAGCAAACTACCCAAACAAATCACTTTCTGAGAAAACAACACATAGCCAGCAACTAACCTAGGTGTTTATTTTTACTGCACGGGTGTCCAAACCCGTCTTTCGTGGACTACCTGCAACCTGCTGCCAATGTTTTATTGGTTGATTCTTTAATACAGTGGTACCTCGAGTTAAGAGCTTAATTCATTACAGAACTGAGCTTGTATGTCGCTACTCTCGTAATTCGAAGGAACGTTTCCCTTTGAAATGAACTAAAAACAAATGAATTTGTTCCAACACCAAAAACAGGATATTGGATTGGAAAAACATGTTTTATTTCTTCAAATTTGCAATCTATTAACAATATAACACATAACTAGTGTTTTAATATTGCTAAAATGTGTTTAATAGTACTAAAATGAGAGGGATGGACAGAGAGGGGGCGGGGGGGGGGGGGCAGATATCTATTATACATGAAAGTGATGCGGCAAAAAAGACAGTGTGCTAAAATCTTAAACAGCCTCTCATATCTTGGCCACCTGGCTTTCTCGTATCTCTAAATTTGTCTCGTAAATAGAGATAATTATTTCCTGGAAATTTTACTGGTATCTGGAATTGCTCGTATGTCGGGGTACCAGCGTATTGTCCAAATTCTGTTCCATTTCTCAGCTTTAATACGAGTTGGAGGTAGTCATATAAACAGAGCCATTTCCTGTGGCACACCTGACCATCACTCACAGCACACCATGATGTCACAACGCAGTGGTTGGGAAACTCTAAACACTGTGCTGAGGTTTTTTTTTTTATGGGGTCTATGAGACAGACTGCTGAGGTTCTGGCAGATTGATCACTGAAACAGTGTCTCCAACTAACAGCAAAACTCCCACTGGAGACATCTGCTGGCCTTTCATTCTTCTCCACGTTTGTTTGTGGCAAGGCGACAACATATGGGATCAAATGACTTGTCATGGTGACTGTTTCTTTCAAAAAAATGAGCAAAAAAGATGCAGACTCAATAGCCAGGGAGCCAATAGAAATGACTGACAAAATGTAAATATAGGGGGAAAGGAATCCTAACTCCTAATCTCTTTCTGATTAAAATATTTTAACCCTTAAACTCACTTGTTCTAATTGTCTTTTTGGAAAAAATTGCTCATTAACAGTGGCTTCTCAACATTGATTGGAAATGACCGACCGGGCCAAATGGATAAAAATGTTTGGAATAACTCTGCAGATGAAAATTATCGTGTCTCATTAACATGCATTCAAATCTTTTATTCATTAATAGCAGTGAGACCAATCAAAAATTGGAATTGGGATTTGATTTAAGTCCATGGCAAGCGTTTTGAAGCATTTCTTTGTTATTTTTATATGCTATGCTTCTTCTGAAGTTGTTGTAATTTGGGCAGATTATTGTATCATGGAACAAAATGTATATTGAAGCATTTGTAGGTAGAGGTATCACTGTACTTTGTTTTTAAAGTTTTGATAGTGACCATTCACCAGCCCATTTTAAATGAATTGAAAGTCTGTGACTGTCAATGGCAGCCAATGATTTAAATTTGAAGTGTAACTTAAAGATAGCTTGTTGTGTGTCCATTCGCATTTTTTTTTTTAGGGCTGGTGATTGCACAACGCAACAAAGAAGCCCAATCATGGGCTGGGTCAGGGACGGGGGGGGCAATCAAGTGATTGAAGAGGGAGCCCTGGAAAATGGTGGGATGGAGGGTGCAGTCACTTCATGTACTCTTCAATGCGTTCCTCCAAAATGGCCTTTTTGAAATTGTCGGACGAATTAAGGACATTTCTCCGCTTTGTGTGGTGGCGGCCTTGGGGAGAGAAAAAAAAACAAAACAAAACAAAACGTCCAATGCTGTTTTCAGACAGTCGCCAAGCGGTGCACTCAAAAGAGGCGGTAGAGAATTAAATAACAAGAACTCTGTGACACTGGCGGCAGCTGTTGGATAACAACCTGTCAATTTTACCCCTGCTGGCAATATTTGAATATTCTTAAGTGTCATTAAAGTAACACCGAAACAAACAGCAAGTCGTCATGTACAAACATGGTGAAAGCCAAACAAAACAGGCACAAGTGACCTAGAGCAACTCCTCCTTCCGAAGACCAGTGATTGACAATGTAAGGAACCCTGACCGCTTCATTGTTTATTTACAATCTGTGCATGTTTCTTTTTTTTTCTTTCTTTTCGTGGCTTTCAATTTGCTCCTCTGGCCTATCAAGCTATAACTCTCACCACGACCTCCAACCCACAGCTTGTTCCTGTCACGGGCAACCACGACGTGATAAACTGCTTCAATTTGATGCATAAAATTGCCTGTGACTTAAAGAGAAATATAGGCCTTATATGGCACCCAGTACTACAACATTAGTTTGTTTTTTTTTAAACCGTTGACGATACTTATAGGCCTACTTTTATGAGTAAATGATATAATCTTGTCAGACTATTTAAAATTATCAAGAATCATCCGTAAATATTAAAATTGTAAATCATTTATATAACGTTGCTATCAGCTTTTTTAAAAAAATGGTTTCACAGTATTGAAAGAAGTACAGGTCGTATCCCTCAATAGAAGCAGGTTATGTAGACAATTTTTTATTTATTTTAATGTTCTATTTTGGTACAGAATACATATTCATCATTTACCCATTAAATGATTGAATTGCCTGAGGAAAAGAACCCAACTAAAACTGTAGAGTAAATTAGAGATCATGTACAGCAAAATCCTATCCAACTGTATAATGGGATTAACTTTTTTTGTGCTTTTTTTGGGTGTATTTTACTCGGAAAAGGACTTTGGGTAGTGTCTCAGTAAAGTCCAATCTTTCGAATTCAGTAGAATAGCCCCCCCATGTGATCTGGGGCCATGATTGGGACATACTTGGTTGAATACCCAAGTAGAAGATGAACAAAGTATGACCTCCACTGCTTGAAACCAATATGGCTGACCTCCTGTTCAATTTCACTCATGGATTCTTCAGACTTATTCAAGCATCCTGTTATGAAAGATGTGTCCACCCAATTTTATTTCACTGGGTTCCTTTCGAGCTCTGCAATTTGACATAAATTGTCTGCTTCAAACCAATATGCCTCACTTAATATTAGATTTTCCGCATTGGTTCGAGAGACTTTTTTTTGGTGTATGATTGACATTTCCATCAAATTTCATGTCACTGGGTAAAACTGGGAGCCATAGGTTACCCCTGCTATGGATGCTTGTTTGTCACTCCTACAACCCTATGGAAGATGAATTAATGACTGAATGAATGGGTGAAAATGGTATTGTGTTTTTCCATAGGCCTCTTTTGATTCAGAAAAAAAAATGAAACACACTGCAAATGAGCACTATCATTAGTTGTTGCTCTAAATAAAAAGAAACCTCCAGTAATCACAGGACAGCACACGTGATTGTCTTGGACTAGGCTTCATTAGAGTGTTGATTACTGAGATTTGCTGCACACGATGGCTGCAGCAAATTGTGGAAAACACAGTTCAATTGTTTGTCCACAGCACAAATAATGAAAAAGACGGCATTCCAAAGTAATTGCAAAGCAGCCAGTGAAAAATAATAAACAAACACGAATTAGAATGCACCCATCATGCAATGTGTAAGGAATAATTATAATACGTAAAGCATATTTTCTAAGGGTTCCATAAAAAGGAGTTTTTTTTTTTTTTGGACTATTAGGCGTACTAGATTATAAGGCACATTAGTGGATTAATATGCTGACTTTGGACTTTTTTTCCTTATCTTTTGACATGGAAATGATTGTTAGATATGTTATATTTTTTTTATTTATAATTTAATCACCTTAAAATACTCTAGCCTTGGATGCACAAGACTGTGAAAAACAGGGTGTGTGAGGATAATATGATTTCCATTCATTTTCTCCTAGTGGTATCAATAGGAGAGATGTTTTACTGTTCTACCCGGCGATAGGAAGCAAAAATCAGTCAAGTCATATCTGACAGCGGTGTATTGATCTCCAGTGAGAAACCAAAGGGTGCGTAAATAATTCTCCTTGCAATCGGTCCCTATCGTGCCGGAACATCTTAAATCCGTGAATTGGCAGGCGCCCTGAACGAATGAGATATGTGACGTGCGACCATTCGTGAATTTACATGTCGTGGCCCGAAAAACAGTTCTTGATCTCTCTGTGACCTTTCGTTTCTTTCATTTAGCCTGTAATCTGAGACTTTTTTTTAAAATACAGTTTATATGTACAAATTGTACGATTAATTCCGTCACAAAATGCTTGAAGGTGATCTTCATGCGAGTGACGTTAAATCACAGCCGACAGACAGCTTGACTGAGCGACATCTGTCAGCAGACATCTTTACGCTGCTGTTGAATTACCTCGCAGTGTCATGGTAGATTGAGACAGCCTGATTTCTTGGATTGAAATATGGCCATTTGACCCTTAATGGTTTATTTATTATATATTTGATGAACTCATTTCATAAACAGTTCCACGGTCCAGAAAATGAACGAAGGACAGTTAGATGACCAATCATTGAATTGGCCCAAGGTATTCACCACAGCATTTGTGAATTCATGGAAATTGTCGGCAAGCACCTTGAAAATAAGCATGCAATGTAACAAATAGAGTGTCCAGAAAATAGACCACACTTGGCTTCATTTTCCACATGACCCCCTCTGCCCCCAGTTCCAATCTTCCACAGCAGCCCTTTATCTCCTCCTGGGCTCAAATTAGATCAAATCCAGCCCAATGTGACGACCTAGTTGACGAGTGTACAAAACGAGGGCCGGCACAACCGTCGGCTGGACTCGGGCACTTCCTGGCAACCAACAAGATTAGTTGTTCTGTTTCCCCTTTGGGAAGATCCAGCGTGAGGCCAGATAGAGTAATTCACTTAGGGAGACGTAATGGTCGCATGTGGCCAGACCCAACGTTCAAATCATAAAAAAAAACTGTGGTTTCAAACACACCAGTCCTGGGAATACTTTTCCGCGACACTATATTACGGATGAGATTTAAAAAACAGCCTTACGCCCGTTAGGATTTCAAGGCATTTAGCAAGGTTTTCCAGGCGTAAAGTGTCTCAGTGTGTCGTCCGTGCCTGCCGGGGGGAAGAAGACAAAATCCCATAATGGACAATAACGTGCAATGATGATGATGATGGCCAGATAAGCTGCCAAAGCAGGGACGCGGATGGGATTACTGTCAGAAGTAGAACGGCCGCTGTGCAAAATCATCATGCGTGACGGAAAAAAAAAAACATGTCAGTGGGAAACAACGCTTCCATCAAAGAAAGCCCAAAACACATTTAGATTTTATGGCAGTTTTACGACTAACGCAGGTTAGCACTTACAAGTGTGAAAAACGTGTGTTTAAAGGTTGGGCTTAGGTTTCAAAACAAAGGCTATCCCTTTCATGCATAAATTATTCATTCATTCAATTTCTCGACTGTTTATACTCACAGATTTTTTAATCTTTACACAGCACTTCATTATCTAATTGTTAGCCTTTGACAGTTATAGAAATTAAATCTATTTCTCCATCTCAGGCTATAAAAATACTAAGTTCACATAGATTGGACTTTTGTCACTTGTATTTTTTTTTGTCTTTCCTTAAATGGCTGATCAATATTAATCTATTGAGTCATTGATTTAATTCATAGAAAAAGTGGAAATCTATTTTTGCCGAAAATAAAAAAAATACGAGTCACTCAATCCTCCTATCTTGTGAAAGAATAGTGTCTGTATTATATCTCTTCTTGCTTAAATACTTATATCTGCTGTCCATTACAAAATCTCTGGCCATTTTTCTCACCTATCTCAAACTTAGTCTCTAAGCTCATTGTCTGCTAATGACTCACAAGTCAAGTTTGTCATTTGTATTAGACTACTTGGACGTCTACTCCCAAATTGTTTTGGCCTTTAATTTTGCGCCACGTGCGGATAGAAAAGACGCAGCGTAAATAGTCGTTGCCTGCGTGTTCGGACGTTGACGTGATCTTAATATCAATTGAGTGGATGCGCTACGTGTCGCCATGCCACTTGTTATGTGTTGCGCCCCATGCAGAAGTGTCAACCACCTTGAACCCGCTTCAGCAATGCATCGCAAATGCCGTTAAATGCCCTTCTAACAAGCACACATACACATACACACACACACACAAAGCATCTCTTATCCCGCCTCACATGCTCAAGGTCCACTTGTTGTCATTTAATACACTTTATGGATCTTCTTCAGTTGTCATGGCGACACCTTTAGAGTCAGGCGATTCACACGGCGCACTTTTTAGAAGCTCTCCCTCTGTCGGGGCTTCTATGACGACCGAGAAACCGCACGGGAAAGGTGTTTTCGACCCGTTTTGATTGTTTGCCGGATTTCTTTGCAGTCTCGTATTCGTTAAAAATAGGTGCCGATCAATCAGATATTGGGAGAAGCTACTACTTTTTCTCATCAGGTATTTTAGTGGACCATGCGGATATACCGTATTTTCCGTGATAATAAGTAGCAGTGGTAGTCGTAGTAGTAGTAGTGGTTGTAGTAGTAGTAGTACTGGTAGTAGTGGTTGTAGTAGTAGTACTGGTAGTATTGGTAGTAGCAGTAGTAATAGTAATAGTAGTACTAGTAGTCGTAGTAGTAGTGGTAGTGGTAGTAGTACCCTGAATTGACGGCCAATCGCAGTATACGAGGAAACAACTAGGACAACCAGGCAATTGCCTGGCATGCCACCAGTAGGCAAGGGAGTAAAATATATGTTTTTTTTTTTTAAATTGGTACAACATTGCCATCTTCTTTTTCGAGGTGATTACACCAAACACATCATTTCTTTTTGTTCCACTCCTGTAGCTATTTTGCGGTCCGTTTTGGCGCATTTCCACTCCGTGTCGAAAGCTTTTCTAACATTTGTGATATTTTTAGAAGCATTTGAGGCGATAAAGCACTCGTTCAACTCTGTGTTAACAACGGCTGATGACTCACAATCACACCTGCGTGAAAAGCAGCCTGCAATCGACACATCGACTGCACACCTGAAGAGCTGTAAAAGTTCATTTGTGCCATACGTTGTTACTAAACAAACTAATGCAATTTCAGATACCCTTGTTTTCTTCTATTTTGGATATGTCTCCATCCATTGATAATACCATATACATTTTTTTGCTGCAGGCCACTTAAAGAGAAAGGTTCACTAATCCAGGTAGTATTAGATAGACACAGAGGCTAATGTCGTAGATTAACAAGCGTTCCATCCTGCTTTATTAAAAGGGGAGATGTAAATTAATCTCTTGGGATGCTATCCCAAACGCGTCTGATTCTACACAGCAAATGAAGTTATGTGGAAATAAAGATCTAAGGATTTTATGAACTCTCATTTACCGCCTTAGTCCATATGTCCTTTGTGTGACTTTGGTTGTCAGGCTACTTTGTTAGATGCAAATCAGTGGAGAGTAGATGCCAAAAAAAATGGGTGTAAAAAGACACTTGTTCTCATTTTAGTTATGTTAGAATTAAATTGCAAAGAATGGCATCCTAACACTTTCAGGGACAGTGGTCGCTACCCTTAATAGTTATTTAGAAGTTGACGCTTGAAACCTTTTGAACCAAAATTTGCCCTGCCCCTTCAATGAATTAAATGACTATATTATGGTTCTAAAATATAAGTCATAATTTACATATGAAAGAGTTCATACTTGAAAAATTTGGATTAGAATTGATGGGAATCAGTTGTAATTGAACAGAATGGCATTGTAAAATATATATATTTATATAGAACTGTTTGAATCGCAATTTCTATTTGGGAAAGTTAATTCTGGTTGCAGTAAATGATGAAAGTTAAATTGACTGAATGGTTCCACATGGTTTGTTATAGGACTCCATCTCATGGCATTTACACTCAATCGGGTTGTATTGGAAACAGTTTAAATTGAATCACATTTCGCATTGGTATCGGTATGTTGATATCACAACTTCCAAAAAAATTTCATCATATGGTAATTTGAGTCAATCTCATCGTAAATTGTCTAAACGGGACGTGGAAATTCAATTCCATCTGAACTCATCCCAGCTTGATCTAACTGTATCGGTGACACAAAATGTTGTTAAAATACCTAGTTTGAAATTGGGGGAGTAACATAATACTGTGTGTCACCTTCACGATAAAGAAATGTGACTGCAAACAATGCCAATTATTTTTGATTTGCTCTCCTTAACCCTTAATTTGGAATAATGATGAGCTTGGTTGGGGCATTTGGAAAGGGTCAGAAAAATCAGCCATTTATTTTTGATCAGTATGCAAATGCGTAAATCATTTCTGCCGCCGTGATGGGAAGGAATCGCTTCTGTCAAGCGGGCTGCCTTCTTTCTATTTGGCCCCTCAATAGAAGCCCCCCGAGGTCAGCCGCAGATTGTTGTGTCAAGTGTCTGTGTCTGGCTGTTGAACAAATTCCAAAACAACTCGCTTTCGCTAGCCGACTGAAATCATCTCTTTGGTAATAAGCAAAACAAACAACACTTTTTTTTCCCCCGTTGAACAGAATGTGACATCCCACTCTAATGAGAAGGAAGTAATAGGATGGCACGGCAAAGCACACTGGAAAATTGCTCATTGGAGCTTGGCACGGACAAGTAAATGATCACTGAGACACTTTTTTTTCTTACAACCACATGTTTCCAACCAAAGAGTGTCTGTTTGCTTGTACGTATTAAAAAAAAAACTACCTATACCTTGCTACCATTGACAGCAGTAGATGTCTAATCCACTGCCATATATAACCCAGAACTGTATAGCCATTGGAACGACTACTTTTCCGTCTAATTTGTAACAAGACATCTAAAGGCAAAGCAGGCAAAGTTTAAGCATCTGCTGACATTGTCCTCCAGGACCAAAACTGTTAAGCTAAATCAGGAAAACGTTGCTGAAGTGGCACGTAAATGCCATTAAAACACAATCGGCAGAGTGCAGGAATTGACTGGGACTTGCTTATTCCTGCAATAATGCAAGACTCCCTCCTCTCTTCAACGTCTCACATCCTATAATTACCCCAAGCATGACCATATATAGAAAGTTGGCAAATTGACCAAGGAAATTTGATTGTTTTTTAGGATATCGTACAGGTATTGCTGAAAAACAATGTATCTTAAAGGGAAATGATTTTTGCTGTAGAATGATGGTTTTTTTTTATGTCTTTGGAATTGGAAGAAATTGAAGGCAAAATTTGATAAAAATGATGGGTTTTTCTTCTTCTTCTCTTGACTTCTAGCTACTCTTGGAACTTTGGACTTCAGCTTGCTGTACGACCAAGAGAACAATGCTCTTCACTGCACCATTAACAAAGCCAAGGTAATCATTATTCCACTCCAGTAGCTACTGTAATTACAGTCAAACTGACATCCTTTTGTCTATCTCAATTTTGAAAGGGAAAAAAAAATCTATCCCAGGTTTGTTAAAAGTATCTCATCGTAGTTCCTTGCAATAGTATGGAAACTTTATTCTTTTTTTTTTTTGCTACTTTTGCACCCATACACTTGGTATCGAACTAAAATGATTCAGACGAAGTATTCTGCTGGCATTTTAGCAAAATGAGTTAAATAAAAATCATAATGTCTGTAAATAAGTGTAAATCTAGATTGACCTTTAGTGTATGAGGAATTTTATGGGGGCGCTTGAACTTGAGACTATAGACAGCTGCCTAATGCTGCCTCACGGTGACATGAGACCACCACCGTCAAATGAGGACTATGGCCTGACTTGATGTTTATATGCCACTTAATTGATCTGGTGGCCCACACGGTCACTGGGCTTGCGTAAGAATTAGCACATATTTTACATACTAATGCATCAAAGGCACAAAATGGCACTTATGCGCCTTGCCTTGATTAAAGCAATTACCACTCATGCCTTTGCCACTGCTTTTTCCTTCGCAAGACAAATGAGGTTATTTCCACTCCCCCGTCTATCTTTGAGTGCTCCACAGAGTAAAAATGACTGGTACCTCGGCGACATACACACAACGCCTCCGTAAGGCTTCCTCGCTCTGTTCTTGTTGCTCTAATTGAATCAGCACCAAATCGAAGCGGTTTGTTTGGTCAAGCGGGTTCCGTAGGAAATGAAATCGAGTTGTTGTGTTTTTTTCGCACTTCTCATTCGTAAACTTTGAGTTTGGTGTTTTACCAGGAGTCAGGTCAAAAGCAGCGATAGGAAAGAAGATGTTTTTTATGTCAGCTTTCTACATGTTTCCTATAATGGAGGTTCAACTCGGGAATTGAACGTAGGCACAAAAGTTAAGTCCATGGTCAGTACCTATTATTACAATTTTTTTTACTGGGGCACTTTTGGAAACACCAGGGCTATTAACCCCATCCCATTTCATTCTTAACTATGTCATTTGTCACTGCAGTTAAAAAAAAAACCCAATTCATTGGCCAAGCATCATTTGTCACTTGGTCAAAGCAATCTTCAGTAAAATGTTAGGATCGAAACAACAGAATAGACTGCCTACTGCTCCTTTCCCACTGCTCAATTCACTCAGTCAGGCGGAGAAAAAAAATAGAGGATAAAATGGGCAGTGTTTGTAATGTAACAATTTCCTATACGACACATTTGAACCAATTTACCAAGTAATTGAATTTCTTGGAAAAACAACTAAAACCCTGGTGGCCACAGTAATGAAACTAAACAGAAGACAAACCCGCCATCCACGCATGACGTTACTCGGTAGCAACTCTGACTTTTTGGTCAACTGCAAAATAGAATGAAAACTGTTTTTTTTTTTAACATAACAAGGGACTATGGCTTTGAGTGAATGTTTATGTTTCATTTTCAATTTCACTTATTAGCAGTAGACACTAGTAATCTATTTGGTGTTTGAATCACAATTGAATGGAAAAGTTGTTTCTTTATGTTGTCGCTTTCTCTTTCTCATAATTCTGTTGTCTTCCTCCCAACTCATTTTTTCTTTGCATGCCTTCATCTGCATGTTGCCGTTTTATATGCACACACACACACACTCACACTCACACACACCTACACACACACACACATCCATCCGCAACAGCTTCCTGTTCCCAGGTACAAAAAGGTAAGCCTGTGAGATAAGCAAGCTCCAATCCTTGATTCAATCATTATGCCTTATCTACGCAACCGCCCGTGAACCCTGATTGACATCCCACCCCTGAACCCCCCCCCCCCAAAAAAAAAAAAACCCTTCTCACTTTCCTCATTGTGATTTCCCACCTTACACCACTGGTGTCAAACTAACAGCCCAGGGGCCAAATGTGGCCCGCCACATGACTTTGTGGGGCCTGCAAAAACAAAAATCCTGTTTCGTGCTAAAATTCAAACGAAGATTATAGATATATAAAGAATATTAATCTTTTTGCCTTTTTTTTTTAGAAAGTCAGCTTGAATCTGACCATTATTACCTGATCATTTCCAGGAAGCCTTTTTCCCCCCTCTTTCTATTGTTATGAATACATTCGAATGACTAAAATCAAAATAATAAATAAATAAAAAGGCTCCTTCACCACCATTACGCTCTGACACCAAACTCACCTGGCGCCATGCACTCCTTCCTGTGTTTCCTGGGCAAAATAAATGAGTCTGCATCAAGCCGTCCCCTTGCGACCCCCCCAAGCCGTAACTCCTCTCTCCCCCCTTGTTGGTGCCGTCACCAGTGATGAGTTGGACCCATCTGCTCGGTTGGCCACATTACCCACCTCCATCACTCGGGGGTCTGACGTGGAGGTGCTCCCCGACAAAATCAACCCTTTGGGCTTGGGTTATTAATCCCTCCATTAACATTGTTCTTTGTATGAAGTCCATTTTTTTTCTCAAGAAGTTAATGATAATTATTCAATGGTATAATGGTGATTAATGTCCAATTCATTAAAACCATAAGTGCTAACAGCGAATGAACATCACTACCAGGACTCCGATTTCAAATGATTTGGACATCTACTAATATACTAAGTATAGTACTACTTAACTCAAAATATCACGATTTTTCTCAAATAACAATGGCCATATTTTCCCAATATGAAAATATTTAAATTTAATGCTCCGATCTGAATTACATTTTTATAGCATCACTTTTGAATAGAGAAAAACGATAAATCAATGCAACTTTTAAAAAAAGGTATAGAAATATATAAGCTCTGATAACATGTTTAGTATTTTAAAATTCAATAGTATTTACAATTCCTTTTCTCCATTTGATAGGAATAGAAGTCCCACTCCTTATAACGGGTTGTACTTAGCTTCAATGGGTTAAACTTGTTTTTTTTTTTTTTTGTTTCTCTATTCCGTTCCTCTAGTTAACCTAAAAATACTAACTCTCCCAGTTCAAATTGATTGGACGTGTGAGTTAAGAATGATTTTTATTGGTGTCACTCACTTGTTAGGCAGAAGCACATAAGCAGATGTTTTTTTTCTTATCGTGCCTTACACGCAAATACGACATTGTGATGCATGTCGTCCATCTGGCTTTTCACCACAGTCGTCCGTCTCTAATGAATCGTTAATTACGATCAATGGAGTCTCCAAAAGAGCGCACCGCTGCAGCTGTCCCTTCAACAGATGGGGACTAAAGTACATACGTACATGGAACAGATGATACTTCTAAAAGTATTTGTCCCCCCGTGTTGGCCACTGCTGTTGTCCATCCAACACCTACGTAATGACTGGATAGACTGGAATGGTGGAAATTCCAATTAGGTTTTTTTTATTTAATTCTCAGCCGTCTCTTTAATACGATGTCCACCAAGTTTTGCCTTAAAACCCTAAAAAATAACACCCACCCCCGGAGAAAACCCATGTAAGCCAGGGGAGAAACATGCTAATTCCCCCCCTATTGAGAATTTTGACCTATAACTGTGAGGCGGAATTATTTTTTTTAATAATTTGGATATTTTTGGGGGTGAAATGCATTTAGCTCTATTTTTAGTGCATTTGAAATACTGTAATAAAAGGAATAGCGCCATCCGTTTCCGCGGAAGTTTGCCGTTTGCTTGGTGGCGTGGCGGTAGGCCCTCCTACCTTCCTTCTGTTCTTGTATGCGCCAATATCCACAGTATTTCATGGGCGCCACACTTGCACTTGGCAGGGGTGCCGTTCCTAAACATTACCGCCGTTGTTTCAGACTCGCTGCCCGTCTAGCATCTTGAAATAGATAAAAGCAGATAAAAAGGAAACAAGAATAAAAAAGGGAAGCCGTAAAAGCTGTTGTGCATATTAAAACAAACGAGCTGCTGCAAAATCATCAAATATTGGCCAGGCGGATGAGTGGTTAGAGCATCGGCATTGCAGTTCTGTGGTCTTGGGTTTGAGTCTAGGTCATTCCACCCTGTGTGGAGTGGGTTTTCTCCAGGTACTCTGGTTTTCTCCCACATTAAAAAAAAAAGACATAGTAGGCCAGATGCCTGAAGTCAGGTGGGATAGGCTTCCGGTGAATAACATCATAAATATACTCTGTGGCCTGCAACAAAAGCTACAAATGTGACACCCTTGAGTTAAGACAACAATTTTGCAGTGTTTTTATACATTTTAATCTTTTTCTTGGGGCAGGGGCTCAAGCCGATGGACCACAATGGGCTTTCCGACCCCTATGTCAAGCTGCACCTGCTACCTGGCGCCAGTAAGGTAAGTTTTGATCATGTTAGCAATGCATTTAACAGAAAAAAACTATTAAACTAACCCAAAAAAAAAACAGTTTGACACCCCTTCATTAATCTTAAGTGGCCAAAAATGAACTGGTCCTTCCCACATGAGCTCTAATGTAACCAAACTGATTTAACACCCCAGCCTTAGAGCAAAGACAAAAGAACATCACGCTGTAATAAATTCAATATACTCGTTTAAATGAAATTTTGTTGGACGATACCGTCTTGGTGTGCGAAGGTCAAGGTGCTCATCTATCTCTGGGGAAAAGAACACCTTGAGTCTCTCAAACACTTCACCCGACAGTCCTTAAGCGGATTGTCGGCAGGACGGCCAAAAAAGTTGCCGCGTGTTGAATTCCGATGCCATTGGCGCTCCACACAGATGTCGAGACTACCAGAACTGCCGGCATTGCGGCCTTTTCCCTTAAAAGATTTTGATGTCATCTTGGCAGCATGTCAATAAAACGCACAACCGAGGAATGAAGCGAGGCAGCTCGTCGATGGCGGCCATTCTGTCCGATACGTCGACCTGTCTGTCCTTCCGTTGGTTTGTCTCTCTAATTTTCTTACAGGCTAATAAACTTCGAACCAAGACCCTGCGTAATACGCTCAACCCCGTCTGGAGTGAGACGTTGACCTACTATGGCATTACCGATGAGGATATGGTCCGAAAAACACTCAGGTACCCCTGATACCTTTTGGGTGGGTCTACTCAATGTTAATGTTGGATTGATGACAAAACTAAATCCTTAAATACTTGTGGGGATAAGTGATGCAGAAAATGAATTAGATTAGATACCGTAAAACGTCTATTTCAACAGCATGTCGTTCTTTTTTTCAAACTCTCCCCGTAGTGCCGTTCAATTAGAGGGTACTGTTCTACTTTTCAATTCTTCCACCAAAGTGCCATTCTATTAGAGGTGCCGTTCAAATAGAGGTGTTGCTCAATTAGAGGTTTTACAGTAACTTTATTCATCCCGTATTCGGCAAATTTCATTGTCACAGTAAATAAACAAGCGTGTTGCTGAAATATATATAAATATACATACACATATACATATATATATATCAATATACATATACATATATAAATATACATACACATATACATATATATATATATCAATATACATATACATATATAAATATACATACACATATACATATATATATAAATATACATATACATACAAATATAAATATACATATACATACATATATATATAAATATACATATACATACAAATATAAATATACATATACATACATATATATATAAATATACATACATATATATAGATACACATGTACACATGAATGAACAAAAGTATATTAAATTAATACAAAGTTGACCAAGAAAAATATGTTCAAAATGAGCCACATTATTGAGTCATCTGACAGGTTGCCGTGGCAACAAAGGCATCATCCAGCGCATGTCGTGTTTGACGTGGCAGGCAACCAACGTTATTATGACTTTATATTAATCTGTACTATAGGACATTTTAATTTGAATGCATTAAGCTGGTATCCCAGGGTTTTACAAAACGTGCAAATCTCATGATAATTAGGTAAAAAAATTAATTCAACGTGAACGACCTCGATGCCGTGTTTGACTCTTTTATTTTCACCACAACAGGATCATTTTAAATGTGTCGGTTGTCATCGAAACAACTTTTAGTTGCCTGAAAAAAATCCAACACTGTACATTACTTATCACAAAGCATTATGTAACCTACTTGATAACCCGATAAAAATAAAGGAGCGCAGAAGTCACACTTTACACCTTGCATAACAACAGTGTTGTTTTTCATCTTTTAAAAAGTTGAAACATTGCTTCTTCTACCACATTTCATTCTCAAAATAGTCTCGCAGCGATATCATTATTTTATCCTCGGATACCTATTGCACATTTTTACATTCAAGTCCATTTGTAACTGGCAACGTGTTGGAATTTAAGGACGTATTCAACTCAGGAAGCGCAAGAGTTTGTTTTCTTTGGACCAGACCAAAATTCAGTGTATATTTTGTGTTTTTTTTCCCGCAAAATTCCTTCGATTTGACAACAAATATCGTTAAATAATTGGGCGAAAACAGTCTGGGTTGGGCAACACTGTAAAAAATGTTCTTCATCATAGGATGAAACATCTCAAACAACATTGATAACAACTTTTTATGTGTCCACCACATTAAAATGAAAATCTTTTTTAACTCATTGGTTGCCATTGACAACAATAAACATCCAATCCATTTGAACCCTAACCCTAAAAAAAAATCAATTAAAAACAAAAACCAAGTGGGTAATAACATTTATTTCATCATTTAGAGAGCAATTAATTAGCCTCCCATGCTTATATTCAAAATGTCGAGCCATTGTTTGGAGAGATTTAAAGATTATGGAGTCACTCATTATATTCAGATAAGATAAGTCCATCTCATTCGGGGTTTCATCATCCAACTGCCTCGTGTTTCTTCTTCTTTTTTTTTCCTGCAGCAAATTGAAAAGAAGAAATAGAATTGTAAAGATCACTGCTGATTTCCAAACAATCATTTAATCCGTACAAGAGCGCAAATAACAAAGCTTTTGATGTGAGCTGTTGAAAATGTACTGTGGTGAATTTATCGTCGGTGTGAGCGGAAACCTTATCGACGCTCTGCAAACAGACGTTTTTTTTCTTTTGTGTGTGTGTGTGTGTGTGTCATCACTGATGAAGCCTTTTCACAATCATCGGTGAGCGAAGAAGCCCTTGCACATTTCCACAGCGCACATCATTTCTCTGGCTAAATTGAATTCAGCAGTACGCGTCCATCCGTGCAGCATAGGCTTGTTTTTTTTTTCTTTTCTCCCCTCCTTTCCCTGTCATTTCATGGTAATGCCGGGGTCACGATACGCCAAGCAAACACTCAGGTGGGCAAAGGCCACACGGCTATGCTGATGGATTACGTGGAGCCAAGTGCTTGAAATGCACATTTATGCCATCATTTGGGTTGTTTTATCTAGACAATGCAGTGTTTTGAATTAAAAAAATGGTCTGATTCCACAATGTTTTCAAAGGAAATTGGATCATTTGGAGGCAGGAAACGGAAGCGCCCCAAACTGCTGTTTTGTTTTTTTTGTAGTCTGTTTATGGCGAGTCCGCAAATTCGAGTCAATGAATCAAATCTTCTGAGTCGACTGTGCTTTTTCGCATAGTTTGCACAAGTTGACAAACTGAATCTGATGAGTTGCTAGCGTGAAATACTTTAGTCTGCAATATTTACCAAGAGCACATTTTTGTAAGTGAGACGAATCATTAGAATCTACAAGACTTTTAATTAGGCCCACAAAATCAGCTATTGGAATCTTTTGAGTCAAAAAACGTGAGCTCATGTGGGCCTAACTATTTTAGATATAATATTTAGTTGTTGTGTTTTTAATATTCAGTTTTTTATAGATCTGAAACAATGTTTATTTTAGCTTTTTTATATATATTTTTTTAGATTTTACAAAATCCTATATGAATTAAAAACAGAAAAAAGATCATTAAAAAATGATAATTATTGATCGAAAAGGGGGAAAATGAGGAAATTTAATATACATATATACTCTTAATTTTAATTTCATCCTAAAACAGAAAGTTGGCACTCATGATTGACTTTTTCGGGCCGCATGAAATGATTCGGCGGGCCAGATTTGGCCCCCAGACCGCCACTTAGATCCCTAAACCTGAGTCAAATCATTGGAGCCTGACTCAAATCAATGAATCCCATAATTCCACTCTACTATCTTTCACATTTCTCTTTAGGATTTCAGTGTGTGATGAGGACAAGTTCCGCCACAACGAGTTCATCGGCGAGACCCGAATCCCCCTCAAAAAACTGAAGCCCAACCAGACCAAGAACTTCAACAACTGCCTGGAAAAACAGCTACCTGTAAGTGGCTGAGGCCATCTTTGGTTTCTGTTCAAAATAAATGTCACTCTCAGTGTACTTTTTATAACTTTTCTAAATATAAAACTATCAAAGTAAAGAAGAAGCTTTGGACTTTGAACCTGAACTAAAAAAGGCTGCCTACTGTGCTTTTTTGGTATTTTTTTTAGGTGTGATTTTGGGAAAATAGAAAGATGCAAAGTCCAACATGAAATCCTTTTACTTTCATTTGTTAAAAACTGGATAGTGGGCCGTATTTGTTCCCGCAAGCTGTAGTTTGAACACCCCTGAATTAGCTCAACTCGTACGTTATGACACTATTTTTATCACAAAGGCCAACATGTGACTAAGACCTCCTGCAAAGCCTATTCAAAGAAAATGTCATTTTCTTTTGAACTTAGACCTTAATGTAAAAAAAGGATGCCCACCTGAGCCCCTTGTTAACAATATCCTTCAAGATATCAAAGATTTTTTTTCAAGCTTGTAAAGGGTGTAAACAAAAAAAAACAAAAAAAATATTGGGGAATTTATTCAGGCTTAAATTATTGGCTTATAAATTCAGCCCAAAGTGTTGCGTTACTAGAGAAGCATTTTTATTTTGGTCCAATTTTACGACAAATCATCCGTTGAGTCACTGAACTGGAATTTCTAAATCCATTAGATGTCACAAAACACCTACATTTTACTGTATTTTTTTTTCCGGCTTTTAAACACCAGAAAATTGTCATTGTTTTTCAAGAAAGAATTTTCATTTTCAATATATGAAGTATATTACAGAAAAGTCTATTCAGGTGGGAAATTGTCTCCACAACATCAGAAAAAAATATTCAAAATAAGGAAATAAAACATATTGTAAGTAAAAATGCTATTTTTCAGACACAGCACTCCTGTTATGTCACTCTTTAGTGAAAATTGATGTTATCTCATATGATTGTTTTTCTCATTTTGGGCCAAAAATGGGGAAATATGTATTTGGTGTCACTTGGGAATGTCATTTATGAGAGAACAATACAATTTTCTTCCATAATATGTTTCCTTGGCGAAAAACACCCTCCAGGCACCAAGTAATACCTGAAAATGGAAAATGGGGGGTGCTGGTGCCTGGCTGCTGACGGACACTTCACGTATCAATGCTTGGCTGACCATTCCGTTCAATTAATGGATATCCTCCAACAGATGCTAATTGATTTGCATTTAATCATGTCATTTGGTCATTTGTGGAGCATTCTATTAATCCAATGCACAAATCATACTACAAATATGGAAATGTATGTCCTTATTGTGTGGACACTCTAAATTGGCCGCCAATTGAGGATGTACCCCATCTCAGACCCAGCTGGGATAGGCTCCAGCCCCCCTGCGGCCCTTGTGTAGGTAAGCAGTTTGGAAAATTGAAAAAAAAAGGAATTGATGAGCAGACTCTCGAGTGACTTCAACTTGTCAGTTGTTTTTTTTTGCGCCTTCAACTCATTGCCTAACAAATGACACTCGCACAGTGGTCCAAATATATTAATAGGCATCCAATGGAAATGGCCCTGAAATTCAATGGGGAAAACCCACATTTGCACTTTCAAAGAGCCCTTGATAAGCTTGATGTGTGTTTTGTTGTTGTTTTTTTCCTTTTTGAGGCCATGGTGTGCATTTTCCTTCGCTGATACAGCACTTTTTTGGCGACATTTGATTGAAAAGTGTGGTCTGAAGGGACGGCACATTCACACAATCAGCGACTGCAGGGTCGCTTACTGGGAAATTGCATTGTGTGACTTCTGTCGGCCGCAAAGAAGAAAAAAAAGTCTTCCGGTGGACTGAGCAAAGAGATGTGAAGAGCTTTGTTATGCATGTGTGTGTTGGAAAGGCAATTAAAGCTATATTATAAGAAGAGTGCTCTCGAGATGAAGCTAATACACCAGCAACTTCTCACTCAACTTAAAACTCTAAACCCTGATTCTAATTAAGGGTTTGTCCACAATAGTTCTCCCAAAAAATCTCAAATTGAAATTTCAAGGGATTTCTGAAGCTTGGCGCAAGTAAAAAAAAAACATTTTTCTTGGTGTAATTGTGGTTACAGGTGAACAAAACGGAGGACAAGTCCCTGGAGGAGCGAGGGCGCATCATGATCTCCCTGAAATATAACACCCTCAAGTCTTGCCTGGTGGTGGGCATCATACGCTGTGCCCATCTGGCTGCCATGGATGCCAATGGCTTCTCAGACCCTTACGTCAAAACGTACGTACAAAATACTTGATCAAATACTTGCCTGAATGCACTCTTTTTGAAGGGAACTACACAGTCACCTCTAGAGCCAGCCCTTGTTGATGTGTTGGATTTTTTTTTTGAACAAAATCTTGCAGTAGAGGAGGAGCTATGTGATGGAAGGTTTTGTAAACAAAGATGGCATCTGCATATTTAACGGTATTGTTCCAGTTCAGACTTTATTTTTTATATATATATCTGACGGTGGTGGTGCATTTTTGTTTTTTTTTTGTCCAATACTTTAAGATTATACATATAAATGGTTTCAATTGACTTTAGTGTTGTCTTGATGACCAACTTTTTAGGCATAAAGTCATGTATGATATGATTATGGTATATTTCCAATCCATTTCCCAGTCAAAATAGACAGTCAAAAAAAACAATGAGTCTTCCCCACAAAGTTAAACGTTTCTGCAAAAAAAAATAATATTTCAGGAGCCGAATTTACAAAACTGTTGAGTTATACATTTAATTCAGATTGACACCAGAGTCCATTGTCCCTATTTTACAATACATACGCTTCTCTCATAGAAACTTCTTGCGCGTGACTCATGTTTCTCCAAAAAAAATTGCCATATTGGGCAAGCGGGAACCAGTTATAATACATTGTAATCATCTCTCCTCAGGTCCAACTGGCCTCTGATTACATCAAGCGGTATAAAAGCCACAATTTGAAGGAGAGTTCTTTTTGTCTCTCCCACTTGAGAGTTTGCCTGCTCCTTTCATCCGGCCGACAATTAATTTTCAAGGAACAAAAGCAAAAGGAATCATCCCTTTTGGGGATTTTTTTTGGGGGGGGGGGGGGGAATTAGAAGGGCAATGTCCGTTGTCTCGTGGGCTTTTGGGGTCCTTCGTTGGGTACCGGCGGCTGAATAATTACGTCCGCTGTAACATTTTGCGTTACCTTGGAAAATTGAAAGTGAAATGGCTGTGTGGAAAAAAAAATGTGGTTGCTGAGAGTGATGAAAATGCACAAATTATGAGAGAAGGCGCAGTTATTTTTTTTTTATCAAGGTTGCAATAAAAGGAAAAAAAAGGCACTGATTTGAATTGAGTTATGCTTTGCCCTCATTGAATTGGATTTTCTTTTTAGAAAATTTTAGATCCGTTGTTTTGATAGCAGACGGCCTGCCGGGTGGTGGTTAGCGCGTTGGCCTCGCAGTTCTAGGGCGCTGGGTTCAAATCCAATTTAAATTGCTCCTAGGTATGAGTGTGAATGGTTGTTTGTTTCATCGTGCCCTGCGATTGGTTGGCTACCTCTTCAGGGTGGAGTCATCTTGAATAGGCTCCAGAACCCTCTGCGATTCTAGTGAGGATAAAGCGGTTCAGACAATGAGATGAGATTTCAAAAAACTTTTTATATATGTATTTTTTGGTTAAAATTTGGTAATGTATCAAGTTTGCTTCCATTGCAAAATGACATGTTGATGGAAATCAAACCCCTTTTTTTTGTTATCATAAATCAACGCTCGTGTGTAATTAAGTCAGTGCGCATGTGGTGTGAATGGCAGACTCCACGCTCCCTCTAGTGGACAACTTTGTAATAACATGATGTTGTTGCGCTCTGCATCAGGTACCTGAAGCCCGACGAGAACAAAAAGTCCAAGCACAAAACGGCGGTCAAGAAGAAGACCCTCAATCCCGAGTTTAACGAGGTAACAAACATTTTTGCAGGGGGGTGCAGGTAGGATGCCCCCCAACCTCTGCATGCCCACTCAAAGGCCAGCACCTTGACATTTGATTTGACATTTTTCCTTGGTAGATTCCGCCATCACCTCTTGGCCTTTAGTTCCAACACAAACATCTGTTTTAGCTTTGATATTAAGACACTCTAGCAAGTATGACTTTTAGGAACTCATGAATATGTTTTTTTTTTCCAAATGAAAATGCTCAAAGATGAACCCGATACACCTATGTACCTTGCACCTTAAAAGTATCGGGATTTAATCTAAATAACGCATCGGTTGCCATTCAAGGTGAAAGTTGAACCAGAGTTGAACTAAAAGTAAACCGTTTTATTTTCTTGTACTATTATTTAGTTCATGTTTGTATCATTGTTTCATGAACTCTTCATCTTGATCTTGGACTAACAACTGAACCACTCTTTTGCAGGAGTTTTGCTACGACATCAAATACGCAGACCTTACAAAGAAAACCCTTGAAGTGACCGTGTGGGACTACGATATTGGGAAATCCAATGATTTCATCGGTAAGTTTGGGGGAGGGTTGGGTTTCTGGAAAGATCTTCCTGACTCCATTCCCCATCCATCTCCAGGCGGTGTCTCTTTGGGCATCAACGCCAACGGTGAGCGTCTCAAGCACTGGTTTGATTGCCTCAAGAACAAGGACAAGAAAATCGAACGCTGGCACACGCTAACCAACGAATTACCCGGCTCACTAAATGACTAAAATCCCACATGACAGACATCGGACCTGAATAATTTCCACCAACCTGGAAAGTGGAGGTAGCACAAGAATACATACAACAAGGCTATCTATACACAGCAAAGAGCAGAATAAACATAGTATTTCTCTTTATAAAGCACTGTGCAATGGGTTCAAAGATGAAATCCATCTTGAAATATTCTGGTTTTAAAGATGGCATCAAAGTCAAGACTGGAATTGTAAATTATAAAGATATATACTACAATTATACCCATAACTGAATGGAGAAAATAGTACCATTTTCAATCTGGCTCTGGTGATTAAAATTGACAAGTATTTTCTCACTCAAACCAACAACAAAAAAATGCCATTTGTTTTCCACATGACAAAGTTCTTTACGCAGATATACTAACAATTGACAATTTTCTGGTTTTGGAGGGTAAAAGCATGTTCATAAGGCAATTCTGCAATGTTGTAACTAGGGTTTTTAACACTTGGGATGCACTTATACGAGGACTTTAGATCTTTTTTTTTCTCCTGTGTCACTGTTGTGCATAAAGCATGTCAATGCAGAATGAGAGATACATATGTACTAAGTAGACCTGGCAATTTGGCAATAATATCAGAAGTGCAACAAAGGCTGGACACCTTTGCTTGGAATCCTGGCACTTAAAACCGAGTACAACCAAGTACCAGATTGCGCACAAGTTTTCCTGCTGAATGAAAATGAAGTTACTGTGTCATGTGTCATTGTATGATGATGCTAACAAAAAAAAGCATGTCTTGTTTACAGACTTTTCTTGGTGTTGTTTTAGCTGAGGTGGCTGGAAACCAGTGGAGTGAGAAGGATTCTTCATTTTTTTTGTTATTGTTCTGTAACTAAAAAAAAACAACACACAGTGCAGGGGTGTCCAAATAATGGTCCTTCAAATTCTTGGCTGGTATCAATTTATGTGAATGTTGAATATGGGCAAGAAAAGATGACTAAATTCAGTCAGTCTATGTTCTGGTGGTGCATTTCTTAGCTTGAAAAGGAGATAGAATTAGTAAGTAAAACTGTGCCTCTGCATTATTTTTTTTGTTAAACTGCACAATTGTTTTACATCAATACACTTTACAAAAAAAAATGGCAATTTATCATATTGAATGATCTTACTTGTGATTTTCTCCTTGTTTTTTAAACGTAGTTTCACTAAATTTAAATAAATATTTACATACTATCTTACTGCTATCTAAAAATGATGAATTCAACAGTTAACTCCCGATGAATCACTTTTTGCATGTTTTAAGTGCAAAATAATTGTATACTTCAATCTTATTTTTACAGGATTGTTCTTATTGGTAGCCCTAACTCTGCCATAGACATAAAAAAATAACACTTCAATGCCATTGACATTGATAGATGTCCAATCCAATTTAAAAACAATTCAAAAAGTCTGGACACCCCTGCTATATTGCCTGCAAAATCTTTATATGTTAAACAACATGTAAAATGCTGCCCATTCATTTTGGAAAGTAGCACTTATTGACCCTATTGCACTTTATTTCTGCATCTTTTTTTCCACCTACCTGAAAGTAATATGACATGTAAGAAGAAGTCAATGAGTCATTTTCCATCCTTGAAGGAAGTAATAGACACAAAATGGTGTCTGTGAGTGATGCCATTGAGAAGCAGGCTTTTCTTTACTTTGTGAATTTTGTCCCGCCTTGTTGTGTTGGTAAACGCTTTCTGTTACGACGAATCTGCTGCATGAATTTGGCGGCATCTCCGTTGAATGTATAAGTCGCGCAAAAGCGCCCCAAGAATGTGCACCTCAGTGTTCCTTTGTGCAATTAATGTTGGGATTTTAAGACCCTTTCCCCTTCATTTTGGTCAGTTTTTTTTTATTTGATGGTGTTCTAGAGGCTCCCTAGAATGTCAGCAGTAAAAGTCAGCCAAATACAGGCTAGGATGCACGTGGTGATTTTTTTGGGGGGGACTTATTTATGGGTATGAGTCTGCATCGTGACCTTTTAGTGCAGACGTTTTCTTCCCTGCGAAAAGTGCAACCGTGCACGGACTGCTAAGACAAAAAAAAAAAGTCAAAGCTCTCATCTTGTCAAGGCTCAAATTATTATTATTGTTATTATTTTTTTGTATTTGATTTGCCAGTATTTGATTCATTTAAAAGCACTGTATTTTGATGTCAATGATTTAACTGGAATATCAATTATTTGTAAAAAAAAATACATATATATATACCTTCATGTTTTCATTATTTTAGTATTTGTTTTGAATCATTTTTTGTGATGTAGTCTTTTTAATTGTTTTCTCATTTTATGTGAGTTTTCATGTTTAAGTCCTATTAAACTTGTTTTATTTTCATTATGAGTTTAATCCTACTAGAAGGAATTTGAATGTTAGATTTGTTTACCTTTTCATTTCATTCATTTTAAATGAATCGTACTTAATAGATTTTTCCTAAGTCACTGCATTTAATTGAATGTAATAGTTGTAACATTGTGCAGGTAATGTATTTCCTTTATTACCTTTCATTTTATGCCATACAGTGAATTTTCCCATGATGTATTCTATTTTAAATGATTAAGTTTTAGACAAACAAGAGCCAGATTGACTTGGCAGTTGTTTGTTTGATGAAGCGTTACAAAGTCACCTTTATTTATTGTCATGATTCTTACAATTAGGACAATTATAATTTGTGCTTCACCCTCGTTCGGCACTGTACAATCCAAGATATCGACCCCAATAATCCCAATAATCCCAATATCATGCAGTGAGCCTGACCAACACAAACTGACCGAAAGCGACAATGTGATTTTTGTAAACCATCTGCCTTTGTATGCAAGCTAAATATTACAAAGAAAGAAAAAAATGCACGTGTATGCACTTGTTTTATTTATTTATTTTTGTCTTGAGATGATCTCATGTTTGATACTGTTTTCAGTATATAAAAGTGAAAAAAAATCAAACAAAAAAATGGAAACGTTCCAATAATGATGCTTTCTTCTGGACTCCACTTTGTACCTGTTTGGCTGCTTTGATGTGAATAATGTTGGTTTGTTAAATGTTTGTATAAGTTCTGATGTCAATGCTTTATGTCAAATTATATTTTGGTCACAATCGGGGAGAAAAAAAAGGGATTAAAGTGGATCTGTTCTGTTTGCACTAAGAATCTAACTGTGTTAATGTGTGAGATCTGGCAACCAAATGCATTTCAGTTGTCAATGGATTTAAATGAGTATTTTTTGGATGCCAATGACAGAACTCAACGTCCAAAACATTTGAATGGGGAAACCCTGTTAAAGTAAAAATGGAAATTGGTCCTTTACTGATAATATAGAGGTTCACTGCAAAAAGAAACAGCTGATGAAATGGACCACATGCAACTATTATTATTCAATTATTAAAAAAATACTTTTGCCAATTATTTGTCCAGTGTTAGGGCTGTTTTTTTTGTTGCTGAAGGACCATGAAAGCATCAACAACACTAAGAACACATGATTCTTGATGATGTCATCTGTGGGCCTGGTTTAGGGTGAAAGGTAAGCAAGACAACATTTCCCATCAGACCTTCTGCTGGGCTTGATCTGATCCCCTCCCCATCCCGTTTGAATAAGCAGGTTGTTGTTTTTTTCCCTCAGTGCAACCAGCTGCTGACTATTCCAGTCTGAAAGCAAACACGGGGAGAAAGAGGCAGGCTGGCAGGCAGGGAGCTCCTGCTTGTGCCTCTTTCCCATTCAGGACCAGCGCTAACCTGCTGCAAGTAGCTTCCGCTTTGACTCCCCAGGCTTCAAAATAAGAGGAACTTAAAAAAAAGAATACAATTCAATCATTCATTCTAAATTTGTTTTTAAATCTTTTGAGACAAAATTCAAAGTGATTGAGATGTACTATTTATTATTAAATTAAATCTTATAATATTCAATGATTTTCTCTAACTGTTTTACTCACAAAGGCCAAAACTATATAATTTTTATATTAAATTTGTCATTGAAAGATATGTTATAGAAGTATCAAAGTATAGTTTCACAGTGAATATGGATTTTCAATTTTACATGCAAATACAGTTTGGGTTACTGAAATACTGTTAAAAATAAATTTAAATAGCATATTGCAATGAAATGTCTAAAATGAATGTTAAAAATACAACATATCTGGAATGAAAGGACACATATAAGTAGTAACGAGCAAGTCATTTGGACTTTTTTTTTAATTTGAAGAAATTTATTTTATTTTGTAAATCCATGAACCGGACTTGCGAGTGTTTCCGTCTCTACCTTGAAGCAGGTCCGTTTTCTTTCCTTTTTTTTTTACCTCTTGCTTTCTTCCTCCCTCTCTGCTTCTCTGTATCTCTCTCCTCTTTCTCTATTTAAGACGACTTTCGGCATCGGCCCGCAAGTATTTATTAATGCCATCGTTTTATGACAGCACGTAGCTTTGTTGAGTTTCGTTATACTTTGTTTTTCGTAGCCGCCCCTTTTCCAATGAGAAGACGTAAAAGATGGAGCTTCACATTTTAGAGCACAGCCTGAAAGTGGCCTCTATAGAAAAGGAAGGCATCCAGATTTGCACTCACGGATTAATCAAACTCGCCTTCCTGGCCTCCAAAACCAGGTACGTCCATACTTGTCATTCACGTCTTTAACCCTGCTCGTCAATGTCGACTTTAAAGGCAGCTAGCGTCAAATGTCTGTCATTTTCACTGGGTTCGCTAGCTTCCCGTGGTGCATTGAACGCACCATAATGCTCTTTAAATGTTTTTGTGTGTGCGTGTTTGTCCGTCCTAGCACGGCTTTTTCTGGACATTTGCGTGCTTTGTGTCATCTATGGCTGGGTCCTCGCCAACTCGCTGTGCATAGAAACACATATGAGAGTATTTTACTGCATGCGTTGGCGTCAAAAGTATTATTTAATCGCCCAAAGTGGCATGATTGCTGCTGTGGGGCGTTCAAGGACCGGCTTCAAGACCCGGGGAACGAGAAGATCGTCGTGCGAGGGGAGGCCTTCGCACTTGTTTTTCACCGCCAGACTATGATTAATGGGAGGCTTAATCATGTTAACTTCTCCGAAATATACCGTCTGATCTCTCATAAGCTTTTCCCTTAATACTTTTTGCTCTCCAGTGATTCATTGACGACGGATTTGATTTTCCCAAAAGGGAACGAATGGAAGGAGAACTGTTCATTACTCAAGCAGTTGCATTTTCCAAATTGTCAAGATCCATCTTTTAACGACTAGTTATTTGAGTTTGATAAAAGTTGAAGCAGTAATTTAACTCATGTACGTGATTTGAAAAAGTACTGGTTTTTTGACTTCCATTGACAGAAATACACGTCAAATGCATTGGACGTCTATTGCAGTCAATGGCTGAATTATGATCATTCACTGCAAACACAATATAACTCATCTTTTATGGTTTACACACAGTAATAGCGTGTTAGAAACTATTTTTTTCCATTTTTCTGTGTATTCCTGTGTCTTTTAACTAATTTTCTTTTCAAAAGCAAAGCGCTAAAACACCATAGTACGTATACTTTTGTCCTTTAACTCTTCTTTTTCCAATTTTTATGCCCCAGCATTTGAGCTACCCTCATAGATCTATTCAATGTGCAAATATAGTTGATTGTTTGATTGATAACCCCTCAGTGCCAATAGATTGTCTATTGTCTTCAATGGTGGCCATTGATTTAATCAAATGAATCCTTAAAACAGAGTGTATAACCATTTTCTGTTAAGTTTAATACTTCATGTAATGATAATCTTATTGATCACATGACTTTATTGTCTCTTCTCATTTTGTCATTTAAAAAAATCATTTTTTTTCCCCCATAAGAGTAAAACCTATTTCTCGGAAGACTAGAGTTCCCGTCACTAACATTTTATTCACTTAGCGTTTGCATTCTGTCGAATACTTGTTCTTTGTTTGCCTGGGAGCATTTCAGTCCGGTAAAAGTTAATTAGCATCCAAATGCTAAATAGCTATCATTTTTAAAACAATCAGCGTCCTCCTGTCGTGATCATGTTCACAGCAAATCCACCCACCCACCCCTACAAGCCTTCTGGCTCCCTTTCTATCCACAAATATTTGATGTCATTAATGCTCCCCGCCTGGTCACGCAGAGTTCAGCGGCAACAAAAACAACAACAACAAGACTCTGTCAAAGAATCCTTGTAAAGTTCCTTACATGCATTGGGAATCTGACTAATGCGCTGCTTGAATGAGCTCATTAGCAAGAATAGAACATCACTAGGATGAGCATCGAAAGGACAAAACAATGCCAAGAGAACTTTAACACTGGTTCAAAAATGTTTAGCTACTTTGAAAATACTACATGCAATGGTTTTTTTCCAGCCTGTGGCAGCATAGTTCTTTGGGGTTAAATTTGCGTTGTTGCAAGGATGGCTGCAGGTCCATGATTTGCATTTTATTGGGCGCACAACCTTGGCGCAGGTCATGCTCGCAATAGCTACACGTCAACGATTAACTTGTTCACACACCGGTGTTTTCTCAATTTATAATGGGGGAAAAAATTCCGCCAAAATGTGAACTCGGATTGGGGACCATCTGGCACATTTCCCGATTAAAAGACAATGGCACAACGCTCAAGCTCATCTCACATTATTGCTAATGTATAATAAAACAATTATCAATATATGGGTCACCCTATTATTACTAGCATGTTACATTTTTTAAAACCTATTCAAAAATACAAGTGCAATTATCAAGAAGTGTATCTATTGCTTTAATGGTCACAAAACAAGTTCTTAGAACCAATTAATTTTGTCAAAAGAGAGAGGTACAACTGTATTTCTAAATGTAAAAATAATTATTTTTTTGCACCGTCGCGGGCAATCTGCAAAAAAAAAAATCCATGCAGACTGACAATATTTCTGTATATCAACGCATCAATACTATATCAATACAGGATATATCGGTAATGTATTGGGATAAAAAGTATTGTGATGAATCATCGTCACACTGCTACGGCCTTTGTAAGTTATTCTTCCAGTGCATTTTTCATGAGGATAAGAAGAAAATCAAACAGTCCTAAAGCACGCACGTTTGACTTGTCCTTTTTTTTTCTCCACTCAGGTGCAAATTCTTCAGCTTGACAGAAACGCCGGAGGACTACACCATCATTGTGGACGAAGAGGGCTTTAAAGGTGAGACTGGCTGGTCGCCGCGGCAACTGTGACATCATTCCCTACCGCGTTGTGTAACGAGAGTCACTACGTTTCACTAGGCGGCCCGTGATGTTTGAGCACACTTTGTCGTTAATGGTGGAAGGCCACAGTGTGTGAATGCACCTCATCATATCTCCTCGGTTACCCTGGAGAGTACGAGTGTTTTTTTTTTTTGTGTGTGTGTTTTTGGCTGTGTTACTGTGACTTCCCAAAGGCTAACATAAACTCTCAGGTGTATCCCCAAAAAGATTACGTGGTCTTTATCTTTTGACCGTTTCAGAGCTGCCACAGTCGGAGCACATCAGCGTCGCCGAAGCCACGTGGTTGGCGCTCAACGTGGTGTCGGGCGGCGGCAGTGCGTCCAACTCTCAACCCATTGGCGTCACCAAGATTGCTAAATCTGTCATTGCACCGTTGGCCGACCACAACATCTCAGTTTTCATGCTGTCCACGTATCAGACCGACTTCATCCTGGTGAGTGTAGACTAGGCCTTCACGATATATCCATAAAGTCCCTTAACGTGGACTAAACGGTCAAAACTTCAGTGTTTTTGGTTTGGGGACTAGTACTGGCAAAATGAGTTTTGTTTGTAAACCAGTCCAATGTTGGTGTTGCAAACCAGTCCTAGTTTGGTCAGAAATTAATGTATTGGGTGCACTAGTACCCCAGAATATGGCTTTATGAAGAAATCCTCTCTCAGCAAAGCTTCCCTAGCCATGGGGGGTCTCTGGATTGCTTCAATGTCGGGGGGTAAAGATAACAAATTCTGCTGAACATATCTACCATGGGAAAAAAAGAAAATGGTGTCCATGTTGACAAACTGTTACATAAAAGCTGTTCAGGAACTGGCTGCTGGAATTCCAGGTATCGTACATTTGCTGGTTTCCTGTCTGCACTCTGGCATCTCTTGACATATGGTCATGATTACTGGGCATTCTGATAATACCAAATGTGACTATGACCAATCAGTCAGTGAGGCTAAAAGTTTGAATGGGGAGGTTATGCCAAAATACCCTTCAAAGGCCTTTGTGAAGTTAAAAGACGTCCTTGAGGACTCACTGGACGCTTCTCCCACCAGGTCCGAGAGCGAGACCTGCCCATGGTCATGCACACGCTTTCCTCGGAGTTCACGTTACTGCGAGTGGTCAATGGAGAGACTGTGGCCGCTCACCACCTGGGGGTGACCAATGGCTTCGTCAAACCCAAACTTGGTATGTGACCAATGTAGGAATAGAGTGACAATTGTTATTTTCAGATTGTTCTCACCGTAGTTTTCTCCTTCTTTCCTTCAGTGCCACGTCCAATCATCCACCCGCTGTCCAGTCCCAGCAATATGTTCTGCGTAACCAGTTTGGATCCAGACACGCTTCCCTCTGTAGCCACTCTGCTAATGGATGTCATGTTCTACTCTAGTGGGTGAGTACCAACCGGCCAGGCTGTGAAAAAAAAAAAAAAGTTCAAGTTTAAAAGTAAAATGTTCCAAGTTACACACATGCTTGACCGATATATGTATTCTTAAAACATTGCAATGTGTGGCAGCCCAGTGTTTGAGTGGTTAGCACCACGGCCTCGCAGCTCTGGGGTCCTGGGTTCGAATCCAAGGTCAGCTGGGATAGGCTCCAGCACCACCGCAACCCTTGTAAGGATATAGTGGTTCAGAAAGTGTCCCATCAAAGGATTTTTTTTTTTAAGCAAGCATGGATGCCTTTTATATACAGTGCTCTCCATTCGTCACAGATGAATCCCCTTAGCCTGGATTAAGCCGTATGATATTAATACAGTGTGGTCATGGTGAGTCAACTAAAGTCTTCCCACACAAAGTTATTCAACTCCTGGTGGGAAAAAAATCCATTTTTCTTATTGTAACATATATGGCAGACCCTCAAAAACTGTGATCCGACCCCCCCCCAATACTGTTCAGCCCAAGTTTTAGCTTTTGTTTTATCTCCAGGTCGAAAGAATCCGCTGCATGCGGGGAAGATTCCAGCCACATCCGATTCTTCTCTTTCTCACTCATCGAAGGCTACATCTCTCTGGTGATGGATGAACAGACCACACAAAGGTTTGCAGGAAAATCCTGACCGCAGCTATTTGGAATCTGGCTAAATTAACCTCTTTTTTTACTTTTTTTGCTCCAAAAAGGTTCCCAAACAACGTTCTGTTTACCAGTGCCTCTGGCGAACTGTGGAAAATGGTCCGAATCGGTGGACAACCTTTAGGCTTTGGTGAGTTTAGCACCTTTGCTCAAGCTCATGATTCCCCCAACTAAGTCTGCAATTATTTTTTTTTTTGTACAGATGAGTGTGGCATTGTGGCTCAAATTTCAGAACCTCTGGCGACTGCCGACATTCCAGCGTACTACATTAGCACGTTCAAGTTCGACCACGCCTTGGTGAGCGTCTTTTTAATTTTTTTTTTTTAAAGATAATTTGTTAAATGAACTCAAAAAACCTACAATGTCTTCTCCAGGTTCCGGAAGAAAACATCCAGAGTGTGATTGGAGCACTCCGAACTGAGTGTACTCTAGCATAACGAAGATGGAGGAGAAAAAGAAAAAAAAAAGGTTTTAACTGCCAACAGCTAACTAGCGCATGTTTTCCTTTTCATGCCACCCGAAGGTAAGCCCCCCATCCCCCCAAAAAACGGGGGTTTGCCCTCGGCTAAGCACCCTTACATGTCTGACCGTGTTAGTTACAAAGACCCCATATTATAAGGACGATGAATGTACTCACGCAAGATTTGTTTTCTGTTGCTTATGTTCTGTTTCATATTTAACATATTTTGGCTTCCTTTTTTTTTTTTACTGTTTTTCCTTTTGCTACTCTTATTTTCTTTAGGGATTTCCATTTTTTCCCCACTTTTTTGTTTCCATTTTTCAGTTTTTTTGTGGGTGCCAATGTTTTTTTTCTTCTTATTTTTATTGCCTAAAGTGATGATGCCTTTTGTTGTGCAATTGAAGGTCGCGCTTTATTCACAGCCGCAAACGTGAAGTTGTTGACCCATCTGGACGAGAGTTTTTTTTTTGTTGTTTTTTTATTTGCGTGTGCAAGCGCTCACACACTGCGAGCAACCGGTCGCTTCCCATTCGGAGTTTTGATTTCAATTCTCCCGCCATTGCCGGTGGGTTATATGTAGCATTGATAGTTTGAATACTTGATTGCGAAGAGAGGAAAAAAAACTAACCTTTTTGGCGCATAACCTTACAATACAGTATATTAAAAATCAGTGGCGGGCCGTGAATTTCAATCCTTTTTATCTGTACACAAAATCCATTCATATGAAAACACATCTGGAAGCAGTGCAACCAGGGGGAAATCAATGAAAAGGAAGCTGACAGACAATTTGGAATTATTTAATAAGTATTCATAGAAAAAAAACATAATTAACCTCAGTCTGTGAAAGCCAGACGGTCCACCACTGTTATTAACGTAGTTCCTGAGATATGGGTTGTTGTTGTTACCCCCCCATCATCCACTGTTAGCAAAATTTTTGTACCGAATGAATGTTTCAAGCTCTTGGTTTTACATTTTTGCAAAGCCAGTGTCGTAATCACTGGTTAGCTTTTGGGTAATGTGGAGGAATTTGGAAAAATAAAATGTCAAGTTGTATTTAGTTTTACATTATCTTACTAAATTATCACATTCTTACATAACTTGACAATTAACTGGAATATTTGAATTGTAATTATAAGTTTAACAAAACCCAAAAAGATCATGTTGAACTGAAAAATAGTTCAAAAACTAAATTTTTGGGGGTCAAAACTAGCTTTAAAAAAGATTTTTAAAGCTTTTTAATCTACCACACCCTCCAAATTAGCCAAAGTAGCAATTTTAAAAATGGTTTTGGTAAAGTTGTGCTCCCAGCCTTTGTCATGAAGTCACTCAAAAACACTAATTGACTGCCATTAACAAGGATTAGATAGTACTTTGAAATTTTTCCTGCTTAGTTTTATTCACTGAAAATCTCTAAAAGTGTTTGTGTCAGCCGCGACATCGTTGCTCTCAGTGTTGGCGTTTTTTTTCTTCTCCCAAAATGTATTACCGAGCCACTTTTCCGACCAGAATAATGACAAGGTAAAAATAAGCTAAGGCACGTTGGAGTTTCCTTCTGCGTGTATTTTCCGGTTTTGAAGCTCCGCCTCTCCTTTTTAGATCTTGACTAGTTTTCTGCACTATAATAAAGATTATCCCCTTACCCCACCCTAACCCAAACCAGGCCTGCTGTATACTGATGAGCAAAGATGACTGTTGGTCTTAAGCATTTGCTGATGATAAAACAAAAAAAAAAGTTTTTTTGTCGTTATTGTTGATGATAGTTTCTTCACCTTTCAGACCCGAATAGTTGATACAATTTTTTTGTCAGTGTTAAACATAAAAATATTTCTACAGATTTCCATTTCAGAGCTTTTTTTTTTGGTGTGTGGAAAATAAAACCAGCTTTTAAGAATAGTTTTTTTGTTTTCCTCTAATAAAAGTTGTGACTTTGGTGTTATTTTTGTCAGCTCTCAATGATCTGTTCCCGATCTGTACTTTAATCAATAAACTGGTGACACTGCAGTATCAGTGTTTTTTTGTGTATTTATTTATTAAATTAAAAGAGCAACATTTAACGAAGGTACTGGAATATTTGGCAAGTATTGGTTGTTGAGTAAACTGAGGATAGTATAATAGTTTGGCAATGACCTAGGCCTTATCTTACAAAAACAACTATTTAAAGTCCATCCCATGTTCGAGTTCCACAGCGGAGCGCTCTGCACGTTTCCTCACTGCACTGTGGGGTGTGGAGACCAAAAAGTGGGATCCTGTGGAGAGCAGCTGGCTTGACAGAGCAAGTTGCTTCCCTTTAGAGTTTAATTTAAAGACTTTTCTTCCGTGTGGAGCATACTGAAGGATGATCTCTGGTGGGGGACATACTCTCACAGTGAGGGCCTTTAACCCCAGAATCCTGCAGAGCCAGTCAAGAATCTTGCTTTGCTCTGGAAAACCACTCCAGTGACATGATCCTGATTTTTGTTGTTGTTTTATTTTTATTTTTGCATTTGAGTACCTTTGGAAAAAGGATGAAATATAGTACTACACATTAATTCAGCTTGGCATTCATACTCATGTTAATGAATAAACAGCCAATATAGCCAATAAAATATAAATATAAAAATACAGTACACATTTGCATGGATTTAAATTATGAACATGCGAGAAAAGACAATACACAGGCTAAAATTGATAATTGAAAACATTTTTTCATTGCACTGTGAGTTTCGACACAAGATGGCGGTAGCGTGCCCATTTACTACACAACCTTGTGATAAAAGCGAAGAAGAAAATGCCGTGTTGTTATTGGAAATTGTTACAGAAAGGGGTGGGGTTAATCCACCATCGTTTTCAATACAATCGCATCTCCTTCCATTCGGTGGTTAAACCGTACAAAGCATCGGTGCATGCCAATTTCTCGTTTTATGGGAAACATTTTGTGGGAAATCTGGACGTCAGATGCCGCCTGCATCGTTCATCAAAACAAGATCATGTAGCTTCCCTTTTCTACTTGACGTCGTTTAATCCAGGTAGGACGAAAATTCTTCTTTACGACGATATCTTTGGTAGGTGAGCGACAGGAGCTAACGTAAAGAAGACGCTAGTTAGCCTTTTGCATTATTAATCCCTCGTCAGGATCTCATATTTCACAGATTGCTTTTATGTCCAATGGGTCCTTTCATATCATATTATCGTATGATGAGTGCATCCACAAATGCTTTCATGTTTAACTGAAAATATTGCATTCATCGTTCAGCCTCACCAGACAAATCATTAGGAACACCTGCTTAATGTGTCAACATGTACTTAAAAGAAGAGAAGGTATAGATTGTTTATTTTAACATTTCTGCATAATGCATTACGCTGAATGGTGCTTTGTTAGTCGCCTCAACAATTATGAGGTAATAGATCGAATCCTGCAGCAAATGAAAGGAAGGATTTTGGCTCCTTTTTTGCATTACAATGACATGTAATAATGGGCAGCAGTCTTTCAATGTATCTACTAATTACTACTTGCGTTATAATTGTTAGATAAGTATTGGACATGTCCGTATTTTTTTTTATTCTGATCTGATCTCAATAGGAAATCTCCCTAGTGTCAAAAAGTGTTTCTTTCAATTTTAGGTGACAATTTCTCTACCAAGTGCACACGATAACGGATTCAAACTGGCAGAAATGGATGAACAAAGTGTGGAGGTTAGTGTCTCGATGCACAATTCCTCCTTGGAGTGCTTCAAATACTCCATTTTTTTCTGAACAGAGCATCGCTGAAGTGTTCCGCTGCTTCATCTGCATGGAGAAGTTGAGGGATGCTCGCCTCTGCCCGCACTGCTCCAAGCTCTGCTGCTTTAGCTGCATACGCGTAAGTAATCCAAAAGAAATCCCATAATTTGAGGCACCCATTCACATCGGGTGTATTATTAACGCTAATGTAATATGTCATGCATTTTTATTCACAGCGCTGGTTGACGGAGCAGCGAGCACAATGCCCACACTGTCGGTAAGACCACCAAAGTTGACATTTTCTTGGAAAGGAAGCCTACTTTTTCCCCAGAGTCCTATCTCAAAGTTTTTTGGTGTTATGTGTGCGCACGCAGAGCTCCACTTCAGCTGAGGGAGCTGGTCAACTGTCGGTGGGCTGAGGAGGTAACGCAACAACTGGACACGCTGCAACTTTGCAGCCTCACCAAGCAAGAAGATAACGACAAAGACAAGTAAGATCCTTCCCCAGTAGAATATTACCTCCAATTACAAAATTAATTAGGCTCAGCACCCCACGTGACCCTAGTGAGGATGAAGCGGTTCAGAAAATGAGCTGAGGTAGTTAAACACAATAAGGGCGATCCTACTTTGCGGCTACGTCTCGTCTGCATCAACTGCGATATTTGAGGGATTACTACATCCTTTTAATAAAATCATAATAAGTGGTGCCTGTAGGTGGCAGTAGTGGCACTCAAATTTCTTGACATTTTCCCACAGATGTGAGAACCATCACGAGAAGTTGAGTGTCTTCTGTTGGACGTGTAAGAAGTGCATCTGCCACCAGTGCGCTCTGTGGGGGGGCATGGTAACCAAATCTGCCATTTTACTGCTGCTAGGCCCGTTCTTCTCTCCAGTTTTGTGATGATGTATTCTTTGCGTGCAGCACGGTGGTCACACCTTCAAGCCGCTTGTGGAGATCTACGAGCAGCATGTGACCAAAGTGAAGGAAGAAGTGGCCAGGCTGCGCCGACGTCTCTTGGAGCTCATCAGCCTGGTGCAAGAAGTGGTGAGTGCTGTTCCACTTCCCTCAAAGATAAAGTTCTCCATGGTGACATAAATAGGAGACTGAGTTCATGTCCACATGCAGATAAGCACTAAACAGAAAATATCTTTAAAGGAATAATAATAAGAATTCTGTTTAGTACCATAAATCTGCATTTATTTTTTATGTATTGGTGATAAGCCAATTTTAGAAAATATCAACTTTGTGTTGGCACGCCTAAGAATTAGGATAAAGAATGATGTTGGTGTCATGCACTAGATAGCACTAAGGTGTCGCTGTTGTGTCAGGAAAGGAACGTGGAGGCGGTGCGGGGGGCCAAGGACGAGCGGGTCAGGGAGATCCGCAACGCAGTGGAGATGATGATCGCTCGTCTGGACAGCCAGCTCAAGAACAAACTCATCACCCTCATGGGTAGGCTGGCCGGCCGGGCTCCACATGCAATGGAAAGAAAGTCCATGAAAATGAAGGCCTTTCCATCGCTATGCACAATATAAAATATTCATCCGACCACACCAAACATAAGCTCAGCCATGCATCAGAGCCTTCTATTTATACATGCGAGTGCTCTGAAAATAGAAACACTTTCCTTCTCCTCCGTCATCAGGCCAGAAGACATCCTTGACCCAGGAGACAGAGCTGCTGGATTCCTTTTTGCAGGAGGTGGAACATCAGGTTTGAGCCTTGCTTTCTGTTAATGACTCTTAATGCTTCAAATAACATTTTTCTTCAGGAGTTGGAATAGAGATAGGTATTTACTCAAATCAACTATTTAGAACATTTTTGGACTTTTTATGGTAGAGCATTATCTTGTCTAAAAGTACCAGATTGTTCAGATATTGCAGTAGTTCAGGTTTTTGCACCTATTATTTTGGTCCTTCAATGAATGAAATGAATTAAATTTAACAGAAATTTCAGTTCATTGTCCACTCTAGTGGAAGTCTGAATATATTTCAGCTATATTTTAACTCTTTGGCAGCTCCACTCGTGCAGTAAGAGTGAACTGATCTCCAAGAGTCCAGAGATCCTGCTCATGTTCCAGCAAGTCCACATGAAGCCCATGCAGTCCTTCGTCACGACCCCTGTGCCCCCAGACTTTACCAGGTGAAAAAAATCAACCATTTCTACAATTACTACAATTACTTGTATGTATAGAATAGATTTGCCCATTTAATTTCCATGGTACTTCTGTGTTTTCTTATATATATATGTGTTTGGGACTTTTTACCATTTCAGTGAGCTTGTTCCTGCTTATGACTCCAGCACTTTTGTATTAGTCAACTTCAGGTATGTTCATCAACACCCCGACATCATTAATTCATACGATATATGTACAAGCCAATTAGTTGAGGTCATTAACTAACTCACATGTTCTTAGCACCCTGAGGCAACGGGCTGACCCAGTTTATAGCCCTCCACTGCAAATATCTGGACTCTGTTGGAGGCTCAAAGTCTACCCGGTGAGTTTAATTGAAGTAATTTTTAGAGTTCTTTCAAGCTTTTTGTTTATTGTTGATCACAGAAAAAATACACATCGATTTTTGTTCTTTCAGGATGGTAATGGTGTCGTTCGTGGAAATTACCTGTCCGTGTTCTTGGAGCTTTCCGCAGGACTCCCTGAAACGTCAAAGTAGGTCGCGACAGATATGGATGGGCTCAGTCCCAATCCTCTCTTCTCCATTGACGATGCTTTCTTCCGCCTAGGTACGAGTACCGCGTTGAAATGGTCCACCAGGCCTCCAACGACCTGAGTAAGAATATCATCCGAGAGTTTGCTTCTGACTTTGAGGTGGGCGAATGCTGGGGCTACAACCGCTTTTTCCGGCTGGACCTTCTGGCCAGCGAAGGCTACTTGAACACGCAGACGGACACGCTGGTGCTGCGGTACGTGGATTGGCGGTGCTCACGGTGAGCGGCGTGTTGCTTTCAGAAGCGGGTCCTTCAATGAGTGCTTTGTTCAGATACCAGGTGCGATCGCCCACCTTCTTCCAGAAATGCAGAGACCAATACTGGCATATCGGCCAGCTGGAAGCGGCTCAGAGTGGCTACATTCAGCAGATCAACAACCTCAAGGAGGTGAGTGACTAAAGGAATTTGAGGGCATTTATATTTCAAATATTCCATAAATACAATACTAAGAGAAAATATTGGAATACGTAGCATGCTGGATATTAAGATATTTCTTAAAATACTAGATAAGTGTGGTGCTTCATTTTTTTTTCTCTTGTGTCCAAATTAAATCTCAAATATAAGTTCAAATGACAATTTCATTTAATTAGTTGCATTTTGTCTTCTATTACCGTACCCATTTTATTTCTGTTGATAAAGCAATGAATGTATATGCAGTTTATAGTAGTGCAAATTTATGCCTTTTTTATGTATCTTTTTAAGTCATGTAACCATTTTATGCATATAATAATAATTATTTTAAAATTATTAGAATATAAGATACTCTAATTACTAATTTTAGAGTATTAGAATTAAAAATAAAGACTAGTTTGTGTGATTTATTAATGAATATTTAGTAGACAACTACAAAAGTACAGACCTATTTCCCCAGAATTTCTGGAATGTCCCTTATGTTGTTTCCCCAGCGGTTGGCCTTCGAGCTGTTCCGCCACCGCTCCTCGCCCCCCGAGTCCAGGCCGGCAGCGGCTTCGGAACGGGACCCCCGCGCGATCAAGAGTGACGGCGACATTCAGACCACACTTGGCGATGCCAAAAAGGCCGGCGACACCGACGACGGGCGGACCTCGCGCGATGACTCAAACGTAGGACCCGCGCGACCCCAAACCCCCCCCCTCCCCCAAACAGGACGTGACTGAAAGCGCTTCCGTTTCAGGACTTGTCCGACGGGGACCTGGAGGTGGACTGCCTTACCGAGGAAGAAGTCAACCCGCTGGATGGAAGCAGCACTTCGGGGAGCTCCACCGCCACCAGCAACACCGAAGAGAATGACATTGATGAAGAGACCATGTGAGTAGCACTGAAAAGACAGATGTTAGCGAACCATTTGTTCTGTCGGTATATTGCATTTTCTTTCTTTCTTTCTCAGGTCTGGTGAGAACGACGTGGACTTCATTGGGAACCTGGACACGGAGGAAGGAGAGCTACCTGAGGACTTTGATGAAGGTGCAGGCATGGCAATTCATTCTTTCAGTGTCATTAGGATCATAGACGTTAGATCAAGTGGCTCTTAAAATAATCGTAAAAATCTGTGGGAGGGCTGGCTAGCGAATGAAGGAATCGGCACTATTGAACCAAAATTTAATTATTCATATATTTGCCTGCAGCCATATCACTTTTAATGCAGACCTAATGCCAACAATTGCAGCCAGCTCTAAAATGAAGAGGAAAAAAAAGACTCATTTCCATTGCAAATGTTTTATTTCTTTTTAAATAATATATGCATTTATGCATAATACACTGGCCATATTCTTGATAAGTAAAAACTACAAATCTTAAATTATAATTTCATATCACTGGTGAGCTGTTTTCATTTTCAATAATTATGGATCACTGTAGTTCTTTAAAAAAAAAAAAAGCTCATTGTGTCTTTTCTTTTAGTTACATCCAATTCATTAATTTGGGTAAAAAATGATGACAGTAGGACTTAAAACCCGTTCTGGACATATATATGGCTAAATCTTTTGTATGCATACTGTTGGATTCCCTGGTAGATGGTGACTCATAGACTCTGCCGTCGTCTCTTTATCGTCTTATTTTCGGGAGCTGGAGTCAAACAAAAGCAGTCGTGTTGTTTGCATTTTTAGCGCTGGCTGGCTGGCTGGCAGAGACAAAAGCCCCCTTCACTCATCAGCTGACTCGTGTTGGTGTGGAAGGCATGGAGAGTATGAGTCACAGTTGCTCCTCTAACTGGACGCTGAACCAATATAGAAACACTTGTCATTGTACAATTCAAAGGCACATTTATATAATCCAAGTTGTTTGAACTCCCGACCGACTACAAGAACTTAGAATTTTAGTGCATTACCTGGGAAAAAGAACTTGACATTTTATGTCTGCTTAGAATTTTTGTGGCGTTCTTTTGCTTTGCTGTCCAATATTGCTTTCAATTGATGAGTTATTAAATGTTCATTTCTTTTTAGGTGGTTCCAGCTCCTGCTTGCGTTCATCACTCCTCAGTTCCGCTCTCGGACGTGTCTGCGGGAGAGGCGGCGGGGCTTCTTCCGCCGCTGGTGGTGCAGCCGGCGGAAGCAACAGCTTTCTGGACATGGACCCGGTTATCCTCATCCATCTACTGGATTTGAAGGAACACGACAATGTGGAGTCCTTGTGGGGGCTTCAGCCTCGCCCACCGGAGTCCATTCTCCACAGCCAAGGTATACCGACCCATTACTACCCAGAATCCCCCATTATTATGTGTGAAAGTCATGCCATCAAATGTTACGAGTTTAAAGTTATAACTGATCTGATGTAGTATGACATTTACCCAAGCAAGCGCTGTATTCCCTCCAGCCGGGATATCTTCAAGGAAAGAGCGAGAGCGCCGTCCTCAAGTGGTGCGTCGCTCCGCCCCGGATTCGGCGGTCCTGGTGCGACTCAAGGCCCAGATGGCCGAGGTGCGCAGCAAAATGTCCGACATCAAGAACCAGGCGCCAGAGCCCCGCGCAAGCGGAGAACCTAGACCCGGTCCTTCGGCCATCTCGCACCGCGTCGAGCCGCCGGAGCCGTCCAACGGTCGCCCCAGGCTGTACCGTCCAGGTAAATGAACATAGAATCAGGGTTAAGTCTAAAATGGACTAATGTTGCCAAAACGTAAATACATTTCCCATCCCAGTTGATGTATTATGTTCAATGCCCTCTTTCCAGGCCAGAAATGCCTGTTGTCTGTCCTGGAAAGTGGCGACGCATCTGGGGGATGTCAGAGGAGTTCGGATCGAACGGAGAAAGATGGCGTGGAAGTCGGCCCCAATCTCAAAGAAGCTGTAGACGGTTGTTCAGGGGGAACAAAGCACACGGAGGGTGCTCAGTTGCCGACCGAGCAGTCGTCCTCAAAGCGTCAGCCGTGCACGCCGTCGTCAGTTCGCAGGGATGACATCTTCTCCCTGGTCGGATCCAGTTACGCAGCAGTGAGGACGCTGGGGTACGGCCCTTGGACTCGGATCCAAACCAGGGGGTCGGAATTGAACGTGTTTTTCCCCACCTTTGCAGCTCGGCAACATTGGACTCCGAAAACGAAAGCTCCGGAAGCTCTCGTCATGGCTCGCGAGAGGCGTCGTCTTCACAGCCGCAGTCCGGTGAAGCTCAATTTGCTCCAGGTAGGTTTTAGGGCTAAAACATACTTTTTCTGGGGGTGCACGCTGACGTGGAAACCCCCCACTTGCAGAGCCCCCGGCGTCCGTTCTGGCCGCGCCTCCGCCGACGAGCAGCGAGAGCGACAGTGAGGACGAGGACGCTCTCCTCCTCACCGCCAGCGCGCGTTACGACAGCCAAACTCCGCCTTGCACGGGTAAGCAATGCTGCAACATCCAATGTAAAGGCTAACGGGCTAATGAGAAAAATGTATTGACATTTGTCTTTGTATTTTTGTGCCCTCAGGGGAGTCGTTGTCTGAAGACATGACGGACAGGTGATGGACCTGCCCCACAGTAGGAAAAAAAAACTTTGTAAACAAGGAAAATATTTCTAAGGCCTTTTCCATAAGATAGCAAGTCAATGTCCACTTGACTGCATGATTTCAATTAGAAGACAGAAAGATGTCACTTTAACATTCCATTTTTTTCCCACACCACCGTTTTATCAACACGCTTTAAAGATCTTTGGGCAGGGTTGCCGTGGAAACTGTCTTCCGCTGCATTAACACGCTTAGCCAAACTCATTTTGCACTAAAACGGAAAATGAAGATGTTTTTGCACGTTGGGGCTGCTAGAAAAACTTTTTTCCATACTTGACAACCGCAAGGGCATTTCCCTTTCTGCACTTTTTAAAGTCGTTAACTTAATGCGGTACGTGTCCACCCGACATTTCAGTCAATTTACTTTGTAATGGGAGCCGAGAGAACAAGGTTTAACATTTTCACATTATCTTAATTGTTCCTGCAATGCACTGATCGTCTTTAATGTTGTCTACTTTCGTTTTACACCTAATAAAGTTTCATCAATGTTAAACTGCCTCGTGAACTATCTACAGCTTGCTGCCTAGTTACATTTTGACAATTTTCATTTCAAGTTTTTTTTTTTTTTTGAACGTTGCAACTTTTTGAATGTAACATTTGACATTTTTTATCTTTTCAGGTTAAGAAATGCCATTCACTTCAAAAGAATACTTACAGCACTTGATGTTCCCAGGCGTATGTGTAGTCCAGAGTTTCCAATAATGACGAAGTAAAGTGTGGTCCCTTCATGGTCTAGTGGTTCACTCACCTGACTCCCGTGTGGGAGACCTGGGTTCAAGTCCCGGTTTGGATGCATTTTCACTTAGTTGTTTTTGTGTACTTCTAGTCAAGACACTCAAATGATTACAAAGGAAAGTGTAACCCAGGAAGTGTCCCTTGGTGGCGCAGAGGTTTGTTCACCGGACTCTTGTCGGGGAGACCTTGGTTCAAATCCCGGTTCGGACACTTTTTCACTTAGTTGTTTCTGTGGACTTCTTGTCATGAGACTCAAATGATTACAAAGAAAAGTGTAGTCACTTGAATGGCGCAGAGGTTAGATCACAGGACTCCCGTGTGGGAGACCTGGGTTCAATTCCCGCTGTCGTCCTTTGGCTGAAAATACTTGGAAAGAAGAATTGGTCAATGGAATAAGAAGAAGGGGGAAAAAAAAAGAAAAAACTTTTTAATTTATATTAAACACTTAGTCATACTTTTCAGCAAAAGGTTATATTCCGAACTGCCTTCGGCAGTTCGGAAGACAGTTGAAGGACCTGTCCGTGCGAAAGGCGTTCTCGGGTCGGCCTTCGGCCGACCCTCGACCGCTTGCTTGGTCAGTGAACCGCCGACACCGGGAAGCGAACTCACGTTCTCTCGGTGCAAAGGCGAGTGTGCAACCCACTACACCAACTCGTGCCCCACTTATACAAGGGTGTTGAAACGTTTTATCCTAGGAAATGGGGTGAAACACTTAGTCATTTTTTGGACAAAATGCTTCATACACCACTGAATACTTATACACTTAAACACTTATTCAGTTAAACACTTAGGCAATTGTACTTATTGTTTTACCTGAACAATTGTGGGAAAATCTTTGCCTGCACTGGGAATTGAACCCAGGACCTCAGAGGTGGCAGACTGATGACTTATCCATTGGGCCACCACCCTGTGAGAGAAAGCAGTAGTACTTATACTTAGTACTTTTTCTTTTACCTGAATAATATTGGGAAAATCTTTGCCTGCACTGGGATTTGAACCCAGGACCTCAGAGGTGGCAGACTGATGACTTATCCATTGGGCCACCACCCTGTGAGAGAAAGCAGTAGTACTTATACTTAGTACTTTTTCTTTTACCTGAATAATATTGGGAAAATCTTTGCATGCACTGGGATTTGAACCCAGGACCTCAGAGGTGGCAGACTGATGACTTATCCATTGGGCCACCACCCTGTGAGAGAAAGCAGTAGTACTTATACTTAGTACTTTTTCTTTTACCTGAATAATATTGGGAAAATCTTTGCCTGCACTGGGATTTGAACCCAGGACCTCAGAGGTGGCAGACTGATGACTTATCCATTGGGCCACCACCCTGTGAGAGAAAGCAGTAGTACTTATACTTAGTACTTTTTCTTTTACCTGAATAATATTGGAAAAATCTTTGCCTGCACTGGGATTTGAACCCAGGACCTCAGAGGTGGCAGACTGATGACTTATCCATTGGGCCACCACCTTGTGAGAGAAAGCAGTGGTACTTGTACTTAGTACTAATTCTTTTGACTGAATAATATTGGGAAAATCTTTGCATGCACTTGGATTTGAACCCAGGACCAAAGAAGTGGAAAACTGATGACTTAACCACTGGGCCACCACTCTACAAGATTAGTTAGTAGTATTTGTGGTTTTGCTCTTTTCACTCCCAGGTCATACTTAGTACTTTATTGTACCTTTAAGTGGGAAAAGTTAGATAAGTTCACTAAGCAGAGCAAACCATATTTACTATATCATTTCATTAAGACAAAATACTTAACTATACTATGTCGTTTTTTAAGAAAAAAAGCCTTACTATACTATGTCGTTTTTTAAGAAAAAAAGCCTTACTATACTATGTCGTTTTTTAAGAAAAAAGCCTTACTATACTATGTCGTTTTTTTAAGAAAAAAAGCCTTACTATACTATGTCGTTTTTGTAAGAAAAAAAGCCTTACTATACTATGTCGTTTTTGTAAGAAAAAAAGCCTTACTATACTATGTCGTTTTTGTAAGAAAAAAAGCCTTACTATACTATGTCGTTTTTTAAGAAAAAAGCCTTACTATACTATGTCATTTTTTTAAGAAAAAAAGCCTTACTATACTATGTCGTTTTTGTAAGAAAAAAAGCCTTACTATACTATGTTGTTTCTTTAAGAAAAAAAGCCTTACTATACTATGTCGTTTTTTAAGAAAAAAAGCCTTACTATACTATGTCGTTTTTTAAGAAAAAAAGCCTTACTATACAGTGTCGTTTTTTTAAGAAAAAATGCCTTACTATACTATGTCGTTTTTTAAGAAGAAAGCCTTACTATACTATGTCGTTTTTTAAGAAAAAAGCCTTACTATACTATGTCGTTTTTTAAGAAAAAAAGCCTTACTATACTATGTCGTTTTTTAAGAAAAAAAGCCTTACTATACTATGTCGTTTTTTTTAAAGAAAAAAAAGCCTTACTATACTATGTCGTTTTTTTTTTAAAGAAAAACGCCTTACTATACTATGTCATTTTTTTTAAGAAAAAAAAGCCTTACTATACTATGTCGTCTTTTAAGAAAAAAAAGCCTTACTATACTATGTCGTCTTTTAAGAAAATAAAGCTACTATACTATGTCATCTTTTAAGAAAATAAAGCCTTACTATACTATGTCGTTTTTTCGAAGAAAAAAGCCTTACTATACTATGTCGTTTTTTCGAAGAAAAAAGCCTTACTATACTATGTCGTTTTTTCGAAGAAAAAAGCCTTACTATACTATATCGTTTTTTCGAAGAAAAAAGCCTTACTATACTATGTCGTTTTTTCGAAGAAAAAAGCCTTACTATACTATGTCGTTTTTTCGAAGAAAAAAGCCTTACTATACTATGTCGTTTTTTCGAAGAAAAAAGCCTTACTATACTATGTCGTTTTTTCGAAGAAAAAAGCCTTACTATACTATGTCGTTTTTTCGAAGAAAAAAGCCTTACTATACTATGTCGTTTTTTCGAAGAAAAAAGCCTTACTATACTATGTCGTTTTTTCGAAGAAAAAAGCCTTACTATACTATGTCGTTTTTTCGAAGAAAAAAGCCTTACTATACTATGTCGTTTTTTCGAAGAAAAAAGCCTTACTATACTATGTCGTTTTTTCGAAGAAAAAAGCCTTACTATACTATGTCGTTTTTTCGAAGAAAAAAGCCTTACTATACTATGTCGTTTTTTCGAAGAAAAAAGCCTTACTATACTATGTCGTTTTTTCGAAGAAAAAAGCCTTACTATACTATGTCGTTTTTTCGAAGAAAAAAGCCTTACTATACTATGTCGTTTTTTCGAAGAAAAAAGCCTTACTATACTATGTCGTTTTTTCGAAGAAAAAAGCCTTACTATACTATGTCGTTTTTTCGAAGAAAAAAGCCTTACTATACTATGTCGTTTTTTCGAAGAAAAAAGCCTTACTATACTATGTCGTTTTTTCGAAGAAAAAAGCCTTACTATACTATGTCGTTTTTTCGAAGAAAAAAGCCTTACTATACTATGTCGTTTTTTCGAAGAAAAAAGCCTTACTATACTATGTCGTTTTTTCGAAGAAAAAAGCCTTACTATACTATGTCGTTTTTTCGAAGAAAAAAGCCTTACTATACTATGTCGTTTTTTCGAAGAAAAAAGCCTTACTATACTATATCGTTTTTTCGAAGAAAAAAGCCTTACTATACTATGTCGTTTTTTCGAAGAAAAAAGCCTTACTATACTATGTCGTTTTTTCGAAGAAAAAAGCCTTACTATACTATGTCGTTTTTTCGAAGAAAAAAGCCTTACTATACTATGTCGTTTTTTCGAAGAAAAAAGCCTTACTATACTATGTCGTTTTTTCGAAGAAAAAAGCCTTACTATACTATGTCGTTTTTTCGAAGAAAAAAGCCTTACTATACTATGTCGTTTTTTCGAAGAAAAAAGCCTTACTATACTATGTCGTTTTTTCGAAGAAAAAAGCCTTACTATACTATGTCGTTTTTTCGAAGAAAAAAGCCTTACTATACTATGTCGTTTTTTCGAAGAAAAAAGCCTTACTATACTATGTCGTTTTTTCGAAGAAAAAAGCCTTACTATACTATGTCGTTTTTTCGAAGAAAAAAGCCTTACTATACTATGTCGTTTTTTCGAAGAAAAAAGCCTTACTATACTATGTCGTTTTTTCGAAGAAAAAAGCCTTACTATACTATGTCGTTTTTTCGAAGAAAAAAGCCTTACTATACTATGTCGTTTTTTCGAAGAAAAAAGCCTTACTATACTATGTCGTTTTTTCGAAGAAAAAAGCCTTACTATACTATGTCGTTTTTTCGAAGAAAAAAGCCTTACTATACTATGTCGTTTTTTCGAAGAAAAAAGCCTTACTATACTATGTCGTTTTTTCGAAGAAAAAAGCCTTACTATACTATGTCGTTTTTTCGAAGAAAAAAGCCTTACTATACTATGTCGTTTTTTCGAAGAAAAAAGCCTTACTATACTATGTCGTTTTTTCGAAGAAAAAAACCTTACTATACTATGTCGTTTTTTAAGAAAAAAAAGCCTTACTATACTATGTCGTTTTTTAAGAAAAAAAGCCTTACTATACTATGTCGTTTTTTTAAGAAGAAATGCCTTACTATACCATGTCGTTTTTTAAGAAAAAAAGCCTTACTATACTATGTAGTTTTTTAAGAAAAAAAGCCTTACTATACTATGTCGTTTTTTAAGAAAAAAAGCCTTACTATACTGTGGCGTTTTTTAAGAAAAAAAGCCTTACTATACTGTGGCGTTTTTTAAGAAAAAAAGCCTTACTATACTATGCATCATTTGGTGCGGTCCGAGAAAGTAAACCATGAGTGCCGACTTTGTTTTAGAATTGGATTTTTTTTTTTAAATAGTACAATATACTGCTTTTTTGGTGTCAAAGTGGTGGCCTGGGGGCCAAATCTGGCCCACAGCATCATTTTATGCGTCCCAGGATATTATTGATTTGTGTCCTTAAAATATAAAAGACGAGCCACTGTAGAGTTGTTCTTGTCTTTATATACATGATAGTTACCAGTTACAGTACATGTATTTATTTACTGTATATACTAGAGGAACACACATCATACAAGTACTGATTATTTTTACTTGAATACTTTGTTAAAACTTAACCTGCACATGGTTTTAAGGTTTTGTGGACAAAACCCCAAAAAAGGCTAACCCCACCCACCCCAACACTTTATTGCTTACAGAGAAAAAAAAGCTTTTTTTTGTGTACATTAAGTGGACACAGTGCAGATTGATGAATGGCTCTTATACACGCAATCAAAAAGATATGAGATTAATCACTGAGAACAATAATGAGCTTGCTTGCTTGCTTGGTTTTGTTAGTTTATAGAAATCTGACATGTTAACGCTGGTTTAAAAATCGAGCTTTAGTTCCAATTTGGACATTTGTACAATTGTGGCAGTCCAGTTTTCGTACTTGACAATGAAGTGTAATTGAGTGCAACGCTTGCCCAAGTTCGATCCAAGATGGCATTAGATCGTTACTAGTTTTTGTTTGCAAAAGTTAGAGTGAAAAATACTGACTGTATCCCAGTTGTGGTTGAGTCCAAAATCATTGAAATTCTGTCAAAACAAATCAGAAGTATTGCCAAAAAAGCAATTTGCAATTTAAGAAATGAATTGCCTATTGATGAAACAACAAATACTTTGTGTTAAATGTTGATATTCCTGAAATATGACCATATTGCACGGATAACTGTAGTAAAGAAAAAATACTTTGGATGGTATTTTGGACCCATTTAATTTAGCGCTGCTTTTTTTTTGTCCTCAGAATCCAACTTTGATTTATTGCTCGAACAGTTTGAATTTAGATTTTTTTTTGCCGGATAAATTACAAACCGATTGGAATTTCAAAGAAGTCACTATTGTAAGGTGCGTTGTGACTTTTCAAATAAAAGCCGATGATATTCCGTTCACAAAACGAGTGCCATATTGTGATTGGTTTGTTACAATTGCAGAAATCTGCAAAGTCTTTGTAATAATATTATTAGTGGATTTTAACGTACGTCACGGTGACCATCTTTAACAGACGGGTGGCGCTGATGCAGTCACTCAACATTACGCAGAGAGCTTGCCAATTAGCCAGAAATGGCTGTTTTTGCGCAAAGTGGTGCGTCATTAGATGAATAAACGGTCAAAACAATGACTTTGAACACAAAAGTGAGTGTCCAAGCTTTGCTCTGCCCTGATTTGATCTTTTTCGTCAAACTCAAAGTGGCAGGCTACTCACTTTTGGCCATTGGCCGTGTATGCTTCATTCCGAAGTTTAAGAAGACATTTTTGTGGGAAAAGTGGCACAAATACGATAACGATGGGGACTAAACGGTGACGTTTTTGAGGAAAGAAGGCTTTAACAGAAGGCACGTGTTCTGTAGCTTTCAAAGAGTGTGTTTTGGCTTCCAACAATGTCAAGGACGTCAACGTACGTAGTCAAAACGGCCTATTGTCCTCTCTCAAAAAACTAAATCCGCCCGAAGCGGAGAACGATACTGCACTTAATCAGGTAAGTGACCACTAATCTCACGTAATCTGCCGTTTAAGTGCTCTTATCTGTAGACCGGCCACGCACGGGTAGATAATGGTTTGGATCGCCGGTAGAACCGGAAAGGTCAGTGGCGGCGGAGCCCAAAAAAAAAACATTTAAAAAACAACCCAAATTTGACATCGGCGTGGGCGCCGTTTGTTGGGTGATTTTTAGAAAGAAGCGCAACAACAACAAAAAATGTGAGCTCATCTCCTGGCCAATGTGTGTTGACTTTGTAGCTTTGGAGATGATGCGCTATACTTTGGAGCAAAGCTAGTGTTTGTTTGGCGGGCTGGCTGACATTTAATTCCTTTTTTTTTTCTTTCCTTTTGTGGGGGACAGACAGGACCAGTCAATCGTCACATTCACGAACGCGGGGGCCACAACTAGCTAAACTATTGGAAAAGAAAGCGCCCCAGAAAATGTGTCGGGTTGGCGGAAGTTATACTGGGCGAGGGCGGCTCCGCCTTTTCGTGCGGTGGCGACGGCGGCGACCACGCCATCAGATGATGGCGTGGCGGGGCAGCCGGGGTAGGGCCACCCCCGGCGGCCTAGGGAGGGCACGTAGGGGCGGGGCGCCCAAGGCCCCGGCCAATCGGCGCAGCCGCCTCGTCCCGGCAAACGGGCGGCTCGGCCCGAGGTAACGGCCGAAGGGCGAGGCGCTCCGGGGCCCCGGCGGGTCCGTCAAAGTGCGGCGGGACCTGCGCCCGGATGGGCGTTGTTTCTCTAGGAAGGAAGGGATGCGGCCTCCCCCGAGCGCGGGTCCCGACAGGCTCAGGCTGGTCCTGTCCGTGAAGGAGTCCGTGCGGTCTTCGTAGGCCAGGTCGGCGGGGGCCGAGCACTGCTGCAGGGGCCAGCCGCCACGGCTTTTCCCACCGTTGTCCGCCGCGGTGCCCGCCTCGCCGCCACGCTCGGCCCGGCCCGCCTCCTCCTCTTCTTCTTTTTCTTCTTCTTCTTCCTCCTGTTCCACTTGGTCCTCCGCCTGGGCGGCGGGCTCCTCTTCCGGCTCCGCCTGCGCCGGGCCTTCGTCCTCGTCCTCTTCGGCGGGCGCCGCCGCCGGCGGCGGGTTCCGGGGGTCCCGCAAGAAGACGGCCACGACGGTGATGTTGTCGCTGGAGCCGGCGTCTCGGGCCGAGGCCACCAGCTTGTGAGCCACCATGGCCGTGTCGCCGGCGTTCTCCTGGAGGTGGTCGCTGACCACGCGTACCGCCTCATCCGGACTCACCGTGTCCCAGAAACCGTCGCAGGCCAGGAGCAGGTAGTCTTCCGAGCCGTCCAGCGGGAAGGCAGCGTGGTCGGCGTCCCCGCAGATGTACGGCTTGTGCTCGGAATCACCTGGAGGGGGAGAGAAAAAAATGAATTTGGCGGTGACAATTGCGCTTTGGCGGCAGAGGGCCATGTTACCTATGGCTCTGGATACTGAAAGACTTCCGTTAACCCTCCACGTCCCGAACCAGATGACGCAGCCTCCCAGAGCTTCAATTCTTTGTTTCTCATCCTGTAGACATTTGTATGAACATTTAGGGGAGAACTGGGTTGGTGGTCACACCGGTTGGCTGACACACTTGTTAAAATGCAACTAGTGGAGGAGGGTGCCTTTGTAAATAAATAATCAGATTAATAAAAAAAACAATGGCATGAATAAAGTTGGAATAAAGCGGCAAAGACTGACCTCTCTGTCCGGTTTGTGCGGTTTCATCAGCTCCACCCCTTCACCCCGGCGAACCAGAATGACTTGGGAGTCCCCCAGCCAGGCCACGTGCAACGTCCGACCCCGGAGGAACGTCACCACGCCCGTCGTACCGCAGCGCAGGTTCTTTCGGGAAAAAAAAGACGGACGGCATAAAGTCGGGTGCCGACCCAACCCGAAAAGGAAAAGCCGTTTCTCAGACCCCCCTCTCACCTCACGCGACGCTTTCTTGACAAAATGCTCGTCGGTGATTTTGAAGGCGCGACGCAGGGCCTCGCCGGGGTCTTGGGATAGCGAATCCTGGCGTGCCAGGTTGACGTGGAGATGGTTGGCGGCGTAGATGGCGGCGTCCACGCCTCCGTGGCCGTCAAACACGGCAAAGAATGCCTGTTCTTCCTGGTCCTAATGGACAAGACGTCGCCATAAAATCCATCTAATTTTAGTCATATTCAACACATTTGAGTACTATTAAACCACTAGTTATTTGTTACTTTGTTACTAGATGGCGAATAAGAACAAATAATAATGTTTTTCCAATCCAATATCCTGTTTTTAATGTTATTTTCAGATTGTTAGAACAAATTAATCATTTCTATGGGAAACGTTCATTTGAGTTACAACTAACTCGACATATGAGCTCAGTCCTAGAACGAATTAAGCTCGTATCTCGAGGTACCACTGTATATGGGTGCCATTGACTTAACATTCATTGCACCTCCCACTTGAAATAAATTGGACAGCTAGCTCTGTCAATGGCAAACACTCACACACAAAAAAATGCTATTTAGTTAGGCCGTTACCTGAATGTTAAAGAGCGTATTGAAGTCAGGGATGATGAGGTGTCTGTCCTCCATCTTGCGCCTCATGTTCTTGATGGCATGGATGGAAGTCTCATAGTAGGGCTGTGGACGACGGCGGTAGGGCAGATCCTTGGCCCACGCCGTACACGTCTCGAAAAGTCGCCGGAAGATAAGTCGAGCCAACCTCATCGCTTCCAGCTCTGCAAAAAAAAAAAATCCAAAATAAAGCAAGATCTCGCGCCATCAATGGCAAATGCAAACTTGAGTACTTAGAGAAAACACACAACCTGGTATCAAACCCTCGACCCCAGAACTGTGAAGCCGATGGCCAAACCACTCCAAATATTTTGAGTACTTAGCATTTCAGATACCACAATTTTTTTTGACTTGAATGATCAAATGTTGAGGAGCAAGATGATTTTGTGAAAAGTAAGCGCCACATTTCCAATTTAGCAAAGCCCCCGTTTCCATTGCCAGTGACACACATTTTGTGAAAGTCAAAGCCCCGGCGGGAGCTGTTTTACTTTTACGGTGAGGGGCGGGGGGGCAAAGGCAGAAGTTTCAAGTTAAGAGCCAGAAGGATGACCTATTAATGCTCATAGCAGGTGAAATGGTCAGAGGGAAGGAAGATGGAGCTGGATTGTAAAGAGGTCAACTTCGGACTTTAGTGGAAGACTTTTCTAGAACACGGTTCTAACCTAACCTATCATTTTGGTTGTGTTAAGTTGACAAAGATTGGACTCACGTGGTAAAGGTCCCACTCCATCTTCACCGCTCTTAATCAGGTGGTGAATGGTCAGGTCGCTCTGGAGGATGCTGTCAGATGTGGCCCTCGCCAAGGCCGCCGCCAGCGAGCACGGGCAGTTACTGTTAAAAGTGAAGAACACACTCTTAACATCTTTACTTTTCTTCAAATTCATTTTGCCACTTTGATGCTTTGAATATATATACATTTCTAAATAAAAATGAAAAATCTTCCACTTTTATTTTCAACATTTACATAGATAAATTAAAAAAACATTTACTGTTAAAATATGAATGATTATTTAATGATTTTCACTCTTTAATTCCAATAAAAAACAAATTATTGATAAGATTGAATGTTTTTCCTCTTTTTTTGTTCATAAAAAAACTTAAAATACAGAACATTTACTAATAAAGAGGATTTGCAGAAATGGATGTTTGACACTATTAGAAAGAAAAGTCACGATTCAAGGGGAAGAAGAAAAAAAAATCTGAACATCCATTCATAACAAGACCCCCCCCCCCCTTCCCTCGATGGAGGGGGCGGCTATCGAAGCGACAACCTACGATTGGTCCGCGCACCAGTGAGAGCATCCGCATCACAGTCAAGTCATGCGGCGCGTAGGCGGATAAAAAGAAGCGTCTTTAAGTCCCCACACAAGCGCCACTATGCCAAACTAAACAGTGAACCAGCCTCCTCCATCCCCATTGACAACCATACAAGTCCAATCCAATTGAACTGGTGGTCTGTCTTTCCCCTTAAAGGGCACCTGCAAGCATAGTGACAAAACAAAATGATGCTTTGCGCCACCGCATCCGGGAGGCCGCCAATACGTGTTCGCCGATGACTCATGCATGCGGCGGTCACGCTTTTCTCTTTTTTTTTTCTCTCTCTCTCGATTTTACCCTGCAACGGAGCATCAAGGTTGTTGCCACGGTAACACAGAGCCAACAGACAAGATGCTCAACCGTGTTCCGATCAATCAAAACGATGCAACCCCAAAAAAAATGTTGTTGTTTTTTCATTTGTGTGCGCACGGCAAGCGCAGGGTTGAGAGGACACGCTATTCTCTAGAGGCGGAGTTACATCATTTGCTTTTACAACGGCGGCTTCCTGAAGAAGAATTTATTGGTGGCTTGGCAGACGCACGCAAGCTCGCCGTCAGACGTTAACGGCGATGGACGCCCACGAATTTGGAAGAGGAGACATGAAAATGAAAACGTTTCCGACCGACCGACCGATTCTTCAGATTTAGTAGTGTTTGAGACTTAAAAAAAAATGGTAGTTTTAATAAATGTGATATTGTGGTACGTGGTGAAGCTTTAAATCTCATTATAATTGAATAATGACAATAAAAGTAATGAATTCATCAAATTGAAAAATCAAATGATGTGAAATGCTTATCATATGCTTTGTTTAGGTTACATAGTAATGATTTTTTTTATTAAGGTTAGAGAAAAATAAAGGTTTTGGACATCCCGATATTGAACGGCTGACTCTGTTTAATGTCATGTGCAGGTTAGCCATGTTAACTAAAAGGAGCCCCTCCTTTAAGCCTTGACACCCTCCCCCCCATTTTTCTCTCTCAGGAATTCTATTTTTAGGTGCACCTCTGGATGTTTGCTGGTGATGTAACACTCACATGCAGCCAAGAACCCACGACGGCCCTCCCGCGGTTCTGTCCGCTTCCCATCTACTGCATTTTTGGGGCTTATCTTTCAGCACCAGTGCCTTTATGTTGACTACTTCTAAAAAAAAATGCTCAAGTATCCCAAAAAGACGGCGGCAAAGAGCCTCCTGAATGGGAAAGTAGTAATTTGGGAGCGCGCCCTGGCCAATTTCCCACGACTCTGTCGCAGGAACTCCAGTCGCCCCCGGTGCTAATCCCAGTGAGACGCTCTTATTAAGGGATTACTCCTGCCACTAATGTCAAAAGGATAGCCTCGGATAGCCAAGGATAGCCTAGGATAGCCTGGGAAAGTGGCCGAGGCGCTGTACAGAAGAACTTCCTCAATACTACAACACATGCATCTCAAACAACACCACATCTGATATCACATTCAAATTTCCCTTTGAGCCTCTCAATAGCAATTATTCTCTTGTATTTAAAATAATTACTTAACATGTAATAAGGAAAAAAGGGTAATGTTACATTTTTGTACCTTTTTTCTTTCAATATTTTTATATTAATGAAAAACAAGTTGAACTTTTAATTGTAAGAGTAAAAATATTCCATTCTATTGATCTATTTTTGATTTCCAGCTTTATTTTATAAATAAAAGAAAAATATGAACCTTATTAATAGAAAAAAACTTGCTTATGTCTGAATAAAAACAAAAAAAAAATCACTGGATATCAATAATCTTAATTTGAACATTAGCATGAATCTAACTGATTGGCTAGATTTAGACCGCAAACCCTAGCTTTGACACCTGCCATGTATTTGAATATGATATATTAATACAAATGGTTTTGAGTCATTAACTCATTACCCTTGCCTGTGATAAACTTCCCGTCTCTTTCAAAAAGTCCACACTTTGAGAATCCCTGCATCAAAGGACGATTAAAATATCTACTTCCCTTGGGATAGTCTGCACGAGGTTAAAGTAGGTCAAATGCTTTTAAAGATGTGTGTGTGTGTGTGTATAAACTGGAGTAGCCCAGAAAACACCTCCGGGGTATAAAGCAGGGTAACCCACTTTAACCATGGCCGCGATTTCGGGACCAGTCTGATTGGGAATGACTGTCATAGTCCGTTACCCACATTTTTATTTTATTTTTAAAACCCTCTGCAAAAGTTACTTTAGCAAGACTCGAATTGGCGAAGGAGAGGCGTCTTGACTGAGATCAAATCTCTTGATTAAACAGTGAAAAGCCAACAGGCAGACAAACAGATGGCGGACAACTTACAGCAAAGTTCTTTGCGCTGTTGACATTCACTTTTCAATCCGATTCAATTCATTTTTTTGGGTGGAATAACAGTCGTTTGAAGTTTTTGACGACACTTGTGTTTCTCTTGGTCATTGGAATCCAGCTGGGTTCCGCATCATCGCCACGGTGACGCACATTGGCGGCGCGCCCGCGGGATTCCGCGTCCTAAAAGCGGGATGCTAATGGCTCTGTGTGGAAATGAAAAAAGCTCAGGGCTTAAAAAGGTGCTTACTATGAGACACAATGTCCCACTGTGTCGTAGACCTTTGGTCCGAGTCGCTAGCCTCTCCATCTGTCGCGCCCGATGGCGCCGTTTTGTTCCAAACGTGTAAAAAAAAATCACTGATTAAAACATAGGAAGACGCAACCCCATGGCGAGAAAAAGACTGGCCTGTATAATATTGTCCTTTAAGTGTAAACGATGTGCAAATAGTTCTATACTTTTCTTTATAAACCAAATAGTTGATCAAAAAAACTTCCATTCCAAAAGAAAAATGGCAACAGGGGCAAAATATGACCATATTTTCTCACATATAATTCATATTTGTAACTAAAAAAAAAGACTTTTATATGCACAAATGACACTTGACATTCAGTTACATGCATTTAACTTAGTTAAGACAATTAGTATTCATACTGAGTCTCAGGTCTTGCAAAAATACCACTAGTACTACATCAGAATGAGTCACTTAGTAGTAGTAGAGTTAGTCACCACTCTGAAACTTTCAAAAGAATTCACATTCGATTTTTTTTAGTCGAAATGAGCTCCTCCCACCCCTTTCGATATCATGGCATTAACTTGATTAGATCCGCACGGCGTCTTAAGTGCGTCTAGGCCCCCAATTTGGCAGAAAGACGGTTGTCATGACGCCACGGCTGAACTGTCGGCATTCATTAGCGCCGTAGCACTTTTCCCACTCGTGCGCTAACCTTAAATGCGTGGGTGGGTGTGTGTGTGTACGTTGCAAAAGCAGCTCAACCCCCCGTGTCTTAACAGCTGTGAGAGACGTAAAAGAGAGGTGAGCCTCGTCCAATCTTTGTGACCAGTCCGCTTTTTTAACTCATTGGCTGCCATTGATGGGGCGAGACAACCCATCTAATGAAATAAATGGTAGGACTAACAACTGATGGAAATGACCAACAAATTGGGGCAACATCGACACTCTACAGCTCAATAAAAGTTGGAAAAGCTACTATGATACACATGACAAGCGCAAAACAACTACCACCTCCTCAAATGTGTTCATTTTTCTCCAACTTACTACTACATCTTGCATAACACTTGCATAAATGCCACTGTGAAAAAAATATGATGGCATTTACTGTACTTGTTTGCATATTAGCTGCCTCAGCATATAAGCCATCCCCTTAAAATGGTTGAATTTGCCAATTTCTCTCGTATAAGCCGCACCCCGGATTCACAATTTTCCCCTCCATATTCATGGTTTTAATAAGTTGTACAAATGTGTTATTTTGAAGGAAAAATCTTAAGAAAAATCATCCCACATGGTATTTCTGAGATACTGTATTTCAATGGCTATTAGTACAACCTAAGAGTCCACAGAGCAATTTGGTTTCATTTCCATACTGAGGAAGACTTTTGGCTAAAAATAGCAAAAGACCAAACGGCAAATGTCCAACTGGTTGCCCACAGTGAAGTTTACATACAAGGCCATTAGCCAGGTACTCATCTGACCTATAATTGCAATCCCCGCGAGGGAGCCTGTGCTGTTGCCATGACAACTATTGTCCATACTGCAAGGATGTGTCAGAGTAGACATTTCAACAGCTAAGATTTTTTTGTGGCTTTTGCCATACTGCTACTGATTTTGGGAAATGCCTGATAATCAGACATGACAATATTGATTTCTATTGCGTTTAACCCCCCATAGAGCAAAAAATAAGTCCCTGGACCTTACGTACTTTGTCAGCACACACTAATCTTGACCACAATATTATATATTGGTAACATGATACAAAATTTGGAGTTCTACATATTGTAATTTTTCTTCAAATATCAGGTGACCTCATTGAAAGTACAAAGTTATAAAATAAAAGCAGTGTTTGTGCAGAAACAGGAAGTTCCCGGAGGAAGTAAAGAGGGTGGTGTCTCCCTCTGGCCTTCAACACAATCACCAATCAGTTGTCAGGAAGGAAGTCGTGACCTTTTCTTGCTTTACTGCAAAATGGTTCATGCCAAATGCAAATGCGATATTTTCACTGGACTTATAAAACAAGAACGTGGCTTGGATTATGTTGAAAAATGGGAAATACTTTGTATCACTAGGGTAAATATAAATATATAATATAATATTTACTCTATGTATTTTTCCAATGCCTCTGGGTTATTTTCATTTATATAAGAAATAATCCAATGTGATAAAAGCTCTCCTGATTGTGGTTTTCTTGAATTTTATAATTGCTCACTGGAATTTTTCATTGTTTGGAAAGAACACTATAAAATACTAGATAGACATATTTAGAATACACTATATATTTTTTAAAAACCTGATCTGTACCTGATCCCAATCTTCTGTCAATGACATGATTGGGCCTGATTTCCAATCACATGTTTGGATCTGGCAACCCAGTTTTATAGATATCCCCAAATTGCCTGTCAAACATCTGAAAAACCATTTCCATGAAACTATTTGTGAAAGACTGCTAACTCTAGTTAGGCCGCATTTCCGCCAAGGCCGAACAGGCATCCAATTCCATCCGACACCCTTAAAAACAGCAAAACCGTCAACATGGAAATGATGTAACGCTTTCGCAAGTCGCTCCTCGGTGTTACTTCTCTCAACTCGATAAATTGACAAGTATTCTTGGATGTTTATCAGTGTGCTCCACGATTGACGGCCATTGAAATTGCTAAAAACATCTTCCTCTTCCCTTGATATCTTTACGATTAAGCCTTTTTTCCCGCACATTCTCGGAGTACCTCAGAGCACCTACGCACGCCCACGTGATGTTTAAAAAAAACTACAATCATACTTCTTTCCAGACAAGAATGTGTCGCGGGTGCCCTAGATGAGAGCTTTCCTTGCCAGTGTACTCCTTTCTGCACCTATTTTGGATTCCAAACCAGGCCAGCATCTCATTTTCTCACTTTCTTTTCTTCTTCTTTTTTTTACCATTTCTGCCAAGTCTGTTCACTCACACACATAATCGCACGGACACATTTAATCCAGTTCTAACCGCACACTTCATTATGTAAGAAATGCATCATCCACTTGAATACGTCTTGTGTTGCTGCATTTTTACTGTCTGGAATTTGACAAATGGAGGCAAATAACAGAAGCAAGTGAGGTTATTTTTAGCCTGGGAGAAGACGATGGTCTTCCTCAACCCCCCCACAGCCGCCTATGCAATGATGACGTCGGCCTGTTACGCAAAATCGGGGGTTCACCTTCAGATTCGGGGATTTTTTTTAAAAAAAAATACAAGTACTTCTGCGGCACAGATGTAAGGAAAGACTCAAAGTAAAAAATATGCAAGTGGGTTTTAACAGGGGGGGGGGGGGTTTAACACGCCCATTGTGGTCGAGCGTTAAGCGGGCGTGTTGAAGCGTGTACGTGAACTAAGCACATTTGTCACGAGCATGCAAAATAAAGGTTGACAAATAAAAGATGGACTTAACTATTTGTAGAGGTGTTGCAGACACAGATCGAGGCATTCCCCCTCCACTTCGTCTTCACACACCAGATCCGTCAAAGGGCGAGAGGGCAGGGGGTCACTGTCCTGCAGAGGAGGGCTCATCTCCCGTAGAAAGAGCTCCAGGAACCGTCGGAAGGTTTTCTCCTCTGCTGCACAGCCGGCCATCATTGCTCATTCCCGGACACGCTCACGCTCGCAAACGCAGCTGAGTCCGTCGGTTCGCTTTGCTGGCCCGGACAAGAGGCTGGACACTTGGCGTTTTTTTTTCTTTCTTCGATTTCTTCTTGGAGGATGAGCGATCGAGCTAGCGATCGAGCTAGCTGTGGTGCCCGGCGATGGCAACAGAGATCGAGGCTAAACTATCGGCGTGGCGAAAGCAAAGAGACGAGGGAGATTTGAGTTGGAGTGGCCCCATTCACGGCCGAGTGGGAGCGCGACGCTTACTGGGATTTCGTCGTATATTGGATCGGAAGGCGGGTGACGTCAGTAGTGACGTTGGCCTGCAAGATGTGAGCGCGCACGCACGCACTGCAGTTATTTTGGTCTCGTTTGTTTTTTTCAAAATACACGAAAACGACGAGTTCAAGTGTACGGAGCCGTATTGCATTTACATTAAAAAGATAAAATGCATCATTTTGGGGAGTTGTTTTTTACTTATTTATTTATTTTTTTCGAAAACAAACGGAAGTGTGGTTGGTACGTCTGTATTTTGATTCCGCGATGAAACAAGTCAACATGGCCGCTCCAGTGAGCGTTGATGCTCTCCTCCGAGCGGCCGTCTCGGAGGACGCAGATCATCGGGACGACGGGCTATGCGTGGTGGGCCTTTTCGGGAAAAGCAGCACGCAGCTGGGCGTCCTCAAGGAGTCCCTCCTCAACACCCTGGCGGACAAGCACGTCTTCTCTGTGTTCGGTGGAGGCGACGAGGAGGGCGACGGTAGTGGCTGCGGCATCCAGGCGCTGTACGACCCGGACAACCGCATCCTGTACCTGCTGCTCACATCGGTGTGCGACGGCCGCCGGCTATTGTGGGCGTGTCGCTCCCAGAGCGCGAGCGCCGGCCACGCCGAAGCCCACGACTTCTGGAAGGGCCTGGAGCGACAACACTGCCTCCGCCTGCTCTATCTGTTCTCGGTGTGTCACGTCCTGCTGCTCGTCCACCCCAACCACACGTTCGACGTCACCTACGACCGGCTCTTCCGAGCCCTGGACGCCCTGAGGCAGAAGGCGCTTCCCCTCATCCGTGCGGCCGTCAAAGACTGCCTGGTGTCGAAAGAGTGGAAAGTCAACTGTCGGCCATGCCCTCCTCGGCTCCTCTTCTTTTTCCAGATGAGTGGAAGTCTCAAGGTCCACCTTTTACATTTTATACATATTTACTCAAATAGTAGTATTCCTTCCCAGGGGCGGTCCTGGAAAATGGTGCGCCCTGGGCAGACAACACCCTCCGCCCCCCATAACATACACAAATATATCATTTATCTTGACCTAATTCCCGTCCGGGTACTCCGATTTCTTCCCACATCTACATATTTATACTTCTGAGTGTTACCCCACAGGTCCCCAACGGGTCCGAGTCGGGCGTCCACCCGGACAAACCCAAAAAGCACTCGCCCAGACGCCGCCTGCAGCACGCCTTGGAGGACCAAATCTACCGCATCTTCCGCAAAAGCCGCGTCCTGACCAATCAGAGTGGCAACTGCCTGTTCACCGTGCCCGCCAATCAAGCCTTCGTCTACGTGGCGCCCGCCCCCGAAGAGGACCCCGCGGGCGCCCTGCTGTCCCAGCTGCGCTCCAACTGCGCCCTATCCGAGCACGACCCCGGCGCGGTCGTGACCGGGCCACGACGCTACCAGCAGATGCGGCGCTCGATCCGCCAGGTGACGGCGGAGCACGTGTCAATCACGTCGTCGGCACCGCCGGGCGGCGATTGCACGTTGAAAGAGTTCTTGTGGCAACATGTCGAGCTGGTGTTGACCAAAAAAGGCTTTGACGATAGCGTGGGTCGGAACCCTCAGCCGTGCCACTTTGAGCTGCCATCTTTCTCCAAGTGGGCGCAGGTGAGTTGGCTTGAAGTTTTCCCCCAAAAAGACACCATTTAGCTCGGCTCTTTTTTCACCAGGTGGCGCTAAAGATCCATCAGGTGCTGTCGGGCGGAGTCGAAGACGACTCGACCGAGCCGGCGCTTCGGGCTCAGGCCCAGCTCAAAGTTTTGGACGGCTTCCTGGACGCCGACGCCAAGTTCTCGGAGAACCGGTGCCAAAAAGCGCTGCCCCTGGCGCACGGCGCGTACCAGTCCAACCTGCCGCACAACTACACCACGGCCGTGCACAAGAACCAGCTGGCCCAGGCGCTGCGGGTCTACAGCCAGCACGCTCGCGGCGTGGCCTTCCAGCGCTACGCCCTGCAGCTGCACGACGACTGCTACAAGTTCTGGAGCAACGGGCACCAGCTGTGCGAGGAACGCAGTCTCTCCGACCAGCACTGCGTCCACAAGTTCCACCTGCTTCCCAAGGATGGTAAGCGGGGGGAATGGGTGGCTGACTTTTTGGCTGTTTTTCTATTGATTTGCCCTTTCCTCACTCGTAGGAGAGAGCACAGACGTCGATCACAACCCGCCCATTCTAAACCACAATAGCAGGGGGCGCTCCACCAGCTCGTGCAACTGCGGGAGAAAGCAGGCTGCCCGGGAGGATCCTTTCGACGTGCATGCGGCAAACTACGACTTCTACCAGGTGGACCGACACACACGTTATAATTCTACTTTTTTTTTTCAATGTACAGCTGTCAAAAAGTTGACACTTGAGACATAAACAAGGGGTGTCCAAACTGTGGCCTGCGGGCCAACTGTACTTTAACACCTTAGAGGTCAGGGCTTTGCAGTCTAAAATAAATCTAGCAAACTATGTTGACTTTTAGTATGATATTTGGACTAATTAATTCAAATATATTTATCTATAATCCATGCATGAAAGAGTTTAAAGTGTGGGAATGTTCTCTTTTCAGGGCTTAGAAGAGAAATGTTGCAGCAAACTGGAAAGGATCAATTTCCCCGTCTTCCAGCCGAGCACTCCCGACCCATCGCCCGCTTGCGACCGGACGCCACGCTCTCTGTGCGAGGCCGACGGCGAGCGGCCCAAGGAGCCTAGCGGCGGTGGTGGTGGTGGTGGCGGCGGTAGCGCCCAGCCCAGTCACACACCGGGTGACACTAGCCTGAGTCTGGCTCTCAGTCTGGGCCAGTCCACCGACAGTTTAGGCCCTTACGGCGAAGGCGAAGCGTCCGGCGAGGGCCAAGCGCCGCAGAAGCGACCCAGCCTGGCCGACCGGCAGCCATCCACCGTGGAGTACCTCCCGGGGATGATGCACTCGGGCTGCCCCAAGGGTCTCCTGCCCAAATTCTCCAGCTGGTCGCTAGTTAAGCTGGGCCCGGCCAAGTGGTACAATTGCCATGTGGGTTTGGAGCAGCCAGGCTTTCTCCCCGCCGCCTCCTTCCTGCTCCCGTGGGACCTTTTAGTGCGCTCGCGCTCCGACGACGACCCCTCGGAGGCCCAGGACGGCGGCGCGTCCTCCTGGCCGACCCCCAATAAGACGCCGGCCAGCAAGAGGGGAGGAGTGGGGGGCCCGGGTAGGAGCCGGAGGCGGGACGACACGGCGCGGGCCTACGTGGGCTTCGAGTATGAGGACGGACGAGGGCGGCGATTCATCAGCGCCGGGCCCGACAAGGTGGTCAAGGCTTTGGGATCGAGTGGAGCCAAGGAGCCCGCCGCTAGGGTGCTCAACGCGGACATGCCCCTCTACGTCCCGGCGCCCTCGCAGGGACGAGGAGTCAAGCCGCACTTTGCTCAACTGATACGACTTTTTGTGGTCGTGCCCGACGCTCCGCTTGAAGTTACACTCAGCCCTCAGGTAAATTGAAATTTCAAATATTTTAATTTGAAAATCCTAAAAAAAGGATAAAAATGTTTTTATGCACCAATGTCTCCAATTTTTTTTCCCCGCCCCAGGTACAACCCGGCCCTCCGCCTTGCCCACTTTTCCACCCGGAGCTGGCAGAAGTGACATTACCACCCGACGGTGTTTGGGTATTACGCTTCCCCTATGCGTATGCCACCGATGTGGGACCCTGCTACCCCCCTAAGGAGAACCAGCCGCTCGCCAATTACAAAGTGCTGCGAGGAATTCTCCGCGCCTCCGCCACCAACACCCAATGAATGACAAATCTGGATAGAAGAGCAAATGTTTGGGTGTCCATTATTTGGCTTAGTAGACATTTTCACTTGGGCTTTTGTTTTTAAAGGGTGTTAATAAAAAAATAAATAAATAAAAAACATTTTTTGGGGTTTTTATGTCTTTTGTTGACTGCGATATGCCTCCATGGACGACACACAATGTTATCTGACATTTGTCTCACACACGCCACCTGAAAGTATGTGACTAATAATAACAACGTGGTTAATAACAAAGCTGGAAGACCTTTCAAGGTCATCAAGTGGGACAAGAGAAGCACAATTGCCTAGAAATCAAGTGGCTTTTTCCACTTGAGTTGTACTTGTTGCCAGCAAGTGGGTCCCGTTTTTTTTCCCCTTTATAAACTTTTTCATGCATGGATTATGTTTATCTTTTTCTTTCTATAGTTTTATTAAATACATCCCATAAGAAGACCCATATATAATTTTAAGGGAATAGATAGGATAGGAAATGACTAAAAACAGTAATTTAACAAGGATGTGCAATACAAAACACATCAAACTAAATAAAATAAAGTTTTTAAAATAACTATAAACATGTTAATACATTGAAAAATGTAAGACATGAATAAGTGCATTTTGCCTTTAAAAAAAATGTGCAGCACTAAAAGTGGGATTATAATAGCAAGACTATATCCTAAATGACCTTTTGAGTTCCATTGGTGTAAATCTGGGCGAGTGTTGAAAGCAACAACAAGCAGAAAACAAAACAGCTAGAGGGTTTTTTTTTCCCTTTCCTTTTAGGTGGATAAGTCAAAGCTGGGGGGAATTATTTTCATCCACAGTGTGCCAAAGTTCACCTGTTAAGGCGGGACAAAAGGTGGAGAAAAAAATTCCGAGGACGACTCTAGAGAAGATGTTGACAGGTGAACGTCATTCTACCAGGAGAACCTCCGGACATGATCAAAAGGTGAGCGAGATCGCAACTTTAAAAAAAAAAAAAGATCTCAACGGTTTATGCGACTAGTTACATTTCAACTAGGTATAGAGAAAAAATAATGGAAATGGAAAAAAAATGGAATTATGAAGGCAAAAAATGAGCACTTAAATGTGCTAAAAATGAGAAAAATGATTAAAAACCACCCCGTTATTGTAACCAACATGAAAATAAGGTTAAACTAAACTGCTCTTGAATTTTGATAAGATATTTTTTTCAAGTGTTTATATCTTTTCAGTTTAATTTTTAACTTTTGTGGCATTATAGCTGGAACTAATTGACTACTATTTCCCCTGGTCAAACTCTACGGTAGCTTATCGCTAATTATTTACAGTGTATAATTATCCATGTTAAATCCATGTCCAAATGTCAGAGATGTATAAAATTAGCAGCATACTTTACTATATATATATATATAAATTCTGTATATAATATAAATAATTTGTTAGGAAGAAAGTTTGCAAAAATTGTCAAGATTTCTTGAGTCAAGTGTATTTTTGAAGGGGAAAAAAACTCACAACTCAAGTTTACTACAGAAGAAGTCTAATACTTTTAGATGGCCATCGATTACTAACATTGCCGACTCACTAGCTTTATAAAATAGTCACAAAAGAATAAAAATTGGGAGAGTAAAGGGCAACTTACGTAACAGCTGATGAGCCAAATTGGTTAAATCCTTCCCATCACTGTGTTTTCTTTCTCAGTTGTTGTGAAGAAACTGCATCTAAAAGACAAAGCGCAATGGCGGTTGGAAAGGCGGAATTCCGTCGTCGAATCGTCTCCAAAGACGGCCGCAACAACGTGCGCATAAACAACGTGGAAGGCATGGTCAAGATGTACCTGCACGACATCTGGACCACGGTAGTGGACATCAAGTGGCGCTACAAGATCACCCTGTTTGCCTCCACCTTCATCATGACGTGGTTCATCTTCGGGGTGCTCTTCTACCTCATCGGCATGGGCAACGGCGACTTCGAGGCCAACCTCAGTTCCAACCACACGCCGTGCCTGGAGAACGTCAAAACCTTCACGGGGGCTTTCCTATTCTCGCTGGAGTCGCAGACCACCATCGGCTACGGCTTCCGCTACATCACCGAGGATTGCCCTTTGGCCATTTTCACTCTGGTGGCTCAGCTGGTCATCACCGGCCTGGCCGAGATCTTCGTCACGGGGGCCTTCCTGGCCAAATTGGCGCGGCCCAAGAAGCGAGCCGAGACCATCAAGTTCAGCCGGTGCGCGGTGGTCTACCGCCGCCGGGGTCAACTCTGCCTGGTGGTTCGGGTAGCCAACATGCGGAAGAGTCTTCTAATCCAGTGCCAACTCAGCGGCAAGCTTCTTCACGCCAACGTCACCCGGGAAGGTGAAAAAACGCAAGTCCACCAGACCTCGGTGGACTTTTTCATGGACTCCAGCAGCGAGTGCCCCTTCCTCATTCTGCCGCTCACCTTCTACCATGTCCTGGACGAGCGCAGCCCATTGGCCGGCCTGACGGCAGAAAATTTGGCCAGTCGTGAGATGGAGCTACTGGTGACGCTCAACGGCACCATGGAGTCCACGGCGGCCACGTGTCAGAGTAGGACGTCTTACGTTCCCGCCGAGATCCTGTGGGGCTACGAGTTCAAGCCGGTGATCTACGGCACGGAAGGTGGCCGCTACGTGGCCGACTTTAACTTTTTCGACAAGGTGCGGCGGGTCAGCAACGACGACGGCTTCTTGAACAATGCCGAGAAGTTGAAGCTGGAGGAGGACTACAAGAAAGAATAACTGGAATGGGAGATGTTTCGACATCTTGGCCTATTAAACAAAGACAAAAAAAAGCAAAAATAAATTACGTATTAGTCAGATTATGAATACGTGTTTAGCAGATGCTCATAAAGTCCATGGTCACTTTTGAGGGGCCAAAACTAAAAAAATATGTGACATTAAATGACTATGGGTAGCCCAATACAAATGGTTAGCTTGTTGGTGACACTGTTCTGAGATTGAGGGTTTGATCCCAGGACCAAAACTTTGCATGTTCTCCCTGGGCTTGTGTGGGTCTTCTCCCGGGGTCGGCATTAAATAATTGGTAGAAAAATATTGTAATCCATGTCCATAAATATATTTTCAGTTGAGCTTTTACAATGTAAGTAGATTGGTTTTATGCTGAAAAATGATCAATTACTGGTCGCTGGACCAAAATTATTTGGAGTAATTTTGTTTAGCCATTCTTTGCGTATATATATTATAAATTGACCCTAGGTATTGAGAGCTTGTATGGTTGCCCATAATAAACTCAAGCACCCCCCACCATTATGGAAAATTTTGAAATGACTAGGGTAAAAGTGTCGTCCTACATTTCCAATTTGTTGTTGTGTAATCTCCTGTTGTGACAACATTTGCAACTATTTTCTGTAAACCTTTTTACCCACTACTATATATCTATATATAAATATAAACACAAAAAGTCCATTTGCGTTTGATTGTCTTTTCTAATGTACGAGGAAAATATTAATTTGAAAGAAAACTGCATTATGTGAGGGTAAAAAGGAATATATGCATTTTGTAGTGGTTAAATGTCAAAATTGCATTGAAAAACAAGCTTAAATATATAGTGAAGTGAAGTACGTTCTAGTGACACTTTCAGGACGTTGGGGGAACTACACTTAGGCAAAACTCAACACGTACCTGTTGACTTCCCAGCATGTCGCTTCGAGTACTGGGAGTGACGTCACAGGCCAGGGCCGACTAAATTGACAGTCACAGTTGAGGCGTCGACCTTAATCTTTGTACAAAAGATGCCGTCATTGGCGATCACGCGACGTCCGTCTGTGGTCACCCGTGAGTCGCCGTGACGTCACACTGTGAATTGGAGTGCGCCACTTCTGCTCCTGTGTTGTAGTCCTCTTGTCACTCAGCCTCTGGAAAAGACGAACACAATTGCATTTTTTTTTATCTATTTCAATTTCTGCTATGCTGTAAAGAGCTCCTGCTGTGTTTATTTGCAACACAGGTGAGTCCTACTGACATTACAAGTGCACAATTTAATAAACTCAATCCAAATGATGCACTTTTGCAGGAATTAAGTGCTAAAATTACTTTCAGAGTGTGTTAAATGCTTAAAATAAATGATTTCTTTAAAGTAATTCTGTCATATATTACACTATTTTTTTTAACCTGTACAGTGAATATGCTACAGAAGATCATTGTTGAACTTTTTCTCCCCAAAATTAAAATACATTTTTTTTATCAAGTTGTCATGAGGATAAATAGGCTTGGTTTTGATATGATGGTTTGTTTTCTCCTGTTTAGAATCCTCTTTAGACTGGAAAAAAATAACAGTGTAAATGAGGAAAATTTGAGTCAACAGAACTCAGGTCTTCCCAGAAACTGACATTTCTACCGAGGATTCGACTTTTCAGCGAGCCGTCGTCCGGGGGCGTCATCAAACCGATGACGTCGTTGAACCTGTGACATCGCTTCGCAGCCACCCCCGAGATGGAGGTCGACTATTTCCCGAAAGAAGTGATTCTGGAGCTGGTGAAATCCAGCTTCGAGCAGATCTCCGCAGCCCAGTGGGCTCTGCTGGTGGCGGGAACCCCCGACTCGGAGACCAAGGCCATCATCGCAGACACCATCAGCGATGTGATCCAGAGGATCTCCTCCGACGTGGTCAGGCACCTGTTGCCCGCCATCAGCGACCACCTGCGTGGACAATACTCGCAATCGCAGGTCAGAATTCTTAATGAAGTCCTTCATCATTTTTTTCCTTGAGCCCCGCCCCCCAAAATAACATCATCCCAATTCCTTTTGTGGGCCGCAGATGAGTATGGCCATCGACCGGTGCAGTCCCAAGCTGAGCGGATGCCTGACCGAAACCTTCGCCGCCGCCCTGGACCTCCCACCGCAAAAGTACGAGGGCTCCGGGGAACTGACTACGCTAGTAGAGTCTGAGGTGAAGAACCGCGTGACCTCGGCCTTGTCCGTGGCCCGCAACGCCTCCGAGTGGCCGTCGGACCCCACCCTCTTCATCCGCGGTACCATGTCCAGCGTGGGCAACCTGTCCTCCATCTTCCGTAAGGCGGTGGAGTACTTGAGGCAGGTGTTCGCCCGGGCCCGCACGCCCTGCGTGGTGCTTTGCGGCCGCTCGGCCATGAAAGCCACCGACATGACGGACGCTGTGAGCGGAATCCTCTTGAAGTGGTCTCGCCTGAGCAAGTGCCACAGGAGACGCGATAAAATCATCAACGTGGAGAAAGTGGAGAACAGTTCCGACGAGGAGGGCTCGGAGCAGAGAGTGAGCAGGTACTCTGACTCCCAGGCGGTGGAGAGTGCTAAATCGGCCGCCCTGGACATCACCAGAAGCATCATCCAGAAGCCCCTCAGCAGCTCCGGCGGTCGCGTGGAAAGCCGGCTGACCCGCTTCAACCTCAACCTGAAGCTCATCTCCAACAAGGTCAAGAATTTCTTCAAGACCCAGGAGAAAATCAGCCCGGACGGCGACGTCAAACGCCGGCGATTCCACTTCTTCCGCTTTGCGCGTATGCAGTTTGGCCGAATGTTGGGCGGACTCAAGCGCGCCTTCAAGAACCAAGAAGGCTGTCTGGTTTCCCTGCGATCAGATAAACCCAAGTCCCCGAGGGGGGACTCCAAAGGAACCTTCAGGAGCAGCACGTTACACGTCAGGCCGTCGCAGAACCCCAAGTTCGAGTTCGAGGCCATCCAAGAGATGGTGTCCAAGCTGTTCGAAGAGCTCAGCAAGATGGATCCGGAATCTCGCAAGGCCGTCATCCAGCGCTACATGGACGAGAACCTGCAGAGCTTCTCCCAAGATCTCACTTCTCGCCTGTACGAGTACATCATGTCCAGTCAAAGCGAAGTCTACGAGGTGCCCTCCAGCCGCTCCAACACGCCTTTCGTGGACTCGGTGCTCTGGGGACGGCGCGGGAAAAAGAACTGGGACGGCGGGCAGAAGTTCTCCCCCGAGGTCTTGTACGCCATGACCGAGGACGCGGCCTGGAAATTCCTTCAGCAGCTGTTGCTGTGGATCGAGACCGAGCCACAAGGCGAGGAGGTGTACGCCGACGAGGTCTCGGGCGCCGTGGGCGAGATCAACCAGCTGGTGGTCACCGCCCTCAACACGGCCGAAGATATGGACGAAGACATCGACACGGAAACCCCTTTTAACGATACCTTAAATAGCGAAAGCCTAAACCGCTCTTCGTGTGTCCAAGAGAGCTGCGTCAGGACGTCCAAATCTTCTTCTGAAGGGGAACCGCTGTCCATGCAGGACCTGAGCGAGGTCCTAGCCTTCATGCTAACCACTCAGTTGGGCCAACGCCTGCCTAGAAATTGCAAGAAGAATCTGAAACCGGACGACTTGATGCTGGCCACCCAGCAGATGTCATCCATGGCCCTGAGACAGATCGGCCCGGGGAACATTGACAACATCGAGACGCTGGCCAACCTGGAGGAGGTGATCCTACCCGTGGTGACCAACGTCCTGGCCGAGTTCCCAACACCGGAGCAACTGGTGGGGGCGGTGTCGGGCGCCGACAATGTCTTTGACGACGCGGTGCTGAAACACCTTTTGATCCAACTCAACGCCCGCAGAAAGCCATCCAAGGGCATGCTTTCGTCCATAATGTGCTGCTACCCCTGTCGCTGATTCCGTCGGAAGCATCGATCATGTATTTCTTGACATGGATCGACTATGACAAACTGAAACATCTCAGGTGGAGCCGCTGTCCCATAATTATTAACACCACCACATGGAGAAGAAGCACTTGGCTTACACCGGAGGTGCTAGTTCACCATTTTACCATGTACATAGATTGCGTTATAAGTGACCTCAATGCTTCCTTCAAACCTGAAAGAGCACTTTAAAAAGACTTGTTGTTTTGTAAAACCAAATGAATCAAACCTGGATTCTTCAACTGATTTATTGATCCATACAGAACTCCTCTCCATTCAGACCCTGCATAGCTTCAGCGGGAAGTTCTCCGTGATCAGGTGGTCGTCGTGGAGAACCGTGACGATGTTGATTTCAAACTCTGCGGGGAAAGTAACAAATTGCTTAGCTCATTGCATAAACTCCAAGATGTCGATGTACTACAAAGTGCATGATTCGAATTATGGATCTGACAGAAAAATGGTATGGATTTTTTTTTTCTCTCATACTCCCATACTTAGTGGGAACACGTTGGTTACTTTTTAAATTCCAGCTATGTGAAATGTAATAAATACAATATTTACACATAGTGAACTTATTTTTACACTGTCTTTTAATGCGAATGCTTCAAACGTTAATGATTGACTTTTGAACAGATGATTTCTATGGGGAATTTACTTTCAAAGTGGAGTACGCGGAGCATGTGCCATGCTAGTTGGTTTATAGAAAGTGCGTCATGATGGTGCGAAATGAATGCAATGCATTGAGTGATCTGTAAATAAATTATTTTGCCATTGAATTTGCCAATTCTCCTTTTATCCGTGTTATGCCTGGACATCCAAAACTTTTCAAAAAAATTCTTTATTAAAAAGCCCTATACTGTCAATAATCTGAATCAAATGTTCTTCAGGTTGTCGCGCACGTGAGCTGGGATGGATCTACTGACCCACTTTAAAGTTGGTGGTTTCCAGGGTAGGGCAGGTGAAGAGCCTGGGAAAAACCATGTAGATGGGAATAGGCAGCCCGCGGCAGACGTCGCCTTCGGCTATCTGGATGTTCTGGATCTCGGTGGGGTCTCGGGCGTAGCCTTCGGCGCAGCCTGCGTTTTGTGACATTGCCAATGAGCCGTTCGAGTCAGGTGTATTTCGGGAAGCTGGCAAAAAGGACGACTCACCGCACGTCTCCACCCGAACCAGCTGCAGGTCGATGCTTTTGATGGGAACGTCGGAGCTCTCCACCGTCAGTTCTCCGGTCAGGGGCCGGCTTATGATGCAGGTGGTGTTGTCCAGGTGGCCTCGGATGAGGAATTTGGGCAGAGAAGTCCGCTGAGGATGGAAAAATGGGTGTTTTGTGAGTAGAACTGTCAGCAACAAAGAAGCAAGTCAAAGATTTGGTTGGTTCACCTCACGGATGTTCTGAAGCGTGTCTGGCGTGATGGTGAAGTTGACTGGGGTGGCGCCCAACTGAGATTTCTGTGGCTAATAAATGAGAGATACGTCACACTATACAAAAGTGCATATTAAGAAGGTGCAATTTTGTCCACTTTCTCAAAATGTAAATTTGATTTAGTTTTAGTCACTTCATTCAAATGGTATGTTACAACTCACATTTAAAGACACATTTGAACATGATTGGTTCATTCTAAACAGTACACACAGGGAATTGGTGGCCAGCCAATCACAGGGCACGAGGAGACGGACAACCATTCATGCTCACACTCATACCTAGGGGCAATTTAGAATTTATATAAATTGTAATCTAGTGTGTTTGACTCACCTGACTGTGCACAATAAACTCACAGTTCCTGCTGAGGTCTTTGGCCAGTAGGGAGCGCTTCAAGTCACAGCGGAGAGAGTACTACTTGGAAGCAACAAGGTATGAATGATATTTTATTGCATTACATTATTAACTCATTCACTGCCGTTGTTGGCAATAGACGTCAACGGCAGCGAAATACTTAAGCTAATATGTGCATACCTGAATGTTAACAAAGACGCCGTGGTAGGTCTCATACAGAGTTTTATTGGCTTTGGCGTTAAGGGGGAACTCGAATGGAACCTCAGTCTTGCCTCCTGGGATCTTTCCAGCCTTGGCCACCTCGATGCTACTGCCGAGCAATGTTATGGGCTGCGGAAGAGAAGCTTCACAAGTTAAACACTTTCTTTACAATGACAAACGGACAATGTCGTCATATATTTCTTTACCTTGACTGAGTTGTAGAAGGCCTCAAAGACACCTACGCTCTTGGAGCTCAGTTGCAGGTTGACCAGGCCTTCCATGCTCAGGGAGATGCCGTGGTGCTGCATGGGCTCCCTGCATGCCAGCACGATGACACCGGCCACAGACTCCTAGAGATTGTTCAAAATACACCCCAAAATGAAAAAAAAGGTAAAGACGTATTTAAAGCTATAAGGGCAACTCCGTTCCCCAAGGGTACCTATCTAGTCTGTTTTCCGATATCGGGTATATGGGTTTATTCACCCTTTTTGTTTGAGTCTATTTGTTATTGCTTTAAATTGCGAAAAGAAGGGCGGTACCCCCGCCTAATGAATTTATCACAAGTAAACGCCCAATCCATTTGAAGGATGAGAGTGGCAGCGAAAGAACGTCTATAGTTGTCAATGGCAGGGAATGGCTTTATTTACATTTTTTTTCAATCAGCTAGTAATATAGCAACACATGCGTTTTCACAAAAAAAGACAACATTAACAAGATTTATTTTTGTGCAGTAGTCATTTTGAAAATATTTGATTCGACAAAAGACCAAATGTTTTGTTTCTTATTTCTCAGTATTCGGATGCTACGTCGTCGTTTGTGAACTATGCAACAATGCTTTTTGATTGTTAATAACATCTTATCGTGCCTAAATCATGAGACAAATGGGATGACGCTTCCTCTGTCAATACAGACGTTAGCTTCGTTTTTTAGCATTAGTTGATTTTCAACGAACTTACCCCCTCATGATAAACTTTGTTGGCTCTTTTGAGTCGTATGTCCAAAGTGACGCTCATCTCCGGTCATCACACGCCAAACGTTTGAAAATGTTTACATGCTGAATAAAATGAAGTAATCAATTACTTCCTGGTTGCCAGCGGAAACTAGACATTTTCCTGTATAGGATTTTCGATGTAAAAGTCCACATATTCGCATCTAAGCGTATAAATGTTTAATTTTACCATATTGGCCAAAACAATTTTACTTAAAATGGGTACTGTACTATAATGCATTTTGTAATACAGAATAATTATACCATAGAGTGAGACCTTTTGAGTCATAACTTTATCACCACATGTGTTATAATTCATTATGATACATTTTGCATCCTATAAAATATCAAAACAATTAAGTTCTATTCTTTTTTAGAAAAAAAGGCACACACGTACAAATATCAAATAAAAATGAATAAACAAAAACACTACTCAAAACTTTTGTTTGTCTGTTTTTATGTCACTTATTACATGCTTTTCACAGTGCCAAAAATCCAATTGATTTTGGCTTTAAAATGAATTGAAAGGGTTCAAAAGCAACTTTTCCATTTTATATGGCAATATTCATTATGGAAAAATGTGTAATTCATCTGTTTCATGATTAAAACTTGACTTTTTTCTTATTGATTATTTTCCAATAAGTAAACATGGCAAAGGAGGTCTTTAGGGAGAACACACGCTGTTAAGTTTGGCGAAACAAACAAGAAAAACAAAATATATAAAAAGAACACTTGGCTCCCATTATTGAAAACGTGTGACGTAGTGGGGGAAAAACTCAAAAGAGCGCTGACATATTTCTCCTAACTCAGTAGTTGAGGAAAGACAAGGGCACCACAACACAGTAAGTCAAATCGTAAATGAAGTGATGTCACGGCTGGTCATGGCCCACCACAGCAAGACGTCTAAAGTTCGCCGGTGATGTCACCTTTTGTACAAAGATCAAGCTTCACCGGGTGGATGAAATTTGACAGAACCACTCATGAATGCGCGACATTCTATTGATAGTTCTGCGCAGCCTAAATGTAGTGAACCCGAACTCGTGACGTCGCCTGTTCTGCCCACCGAAGCGACCCCGAGATGGAGACGGACCGTTTAATCAAAGTGGACGCCATCCTAGAGTTGGTCAAGTCCCGATTCAATCTTGTCTCCTCGTCCCAGTGGGCTCTGCTTGTGTACGGGACCCCTGATTCGGAGACCAAAGCCGTCCTGGCTGACACCATCACCGATGTGATCCAGAGAATTTCTTCCGAGGTGGTGCGTCAGCTCCAGCCTGCCATCACCGAGCATCTGTGCGGACAATCATCTCAGGCTCAGGTGCGCAAGTGGACAATAATAACAATTCTTATTTTTAATATACATATGATTATTATATATTTTTAAATGTATATACGTATATGTGTGTATGTAAGTATTTTACGATTCTCCAATTTAAAAACGCAAAAAAATGGTCGTGAATCTGGATCAATATGTTTTAACTGGCAGTTACTCTACATAAAAGATAAACATAGACAAAATTTTGTATCTTGTTGTTTTCGAGCCACTTTGGCTCAACATCAAGTATCAAAATACTTGATAAAGCTAACTAACATCAACTAACAAAAAAAAAAAGAAAAAAATAGATGACTGAAAACGTACCAGTTTTGTTGCTTTTCACTGAAGAGTCCTAAACTTAGAAGTACCTTCGCCGGTTTGTTTTTGCACACACTCCATGGTAAAATTGTAAAAGTATAAAAAAAGCAGAAAGAGCAAATAGAAAAAAACAGCACTAATAAATTCCACTCGGCAGGTAAGTAACGCCATCGACCGATGCAGTCCGAAGCTGAGCGAGTGCGTCACCGAGACCTTCGCCGCCGCCCTGGACCTCCCGCCTCAAAAGTACGAGGGCGCCACGGAACTCACCACACTGGTGGAGTCCGAGGTGAAGCACCGGGTGACGTCGGCCCTGTCGGTGGCAAAGAATACCACCGAGTGGCCCAAGGACCCCATCCTCTTCATCCGAGGCACCATGTCCAGCGTGGGCAACCTGGCCTCCATCTTCCGTCAGGCCGTAGAGTACTTGAGGCACGTGTTCGCCAAGGCGCGGACGCCCTGCGTGGTGCTCTGCGGTCGCTCCGGCATGAAGGCCTGCGACATGACCGACGCCGTGAGGGGGATCCTGTTGAAGTGGTCCAACGCCAGCAAGAGGGCCAAATCCAGCGAGAGGGAAAGCACGACGGATGTGTCCAAAGCCAGCAGAAGCACCAAAGCCAGCGAAATCGAGAGCTCCTTGGACGTGAGCGAACAATCGGCTAAAGAGAAAGCTCTGGTGGCGGCCATCGACATCACCAAAAGCATCATCCAGGAGCCCTTCCGCGGCTCGGGCGATCGCGTGGAAAGTCGCCTGACTCGCTTCAACCTCAATCTAAAGCTGATCTGTAACAAAGTCAAGAATTTCTTCAAGTCGCAGGAGAAAGCCAGTCTGGACGGCGAAGTCAAACTACGGCGATTTCGCTTCTTCAAATTTGCACGCATGCAGTTTGCACGAATGCTGGGAGGACTCAAACGGGCCTTCAAGAACCAAGATGCATGTCTGGTGTTCCTCAGGCTGGATCAGCCAAAGTCACCCAGGGACTCCAAAGGGGGCATCTTCAGGTCCAGCACGCTACATGTCAGGCCTTCACAGAATCCCGTCTTTGAGTTCGAAGCCATCCAGGACAATGTGGCTAAGATGTTCGACGACCTTAACCAGATGGAGCCGGAAGCCCGCGAAGCCAAGGTCAAGCGCTATATCGACGAGAAGCTGCGCACCTTCTCCCAAGATCTCTCCGCCCGCCTGTACGAGTACATCATGTCTAGTCAAAGCGAAGTCTACGAGGTGCCCTCCAGCCGTTCCAACACACCCTTCATGGACTCGGTCCTCTGGGGCCGGCGGGGCAAAAAGCACTGGGACGGCGGGCAGAAGTTCTCCCCCGAGGTCTTGTACGCCATGACCGAGGACGCGGCTTGGCGTTTCCTTCAACAGCTGCTCCTCTGGATCGAGACCGAGCCGCAAGGCGAGGAGACGTACGCCGACGAGGTGTCCGGCGCCGTCAGCGAGATCAACCAGCTGGTGGTCACGGCCCTCAACACGGGCGAAGACCAGAACACCCCCAAGAGCCGACGAGTGACGCCTCTGAAAGACGAAGAAGGCACACAGAAGACCTTCTCCCGGGCTTCTGGCTCACGTCAAACGCAATCGACCTCCCAGCGCTCGCCGCTCACGGAGGTCTCGGAGCCGTCCACTGACACGTCGTGCAGGTGGGAACGTACGGCGTCCTTCAACCTGAAGATGACACGCCTCCTGGCGTACACACTCACCACACAACTGGGCCAGCGCCTGCCCAGGAAGTGCAAACAGTCCCTGAAGACGGACAACCTGATGCTGGTGGTGGAGCATCTGTCGTGCAGAGCAGTGGAGGAAATCAGCGCCTGCTACATCCGCGACATCGACACCATGGCGAACCTGGAGGAGGTGATTGGGCCCGTGGTCAAGAAGATGCTAGCCTACTTTGGCTCGCCGAGTAAACTAATGGAGGCGGTGACGGAGGACGAGGCTTCTTTCGACGACGCCCTCTTCACGCTCCTCCAAAGCCAGCTGGCCGTCCGCAGGGAGCGAGCCAAAGGCGGCAAGGGCTTCTTCTCGTCCGTGGCCAAGCTGTGCTTTCGCTCCACGTGACCTACGTTCCTTCTTCCAGGAGGCGTTCCATAACATGACTGCTCAACTGTGCCTGTGTATAGAGTGTAGATATTTTTATCATGCATGTATACATTGGCGCGTAGTGATACTTTTTATTCACCAGGAAACCCGGACTGTGACTTTTTGCAGTTATGAGAAGTTGCTTGGTCAATTTTTGGTTTAGATGTGTCTCCACTTGGAAGATATATATCATGTATATATCATGTGTATATATTACAATAATACAAAGAAAGAGGAGCGATGGGAATTATTACCTCAATTAAACAGAGTAATACTGTGAGGGGTGGCATCTTAGCTCTTTCAATTGCTTTACGGAGTTAAGCTTTTTCTTTATGACCAAAATTGACCACTTGCCCTATAAAGGCTTCCATTTAGAAAAGAAAAGGTACCACTATGCGTACATGTATCGTGGCTTTTTACAATACAACTTGAATATTTTAGCGTATTCTTAATATTTATTTTCTTGTAGGCTTGTAGCTTAGAGAGGGAACAAGTAGTGTTTTGTAGCCAACAATATGCCCTTATGCACTGCATGTTTTGGTATCGTACTACTGCATTTTCTAATGTATAAAATCAAGGAATAAGGAAAGTAAGTCATGTTCAAGACATTTCAGAATGCTTTTGCTTACAATCATTTTGATTGACAAAAAAAAAAAGTTCTTTACACACAAACCAACTTGGAAAAGAACCGTGACCCAAAAAAAACTGAGTAAAGAAATCAATTGTTTCATTTGAATGACTCTTCATTGGAGCACTGATGCACTTTAAACTGAGGGGCTATTTGTATATTGTGCTCTGACACTCAAATGATAGAAGTATTGACCATTTATATACATATGTATTCATATATTATTATGTATAATTATATGATTAATATATTTATATATGTACATGTGTATGTGTGTGTATGTATATGTATGTATGTGTATATATGTATGTATATGTATGTATAGGTATGTATATGTATGTATATGTATGTATGTGTGTATGTGTGTATGTATGTGTGTATGTGTGTATGTATGTGTATGTATGTTTGTATGTGTGTATATGTGTGTATATGTATGTATATGTATGTATATGTATGTATATGTATGTATGTATATGTATGTATGTATATGTATGTATGTATATGTATGTACTATATGTATATATGTGTTTGTATATATGTATGTATTTGTATGTGTATATATATGTATGTGCATATACGTATGTGTATGTACGTATATATATATATATATTTTTTTTGCCCGATTTAAAAAGAAAATGGAAAATGATCATGAGAGAAACTGAGGAAATTTGTACTTTGTGTGACAAATAAAAAAGCAATCAGATATTTGTTTGTTTGTTTTTAAAAACCACCTAAACGCAAAGGAACAATTAAAAAGAACAAGTTGAGATGGTGAGTCAAGGGGCTTTGCGCCTGCAATTGCGCAGCACGGGGAAGTCGTTAGGCGACAAGGCAAGCTTGCGGCAGTTGGGACACGTGCTGTTCTTCGTCAGCCATTGCTCGATGCACTAGACACAAAGACGTTTTGAGTCAAGTTGCTGAGCTTGAAGTGGGAAGATCGGCATCTCACCTGGTTATGAAACGTGTGTCCACACTCAAGAACACAGTGGTCATCTTGTCTAATTTCCTCAAAACAGATGACACAAGAGTCGTCCAAGTTTAACTGCAATTATTAATAAGTACCTTTGAGAAACTCATTTTGACAAACCAGGTATTCTCAATTGATTTTTTTATTGCCCTTACTTCTCTGGGTTGGGCTGGTTTTTGGTATCCTGTCTTCCAGTAGACAGGAGGCAGGTCTAAGCCCGGGGTTGCCATCGCAGTAGCCCCCTGAGAGAAAAGCGGTCCAACGTAAGTAGTGAAGACGACTTAAGACCATTTGAAACGGTCTACCTGACTGTCCAAAATTTTCTGGCTCACAATGTTGACCACTTCTTGCAAGTTCACACTGCTGCCATTCGACCAGCTCGATTCATTGAAAAACTTTTTAAAGTCAGACCTAGAGGGAAGAAAAAGGCCAAAATGTTTCAGAAACATCATTTTACAGTTAGCAGTTTTTTTTAAGTGACGAGTATTGGGTGTCAAATTTTCAGCATTGTTTATTATTTTGAAACTATTAACAAAACCTGAGGATTTTTAATTTCTTTTTTTTTAATAGCAGAAGGATACAAAGAGTAACTTGATTGGATGTTTAGTATCTTTAACGGCACTAAAAAAAAGCTAATAGCAAATATTTTCCTTTTTTTGTCATACATTTTTTTATTTAAAGGACACATAGGCTCAAAACATTTACCAGTGGATTTAAATTGTTCTTTGTTTACTCTTTTAAAATGAAAATATGTGAAAAAACTTTTTTTTGTTCGTTGACATTTAAAAAAAAGTATTTGTACCTAGTAAAAAAAACATTTGGTATTCACCTATTGTAGTTGGGAAACATGGTACCCAGTTGTTTTTCTGCCTCCTCAAACACGCTATTTGAGGCCGGTTTCCGAGTTTCTAGCTCCGACGCGGCCTGCATCCAGGGCCCAATGCGAAGTGATGCTATTCCTGAAAACAACTGCGAGGTTTGATGCCAAGGTCAGGAAAGTGTCCAACAGTAAACAATTTTCTACCTCGACTTCTCACCGGAGAGACCTCTGCGTCGATCTGGTTGACTCTAAGCAATTCCGTGACACTTTTGCCATTTCTGACTTGCATCAGCTCCTCCTCATATGAGGCCTGTGGAGAAAATGACGTCTATGAGCCATTGTATCAAAGTCAGTCTGGCAATTATGTCAACCTATGTACCTTGGTGGCGGCAATTTTCTGCTCCACTTCTTGTACTTTTGCACAGGCGTTTTGTCTGTACGCTTTCAGTTGAGGAAATCTGAAAAGAAATATAGAACAGCATCACCTAAAATCTTTCCAGCTGCACTCATCGTTCATCATTTTGACACTACAGACGCTCCCTTACTTATGAACGAGTTAGGTTCCGAGCGCTTGTTCATAAGTTGAAAGTGTTCATAAATTGAAAGTGATCATAAGCTGAAAGTGTTCATAAGTTGAAAGTGTTCATAAGTTGAAAGTGTTCATAAGTTGAAAGTGTTCATAAGTTGAAAGTGTTCATAAGTTGAAAGTGTTCATAAGTTGAAAGTGTTCATAAGTTGAAAGTGTTCATAAGTTGAAAGTGTTCATAAGTTGAAAGTGTTCATAAGTTGAAAGTGTTCATAAGTTGAAAGTGTTCATAAGTTGAAAGTGTTCATAAGTTGAAAGTGTTCATACGTTGAAAGTGTTCATAAGTTGAAAGTGTCCATACGTTGAAAGTGTTCATAAGTTGAAAATGTCCATAAGTTGAAAGTGTCCATAAGTTGAAATTGTTAAAAAAAAGGGTTAAAAACACTTCCTTACCGCTGCAGATTTTCATCCAACTTCGTCAGGAAAATGGTGGCATCTTCCAGTTGAGTGTTGAGGGTGTAAAGACGCTGATCCAGACTGGTTTTCAACACAGACAACTGTGGAAGAAAATGAGGGAGTTTTGTTTTTTCACTTAAAAATTTATTTCTCCAAAATAAAAAGAAGATGAGCCACAAAATATTTTTATGAAAAGCTTACTTGGGCGGCATGGGATCTTCTCGTCGCCACAGCCACGGAGTTGTTGTAGCGTTTGATTTCATCCTCGAGACTCATCTTCTCAGCTGCTGAATGGTTGCTTGAAAATGGAATTATATCAAATTATATGTATCCAGTCATTGACGACAACAAGAGGTCTAACCTATTTGAAAAGTAAAATGTACCTGAGCTCCAAAAATTCCCTTAACTTGGCATTATAGCAGTCATTTCCTTCTTTTATTCTTTTGGCGAGACTGCGTAAAATCGAATAAAACCTGAAGTTTATTAAAAAAAATTCAATTTTAGGCTCTATTGGATTTCCATACCTCACATTTTCCGCTACTATTTTTTCCGTTTCCCTTTTGAGGGCCTTCCACTCCTCCTGGTTGGCCGCCTTCTCTTTTTGATCATTCTTGACCTCTTCCTTAAGCTTCTGCTGGAACATGATCAACTCTTTGTGGGTGACCTTAACAGGGAGTAGTGGAGAGTGTTTAATTAGAGATGTGCCAGATACACCAAATCTGCATTTCTTACTGATGTATTGGTACGGATTTCTTGGATCTCTTTGTTCAAGGACTCCAAGGTCACATGGTGCTTTTGATCCACTTTTTCACTTAAGTTAATGTCACCCTGGAGAAAAAAAAGACAGTTACATGAGTTTGTATGACATCTGGATGATAACTGCTACACAAGAACTCACATGGACGCTCTCATAAGGCTGCAAATGTTCCGTGTTCATGGCAACGCAGTTTTTAATATGTCTGTGGATGGATGGAAAAAGTGCAGTTTTATTGGATGAATTTCGATTTTATTGGATAATATTTTCCTAGAATTTTCTAACCAACATAGTCACTAGCAGAATCATTTTCAAAAAAAAAAAGGTTGCTGTATAAAATAATACAACATTAATAACGCAGTCCATATACAAAGCGAAAGGTTAACGCATACCTGCCTTTATCCGATTTCAGGCAAAAGGCAAGGCAACACTACACAGTCTGTTAGATCCGACTGTATTTTTTTAATAAAACGTTGAAATGAACTTAATGACTTAGAATGTGTGATTTTGGCTCCGTCGCATCACAAAAAAAGCTGTAAATCATACGATCTAATGTGCATTACTTACCACTCTGTTGGCGTCAACGGTAAGACCAAACGAGGTAACAGATAGCAAGACAACTCGTATACCTGACGGAAATTTTGTGTACAAAAACAAACACGGACAATTCTCTTCGTTTAACCCTCGTCGCTTGTAAACAAAATGAAATGAAATGAATGCTTGTCAGTTCCAAATTTAGACACGCCCATTTGTATTAGAGACATGATATGTAAAAGGTGCTAGATGCGGTATCAGTAAACAGCGGCCATCTTAAAGCGGTGGTTTCCTCTGTCATGTTGTGTGATTTTCCCTACTAACATCTAAAGTTTAGAGTCTAAACTTTTTAGAATGTTTTGTTGATAACAAACTGTATTAACATGTCTGTGAAAAAAATCCAAATTCATTTAAAAAAAAAACTCTCATTGTCAATCCACATTCACAATCTAGTTGGTGTCAAGCTCAAATGCATCAACTTGTGTGAGCAGTTTCTGGAAGACTTTTTGGGGGAATAAGAAAAAGCTTCTGCTATTCTCCAGGTCCTGTGCATTTATGATCCGTGTGACGAGAGCTTGCTGGATAGCTGGAGACTCGCAGGGGTGATGGTGCACACCGTGAGACACGTTTCTCCCCGTCTCGATGAGCAGAAGCCCCTCTTTCCAGACAGATTCCCCATTTCTGGAAACGTTGCCATGGGTTGTCTCATTGAAGGACATTTGTCCAGATGAGGTCCTATTGGTTGAACTACTTAACTGGGATGAGTGTCGAGCGGGTGCCGATGGTGCGATTTCCCGAAGGTTCCTGTGAAGGTAGACAGTGTAACCTTGAACCAGACGGCTGAATGCCGTTTTGTAGGACAAGCGAAGGGACGCCGCCGAACCAAATGGCACAGAATGAAGACGAACCTGGCGAAACAATAAGGCGACCTTTGTGAGGATAAGCAGTTCAGAAAATGAATACATGAATGTATCAAATAGAAAATAAAGATTCTGACCTGGTGTATCCTCATATGGAGATGAAGAGCAGCTCCAGTCAACCACTGCTGCATGGAAAGTGAACTCATTCTCTTCTTATTGATCATCCTGTGGTAATGGTCCAGCATTTCCAGTTTGAGCCAGTTGTCATAGATCTCAATGGTCTCGGCCATCATCTCCCGGTCATTGGCGAGGCCTGGGATCAGGCTAAGGAAGCTCTGTGCAATCCCGCCAATTCTTGAGGAAACTGGGATTCCAAAAAGCTTACCAGATGGATCAAACTGAGGTGATTGACCGGCCTCTGCTGAAATGTTGCCTCTGACCTGAAAATAATGATACTATATTTATTCTGGAATGCCACAACTTTAGTCAACAAACAATTTCTGTGATGTATCTCAGCTGAATTTGGAAATTATTTTTCAGATATGAAATAAACTAGTCATTCCCAAAATGTGAGCAGCAATTTTTTTTATGTATCGTGACAATACGTATTTTTTGATACAAATTTTCATACAATTTGGACAAATTCAAATTTATTTCAGATAACTCATCAATTATGATATGGTAATGATTTTTTTTTTTTAAAGATGGTTAGGGTTCTGAGATCGAAAGTTTTATTTCAACAATAAATATAATATATCCCAAGGAAATTTCTACAAACCTGTTGGGCAACGTGGTCCAACAGCATGGACAAAGCCAGCGCCACGACGCCGACGCCCCCGTGAGTGACCTTGGGGCCTTTGAGCTCTTGTTGAAGGCGGACACCCAATGTCGTCCGCTGTGTTTCGTTTAGGCCCCTCCGCAGCGAGGCGTACTGGTGCTGCAACGCCGGCGGCGAGTCCAGGGACAGGAAGGCGGCGAGGGCCGGGTCTAGCGAGATGTTAGGGATGGCGTTGGCATCCTGGGCCGCCAGAAAAATGTTCTGGACCGTGACCTGTGAAGGCAGGCACAGATTGTGGCCCAGCAGGATCATGGCTGGAGCGCAATGGCTGTGCAAGAAAACAACATGCGTTAGTCAGCACTATCTTTGACCTTGTGTTTGTTTACTTATGGTCGGTTGGGAAAAAATGGGAATCTTTTCCTTAATGTTTTTAAAGCCCGTGACGATAAAAAAATATTGTTTATTTTACATGCATATGTTGTATTATGGATAAAATACAAAAAAAATTCAACGACTCGACTTGAATGACACTCGGCTATTTCCGCCAACTTCCGAAAATCCTGGTATTCCGTTGCTTCGTGACGTCACGATAGAGTATCACCTCTCATTTGAAAGCTGCAATGTGGACCCAATAAAATAGGTACAATGTGATATAACCCGCTCAATTACGGATTAAAATCAGCACGCGATTTTATTCCTTATACCATTGTTGACATTTCCGAGCATTACCCAAAGAAGATCCTGGAAGAAGCTCTTCGCTGTGTCCAGTAAACTTAATCGAAGCCCTGTGAAAAGATCTTCAATATTTGCGCTTGAAAAAAGGTACGGATTTGACGGCGTGTATATCGTATATATTGTGTTAGAAATAGCATCAAAATCCATGGGTTTCAGTTCCAGTAATACTCGACTCATTTCTATGCTTAGCTACAACAAGAGCTAACGTTAGCATCGTGGTACTAAACGTGTAATTACTTCATACATTTTGCTTTTTAGATGACTAAAGGCCAAATGTGTAAACTGTCTCGATCTCTAGAAAAGCGGTTAGTATATTTAAAATTACATCAAATTCCTGCTCAGCTAGCAAAATCATGTAAAGTGGAGCCCCTTGTGGTTGATAGAAGTATATGGATGAGGAAAAATATCTTTTATACGGTAGTATCTAACATTATTTACTGTCATGACCTTGCAAGGAGAATCACTGATGTACTATTTAATTTTTTTTAGAGACAGTATGAGTCAAAAGACGGAGCGTCGCGGCATCCACGTGGACCAATCGGAGCTGTTGTGCAAAAAGGGATGCGGTTTCTACGGTTACGGTGCCTGGCAAGGCCTCTGCTCCAAGTGTTGGCGTGAGGAATATCAACGGGTGCGCCAGAAGCAAATCCAGGATGATTGGGCCTTGGCTGAAAAGTAAGACTTTGATAAGTCCTTAAATAAAGGCCATTTAAGTATAACAGTGCCATTAAGAAACCATAAACAATGCGTGATGATGACTTGTGCTTTTCCCAGGTTGCAACGAGAAGAGGAGGCGGCTGCCTACGCCAGCAGCCATGGCACGCCGCTCCCGACCCAGTCCACGCCACTCCCTACAAACCAGTCTCAGTCCTTGCTGGGACCCTTTTCCAAGTTTGAGGAGAAGAAGAGCAACGAGAAAACCCGCAAAGTCACCACCGTTAAGAAGTTTTTCAGCCCATCGTCACGTAGTGCTTCCAAAAAAGGTACGGTTGGAAAACCAGGAAAAACTCCAAATAAAAATAAATAAAATAAAATCAGACATAGGCACTGTCACCAGCATTGAATTGACAAAAAGCCTAATTGTCATCATACGAAATTGGTAAAAACACAATATTTCCAGCCGGTCTCGAACCAGGAACCTTTCACGTGATAGGCAAATGTGATAACCACTACACTACAGAAACTAGATGTTCATTGATCAGACTCTCCAGAAGTGAAGACCAGCAGTCCGTCCACGCTTCGCCATGCCGGTTTTGAATCGGATCAGGCGTCCAAGGACTTTGTGGAGTTTTTGAAGAACATGCAACGACCTGTACGGGAAATCCACAAGCAGTGCCACAGCTTCCTGATTAACGTTTCCAGCAAGAAGGTGACCGCTTGAGAAAGAGTTCATCAACCCATAGTTATCACTGACATTGTTGAAAAAAAAATGGTGTCAATGAATGCATTTTTTTTAGGACTTAAGTACTGAAGAAATGTCAGAGTGTGTTCAGGACTTCTACCAAAACCTGTCCGACCGCTTGATGAGTCATTTCAAGGGTGAGCAGCGAAAACAACTCCTCATTTGTGATAAATATGACTGAAATGAAGTTCTTCTAGGTTCCTCCGAGCCTGTGGAGCAGGTGATGGACCAGGTAGAGAAGTACATCATGACCCGACTGTACAAAAACGTCTTCTGCCCGGAAACCACCGATGACGAGAAGAAGGATTTGGCTATGCAGAACAGGATCAGGTTAGTTCCTCCTGTCTTTTAATGTTCTGGCGGCTTAGGTTACTTACTTATCCCACTTTTTATCTCAGAGCACTACACTGGGTCAACATCCACATGCTTTGTGCGCCCATGGACGAAGAAGTTCCGGAAGCTTCGGGGAATGTAGTCAAAGCCATCACCGGTAACGTCTCCTTCATTTGAGTCGAGATCTCTCGTTGGTGTTTTACTGAGATAAAGATTCCATGCAGATATTATCGAGATGGACTCCAAAAAGGTCCCCCGGGACAAGCTGGCGTGTGTGACGCGTTGCAGCAAGCATATTTTCGCCGCCATCGCCGGAACCAAAAGCGAACCGGCGTCGGCCGATGATTTCCTGCCGTCGCTCATTTACGTGGTCCTGAAGGCCAACCCTCCTCGACTACAATCCAACATCCAATACATCACACGTTTTTGCAACCCTAGCAGGCTGATGACTGGCGAGGATGGATACTACTTCACTAATCTGGTCTGTTTTCCTTCCATTCATAGAGTCTAATGAAGAAAAAATATGATTTCAAAAGGCAATAGAGTACCGTATTTTCACGACTATAAGGCGCACCGCATTATAAGGCGCACCCTCAATGAAGGACATGTTTTCCATATATAAGGCGCACTGTATTATAAGGCGGACTGTATATTTTGGAGAAAATGAAAGACCTTTAAGTGTGCCTTATAGTCATGAAAATACGGTATATAAATGTCTGAAATTCCATAAGCATGATTAAATCTGAAAATGAATGGAAATTTGTCAATATTTTTTCTAAATCCACCAAAACAAAAAAAATGAAAAGACAATTTCCATTAAAAAAAAATATATATCCATACATTTTATACATTTTTGAGATGGCTGGGAGTACCCAGCAAAAACCCACACGATAAAGCAAATAAGGACCAACCTGGGATTGAACCCTCAACCCAAAAAACTCTAATCTAAAGGCAACAACACACTAACCACTCATCCACCTGACCACTATGAAAAGATTTTTCTATATAGTACTCCATTTTCCTCCCAATATCCCCCAAAACATGTACTTTCCTATAAATGGCAATTTTGTTTCTTTTTTTTTTTATCCAGTGTTGTGCAGCGGCCTTCATTGAGAAACTGGACGCGCAATCCCTCAACCTGACCCCGGACGAATTCCAGTCCTACATGTCGGGCCAGGTTTCTCCTCACTCTGAGCGGAGCCGCACCGACGCCCCTCCAGACTCGGGACACTCGGCACCCGATGGTCCTCTGGCCCAACTTCGCCGTAACTTGGACCTCCTTTCGGAGCTGAGCTCACGTCAGGAGGCCTTGATGGAGGCCGCCCACGTTTTTCACGCCGAGCTCCTGTCCTGGCCCGACGGGGTGCGGCAGGAGGTGAGGGACGCCGTGGCCAAACACCCGCTTAACGTTAGCAGACCCACTGCCAATCCACTCGCCGACCCGACGAAGATGTTCGCGGGGTAACAAAGTCCAAATGTGACACTCCTACTTGCTAAAATTCTGTGTTATTTGATGCCATAACCGGTGTATTTCAGTTTTTCATTGTTTTTATTTTGATTAATTCTGTTCTCTTTCATTAGGGGGGGTTTATTTAGCTATGAGTGCCGTTTTTTTAAATGTATTTATTCTTTGAAATCAATTCTCTTAGAGTTGACTGCAACAATGCCATATAACATTCTAACCTGATCCTAAATGTGCTGTGTGTATTTAGATCTACAAACTCATTATCTGCCATTGAGGATCACTGCTAGCCTTCCCTGGCCCAAAAAATTGGACATCACTCACCATCAGTGGTAGCCAATGAGTGTAACACTGCAGTATTCCAATGAAATAAAACACTGTAAACATACAAACTACCTAAACGAATCTTGTTGTTGTTCCTTCACAACCACAATAAAACAACATCCCAATATGCAATGAAAGAGTTTATTTATCATACTTATGCTCATACTGTATGGTGAATTATCAGGTTTTCCAAGGAGCTATTTTAAGGATTTGTACTGCAACGGCGGCTATCTATATCTCGAAAAAATAAATGTATGAAAAAGCATTTGTTTTTTAAAGGGTAGTTCAAGGTCATGGCTTACCGCCTGAAGTGTGGAGCAGGTGTGTAGAGCAGGTGTGTGGAACTTTCCACAAGCAGCTGGTGGCGTTAGGGATGGGCCAAGAGAACGACAAGGGGCGGGGTTTACAAGGGAAGAAATTGTCCTTGTTTTTTGTAGCAGAAATAAAACACGGCAGACGGGATTAATTCATGTTTGTACATGCGCCAATATACACGCAGAACACATCATTAAGGACACCTCCGCCAACGCAAATGATTGGACAGTAATCCCTCGGATATTGTGGTTGAAAAAAAAGATGGATAAATTGAACGGACACGGCCGCGATAAATCAAAAAAACGTGAAATAGGAAACTAGGAAATAGGATCATCCCTATAATAACTACCTTTTATTTTCCCTTCATGGCCGAGTCCTCGTAGCAAGCGAACGATATTAAAAATAATAATTTAAATAAATGTTTTTGTAGTGAAGCTGCGAAAGTTGAAGCTGCAATATTCCAGGGATTACTGTAATAATTACTCATTGAACCTGATGTGACCCCAGAATGAACATTTCCGGGTGACAAAACAAGTTAAAAGATGTTTTAGTAAGGCATAGATTATGTACAGGTCTAACCTAGTATCAAACCTCTGGCAAATATTCACACGGCAACTCCCCAGTAAAGCTTCCAAACATTTCGTGATATGTACAAAAATACTCAATATTAAAGGTCCCTATAGGTATTATCAGATTAGAAAAAAATAAGAGGGTCTCCGTTATAGTTTTTCTTTTTTGGTGGAGTTAGACTTTGGACTCACTCTCGGCGTTGGAAAGGTCGCCGTTCCGCTCGGCCCGCGCTTCCTGGCGCTCCACCTCGGGCGCCGGTCCCTGCTGGCTCAACTTGCTGGCCACGGACCAGGTGAGGGGGAGTCGGCCGCGGCCGTTCATGTCGGCCAGCTGCCGGGCGCTGCAAGTGGGCGTGTTGGTCTCGTAGATATCGTGGAAGCTGTTGTAGTCCACCTCGTAGAAGCCGTCTTCCAGCGTGAGCACGGGCGTGAAGCGGTAACCCCACTTGATCTCGCTGCTTACGTAGGAACTCCGAGCTTGGCACGTCATACCTGAGGACCACAAAGTCACCGAGTGTGTGTTTACATTTCAACAATAGGTCTGATCAGTGTTACTTTTGCTCCGTTTTGATTGTCTGTCCATTTTGTCTGACAGTGGCCATCTGCCAGTCCCTCCCTTGGCGTCAGTCGTTTCATTGGTCTATTCGACAGCACCTGCTGACCTCATCTTCAACATCAATCAGTCCAGGTCTGTCACAGTGTCTGTCAAAAACCCACGCAATTGGTCCATCGGTCCTTTCATATTTCCATTTTTTCTTATTTCTGTCCCTTTTTGATTGTTGTATTTGTCTGTTCTTGGTTATTCTTATAGGCTATTGATCTGAATGGGCACTCAATAGGGCAAACACGCCGTATACGCGAGAAAATACGGTAATTGTTGATCTCAGAACTGTGAGCTGACCTTAATAAGTAGTATTACTGTTTGGATTGACCTTCAATGGCTTGCTATTTCATAACATTTCATAAATCCACCCAATTTCATATGTCCATCTGTCCATTTCAAACTCAATCAACCACAATTGTTCAATCAGTCCGTCTGTCCACACTGTCGGTCTACGAGCACTTACAATATCACAGTCGATATCCGTACATTCAAGTTCCGTCACCGTCAATCTTAGCCTTTCAGTCATTTGGTAGCCTTAGAGCCAAAATGGTGGCAAATCTGAGTTTTCCGCGGCGACTTACCCGTGGCCTCGACCATGCCCTCCAGAATCACCACGATCTCCAGCTCCTCCTTGGCCAGGTGAGCCGGCGAGACCTCCCAGAAGGGACTGTTCTGGTTGATCTCGTGGCAGATGATGAGCGGCGACACCAGGAACAGCCGGTCGTCGCCCGTGCTGTAGCCCACGTTTATGTCCGTCTGGTTCAAGGGGATGAACTCTCCCTCCTTGGTCTGTTTGGACTTTATCAGTTTGGCACGGATGGAGGCCTCCACGATGTGCGAGTTGCGTAGATCCCCCACCCGGAACATCAGGCACAGGCGTCCGTCTCTCATGGAGATGACGGCGTTGGTGGAAAAGACCAACGTCTCGGCACGCTTCTTAGGTTGTGAGATCTTGACGAACATGCAACCCACCATGAAAGCGTTGACGATGGATCCCAGCACCGACTGGATCAGGAGCAGTAAGATTCCCTCGGGGCACTGGTCCGTGATGACCCGGTACCCGTAACCGATAGTGGTCTCCGTCTCGATTGAGAACAGGAAAGCCGACACGAAGCTGTTGAGATTGTTGACGCAAGGAGTCCAGAGGTTGTCGGCCAAGTGGTCCAGGTCGCCTCGTAGGTAGGCGATCAGCCACCACATGAAGCCGAAGAACAGCCAAGTGACCGTGTAGACCAACACGAAGATGAACAGGTTGAAGCCCCACTTCAAGTCCACCAGCGTGGTGAAAATGTCCGTCAGGTAGCGATAGGTTTCGCGCACGTTGCCGTGGTGGACGTTGCACTTGCCGTCTTTCTGGACGTAGCGTTGGACTTTGCGGGTCCGCTCGACGGCCGCCAGTTGTTTGGGCAGGTTTTTGCCGGCCGGGTGACCCGACTTTCCGCTGATGGCTGGGCTCTCCACATCCTGCTCCATGAGGGTTCTGGATGGATTCAAGGCTGCGGGGGGGGGGGGGGGGGGGGGAACGCAAATGAGGTTAGCAGCAATCGGATGTCATTGACGTAATTTCTCGCATTATAGGCGCCTTTTGGTCCTTCAAATTGCCTTAAAATGTTTGAATTTGACTATTTATCTTGTATAAGACACCCCCTGATTCACAATTTTCCCCTCCATATCCGTGGTTTTAATTGAGGGGTACAAATGTTTTATTTTGAAGGGAACATTTCGAGAATTTCTATTGTATTTATGACTGTATAAATCGAATTGCAAATTCCCGAAGGAGTGTTCCGTGCACGTAGAATTTTTTTTTAAAGGAAGTCTTGTGATCAGTACAACCAGGATGTGTGTCTCGTTTGTAATCTCTAGATTTTCACGTCTTATGCTAGGCTTTTAGGCCCGTTCCTTGTATTTACCAGCGGAACAAATGTCGGCGTGGAAGCTGTTGAGTACTCCATCCACAGGGGAATATTTTGAGCTTGAGCAGCGCCGGTAACCATGGCAACACGCCACTCCGTCTATCTATCAAGGGCTCGCAATATAGCAGGAATGTTCTGGAACGGGCCGCGGCTTTGGGAAACTGTACCATGTCTATCGGCGTCATTGGCGGCGAAGGAGTGAAGATTTTTCAATGGCGGTTGAGCCGCCACATTGTGTAATACAGTCAAAAAAAATCCTAAAGCCCGATGGAGCGTCTGACGGTCGTTGCTAGGCGACCATTGTTTGGGGATTGGGCTTTAGCAAACAGAAAATGGGATTGTTTAAGCAGGTGTGCGGCACAATGGCCGACGCCAGCCAATTATGTTTTGATCCGTTTTGGAGTGAAAGAGAAACCCTTGCTCAGTCTGAGGAAATTAAGTAGATTAAATTGATTGTATTAAATGTATACTAGTTCTTGAATAGAGAGGAAGAGTCTGCTATCAACCACTTGACTAAAAAGAAGGGCAAAAACTGGGATTTTAGCTCAATTCAATCGAAACGAATCTGTAAACAATGCAATGACAATCCTGCCTGAACTATTTGAGGCGGAAAAGGAGAGGGAGGGGGCTCGTACAGGAAGAGGCTGTTGTCATGGAGACCAAGGCCAGGTTCTAATACCAATCCTTCTAATATTTTGCTGTGAATTCTAACTGGAGCTGTTTTTAGAAAGCGACGCAGGCCTCGGGCCCGTCCGGATGGCCGGCGAGGTCTCCCGTCGCCCCCCGTCGCCTCCCCTCGCCGTTTCTCCTCCCCCTTCTCTTCGGAGGTCTCATCACGTCACGGAACCGACACATGTCGCCACCGTTTCCAGCGTCCTCTTCTAGTTACGCAACCCGCCCCCCTGTCGTCCTTTTCTCAACCCCCCCCCCCTCCCTCCGCGAGAAGGTGTTTGTCATCATTATGGCGAGCATAATCAGAAAGAAGACTTTTACCTGCGACAAATAGGCGGCCTGGGTCATTCCCGCTGGCTTACTTCCCATCAGATGAAGCGGATGGCTTAGAAATGGCCTTTTTCTTCTGCCTCCATCATCCTTGCTGCAGCGAAGCTGAGAGAAGAGAACTAACTGGTCGGCCCGTCAGCCTCCTCCCACAACCGCTATCCCCACCTTCTTTCTCCTCCTCCTCCCCCTCCAGCAGCAGCAGCACCGGCAGGACCACCAACCTTGGCCCTCCTCCTGGATGGATGAGAGACACTGTCAATACTAAAGAACCACAGACAGAGAGAGAGAGAGGTAGAGAGACATTGAAATTGATTAGATTGATGCCCAATTCATTTTTAAATGGTAAAAAATCGGGAATTTCATTTTTTTTCAAAATGTTAACAATACTACAACTGTAAGGATTAATGTAGAAGATTCATTTTTTTGTATGCTTCCTGAAAAAAACAGAGGCCCAGCAACATGAGTGGTTAGTGCGTCGGAATCACAACTTTGGGGTCCTGGGTTCAATTCCAGGTCAATCTGCCTGTGTGGAGTTTGCATGTTCTCTCCAGGGCTGTGTGGGTTTTCTGTGGGTACTCTGGTTTCCTCCCACATGACACAAAACATGCACGGTAGGTTGATTGGAGACTTTAGGGTCTAACACCCCGTTCCACCCTAGTGAGGATAAAACAGTTGGGAAAACAAGATGAGATGGGAGTTGCAATTATGATTATCTATATCAGGCTCCAAAGATGACTATACTTACCTTAGATGGACAAATCTATCAATGCCAAAGACAAATATATACCTACATTTTTTTAAATGTTACCATAACAATTTTAATATTAGCTTTCCAGGCAATTTTAACACTCCTTTGTATTATACTGCCTCTAGTGGTAACCATCAAATACAGCACATAGCATAATAACGCACCTTTTTTAACCTTCAAAATTATTTTATTAAACACAATCTACTATATTTATGATTGTTTTGGAGGGTAGAACCTTTTAATGGGAGGTTGAGAAGGTTAAATTACAAGCGTGGTCACAGAACAATCTTAAACACACTTCTCAAGGCACTGTTGTACTGGGAAAGCGAGGTCATTTAAGCAAATATATATATATGAATACACTTCAATTTGTCAGTCAAAAAAAAAAAATGTACAAAGACTACAGCTTCCTAGAAGCCAAAAAATATTTCAGATGATACAGACAACACAATAAGTTGCTTGCTATGAACATCAAAATAAGCAGGAACACTGACTGATACATTGAGGTAAAAAATATAAACCTTCAGGTGATGTAACACTACTTCATAACTTTTGCTTCTAGTGAATTATAAATAATAAAAAGTGTGGAATGCTTGAAATAAGAAGAGTAAAATTGGGTTAATTATAAGTACATGTACACTACAACATTTTACAATTTTGGGCTAGGATCTTTTCCCAAGCAGATCAAAATAAAAACTAAACAAAACATCTACAGGATAATTATTTGACAGATATCTGCTAATCTGGTTATAATCAAAGTGGAAGGGGTAAAAATAGCTTATATTTTGGTCAATTAGAAATAAGTGTCGCTACTTTTAGCATTGACTTTGATGGCGGGGGGTGCTGGAGCCTATCCCAGCTACTAATGCTGACTGAAGGGGAGTTTTCCAACTGGTTCAAACCATCACAATGTGTGTGTATGCCCTGATTTGAGTGAAAAATGCATTCCTGAACATTTTTTGTAAAGATGTTACAGAAAGCTCCATTCGGTTCCAATTCCGATTAAATGTAAGTTGCCTCTGGGATTATCTTAAAAAAAAAAAAAGTCCAAAGCGGGACTTCACCACCACGTGATCTTGAACTCGTAGATGGGCCTCTTGCAGTAATAGTGATTAACCAGATGCTTGTCGCACACGCCTATGCACTGCTGCTCTGCGGTGACCCCCAATTCGGACAGGTCGCCCACGATACAGTGCAGCAGGTCGTAGACGTCGGCCACCGCCTCCCACGGCCCGAAAGAGACGTCCACCTCGCAGTGGTGTTCGAAAAGCTTAGCCTCACCCTCGGAGCGCTCGAAGCGTAGCGAGTTGAAGAGTGGACGCTCATACGGCGTGATGGGTGTCTCCTCTTTGTAAACGCAGACCTTCAGCTTGGCGAAGCGAGCCTTCTTTTGCGTGGCACGCAGCTTGGCGATCTCAACGATGCGCTCCAGATTGTCTGCGAGGGCGAAATATTCCTCGCTGACTGACGTTGGATTTTTTTTCTGGTTTGAGCGAGCACGGGAACTCGCTCACCTTTGTAGTAGGGCAGCAGGTCCAGGAAGGCCTGACGGACTTTCTCCCCGGTTAGAGGTTGCGTGTCCTCTAAGCGCTCCAGTAAGGGAGCGATGGAGTAGTACTGGGCCTCCCGGTACACCGCCCTGATTCGCTCCCGGTGGGGAAGTTCACCCTCACGCAGGAAATTCAGGATGTCCCTTCAAGAGATGAAAAAGACATTTTTTCTATTTTTGCAATTGATTCCAGTACTACTATCATATTTCACTGATGTCAATCTGTTTTTAACAAGCAATTGCAGCCCAGTTTACCCAAAGTAGGCACCGTCCCGGTCGATAAAGAAGCGTCCGTCGGCATCACGCGGGATGTGGTGGCGTCCGCTGAACATGGCGGCCAGCATGGTGTCGTCATGGCGGCGCAGCGTGGAAAGGCGGGTGGTGAAGTGAGAGCCGCCCACGTTCAGGGAGATCACCTCGGGAAACGTGAACTAAAATTAAAAAGTCAAACAGTTTAGGGATAGTTGGGAACATTTTAGTATTTTCCATGTAGCCCGTGGATTATTGCTCCATCTAACAGTAAATAATGATTCATATTTTATCTTTACAGTTAAAAATAAGACATTAAAATACTTCAGTTTTGTCAAATTTACACTACTGGTGATTAAGATTTAAGACAAATTGTGTTAGTGTCGACCACGGAGGGATTATTTTGCCATGTTTAGGCTTCTAATCACGTTAGTAAATTACTACAATCGCCACGTGAGGCACTGTCTACCAATCAGACTGCTGCAATAAAACCACCTATTTTACGCCGCCCGTGGCATTTAGGCGCTTATTTATGACGTCATGTATTGTACTTCTCGCTGACTTCATCAAAATATGTTAGAATAACAAAACTTTCGAGTTACTTTGGTACCTCTTGTTCCTGCACGGCGTCCAACGGGCAGCGATGCGGCTTGCCCCGGCCGACGCTAGCCGGGGAGGCCGGCTTCCGGGACTCTTCTTCGGCCACGGCATCGCTGGCTTTGTCAACGTCGCTCGCGGCCGAGAATACGACCATGACTTTGGGCAGCGGGAGCGTTCGGCGCTCTTGGATGAAGCGCCTTACCCGAGTCGTCGCCGCCGCTGGCAGCAGGAGGCTCCGGGATGGAGATGGAGAGTGTCGCTCTCCATCCCCGCCGCCTTCGCAGCCGTTGGAGCTACTCGCTCCATTCTGCTGCATGCGCGTCGAAAACAACGCGACTGCTAATGACAGCCAGTCTACCGAAAGCCTACACGAGCACAAAATGGAGCAGAATCGGTGTCATTCGAACGGATTCAGTTTAAAGATTAGTTAGAACACCGCTTCGGTTCAGGGGGGTGTGTTTCTATTTATATTCGCTTCTACGTACTACTACAGCGTCGCGAGTGACTTACGTCATCACGTCGACGGAGCTATCGACAACAGAATCATTTTAATAAAAATCATTTTAATTTTATTTTAAAATTACACAGAGTTGTGTGTGTTTGTATATCAATGCCTACAACAATATTTTATAGTTTTATAAAAAAGCGTCCTTGAATGTAGCATGATTAATGAGCTCATCACTATTTTGTTTATTCATATAAAAATATAATTGACACCTGCTTTCTGTGTGGAATTTGTATGTTATCCCTGGGCATCTGTAGGTTTTCTCTGGGTACTCCAGTTTCCTCCCAGACCCCCAAAATGTGCATGGTAGGCTAATTGAAGCCCCCAAATTGCCCCTATGTATGAGTATGAGAATGGGGGTTCGCCTCATTGTGCCTTACAATTGGCTGGCAACCAATAAGGGGTGTCCCCCACCAAATGTTGGCTGGGATGGGCTCCAGCACCCCCACGAGGATAGGTGTTCCTGAAAATGAACCATTGACCCAAAATGTCATATAAACAGTATTTGGACACCAGGTCTATTCTGCCAGTTTTTTGACTGGCCAAAAAATCTGATGATAAATCACATTTTTTTTTATTATGAGAATGTACAAATATAAGCTACAAGGTATTGCCAGCTCCACATTTTGTGATTGTGAATTTTACAAGCCTAAAATGTCAGTGAAACCACTGACTATGAGCACAATATCACTCATTTGGATCAAATTTAAGATTCTATTTTCAATGTCTACATGAATTTATAAAGCTTTTTCAGTCTGCCCTGTATCTTGAACATGCAGTGGATGGGGTGGATTTTTGTTAAAGCCGGCCCACGCGCTTGGTCGCCGATTCCAGCGTAAGCAGGAAGACGAGCAGTTCAACCACCGACGGAGCAGTAACGCAAATACTGCTGTGATCATCTTCAATTTGGTGAGCTCATGTAAAATTTCACTTCACTTTGGGGCTTGTTTTGGTTTTTGAAGAAAAAAAATCCAATAAGAGCAATGTAAAAAATAAATCAAATAATTTTCAATGTGACTAAAATGTTTCATTTTGTTCTATTAATTTGTTTGATAGTGTTAATTCAGAATGAACCCCATTTATGTTAAATATCCACTAACAATAATCTGTTTATCATTTGTTTAGTATGTATTCTTTCTTTGGCCCCTTTCCCGTTGGTTTTATTAACTGCCTTTAGCCACTAAAAGAGGTCAAATATATATAAGGAAAATAGAAGCATGAGTACCATGTGTCCATTTTGGACATAAAACGTGGATATTTGGAATAAAATAAATAAAAAGTTCATTTGATTTAATGGGTAAGGTCTGTTCAAGTAGATGACTGGTTAGTCCTCAATTTAAATTGCATGAGAGAAATGTTTATGGGTTTTGGCCAACCACATCCTGGAAGCACAGATCTTTACATGTGAAAACAAAAGCGAAGATGCTGCCTGTATTTGGACTACAAAGACAATATGTTTTAATATGAGCTGCTTTCAGGTATGGTGGGAAATTCCGGCGAGCGGTGGACAGTTGTGACTGTTGTATTGCTAACCACACTGAGTCTGTTGGCCCTTCTGTGTCTGAGATGCAAAAGGAAATCTAGTAAGTACTCATAACATGGAGTACCTTTTCTAACATTTAAAAAAAAAAAATCACCCCCCCCCCCCCCATTATGACTAAACTGTTAGTATATGTGTAATTTTTTTTCTTTTTGTCCACACAGAAACCATACACGAAGAACCTCAAATATACAACCCACACACATTGTAAGTATCAGGTTTTGTGACAAAAATCACCAAAAAATAACTCACTTTTATGAATAATGACACTTTTTTGACAGCCAGCGTGAGGGGAGCAGATTTGCTGTAATGCGATCCAAAACTGGTAAATGCAACCATTTCATGTGTAATAGGTCTTTCTATACATTGAAAAAATGTACCATTTATTTTTTCAGTCACCAAAGCCAATCAAATCGCACCATCATCCTCAAAGTATGCTTTTGCCATAAAAAAAAATCTAAATGTTATCTAATTCATGCCATCTTAACACTTTGTGTTTGCATTTTCCAGTGAGGATTCATTTGCTGGTAAGTTATGGATAATTTTTAAACAACAAAATTATTATTTGAGTGGCAATACATTAGTCCTGGTAAAATGTAAACATTTAACTTTTCACTATTAAAACAGCTACATATTCAGTGCCTGCATCACCAATTAGAAGTTGGGAACCCATTTATGTGTAAGTCATTAAAGTAGGTACTAATTGAAACCTCAATACAAACTACCATTGATAATTATAAAGTGTACTTTTTTTTTTGCAGACATCCACTCCCCATTACAGTTTATGAAAATGACAATGTTACACCATTAATGATTAAAGGTAGGTTTGTTCTATAGTTATACCATTCAAATTGCATTATTGGTAACAGGTCCAATTAACTGTTAACTTTGGGTGTTTTTATACTCAAAATATAACCAAATGTCATTGAATTTTCTTATGTATCAGATTTTATAGGGATTTTTTCTAAAGATGTTAGCTTCATGAGAAGAAAAAGTAGGCTAGTGAATATTTATTGAGCTAAAGTTTTAGAAAAGTTTAGTCATTTATTGTCCCAGGCAGGCTATTCAAAAAAAGTATTAGTGTAAAACATATGAAATAGTAGAAGTATGACACTAGCTAATTGAAACACTAGATGGTAAATAATTGAATAAAAACACAGGGTTGTCTTTAGGTTGGGATCCTGCCACAGCCCATTACGCCAACGTGGCAGAAAAAAACGACGGTACGGGACGACGTCACTCATGGGCGTGGCATTGCTTTCACTTTAAAACTTGACAAAATTGCTTTTGTCACCACACAGACGACACCAACGTCTATGAAAACTTGGCATTCCTGGCGCAACAAGCTCAAGAACAGGACAATGGTGAGTAAGGACTCTTTTTGTCCAAACATGAACTCATTGGCTGATTTACAGATGTCCAATCATTTTAAGTGGCCGGGGGTCATTTAAATTTTTAAAAACTAGCATCTTTTTTTGGGACAGATTTGGTGTACCAGAATGAAAGAAGACATTTTCTATGGAACCAACACTGCCGCCCGGTGGTCAAACCGTGATTCCCCTAAACACACTTTTATATTTATCTGTCAGTGGGTGCTTTGAATTTGGTTGCTTAGGCAGAAAAAGTTTTTTTCTGAAAGCAACACTGTCAAATGTTTGTTTATACTCAGTCAAAAAGAAATAAAAAAAGTACACCAAAAATGTTTTTGGGGACATTTATTCACTTACACAGGCGACCGGAACCACTGTAAAGTACACAAACACCACATGAACCGTTCTGTGTGGAAACCCAATATGCGTCCAAGTTGTGATGTTTGCAAAATATCCATCCATCCATCCATCCATCGCGCGCAATTTAACAAGGAGGAGACTAACGTGCTGTCTAAAATCCATAAGGATGTCACATTTATCACGGCAAAATAAAATTCCACCGTAACAATCCTTCTACTCTTGGACTCGCCGAGTCGTGTTGCAATAAGGCAGAACTTCTAATCCGTTCTAACGCCAGTCTGCTTTTAGTAGCTACTCACCTCTTAGCATACACACATTCACGCGCTCTCACACACACGTCAGCGGGTTTGACGCCAAGGATGTTTAAACGTTGCTGAGGGCGTCCACTCCGGGAAGAACTTTGCCTAAAAGACAACATGCACACACACAATTATTATACACAGAGCCCTCATAATTTTAGGATTATCATGATGTTGTTCTTCCACGCACCTTCCAGCAGTTCCAGGCTGGCTCCGCCTCCGGTGCTGACGTGGCTGACCTTGTCTTCGGTGTTCCACTTGGCACAGCAGGTGGCCGTGTCGCCCCCACCTGTTGTCCATGACACAAACGTCAATTTTTCAAAAAACGCACCACAGCTGGGGCCTCTTACCGATAATTGTAACACAGCCCGACTTGGTGACCTCCACCACCTTGTCCATCAGGTTCTTGGTCCCCTTGGCGAAGTTGTCCCACTCAAAAACGCCCACCGGGCCGTTCCACACAATCTGCTTGGCCCGGCCCACCGCCTCGCCATAAGCCTTGGAGCTCTCCGGGCCGCAGTCCAGACCCTAGCGGGAAGACACTGCCGACTTAGAAACCCCCAAAAGGGGAAAAGGCGACTCGGCAGCTTCTTACCATCCAGCCGGCGGGGATGCCGGCGGAGACGGTGGCCACGCCCGTGGTGGCCTTCTCGTCGAACTTGTCGGCGGTGACAAAGTCGACGGGTAGTGTGATCTTGACGCCGTTCTTCTCGGCTTTGGCCATCAGGTCCTTGACGATGCCGGCACCCTCCTCGTCGTACAGTGAGTTGCCGATCTGACCAGAGCCCAAGAAAATATTTCAAGTTTTCTCGAGGATTTTTTGGATATTTCAATTTTTTTAAATTTTAAGGTATTTATCCATTTTAAGGTCTAGCAAACGTCACACATTCTCATTCATTGGTACACAGTACATGTTGCAATAAATTATCTAGCCAAGCAAATAGTGGCCCAGATGTACATTAGGTCAATAAGAGTTCAATGTGTGGGGCAAAACAATAGTAGATACGTAAAATAAAGAGTATTATTTGACAGATTAGCTGGGTTTTGCTTTTTTTCATAGGGTTGTGCAAGCTGTGGTTCATTAAGAGTTCATTCCTGACTTTGTTTCACTAATAAATGTCCCTTCTATTTACTTGTTGGAAGAAAATGGCTCATTTTTAGAATGATGCACGTGTTACATCACATGACCATATTCTCCTCCAATCAACATGAATCATTATTGTTGCTCTCCTGCCTCACCTCCATGTTGTTGAGAACTTTGAGGAAGGTGAAGGCCATACCACCACCAATGATCATCTCATCCACCTTATCCAGCATGTTGTTGATCAGTTGAATCTTATCTTTAACCTTTGCCCTGAAAAAAAAGAAGAAAAAAAAACTTGTATTGCACAATTCAAATGGACTCTGAGCTCTTAACTAGTAAAACAAACTGATTGTGAAGTTGTCTCACCCGCCAAGGATGGCCAGGAAAGGCCTCTGGGGTTTCTCCAGAGCCATGGCGAAGTAGTCCAACTCCTTCTTCATAAGGAAGCCAGCTGCCTTCTGGGGCAGGTTGACGCCCACCATGGAGCTGCGAGTGGGCACGGCGGGATGTCAGATGGTCATCCGACGTCGGCGTTCCCGGGCCGCGGCTCACCTGTGGGCTCTGTGAGCCGTTCCAAAGGCGTCGTTGATGTAAACGTCTCCCAGTTTGGACAGAGATGCCCGGAAGGAGTCAATCTGCTCCTGAGAGGCCTTTGTCTATCAACAATTTGAAAGGAAAAATGGGTCAAAGCCACACAAAGATAAAAAATAACATATTTTAGGTGTTGTATTAAAGTGACCATTTACTAGGGATAATAAGTATTATTGTGTATTTTAAAAAAGGAATATAAACTGATTGTTTTGCATAATAAATCAAGCAAGTCAAGAAGGCTTTTGATTTTCCTTTTGTCAATTTGTATTGTTTGTGATATATAGTTATATTTTTGCCAGTCATTTTTTTTCATGGTGGAAATTTCAAGGGAGTTAAATTAAGGTAAAAGTACTTTCAAAACAAAAGCAATCAGTAAAAACCTTGTTTCATGTTAAAAAAAAATGATCAGACATAAATTTGAATATGAGAAAAGTGAATCTAATTTGTTATCATTTTATTTTATGTTTAAAAAAAAACCCTGAAACTTTACATAAATTGCATGAATTGAAAATGCAATACACAAAGTATAAATCCATCACCCCTAGATCGCTATATTATAATCTTACAACGACATCTAATGGAGCAATTGGTACATGAGAAATGAATCTCAGCGGGTTGCATACCAAGCACTCCTTTGACGACAGGAAAAGCAACAGTGACCTTCAGGATAAATGTCAGCAAGTTTCAGAATGCTTTCTCATGTTTATTCATTTTAGCGCCTTTTTTTTTCATTGACCAATCAATGCGTTAGCCTCACCTTGTTTCCAGAGGAGTCTTTGCCCTTTCCTTCCTCAGCCACGTGGAAGCGGAGGTTCTCCAGCAGGATGACGGACCCGGCGGCCGGGTTGGCGCAGGCCGCTTCCACGTCGGCACCGACGCAGTCCTTCAGGAAGGTCACGTCCCTGTAGGCGAGGAATGGATTTTTGGAAAAGCTGACATTTTTTTTGTCGCCCAGACGATCTTACTTTCCCAGCAGGGTCTTCAGCTCGGCGACGACGGGCTCCAGCGAGTACTTCTCGGGCACAAAGTTTCCGTCGGGGCGGCCGAGGTGGCTCATCAGGACCACCGACTTGGCGCCGTGATCCAGGCAGTGCTTGATGCTGGGGACGGCCGCCTTGATCCTAAAAGTAAATTGAGGAGGTGGTGATCCTTTTTTTTGTCACTGAAGAACGAGTGAGGAGGATGAAAAATGTTCACCTTTGGTTGTTTGTGATGTTCTTGTCCTTCATGGGGACGTTGAAATCAACCCTGGTGGGGGGGAAAAGAAAAAAAACTAAGTTAACTAAGTTATAAGAATATTTTTATTCAAATAAATATTATTAATAAATGTCAACTGATTGATCTTTATGTTCACTTTTTGGTTAGGCACCACCTCATGGTGAGTGTTTTTGTTTATGGTGTCTATTTCATATTATAAAGACTTTTAATGATTTAACTCAATTCAATTGAATTTGCCCTCTAGCGGCCAGTGTACGAATCTGCAATTGTGACTTGCCATTTTTGCCCATTTCATGTGTATAATTGTTCCTATACTATAACCTTTTCATATTTAATTGGTGGATCCTAGCCCAAAATATATATCTTCTTATCAAGATTTGTGATTCATTTTGAACTCAAATGTTTTGTTTCATAAAATCTTTATTCATGCAGATAAGTCGCACCCCTGCTAATTTGGCACCTCAAGGTAAAGTCATTTTTGACCAATGAACTGAATGCTAAATTAGATTTCATGCAGTTCATGCAGCATCCCTGATATGCCAGCGTTACATAACTCTCCCTCCTCCCCACCTGATGCACTCTAAGCCTAGATCGGTGTGCTCACAATGCCTTAAAGTACTGTAAAAGCATTGTCTGGTCTGGAACCCTACCGGTCAGCTTTTCATTGGCATTTTTGGCAGCCGAGGCGTACGTTAGATGATCCCGCTGCCTTACAAACACAGCACTTTCGATAGTGGCGGAAAGCCGTGTCATTATTGGCATCTGATACGGCCTAACAAACCGACAGACCGAGCAGATTCTTGGCTGCCAGAGCAATTGTTGCCATAGCAACGTACCGCCTCGCCCCGTTTTCTTTCGGATTGGCGTGCCGAGGCCCGTCCCGGGTTGGGATGCACACGCCGTTAAGACGCATTGCCGGATGCATTTCGCGGTGAACTTTGACCTTTGTCGCCCGTGGTCGAAAAAGTCTAAGTGGAACCTCTGACATTTTCACAGTGGGGTGAGTGTCGGGTTTAAGTGTGGTGGTGGAGTTATGGACGCAAGCATGAATAAATACTTGGTTCTAAATTTTGCAAAACATGCGTTTTTATGCAGAGTGCCTCAGGGAGTCCATTCAAAAGCAAAGCTTTTTTTTGGTACTTTCTTTGGTTTGGTACTTTATATTATGAATTTAATGCACGTCGGTAATACAATTTTGACACTAAATAAGTGAATTTCCAAAGTCTAATCTCACTAGTATCTATTGTTTCTAAAAAGTTAACATTTGGCAAATAAATAATAAGTGAGTTTGATGTGTGTTGGAATTAAAATAAATAGATTTTGTTGCACATTTCAAATACGTTAAATATTAATATCGCGATACTACTGAAATATGATGTAAATATGAAACGTGACAAAATGAACATCCGCCGTAGTTAAAATGAGCACTCCACGCCCCCTCAGTCATTTCGGATCCTTATAATATCTCTCAAACTATAATCGCAATAAAAAAATACTAGCTATAATAACTGTAAGACTAATATAACACGAAAAAACGTAGTTAGCCTGCAAGCTAGTCCAATCTCCAAATATTTTTCTCAGTTTTCTACCTCATGATGACTCGCTTCCCCTTGACGTCCACTTTATCCAGGGTGAGCTTGTTGGAAAGAGACATTTTGTTCGTCTTTCTGGTTCGTCACGTCGCGTTCCTTGCTGTGTCGCCTCCGCTTCGGTGGCTCTGAGGGCTCTTCGGTGGGTGGCTAGCTCCCGAATGACAGCGGTGACCTTACCAGCGCGCCGGGATAAGGAGGTAGAATGAGCACACGCCCTCCTCAACATGATTGGCTGTTGCGCAGAAGGAGGGCGATACGTTTGATTGGCCCTTCGTAATGTCAATCACTGGACTTCTCTCAAGCGAATGCAGTAATGCATATGTAGTACACTACTGGAAAGTGTACTGCATACATGACCTCAGTTGGGTAAATCCATACAGTAATTTAACTTAAATCTTGTGATAATTTGGAATATTTCATCAACTTTGTTTAGGTTGGTTGAACACTTTAAACCAGCAGTGGCCAAGATCAGTCCTCGAGAGCCTGTTTTCGATATCTCCCTCCACCAACACACCTGAATCAAATATCCATATCCAACACTAATAGTTAAAACCTTTAAAAACTTGGAACAACCCAATAATTACATTTCATTTATTTTGGACAAAATTTAAACAGGCAGATATTTTCTGTTCATCTGTACAGTAAGCCTAACATTAAGGACATGATCGTCACCACGGCAGCTTGTTTTTTTTCCTCCTTTCTATTCCTCTGCCTCTCTCCATGGTTTAGGCATGACCTTCCCAACAGGAGACAGATTCCAGGTGATGCCAGTCTGAGTCAGCACCTGCAAGGTACAATTGCACCAATTTTGCATTTGAGTTTTATAATGAAGGAAAATGAACACAATAGGGTGAGCTTGACTTACGTATGACCAGACAGCTGTGCAGAATGCAAACCCACCAACCATCAAACCAGTACCATACTTAGCATGGAAGTCCTGGGGAGCAGTAGAGCTGTGTCTCACTTGTCTTGCAGATTGACCTGAAAAACAAAACACATTTTTTCTCATCAATTGACACACTTCTACCATGTAATTCTGTATGTGCTATTCGTCTATATGTAACAAAAATCCCACTGTTGTCGTCATTTGAGTAGATATTAGTTTTATTTTGTGTTATGAGCATGACGCCCACTGTCAATTCATGACTTAAGTCCGCCGCCCAACGTGCGTCCAATCACGTTTTCTTATGAATTTCAACCCCGCAGTAAATCCACACACAAACAAGAACAAAATATGTTAATCAATATCTGCAGTACATTTCCCAGACTTATTACAGCCATAGAAAAAACGGAGGTGTTAGCATTAGCATGCAAGCTGACCGCGGTGACCCACCGGAGATACTGTTACAGACCCATTGCCGGTCAAATAGCTAAATACAGGACACATTTCGGAAAAAAATTACTTATTCGCTCTTCAACATTGACAACATAGGTTACCTGTGATGTTCACAGCGGCTTTTGCGAACCTGTACATGTTGACTTGCCTTACGTTTAAAATACCCTTGAACAGCGGAAGTTTGAGTAAGGCCGATGGAAATGACGTCTGGACACGTGGGATTGGTATGAGCAGGCGCAGTTGCTGTCTTTTATATTTTGCGTAGGCGAAATGGCTGAATGTAATGTTTTATTGTACTCTTCTGCCCTCTAAGACACAAATTCGAACGACTTTGTTCATCGGAGCATAAGGAAGAAGTTATCATTATACAATGTACTAGTGTTGTTAAATTTGTATAAAATGCAAAGTTTCAGCCGGCTAAGTATCTGTGTCAGGATGGCCGAGTGGTCTAAGGCGCCAGACTCAAGGACTAAAATCCTTCCAGTGAATGGGCATTCTGGTCTCCGAATGGAGGCGTGGGTTCGAATCCCACTTCTGACATGAGCTTTTGTTGAAAGAAAATCCAATACGTTTTTATTTATATTACGTGCCTTTTTAGATTTGTATCAAAGATAAAGGCAAGTTTACAATAATGCCAGTTATTTGACACTCTTGTTTCATGAATGCCTTTTTTGTTTTGAAATAATTTCATTGTTATTTTCTAGCGAAATATTTTTTAAACAGCCTGAGCAATAATATTCATGTCAGAGTGTAACTACAAGAATGAAAGACACATCAGCAATAGAGAAATTATTGCTTTATATTGGTTTATTTATGAAATTGATATCATGTGCAGCCTAGCAATTTTATAACATTCATTCTGTATGTGCAACCTCAGGATATGACCGTTATCAAATCAATGGATGTAAATTAATGGAAACCATTTGGCGTGTTTTAACTGGAATGACGGCTAGAAAAGCAAAGCATAATTTGAAAATGAGCGCTTTATGCTTGGTCCCAAAAAAATAGATCTCTAACTGTTTACATTCCTTCTGATTGGCCCCTATTTCCCCACTTATGGAGGGTCGTGCGTCCATCTGCTGGCTCAGCCTAAAGTCATCCATTACTCGCAATTATTAATAACACTTATTTGACCCCTTTGTTTGCAAAACAACGATCCAGTTCACCCTAACGACATCAAGGGGCAGTGCAGACAAAAGGCAGGATTTACCATAAGTAACTTACCGTTACCTTTGTGTGAACAGCATTTCAATAACATCACGCATAATACAGCATTAAGGCGTCGACATCGGTTTTTCCACCAACAACCCTCCATGTTTTTATTCTTTAATCTGCTTTCTTGTCCTTCCCTTCCTCGTCATCCGTGTACTCTGCCGGCTCCTCTCCGGGCTTCAGTAGCTTCCCGATTAAGTCGTATTTAGCTGCAAAGGCAAAAATAATAATAGTAAATCATGAAAATTCAAAATTACAATGAAATTTAAGACAATTAAACGTTTTCCCCAACTTTTTCCACACACTGTATGCTAGATAAAATCAACAGGAGTCAATATTTGCACTCAAGAGAGACATTTCCGGGCCCTCACAGGTAAACTGCTCCTCCCACTCGGCAAGGCTCTCCTGTTGCGCGGCGTTCAGGTCGGACAAGTCGTCGTGTTCTTCTTTCAAGGCTTCCTGGCCCAAGCAGAAGGTAGCCAGGCCTCTGGACGCATCCCTGCCGGCAAACACGCCGTATGGCCCGTCTAGAAAAGGCAAAATGTTAGTTTACTGCTCACACGTGGGAGATACTGTATCAGTAGTGGGTGTGTGCGGACTACGAATAAGTTAATTTGTGTGTTTGGAATGCTGGTCAGAGGTCATGCACAACAGAAGTTGCCACAATGAGATTAAAAAAAGTCCTATTTACTTTAATGCATGTTATATTGCTAACATGAAGAACTAATAATTTGAATACAATCGACATGTCTTTAATGCCTCCACGGTCATATAGTTTTTTATGTGCATGGCCTTAATCTGACCTTGAGGTTTGGCAAGGGGGGGATGGGCCAATGCGAGCAAAACAAAAGATACAAAAAGAGATGTTGGAGTAGTAGATAATGTATGAATCTAGCTCAAGTTAAACTGTCAAAACAAGGGACAACAAAGCTTCAAGTAAAATAGTTTGCTAGGAATATAGGCAAAACACAACATGATCTGTTTTAATTTGTTGAACAATAATTCCAAATAAAAAAGTTTAAAAAGTAATTATTACCAAAAAAATAATAATTATGCGATAAATTGGAAAAAAAGAACAAATCATTCAAACAAATGTAGCCTGTGTGTATTTTGCTCGAGGGATTTTATTTATTTTTGTCTTGTTTCCTAAATCTTGTGATCTTAAATACCTATAAAAAAAGAAAAAAGAAAGGGCGCAAGCACCAACTTGTTCAAGTTTTAACTCATTAATTGCCATGAACAGCAAGAGAGGTACAATCTATATTAACTGGTAGGACAATACGTTAGATCGGTTGCCAGTTGAAATGGATTGGACGCGTATAGTCGTCAATGGATATTTCCATCGTAAGTTTCACTCTGACTAGCGTGAATGAGTTCATCTGTTAATAACTTTTAAACAGATATCCATTATACTTTAAATAACAAAACAAACAAAAACAAGGAAAATATTCATGATATATATTTGCGTTTTTCACGTTTTTCCTTAACGCAATCTTTTTAAGGCTACTCTGTCAAGGAACTACAAAAGAATAGAGAAAACTCATTTTATACATTAAACGCAATTTGTAAAGTGATCGTATGAAGTTACCCGGCCCGTAGAACTTTTTGCCTCGAGTCACGTCGAAGACTTTTCCACTGACAGCCATGAGGATTCTCGGGTTCTGCACGCCATCGTAAGGCTTCAATTCTTCCAGGGTGAAGTCTCTTTTTTTCAGTTTGGGGAGCGGCTGGTCCACCTCGTCCTGCACCTGCGGCTTGTCCCCGCGGAAGATTTTGTACAGAAGGTACAGACTCAAGGCCAGAAGGGTCAGGTTCAAAGGGGACGTGAAAATCTCCTGCAGGATCCCGACAGAAGTTGACTCGCGGTCCTCGGCTTCGGCCATGTTGGATCTGTCCGTGTTTTCGTCTGTCTGGAGCCTGGCCGATTTTTTAGCCAATCTGTGCCAAGGATACTGTGATCCCCACCAGAAGGGTTGACCAATCAGATTAGAGTTCGAGTTTACCAGCTTCTTATATAAAATGTAATAAATCCCATGAAATTTTTATGAAACTCCTCCTGTCATCCGTTATACAATCACAATGTTTTCTTTGTTTAGTTGTTTCTTCATTTTTTAAAACGGTTATATATGATGATGTGATAAAATGGGATGCTTTCATTAGGTTAATTTAATATGTTAATCATTCGTATTTATTTTTCATTATCAAACGTATTAAAAAAATCAAAACATGAGAGTGAGGTATTTTTGAGTCGCAGCCCATTTCTTCCGTCTAGACACAAGGTGACTTTAATTTCTTGTTCCTCCCATTATGTACAGCCAAACAATGATGAAATCGAGAAATTTCCCCCTCGGACGAGTCGCTTGGTTCTTTTTTTAGAAACCCGTTCGGCATTTTCCAACATTTTCCATTTTGAAACGGCGAAAATATGTAGATTTTGTGTTTCTGGAAAAAAATTGTAACGTTGGTGTTTTGGGGCATTGCGCAACACGTCCGTAAATAGCAGCCGGGTCCGCTTAGTCTAGCTTTGTTTAGATTGAATAGGTTGGGCTGAGATGACAAGTCTACTTTTTGTGCCCCCTTAACAGCTTTAAACACATCTATTCGTCAGCTTCTCTTTTACGGATTTTTGTTGCTGTTGTTGGGGAGCGACAATGAAGACGTTTTAAGTCAAGCTAGCTGCGAGGTAAGCTCTCTTGTTTTTATAATTCCATTATTTACTGATTTGCTTTCACTAGTTTTCTGTAAAAGACTCAACAAACAAACCAAAAATATTAAATAACTTCACCAAAATCAGTGTTGATTTTTGATCTCAATATGATTTGAAATGTTTAAGAAATATTGTCTTTCTTGTTTTCCTCCCATGTGATAACGTTTTAATTAGGTGAATAAGTCTGAAGTTTATTTTTTATTTTATTTTTGTAAATCCACATTTAGCCGAGATCTATGTTTATGTTTTCATGAAAAAAAAAGTAATTTTCTTGTTGTTATTTCCGATTTTACTATGAAGAAGTTGGGTTTCAATTAAAAAAATTGAAATGTTGTTTTGGAATTCAATTCACCAGACAACATTTCAAACTTATTCTAATGTAGGTATTGTTATATTTCATGCATTTTTTCTTCTTCTTCTTCACAGGTCAGCTTTTTCTTCATTCCTTGCACATTTACTTTCCACTAAATTGTGGAGGATTATGAGCGCCATGCGGGTGGATGCAAAGGTCGTGATGCTGGGCAAGGAGAGCGTGGGTAAAACCAGCCTGGTGGAGCGTTACGTCCACCACCGCTTCCTGGTCGGTCCTTATCAGAACGTAAGCTCCAATATGTCAATCTATATTTGGCTGTACATGTGAATATATTGCAAGATTACCCATTTTTTAGAATGCATAAAAAAAATTAAACAGTAGTATCGACTAACAAAATTAATTAGTTACAGAACTTGTTTCGTATCTTGGATTTTTCGTAAGTAGAGCAGTATTATTACAACTAAGTCTTAAAAAAATAATCAAAGTGTCTCAATTTTGTATAATTTTATTTGCACCAGTAATTTTAAATAAAAAAAACTGCTTTATCCACAATCAAAACAAACATGGGGAGTTGTTGTTGTTGTTGTTGTGAGACAGCCAATGGGAAGCGAGCAAAGTGCAAGGAGATTTTCAAGCAGAACATTACTCTAGCATGACAATTTCAAAATAAAATTCCGGATACAGGCAATGTATTTACATTTAGAGGGATGCTTGATTTTGTAACTTGGATCTTGTTTTTGTATATTAGAACTGCTATTTGCAAATCAAAGGCTTTTGTAACCTGAAAATGTTGTAAGTAGAAGCATTTGTAAATAGAGGTACAATTTTGCACATCTTCCCTCCAGACTATCGGCGCCGCTTTTGTGGCCAAACCAATCCAGGTGGGAGACAAAGTGATCACTTTAGGAATATGGGTGAGTCACCGTGACTGTGCTAAGAGTGTGCTCTATCTAATCATTTAAATCACATGACTTGAAATGTTTTGTTTTTCTAAGGACACGGCCGGGTCAGAACGCTATGAAGCCATGAGCAGAATCTACTACAGAGGAGCCCGAGCTGCCGTTGTCTGCTACGGTATACTCCGGCTGGCTGGCCATTTTGTGTCAAACTGTTGCTGGACTTCATTTGTTTATTTATTGTTTTTAGACTTGACGGACAGCAGCAGTTTCCAGCGAGCTCGTTTTTGGGTGAAAGAGTTGCAAAATTGCGAGGAGGTAAATTTTGCTTCTCAGAAAATCCCTGGCTCTTATTTCGGTTTGATATTTATTTATTTCTATGTTTCTAAGCATTGTAAGATCTACTTGTGCGGTACCAAGAGCGACTTGATCCAAGGAGACCGAAGTCTGCGTCAAATCGACTACCACGATACTCAAGACTTTGTTGAAGGTGACGACACGACCGTTCCAAAAGAGGAAACTGGGGTTTCCGTTAAAATCAAATCAGGCTTTGAGGAACAACTTGTCAAGTGCTCTGATTGTAAAACACTTCCTTTGCAGTCACATCCGGATCGCCTTGACTAATACGCTATGTTTATTCAACTCTGTAGAAATCGGCGCGCAACATTTTGAGACCTCCAGTAAAACGGGAAGCAACGTGGGTGAGTCACAGACACCCGCAGACACGCGTAGGCATCTCACGCTTGTATTCTTTTTTCCAAGCACATTAGTTTGTCGCAGCAGTTTTTGATAGAATTGCTCAAGAATGAAAATGAAAGTCATCTGTTATTGACGCAGACGAGCTGTTCCAGAAGGTCGCTGAGGACTACAACAATGCCGCTTTCCAGAACATGACAGGTGAGACTTGTTGTCACTGATTGGAAACACTGTAGGTTTGGAAAAAAAAAAAATCAAGTGTGCACTAATTCAACACTAATAAAAAAAATACAGATTTTTTTTAATGTATTTTACAAATTAGCCACAAAAGGCATCTGTTAAAATTCACATTGAGGCTGATTTCATCTGGAATGTGACTAATTTGCATCAATAGGCTTCAAGGGGTTAAAGGCTAAAGGTCATAAGCATCTACTTTGAAATAGCTCTCCACTATAGTGACAAATGTTTTATTTTCAGACAAGTTGGACATTCATTAACTTATTTATTGCCTATTTTATTTATGTCTAAAATGTATATTCCTGTATTCACACCCTGTATACTGGGCCTTTTCAGCAGAAGAGACGGGAGTCAAGCTGGGCTACAAGAAAGACTCGTACTTTTATTCGTGCTGCAACGGCAACTGACTCTCGACTGGGGAAAACAGCAACACGTTGGATGGAAACACACAAAGCAACAAACCATTCACTTCTCTTTTGCCACAAGGAACCTCTGCCGGGTGGAGGCTGAAATCCACTTGGGTTTTCATCCAGAATTGTGCTGATGATAAACTGACTTTTCTTTTGGGTGGGTGCATTTTTTTGCCATCCTTATTTGGGAGTTTTAGTCAAATTTAGCACGATTCTGCCAAAATATCCCATGGATCAGGAGTATGATGACCACCTACCTTTTGGTTTTTGAATGGACAAAAGACATGTCTCGGTCGTGTGTCCATTTCTTGTATGTCCTCATTACATTGTTACGTTGTCCTTTGAGATGCCTCAATGAAAAATTGACTGACTTTTCTATCTTAAAACACTCAAAACTGAATTGTTGACGTCTAGAAGTCATGTTTGCGATATTTATTGCCTTGAATAATCACGGTGCCGTTTGACACTTGGTGAAAAATAAATGCTTGAATGTTTTTTTTTTTTTTAATTCATGCTGCAAAGCGTTTAATGTAATAAAAGATCTTGACGAATTCCACGTTTCATTTTTTGATGGGAAAGTCACAGAAGAAGTTAGTGTTCATTTATGGATTGCAAATGAGGTCGATATTACTAAATATTTGTCTGGTGCATTTAGAAAATGAGCAATATTACCAGCTTTAAACATCTACATGGAGTTTTTCATAAACTGAAATAAATGTGCAAGAAAACACTTGAAAAATGTGTTTTTGGATATTTTACTAGTAGCAACCAATACAAAATGGCTGTTCTTGAATTTTAAAGATGCTTAAAACATACAAAAGAGACCAAAAAACCCATTTTTTAAAATGACATTTAGCCATTTGCAACTCTACTTTATTTTGGCTTCATGTTGGAGCAAGTAAAACAAAAGAAAATGAGGCCAGTACAAAGTGCTTATTTCACAACATCATATATATATATTTTTATATATATATTTACTGTATATTTATGTAGATTTGCGCTGTATGGATGATTGAGACATGGAACCGACCGGAATGAAATTAGTAAGGGGCAAATGATCCATTCCATTAAAACAGCTCCTGGGAAAAGACACTTTAAGGCATACACACTCACTCACTCACTTATTCTCACACACTCTCACACAAAATACTTAATTTAGTCTCGAGGACGACAAACGCACACTCTCACATCATGGTGGCGGTTGTGTCACAATTACAGTACTAATACAAATAAAAAAAAAAACTACGGTGTACACACTTCAACTCAGTGCAACTGCGTTTCAGTGTTAAGACCAGTTTTTGTTGATGGAAATCTCGTCCGACCAAAAACACTGAGAATGTCCCAATCGTTGCAAGTATAAGAATGGTCCAAAATGTGGGAGGGGGGCTATAGTGGTTCTACAACCCCAATCATTCCCAAAAAATGATCCAGGGCGCAAGTTTTTAGTTCATCCGATAAATCTGGAACAAAATTGTTGTCCATGTTCTGAATTTATATTGTCATCGGTCCATATGTCCCAATGCTGGATAGACAAAGTCTTGGGAAGTGACAAGTTAATCCCATGGAATAACAAAAACGGGAAAGTATACAGTCCAGAGTGATGAAGGGCTCAGTTCTACTGAGGCTGCTACTTGGGGGGGTCAATATGGTGATTCAATATGAAAGCTGCATCAAAAAAATGGCCTTTAAACACACGGCAAAACATTTTTTTATCGCTTACTGCTACTCTACACTATGTGCATGTATTTGTGAATATTGTAATCAATATTTAAAATTTTCAGACACTTTTTTGTTGTCAGGATTTTCCAAAACTATTTTAACTTTGGATAGGGTACTCATTGGCTACCATTGGTGTACAATGTATTGGAGGTTAATTTATTTAGTAAAGGGACAGCACATATGTTCATGAACATATGTAAATATGTAAGATTGTAGCTGAGGGCTAATTTCATCGATTTCATTGATTCATTATCCGTACCGCATATTCTCATGAGGGTCGCGGAGGGTGCTGGAGCCTATCCCAACCAAGTAGGGGGCATCAGAGAGGGAGCACCCTGAATTAGTGGCCAGCCAATTGCAGAACACAGAAACAACAACAATCATATCCATCGTGATGTGTGTAATAGGCCAAAATTTGTGGCAGCAGCTTTCATATTGGTTTTGCTGTGTTGTACTTAAAGAACATGGATGAAGGTTGAAATGAGGTCACGGAATATCGTGTTGACTTTTTTTTTTGGAAACTTTTTTTTTTTTTTACAGTTGTCACTAGTGTGTGTGTGTGTGTGTGTGTGTGTATGTGTGTGTGTGTGTGTGTAAAGGCTCCTAGCTAGTCAAAAGCGCTTCCTGAAATGTAACTCACTCCTCCTTGTCGTCGTCGTCCTCATCCTCTTCATCATCTCGGATCTCGAGGTACTCCAGAGTCCCCTCATCCAAGTCATCCTCGTCCTCATCTTCATCCTCATCATCCAGCATCTCTTCCTCGTCCTCCTCCAAAATGTCCCTGTCGTCCTCGTAGGAAGAAATGGGCGAGTACTGAGGGAGGTGGAAGGCGCCCGGAGGAGATGAGGCCGCCGTCGACGAAATGGGGATGGTGATGGGCACCGGGATGGAAAAAGCCGCAAATGACTCCTGGCTGACGTCCGGGACCGGAGGCGCCGCGGAAGGGGGGATGCCTGGCCCGCCCAGAACACCCGGCGCGCCGACGACGGTGGCGGAGGAGGAGGAAGAAGGGTTGATGACAGCCATCCCCAAACCCGACGTCAAGGCCCGCGACTGGGGGTTGTACTCGCGGATCTCGCCCGGCTCCAGCGGGTGCGGTCCGCAGGGGTCGTGCTCGGTGCACGAGAGCTTGCCGTCCAGCTTGGAGATGAACAGGAGACCCTCGCGGTGCTGCGCGCAATAGGAGCTTGGACACATCTCGCAAAAGGACAGCGCCTCTTTGCCGCAAATGTCGCACTGGTGACGCGGACACTCCCAGCGTCCTGAAAACAAACATACATACATACATATCCACATATATACATATACATATACACATGCATATATACATAGACACATAAATACACATGCATATATACATATACATATAAATACACATGCATATATACATATACACATAAATACACATGCATATATACATATACACATGCATATATACATATACACATACATACACATGCATATATACATATACACATACATACACATGTATATAAGATACTGACCGGCGGGCCTCCTGGTGAGGTTGAGGCAGTCGGCGTGGTAGACCTTGGGGCATCCAGGCTTCTTGCAGGAGACCATCTGGCCACCATCGCCACAGCTAAAACACTCGTCTTCGCGCTCTTTGGTCACCACCACCTTCTTCTTCCTCCTACCGTGACCGCGCCTCTTCATCTTGCGACCCTTGTCATCCGACGGTGGGGGGTTGTTCTGAGGCCACAAGTCCACCGTTTACAACAGATGGCAAGTGATGCACCAATAACACCATGTAGAATTAGCGGAAGGGACGGAAGCTTACCTTGGGCCTGACGCCGAGAAAACCGCTGCAGTTGGGCGCTCCACATTTGCACACCGTCTTGCCATTGCCCAAACACTCCAAGTTGTAGTTGAAGGTAAGTTCAGTGCCTGAAAGTGGAAATACTCGGTCGGTATCCATCCAGAAAAGACGTTTGTAGTGGGCGAGCCTACCTGCCGTGACATCCACCAAGGCGAAGAGTCCCACCCGCGTATCGCCGCTCACCGTCCACTTCTGCGTCTCGCAGTTGGGCTGGCAGCAGTGGTTCATGAAGCGGGCCTCGTTCCCCTTGGGACCCGCGTCAATGATGCGATCCTGGCCGGTTCAAAGACGATTTATATATTCAATCAGTTGCAGAGCAACACAATTGGAACTTACTTTCTTCCGAGTATTGCTTCTATCCTTCACATACCTCGACATAGGAGTGCTTTTAAACCACTAGTTATTTGTTACTTTGTTAATAGATGGTAAATTAGAACACATAAAAATGTTTTTCCAATCCAATAACCTGTTTTTGGTGTTTTTTCAAGCGGGTTGGAACAAATGAATTTGTTTTTAGTTCATTTCTTTGGGAAATGTTCCTTTGAGTTACGAGGAAATCATCAACATACGAGCTCAGTCCCAGAACGCATTAAGCTCCTATCTCAAGGTACCATAGTATTAGAATGGAATCCAAATACCTTGTCCAGAGTGAGCATATAGAAGTTGCAGATGTCGTGTTCCTGAGCGTGCCTGATCCTACTCCTGCACTCCTCCTCGTCGATCACCTCGCCGACGTACTCGCTCACAAACTGCCCCTGAATGGAAACCAACGAGAGATGTTTCACCAAGTTGGATTGGTTAGGAGAAATGGGTGCGCCGTGCCGCATTTTTGCACCTTCTTGATGTCGTGCACGCAGCGGAGCCCCCAGCCTCGAGACAACGTTCTGAAGATCTCCACTTGGCTGTATTGACGCCGGCTGAACGTCTGGTTTAGGCAGCGCTCGCCCGCCGGGCAAACCTGGATTGCAATGACGTATACTTTTTAAACCAAGTGTACATATATGTGTATAACTACTAATATACAAGTACAAGCGGCATTTAAAGTAGTTTAGTGAAGAGAAGTGACAATACCAAATTAAAAATACAAAGAATTGCATAATAGCACTGTCAGTTATTAATTATGGTGGAAAAATGAAGCATTGTTTTTGCTACCTGCGGATGGCATTCGTAGAGAAGCATGCGGTTGATGCATTCCGAGTCCATGCCGCACGGGCTCTCGTCCGTCGCCTTGCAGTTGCAACGTGGGATTTCCGAAAGGTCGGCCGTAATGATTTGGACCTTTCCTATTGGCCGGTTCACCTGTTCAAATGTATATTAATATCGCTTTATTTCCGAAACTTAATTCTGTGCGATATGGGGAAAAAAGAACAATACAAAAACAATGTCTGACCTTAATATGTTTGTATGGTGGTGGTTTTCTGTCATTTTTTCTGTCCTCCTGAAGTTGGCGAAGTTCCTTCTCGGCCTGGAGCTGGCGAAATCGCACCGCCGCTTCCTCCAGCGCTGCAGGTTAGAACCGGTCGGTAAATTGTCCGCGTCCGTTCAGACCGGCGGAATCTTTTCTAACCTTTCTTATATGTGGCGTCCACACCCTTTCCCATCTTCTCCTTGCTGTTGGCGTCCACGTCCATGTAGGGAAAGACACGCGCTTGGTAGGTCCACAGGTAATCGTTGGAGCCGAAGAAGTGGACGGGGAACTCGCCAATGTCGTGCCTCATGCGTTGGATGTTTTCCGGGATGCTTTTTGGGTGGCTGACTTCAGCGGGCCACCACCTTGGCAGACCAAAAGCAAAATAGAAATTGTTACAGTATCAATAAGTGATATATCACAATATTTGTATAAGGTGATGGCTTATTTTAAAATTTGTTTCATATATATAAGGTGCACCAGACTATAGAACGCAGAAATAGTAGTGGGATGTGTTAAAAATCTACTAGATGGAGTTGTACTAGTGGTTAGGAGATGTACTATACACCAACTAGTTGAATCTGTGGTCAAGGGAATTTCATACAATGGTTAACCAATTGGCTTTTGTCAAACTTTAACTCTTTTAGTTAACCTTATAGTACAGAAAAAGCAGACTGTTATTGTGAGTATTGTATTCAATAGTAAATTGTATCAAATCGATGGATTAGGTATCTATAATCGTGACGAGTCCATTTGATGAAAGGATTTGAAGAATTGTGCTGTACTTCTATGAGAAATGTAGTCTGCCACTGACCTGTAGCGTCCAACCTTGACCCAGAGAATGTCCTTGAAGCGAGGCTTTTTGCCAGCCTTGCAGTCGTTGCAGTACCAGCTGCCCTTGGGCATGTCCATGTTCAGACACTCGCGGTGGAAGGCCGCCGGGCACGACTCGCAGCACAACAGACTACCGCCTGTAGAAGAGAAAACCGCCATTGACGTCCATCTCCGTCAGAGATGGGGTGGTTTTCCGTTACCTTCGGTGCACACGAAGCACCAGCTGACGTTCACGTGCTCGTGATTCTTCACGCCGCGTCTGGGCGTGAAGTGGTTGGGGCAGATGACGCTGTTCCCGGAGAGGATCACGCAACCAGCGGCTAGGCACATGTCGTTGGCGTGGTAAGCCACCGGGCAGCGCACGCAACGCAACAGGCGACCTGAAGGCGAGAACGTGGCGTCATCACACCAGGTTTGGGCCGGGGGGGGTCCCACGTTTGGATCTCTTACCTTTGGAGACGGAGGCACCGCCGGGGTTGGAGATGAAGCAGGTGAGGCAGACGTGAATGGAGCAGCGGAAGCCACGGTTGACGGGGACGGTGGGCGCGTAGGCGGCGATGCACTCGCCGTGGTAAAATTTGCCGCAGACTGGGACCATGCATCGCCGTACGTCCTCACTGCGCTTTTTGCACACAAAACAAGTATGGACACCTGCAGGGACAGAAGCAGACCTGTGTTGACGTTGACCAAAGATTCCCCTTATGATAAAACATCCCCAATGAGCTTATTATGTAAATCAAATCCATACACATTCAAAACCAAAGTGTGTGTGTACACTTGCTAATTGTTATTACGTCTATTTTGTTGACGTCGACTACAGCTTCTACCGAGCGGTGTGAGCGTTCTTACCCGACTTGCACTCGGGGCACACAAACTTCCCTTTAGGGGCCTCGGCCAGGGAGATGCAGGCCAGGTGAAAAGCTCCACAGCAGTGACCCTCGCAGAAGAGCAATTCCCCCGTCTTCTCGCACACCTGACAACACACTAGTCACCATTATTAAATTGAATTGAAGGCTTTATTGTCACTGTCCTGCCATTACGTTAAATACCATAGTTTTGATCAAAAAATGCATCCCAGCAAATCAATTTCTCATCATTTTTTTTCATTTTTGTCTGTTTCTCGCATCTTTCATACAAAATTGGGACATTTTTAAAGGGTTGAGTTGGTGTTTTTTTGAGGAAAGTGGAACAAATGAGGGAATTGACATATAAAGTACTGCTCTACTTACAAAATATTCAAGTTTTGGAACCACTCAATTACGATTGTGTTAATATTTTGGAATTCAATTCCTTTTTGTATGAGTCATATTATAAATAAACTCAATTATAACTAACAATATAGCATAAGGGGAAAGGAGTGCAATTCATTTCGATTTGCTGTCAATCAAAATGGATTGGACAACTAGTGGGTATTCCGATTTTGCACACGTAAATAAGGTCACCTGGCACACGTTCTCCTTTAAAGAGGCGGGTCCCCCTCGTTCCCCGATGGTCTTTCGGCAGGGTCCGAGCGAGTCGTCACATGGCGACGAGTCGTCTCTGGTGGACGAGAAGCTCTGATCCAACATGGACGTTTCCCCCTAAAGGAAAGAATGGAAGCAGGATTCAAATTTTAAAAGGTCCAAACAATTGTCAATACTGCCAAGCTATCTTGGTTGTGATTTTTTTCACTATTTTGGACATCATCAGTCAACATTAGAGAAATTCTAATAACATGTAAAAATTATGATGTGTATAATGACAATAAAGGCTTTTGACTTTGACTAAAACAAAAGAAAATGGCTGCCGATACCTCCGATTCCGTCGTGTACTTGTAACTGTCGTCTACTTGGGCAGCTTGGACATCGGCGGACGCGTCCTCCACCTGTTCGGAGAGCGCCGGCGCCAAAACGGGGGGACCGGGAGGAATAGGGGATGTCGGTTGGATGCCCCCAGATGATGTGGAAGAAGCCGTGGACACCGCTGGGCTCAGAGGTTTTAAAGTCGGAGGATCTCGATCCGGATAAACTGTAGGACGAGAGGAATCAGGTGGTCAAAAAGTGGGGTTTTTTTGCACATTTTAATCTTTAAAGCTGACCAATTTGCTACAAGTGCAATCAGTGGATTACAGACAGGTACCTCTGGTTTGGGTAAAAACCTTAACTGGCCCTTGAGGACCACTAAGGATTTCTAAAATATTTCACTCACCAGTTTGAGAAGCAGCACTTGTATTGTTCCTCACAATTTTGATCTGCAAAAAATAAAAAATAAACAATTATTACTGGGAAAATTGTCAATCACAACAACTACTTTCAGTCCAAAAAGTTTGGGGTGTTATGGTATACCAAAATGTAGTTATTATTTGTTTTGCTTGTTATTATTTCCGTGCACTTTGTACTGAAGCTTTAAATCTCTTTATGCTTGTATAGTGACAATAAAAGCATTCAATGTCATTCTATTTGGTCAAATACTTTTTCAGTTGTTCTCAATCCAAGTATGAGACAAGAAATTTATGGATATTGTTCAAAAATGATGACTTACTTTCTTCTTTGGGCCCACCGATGATGCCTCGGCTTCGAGACAGTATTCCAGAATCTTGGGTGTGGGTTTTCTCTTCCGCTTCTTTTGCAGCGAAGAAGCGGGGCCTGCCGACAAGAAAAGTCGTCCGAATGACGTCGGGACGTCACAAAGAGAGACGACATATGTTATCTCACCGTCATCTTCAATTGGCGGCGGTTCCACTTCAGTCTCCGGAGGCGGAGTCAGTGTATCGATGGAAAGCGCCTGCGCTTTCTGCGGTGACGGATTTACCGCGCTGGGGATTTGGAGTTGCGTGGTCAGGGTCATTTCCTCCGGAGGTGGCGTCTGCATTTCGGGAAGTGCGTTCAAAGATGGGGCCTCAAGCGCCGTCTTGTCCACTATCGGCGTCTGGGATGCAAGTGCTTGCTCGTCCTATTAAGAAACCAAATGTAACGGATTTTGATAAGACAACCATTTTTTTTGAGACATTTCTTACCGTAATTGATGAAAGGGGCTTTTTGTTTTTCTTCCTGGAAGAAAATATCTGGTCGTATTCTTCGGTCCATTCTAATAGTCTCTTGCTTGGTTTCCGTACTCGTTTTTGGGCTGAAACACAGAAATGTATTCATTTAAAGTGATTTGTATTTTCATATTTCATGAATTTTCTTGTGTTTAGCTATGAATTTGGTGGTGTCATTCAAGGTGGAGTTGGAAAAAGTATTAATGATTGCAATAAACGATAAAAAGCAGTACAAATGCAGTATTTGCTCACATAAAGCACAGTTTGGATTAGAGTCGAAATGGTTAAAACAAGATTGGTTTTACAAAAAAAACATACCAAATTCTACACAAAAGATTGAAATGATTAAAAAAAACAAATAAAATCAAGTTACAACTTACAAGTTGACAAGTCTGTCAATTGTCCTTACCCGATGAATCGTCATCAATTTCTTCGCTATGACATTGCAGACTAGTCTGAGCTTGTCCGCAATCAGAGACCAAGCCATTCATCTGTTCAAAGTCTCCGTCCCATTTTAAAAGACCTTCATGGTTTCCAGGATGGCCCTCCCATTGGCAGGCCCCCACGTCCAAAAGGGATCGGACCTTGGCCGAGTAATCCAGTACGGAGGTAAAATCGATTCCTAGCAAGGACCCTACACCCGGGTAACCGGGTCCTGACCTAGCAGGACGAGCGGGCACTTTGCGGTCAGCTTTACTCTTCGTCCATTTGGAGCAGCTCTTTTTCTTGTAAGGACCCTTAGAAAGGTGACTGCCACACGAGTCCACATACGGGTTAAAATCGGGATCGCCCGGTTCTAGCGTGGCGGTTCCCGGCATCACTGATGGTTCTTCCTTGACATGGGCACTAGGTGGTCCGATATCCAGTTCCAAGGGGGCACCGTCCCGCTCTCGGGTATCGTGCATGTCTTTCATCATCATGAGAAAAGTGCTGAATTTATAGTTCATGTCTGGTTTGAAGGTGACGGCCTGGCCGCCGTTGGTCCCATCGCTCAAGGATTGGAAAGATACTTCTTTGACATTTTTTAAAGGATTCATGAAGGAAAACGGCGAGGGAGGAGACGATAAAGACGTACTTGGGTCTAATGTCTTGGTCTTGGGGTGAGATGTTAGGGGTATGAAGTCCATTGGAGGTGTGGAAGACACCGATGGGACATCTTCTTCGCTCTTGACGACGTCATTTGATATGGGAGGAGTGGCATTAGTGCTTGGAATGGAGTCCTGATCAGAGTCGGAAACTGGACCATGTTGACCAGAATTGGTTGATTTTTGTTCAGTTAGGACAATAGGATTTTCTTCTAGAAATGTGGTTGTTTTCTTGGAATTGCCCATTTGGGTTTTTATACGACGCAACAAGAGTTCTTTGTGGGCAGCTTTCTTCTTGGCTTTTCGCTGCTTCAACTTTTGCAAAACCTTCATGGTTTTTAGGGCTCTTGTCATGAGTCGATTGCTGGCCGGAAGATGGGGAGCTTCAGTTAGGGCTGGAATTTTGCCTAATTTATCAGGGAGCAGCTTTGGTGAAATGCCATTGTTGTCGGATGAAGTTTTGGGAAGCGGAGTTGCCGTGGACACTAAACTTGGGAGCAAATTGGGATGTTGCTGTGTCATTTGTGGAAGATAAGAAGAAATGGTTGGACTTTTGGAGGCGCCGCTATCCAATTTGGCTTTTGTTTTTGCCAATGCTGTCGGAGGTTGGGAACTCTTGGCGCTATTTTGGAAAACTATTGTCTCATTTCTGGACACATTCTTGTCTTCAGTAGTTGGAATCACAAGTTTTTCATCTGTTTTGGGGAAGATAGTGTTTTCCTGACTTTTTTTGGACACAATGCTGTAGTAGTCCTGTTTTCTAGGAACATTTTTATCTTCACTATTTCGGAGAGCATTTTTGTCGTCCAAAATTCTTGACACGTTTTTGTCCTCAGCATCTTTGAAAGTACTTTTAACTTCAGGATTTCTGGACACAATTTTGTCCTCACTTTTTTGCAACACAATTTTGTCTTCACTCGGGCATTTTTCTTCAGTTTGAGAAATAATTTGATCTTCACGAAATCTGGACACACTTTTGACTGCTTTTTTGCTTTTGTCCTCAACATTTTTGCGATGACTCTTTTCGTCACCATTCCTAGGGACACTTTTGTCTTCAGTATTTCTGGAGAACCCTTTATTTTCTCCAATTCCAGACCGCCCTTTTTCTTTAGCAGCAACAGTGACGTCGTCCATGTTTGTAAAACCAATATTATCATCCCTATTTCCAAAAACATGTTGATTTTCGCCATTTCCATAAAAACATTTCTGCTCGCTATTTCTACCAATCATTTTTTGATCACCATTTCCGGAAATCCATTTGCCATCAGCAATTAAAGAATCCTTTTTGTTGTCTTTATTCCTCAAAACATTTCGACCTTTGCCATTTTCCAAAGTATTTTGATCATTATTTCTGGACATGATTTTCTGGTCAATATTAATCAAATCTTTTTTGTATCCGCCATTTTTACAGACACTAACTGGTCCATCAAATCCAACTAGTGAAGGTCTCCTGTCATTTTTTCTTGGGGACTTTTGAACATTTGGACATTGACTTTGTTCATTGAAAGCAATAGCAATTTTAGACTTTAAGTAATTCTGAATATTTACATCTTCACGCATCAATTTAACATATGGTAACTTGCAACTGGCAATTAGGGATTTTTCAAGATCAAAACGCTCTTGCTGGTCATTTGACATGCTTAATTTGGACTTGGTCTTGGTATTATATTCCCTTTCTTCTGTCTGGTAAAAATGACGTCCTGTAATCTTCGATTTAGGATAATCGCTTTGACTACTCGTTTTGACGGTGCATCTTTTAACATTTGTGCTGCTGGTCTGTTTGGTCGTTGGCCTACGATTAGAGATCGTTTGCTCAGCCTTGGTATAGCTACACTTTTCAGCAGGCCTGCGGGAATCCGCAGACAGTTCTGGGGAAGGATAGGAATCCCTGTACTCCAGTTTTTGGGGTGATACCCGATGTTCAGATGGTTCTACCGACTTCTGCTTGTGGGATAATCTTGGGGGCTCTGATGAATCAACTAACTTGTGCTTTTGCGTTCCCGGACTGTGAGAAGAATCACGGCACTTCTGCTTTTGTGACGATCCTCGGGAGTCGGAAGAATCCACCGACTTGGGCTTGTGTGAGGAAACTCGAGAGTCTGAAGAATGTTTGGAGTCCTTGTGTTGCTTTGGTGAGGACACTCGGGGGTCAGATGTATCCCTGTAATGCGACTTTTGTGTTGAAGTTCGAGGTTCAGAAGAATCCATGGATTTATCCTTATGTGAGGATCTTTGGTTCTCCAACAAATCTTTTGATTTCTGCTTGTGAGATAAATCACCAGGGTTGGAAGAACCAGTGGACTTTAGCTTTTGCGAAGAATCCTTTACGTCAGAGGGATACTTGCAGAGCTGCTTTTGTGACAATCCTCGAGGTTCAGAAGAGTTCCTGCCCACCGGTTTATGCGATGGTCCTCGAGGGTCTGAAGAACCCACAGACTTTGGCTTTTGTGATGAAGACTGACGATCAGAAGTATACTTGGCTAGCTGTTTTTCAGAAAAATCCTTGGACTCCAGTTTATTGGAGTCACTAAAATTCATTGACTTCAGCTTTTGTGACAACCCATGAGAGACCAAAGAATCCATGGACTCCTTTTGGGTCAATATTTGGTCATCTAATGAAACCAGTGACTTCTTTTGTGGCGACTTTGGCCGGTCAGAAGAATCCATAGACTGCTTTTTTGACCATCTCTGGATGTCTGAGGAATCCATTGACTTATGCTTTTGTGACGATCCTTGAGGTGAAGAAGAATTGACTGCCTTCTTCTGCTTTAGTGATGACCTCTGGTAATCTACAGTATATTTGGACATCTGATTTTCAATAGCCTTCTTCTGGGATGTTTCTCCAAGGGTAGATGAGTCTTGCTTTGGCGATGATTCTTCAAGGTCAGAGCAATACTTAGACTCTGGCTTTTGAGAAAAAGCTCGAGAGTTAGAAGAATCCCCGGAGCCGTGCTTTTTTGACGAGTCACGGGGAACCGAGGACTTCTTTTGTGACAATCCTCCAGGGTCGTGAAATTCCACAGACTGCTTTGCTAATATTCGTTGGCTATTTGAGAGATCCTTTGCCATCTGGTTTTGTCGAGGTTGAGACAAATTCACGGACTTTTGCTTTTCTGATGACCTTTGGGGAGCCGGAGGATCTACAGACTTTAGATTTGGTGGCCATTCTTCAGATTGGGAAGCATCAACTGATTTTTTCAGGGATGATCCTCGTCGATGAGAGGGATCTATAGACTTCCACCCATCTGACATTGTCTGGGGTTGACAAGAATCATAGCTCTCTTTCTTTTGGGAAACACCTTGATGACCAAAAGAATCCACCGAGTGGTGTTTTTGGGTGAATGCATGGTGCTTTGAAGATTCCCCAAATTTCTGCTTTTTGGGTGATTCTCGTGTGTCTGAACAATAATCCCTGGACTGTTGTTTTTGCGACGTTTGGTGGTGAAAAGAATTTCTGGATTTCTTTTTTGACAATCCTTGAAGATCCACATCATTTTCTGGTTTGCGATTTTGGGAGGAACTTCTATGGTCATCCTTGGACTTCTGTTTTTTTGAAAGTCCTTCACTATCAGAGGAATCAACAACCTTCCGCATTTGCGACGGTCGTTCTGGATCAGATGTGTCCACCGATTCTTGCTTTTGTGAGGATTTTTCAAAGCTTGAGCAATTGGAGGATTTTTGCATTTGTGACAAACTTTTAGAGTTTGAAGATTCCTTCAACTGCTTATGTGAAAGCTTTTGGTGGCTGAAAGAAACCACCGTCTTCTTTTGTAAAACTCCTTGAGAGTCAAAAGATTTAATGGACTCCTGTTTTTGTGATAATCCTTTACGGTCATAATAATCCAGAGATTTCGGTTTCTGCAAGATTCCATCGGGAGAATCCACAAGCTTCTGTTTTCGTTGTGATCTTTGAGGGTCAGAAGAATCTGAAGATCTGTCCTTTTGTTGTGATGTTTGAAGATCAGAAAAATCCAGAGATTCTTTAGGGGAAAATGCTCGAGGGCTAACAAAATCTACCAACTTCTGTTTTTTAGACGATCCACGACGATCGGAAGAATCCTGTTTTGGGGACGATGCTTGAGGGTTAGAAAAAGCAACAGATTTCTGCTTTTGTGCTGGTTCTTGAGAATCATTGAAAGATGCAGGTCTTGGTTTTTGCAATGATCTTGGAGAATCAGAAGAATTCAAGGATTTATGTTTTGGGGATGTACTTCGAGCTTCAGGCTTGTGTTTTTGCGAAAATCCTCCAAGGTCAAAGCAATTCCTAGAATCGTGTTTTTGTGCAAGTCCTCGAAGGGAAGAAATATCCTCAGATTTTTGTTTTTGGGACCATCCTCGACACTCGGGCGAATCCCTACTAGAGTCTGGCTTGGGTGACAATACTCCATGGTCAGAAGGTAGCAAAGAGTCTTGTTTTTGAGGCAAGACTGGAGTATCAGAGCAATGGTTCGAATCCAGATTTTGGAAGGAGACTCGAGTGTCTAAAGTACCCACGAACTGCTGATCCTGGGAAGATCCATGAGTTTCAGATAAGACCAGAGACTCATGCAATTGGGATAATCCAGGAGGCTCTGGAGAATTAGTCGAGCGCTGATTTTGCGACAGCTGCTCAGCGTGACTTTCCAAAGGTTTATTGGCTACATGGATTTTTATAGCTTCCAATGGCCCCGACTGTCCAGACATAATCTTTGTTTCAGAGTTTACCAATCCAAGATGGTCGTCTTCCATAGCATTGGTGGTGGAATCCCCTTGCGCTAGATGGCTTTTACTAACAGATGAGATTTTTTTCTTATTGTGCATATTGGTAAAAAGGGTACGATCTGAGCGATCTGGACTTACAGTTTTGGGTCGCCTATCTTTGCCGGATTTACTAAACCATAGGCCACTATGCATTTCTGGTGGTTTCTTTTCCTCCTTGTTGCTATTAGAAGATGACTGAGTCAATGAAGTTTGACGTTCAAGTGCTTTGGGACACAAAATCTTAGGGACCGAGTCAAGGTCCGAGTAAGGGCACCCTACATTCTTACTTGATTGGTTGTTGGGGCTAGTATAGTATTGAATCTTTTGAGATTGCTTATTTGAGGAAGGCCGGTTTTCCAGCTTGTTTAAAGTGCCTTGCTGATTTTCCATTGGGGAGGTTACCTGGGAAGATAACGATTCATTCATTGTTTGCAAATTGGAGGCAGCTATGCTACAAAAGGGCTTGGTGGCCATTAGGGAATAGTCTTGGAAGGCAGGGTCTAGGGTTAAAGAGTCTAAGTTGGGTCTTTCCCGCAGAATTGTTTCGGCTTCAGCCACGCTAGCGTTCCAAGATGCCTCGTAACGTTTGGCGATCTGTAGAAAACACAAAGTTGTTGGAGATCCAGTTTAGCATACAAATTGTCACATTATGGCTATGAATCAAGAACAAAGATGAAAAATTACTGTGTATTTCTGGTTCTGTCCCTTTTGCTTCCCTTTTCGGCGAACTTGTGCCAGTTGCTCGAACTGGAAACCCCCATGAAAAATATGAGTGGACTTATCCTCCACCCAGGCTTGCTCCTGCGGAACTCCAAAATTTCTGACGTGGTAGAGTCGACAGGGTCGGTCACTGGGTTCTAAAAAGGTCAGAATTATTGATTAGCATGGAATTTTGGCAAGTGTGTGACCGGAACCTCCCATCAACAATGCTATTGGCTTACCTTTCACCCTGTGATAGACTCCCAACGCCGGGTCAACAATCACTTCACATGGCCACCACGGCCGTCGGTTAAACTTGGCCCAAATGACCTCGCCTTCTAAGAACTTGACAGGTGGTACAGAGCTCCGTTTCGTGTCGTTCTGCTTTGGATAATGACAAAAAAATGTCAGCCGTGACACATTTAATAGTGAATGATGTTTAGTACTCATTTGTCATGTCGGTTCTGGGACCAAATGCAACAAATTTAACCTTAAATACAAACAGGTCCAGTTTACTATGGTCTTGCACTAATCTGGTTTGCACTAGGAACTGTCACTAGAAGGTAATAACATTCTGCCATTTTATCCGACAGTATTTATATTTTTTTAGGTAAGGTTTTAGAAATGCTTGCTAGTTACAGAATGACTTTTAATAAAATGTTAGTTAGGCCTCCACCAAGAACCCAGAATGCAAAATTGGGGTAACACTTGCCGTCAAATGCCTGGAGGGGCTATCACCAAACAGGAAGAGATCAGTGTCGCTATCCCACTCGTCGTCGGAAACGTCCCAATACCTTCTCCGAACACCCGACGACTGAGATCGGGTTATGACCTTGGCCGCTGAAACATTTGTATCCTTGGATTCCGATTCCAAGTGGGCCGAGGTGGACTGAAGCTCGTTCGCTGGGGATTCCTGTTTGTGAGGCGACTCTACATCAGCGGGGAACATCTCCTGCTGCTCTTTTTCACCGCCATTGTTATCCTCATCCTCGAACAAAGAGGATTCAAAGTGAAGGAGACCATTTGCAAAAGGGCTGTTACTATCAAGTGAGAAAGCCGGGCTAGGCGGGCACGAGAAGCAAGCGTCCGTCTTCCTCTCCGAGACATTTGGACTGCTACAGCTCGCCGCCGCCGCCTCCTCCTCTTTACAGTTTCCGTCCGCAAGGTCCGCCTTCTTCGCAAAACTGTTGCTGTAGTAATCCCCACCAGCGCAATCGACCCAAGCGTCCTGCTCCGGCTCCTTCTGATCGGACCCCCACGCCCAGTTTTTTCCTGTGCGAGCAGGTAGAATGAGGTCAGGCTGGCTCACCATGGTGGTGAGATGCTGCAACCTCCTCAGGGGGCTGTAGGTAGATGAGGGTGGTGACGAGTCCCTCTGCGCAAACCCGTAGATGGAAGTGCGTTGTAGGGAGGAGGAGGTGGCGGCGGACATGGTTGGGCGAGGGTCCTTAGTCTGCTGGGTTTGGGGAGATGGAGGGATGTCACAGGCGGGGGTTACTGGGCGGCTGGACTCCCGGCTTGGGCCTGCATGTAGCCCACTCATGCTGGCATGGTTACTCCCTGAAACAGGAACAGTGTCATCAATATTTTATTGTTCGAATATGTCCCCACCACTTTTGCCAACAGTTTGGAGTAGATTTTCAGTTGGGAATTAAGTAAAGGTCTTAAATTATTGTCATCTCTGAGGGGTTGGTTAAGGTATTGAGTGGATGGATTAAATAGTTGAGAAAATGGATGTAGATTAAAATCGCATTATTTTGATGTTGAGCTGAAAATTGAGCAATGGCAATTTACTATTTTAACTGCATATCAGGATTTTTTTTTACTAAGAAACATTTCAAATGTAGTCTTATGTTAATGCAAAGTGCATTTTATACAGGGTTGATTTTTTTTCTTATCTAAAACTCAAAATTGTAGAGTCCGCATAACATTTGAAACAGCAGCTTGGTACTGATTTGTTTACATTCATAAGCAAGTCATTGGATTTCATCCTTTGAATTATATATTATAATATTTTTAACCCTTTATAAGACATGCATTTTACTAATTGGCTGTAATTAAGAGATTAAATGACGGTAACAAGCTCTGCCAGTCCAAATGAATTTGACATCTGGAGCCGTCCATGGTACTGAAAGGTGAGCATTCACAGCCAATTTCAGCACTTTTGAGGAATAGGTTAGCCATCGTTGTCAATGGCAGCTAATGGGTTAACCCTATGCAGGGCACCCATTTACTCATTGGCTGATAATAATAGCACAAGGATGTCCCATCTATTTCGACTGGTAGAGATCCTTTGCTGCCAGTCTTCCCAGTCAAACTGAATTGTCGTCAGTGGCACTGAAACATGAGGATTGGCAGCCAGTCCTTCCATTCTAAATGCATTTGACAACTATTGAAGTCAATGGCAGGTGATGATTTGACAACAGGCTCCATCTATGTGACAATAACAACTATAGTAGGTGACATCCTTCTGCAGGTGGTGCATTCATTACAGAATATACCTGTGAGGAAAATCACCTCCTGTAAGTGCGTGCGTGTATTTTTGTATGTCATGTGTGTTGCTTAAGGATACACACAAATATTAAAATGGCCCTGATCGTGCGTGTGCGCGTGAACCCGTGCCCAAATGCGCGTTTGACAGTGTCAAAATAGAACAAAACATGCAACAGAGGACGACGCCAGCACGCACATACACAAACGCGCACGCACATAGATAGGAAAGGCTCGAGTCTTATTAGTGTGTGTGCGCGCGCATCAGTACGGTTAGAGAGGCGTGTAGAGAAAAAACACACATACACAAAAAAATCAGGCAAAACGCATGCGAAAGCGGCATCCGAGGTCAAAATCTTACCATTCCCACGTCGAGTCGTTTCCACGCGAGCCCCGCCGCCTCCATTGTGCCCCCAAATAAGGCAATTCCCGGATTTTTGACAGCGGATGAGAGCAACGGGAGAGTCCCGGCGGCGGCACTACTAGGCCCGGATCCCGAGGAGCACTCACCCCCACCCCTCCTCCGACTCTTCTTCCTCCACCACCACCACCACCCTCCTCCTCCTCTTCCTCCAACACCTCCCCTCTACCTTCTAATACATTCTATTGCAAGATAAACGCATCCCCCTACTCTTTTCAAAAACTTTACACACACAAAAAAACCCTGATTTCTACCTGTCCTAAAGATCCATTTTCTGCCTTAACACCCCCCTTTTCCTCATAAATCCACCTCGCCTTAACGAGCCGTCAATCACGAGCGGTCAACAATGGTGACGTCACGCCCCCGAACTTCCACCCAGACGTGCACGTTAAACCAATGCGAAAAAACTCCAAAGTATTCAGACTCAAGAAGAAAACACGCGTGGGTCTAGTATCTCTATTTTCTCCCCTGCCCTGAAAGACGAAGAGTTGAGTGGCTGCACACCCTTCAAAATGGAGTCCTCCACTCCACTCTCACGGGAGGTGGTGATGGTGGTGGAGGGGGGGTGTACAAGGGAACAAATAGGCCATCAAAGTGTAAACAAGCGTGTGTTTTCACTACGGCTTTATTGTGAAGGGGTTAAAATAGTCAACTATGTATTCCCCTCTGCGCGCCTGGCGTGAATTTTCACGAAAAGGCGCTCGCGACATTGAAGCCCGGAAGCGCTACCGCAAAATGGCAACCTTCCTCTTCTCGAACCGAAACCTCAATGTAAGGGGTAAACAACCATGCCAGCGCACCATCGTGAACGCAGTGAGCAAAATGGTGCTGATTCGCCTGCGTCATGGCGAAATTGGTGTGTGTGTTTTTACGATTAACAGCGAAAGGGTCGTTTTTCGGCGTGAAAACAACGAGCGGAGGAGAGAAGAATGTGGTGTCGCTGACAGGCTGACAAGGGCCCATGAGCAAAGTCAGAAGGCTTGTTGGTGTACATCAGCGACTCCTGTGGTTAGACGTGCGCAACTACAGGTGAGCCGCTCGTCGTGCAGGCCCAATTTTGCAATTTTGATGGTTATTCAACACAAAGCCGACAGAACAAAAGCAAGCTGAAAAAAACACTTGATATCCAACAAAGAAAGGGTTCAATGACAAAAATAACAATATTCTGGTTTGGTGGGCCACACATTGGCAGTCCTTAACGGCGATAAACGTCCATTCTGACTAGATTGGGAGTGAATGTCCATTTGGGTGTTTTTATTCTGTTGCCCTTTGGGATGGGCTTCATTTAGGTGTGCTCGTATCTCGAGTCATCTCTGTTAAATCCATTCGGGGAAGAAATGAGCCGAATTAGAGCTAGTATCAAAATTGTTAAACAGCTAGCGTGCCATGTAATGAGTAGGGTGATTGATAATATAAATACTCTCTGAACGAAAAGGAATCAGACTTAAACCCTTCTAATATAGAAATGTCTAATAATACCAACGATGAGAAGCGCTCTGTTGTTTTTGTCGTATGCCTGCATGTCGATAGTAATGCCACAGGAGGGCGCTAGTGTTCCTCAAATGAAACATTGTGAGGCCCAAAAAAAAAAAGTAAGGGATTGCATGGGGTTGGTTCATCATCCCATGTCAGTGCCACTGGCATAGATAGACGTCCAATTAGTTTTGAATGGCAGAACGTGGTGGTGATCAATGCCAGTCTCCCATTCAGTTTAGATTGGACATCAATGGCTGTCAAGGGGTTAATGAGCTGAAGTCATTTGACAAGAGCACCTTCAAGTGGATGGGGCAAGTCATTGATGACTATACCTGTAAGAATGTGCGTCAGTGAGTGTGTCTTCCTGTTGTTTAGGAATCTGCTTGTCTTCCCCCACCACACAATGTGACCTTTGACCCCAGCTGAACTCAGCTGTCAGCTGTCCCGGCCCGCGTGGGACCACTCTCTCTCTCTCTCTTCCTTTCTCATTCCATGATCTCTCACTTGTCTCCACACAAAGCCCACCAGACATTGATTTTCTTCAAATTTGTGAAGGAACGTTGAGAGGATGACGTTATTGGAGCAATCTGATTGGATGACCATAAATCTCACTAGTTCAGAAAAATTAGACGGGGGCCAATTTTAGAAAGTAATGATGTTTTTTTTATGCTCACAAGTGTTAGAACTTTAAATAGCTAAATTGTGCAATATAAACATTGCAGTCATGCTTGTTTATTTTGTTGTAGTAGGGAAAAAAATGATAAACATGTAATGAGGCTGGGTCGGGGTGTCAATACAACAACAACAATATTTGTACAAAAAAAATGCCTCTTGAATTTGATGAGGAGGACTTGGACTAGGATAGAAATCCATCGGCATCAACTTATTTAGATTAAAGACAAAGGTGGGACAAAAGCTTTTGTGGCCAGACTCAAAAGTCTATGGCAAGAACTGGGAGTGGTTTTCAGCGAATGGCCGATTCCTATCCAGAAGAACTTGACGTCTATCATCACCACACCAAAAACGTAATACTACTTACTATGGTCACTCCTTCCAGGACAACATTGCTCTAAAAACAGAAGTCATATTTAAACTCTTGTTTGTGGGATTCCAAACGGCCGCAAAACATCCTAATTAAAGGCTGTGTTTTTGGCTTGCAGCTTAAAGACACCATTCAAGCAAATGAAGTGTCACATGGTGGCCAAGAAGCATATTTTGCTATAGAAATGGGAGTCCAATTTGACATGGTTAGCCACACAATGAGGTGGTTGTCAAGATTTTGATTTCATATTTTTATACTTTTGCTTGAGGCGCTTGAACAGGTCTTTAAAAAAATGCTGGTGTAAAGTCAACGTTTTTAAAATATAAATTTTCTTCGACACTCGCATTTTAGCTTTTTTTTTGGATGAATCAATGCAGAAATTCCACTTTCCATCCAGAGACTGTCCCGGCATCTCCATTTGAGTTTGGCGACCTGTCATCTGCCACATCAGATTGACACGTAAGCTTTGAAAAGAGGAGGCAGCACCCACGACCCCGCAGTGGCGGCGTGTCATGTGGCCGACAGACAGAGACGTCAAATCATCAACGGGGACACAAACGCTGCCGTCCAAAAACACAAAGAGTGGTCCGAGTCGGATGCGGGTCAGCGGGCTGAGTCGCTTGGGTGTGGGGTGAAAGTTGGGATTCTTCCTGACAGCTTTGCCCTTTCTAAAGACTCCCCGACTGGACCAGAGACTGAAATTGAGCGCACATTTGTCCTCTCATCTGTCTGCCGCCTCTTCCTGCCAATTGGTTCCCGGCGGGCCGATTGACAACTCAATGAGACCAACGGCGGCGTGCTTTTAGTGCGGCCATTTCACGGCGCTCTTTGTGCGCATTATAGCCTCACACATGGGCACCCTCCAGTGAACACTTATTTGACCTACCGGTCGCTCAACGTCCAATCTGTTTCCATCGGGGCACCGTTCCACCCATTATAGTTTATGACACATAGATGTCCAATTCATTTTTTTTAGTGGGAGGTTGGCAAGGAATTCACTCATTCACTGCCAACCCTCAAACTTCAAATGTATTGGACGTCTAATAGCGTTATTAGCAAATACTACTAATACTTCTACTACTACTTCTAATACTAATACTTCTACTACTACTACTACTACTTCTAATACTGCTACTACTTCTACTACTTCTACTACTACTACTTCTACTACTTCTACTACTTCTACTACTTCTACTACTTCTACTACTTCTACTACTTCTACTACTTCTACTACTTCTACTACTACTACTACTTCTAATACTGCTACTACTTCTACTACTTCTACTACTACTACTTCTACTACTTCTACTACTACTACTACTACTTCTACTACTACTACGACTTCTACTGCAACTACTACTATTACTACTACTACTATAACTACTACTGCAACTACTACTACTACTACTTCTACTGCAACTACTACTACTACTACTTCTACTGCTACTACTACTATTACTACTACTACTATGACTACTACTGCAACTACTACTACTACCACTACTACTAATACTACTATTGCTACTACTATGACTTCTACTACTATTACTAATACTACTTTTACCACTACTAATTCTACTATTACTACTACTACTTTTACCACTACTACTTCTATTACTACTACTACTTCTACTACTACCACTACTACAACTACTACTACTAATACTAGAATGCTCTGTAAGTGCTTCTTTGTACTAGCCGTAGTCTTTGAGGGGCAAGAAAAAAGATTTGAGTGTATATTCAAGAGACTATTGGTGGGGATTAGGAGCCAAAAGTGTTTGTGGCCGCGTGTCTGCGGGCTGACCCGTAGCTGTGCGACGAGACGTCGCCGGCAGCTTTGAGCCTGGCGGTCACCGGGGCCCTCGCCGTGCCGTCTGGCCATCCCCGCGGGGCCGCGAGACAGACGGGAGCCTGAGGTCTGAGGTCGTGTCAATGCAAATATTAGGGACGCCAAGCCAATGACGTCCAAATGTGGGATCCGGGCGAGGGCCGAGGTATTTGTCGAACATTGCGGTGGCCCTGCCGGGGTTAACCGCAACATTAGCAACACCTTTTGTGCAATGACATCAACATCCATCCATCAATAAAGGAGGGCTAAGAAAGTAAACTGTCAGACTGGCTGCCAATACCCATTATTACGTGCCATACTTCCAATCTGTTTTGATTGGGAGGTTGGCAGAATTTATGTGCTGCCATCCCTCCCAGTCCAATCAGCTATTTTTAAATATGCTCATACCCACAGGTATACAGTATATAATTTATATATATATAGCTCATTTTCTTGACTATGAATCACATTGTTGTTTTTGTCTTGAAATGAGTGAATAGCCGCCATCCTTCAAGCTTTCTTTTCAACTTTGTTGTCCTCAGAACCTAATTTGTTTGTTTGGGGGAGCCGCTCCCCGGGAAATCCTTATCTGGCCGTCAGAGCGACTTAGGGCACGTAAACAAAGCGCAGATGGCGGCTTTCCTATCAAGAATGTCCGAGAATGCGAGAAAACACATCTGGACGCGGTGGTTGGAGCCCGATACGCCCGTTTGACGCACGTTCTCCCCTTTAACCACGTCTGATAAGGCGCGACCTACACGCGCAATTACAGGCCCAATTCTTTTGGAGCGCACCGTAATTGTTCACATGGGCCCAGTGACGATAGCTTTTAAAGTAAATGCCGGATAAATGTTGACACCTGGAATTGAAATGAGTCTTCCATTGGAACGTTAGCCACAACATTATTGGCTTTTGAAAAACGGCTTCATTTTTGTCACATATCAGATTTATGGTTCCATTACAGATCATTTATAAACTTTAAGATTTGGTTCAAATCTGTTTTTGAGCCCCTTAATAATTACTACTACGGACTTGGACCCTCGATCTCAAAACGGGAATGGCCAAGCTAACCACTCGGTCACCCTAAAAATTAATTTTGAATGAAATAAATTGGAAAAAAACATATATATAATAGATAAAAAATATTTCAATATTTATTGAACACAGAATTGTTTGAAGGCATTAAAACCAAAAAATTGCATGGTAGGCCAATTGGACAATATAAATGACCCCTAGGTATGAGTGTGAATGGTTGTTTGTCGCCCCCACCTCAGGCCCGATGTCAGTGAGTCTAGGCTCCAGCACCCCCTGTGACCTTAGAGAGGTTCAGAAAATGAATGAATTATATTACCCCACGTCTATCTAGTGGTCAATGGCAGCCAGTGAGGTAATATCTGGACCAAGTGGAGCGCAGACTTGAGTCTTTTTACGAGCACCCCCCCACCCCCTTTCCCCCGACCACTCGGGGCCTGGTGCCCCCGCTGTGCCTGACATGAGTTATCACCCGGCTCGGGCAACATAAATCTGCTCCGACACCAACGCGCGGCCCAACAGGAAACAAGTCAGTCAATAAGTCAGTCAGCGAGATTTACTCCACGAGTATTTGGAAGGTACTCGGAGGAATCGGACTCCAAAGTTGGGTCCGACCGAGTCTCTTATTGGTCAAAGGATTGGTCCATTTTTGTAATCGGACCGATCGAGTAACCAGTCAGGCGTTTACAAGGATGCCGTCGACTTTTATAGTGTAATAATACGCTCTATGTTTGTGGTGAGCGCTACGTCTTGTTTCCTTCGGCTTCCGAGCCCGGGTACCCGGAGGGGGCGGTTGGGGGGGTCCTGCCGGAGTGATTAAGATTTTAGGAAGCCGGCTGGCTGCTCCGGGGGTCAGAGGGTAAAGAGAGTGGGGATTTATTAGGGCTGTAAATTAGAGCCAGACGTCTTCAGGCTCACCCGATTCGCCCTCGCCATTATTTCCAAGTGCAAATTTCCTTTCACGATGAACGCAAGGCCCATTCAATTCCAGCGTCTATTTTCTGTCCTCTAAATCGCTCTTTTGTACTTCAATGTACTCGTCGACGCATTCGTCTTATTTCATCGCCAAAATGGAGGATTGTAAGAGAAGGGATTGGACCTTGCCATTGAGTATTTGGCTAAAGACAAGGCTGCCATTGAGGGGGTTTTGGGGGGGTCAATAAGAGTAAATGATTCTGCTGTAATTACGGGCGGCGCTCCAATTCGTCTCCGTCGTAAACAAGGGGAGAAAATAACAAACATTTTTCTTGGATTGGCTGCCTCTTGAAGCCTATTTTCATACTAAGGATGCTTTTGTGTGGCTGAAGGGCCACTGTGCGTTTTGGCCCATGCCAGACCATGCACAGGGTCTCAAATGAAAGAAATAATCACTCCCTATAAAGCCTCTTAGACAAGAAATAATCATGTCCAACCGTATGTATACATGTAGTACAAATCTATGTGTATGTATGTATACATGTACTACATCTATGTGTATGTATGTATACATGTAGTACAAATCTATGTGTATGTATGTATACATGTACTACATCTATGTGTATGTATGTATACATGTAGTACATCTATGTGTATGTATGTATACATGTACTACATCTATGTGTATGCATGTATACATGTAGTACATCTTTGTGTATGTGTGTATACATGTAGCACATCTATGTGTATGTATGTATTTTAATAATTTGCTGCAGGCCGTTAAAAAACATCCGTAGTTTGAACATACTGCCGTAGATGATTCGAGTTTGGTCCAGGGGGTCGGAGGTCAGGCCTCGCCAGGATGCGGTCGGTCAAGTTTATTTTTCCTGCCGGGAGGGGGGCGGGCGCAGCGGATGAATGAATGAACGCTAGTGGAATCGTGAGACGGGATTCTGTGAATGAAGTGTTATGTGCATTGTCCGCAAACACACACACACACACACACACTCTCTCCACTGAAAAGCCCCCACACTCGAGATTCATTATCGGGGGGTCACGACATAACATCCTGCAGGAAGTAAACATACACTTTCACACTTTCTTGTGTCATTCTCAGATTTCACTGCATAACATCCTGGAGGAAGCTTGGTGTGTATACAAATTACTATCAGGTGATTGTGTGTGGGATAAACTCACTTTAGGGACTATTTTTGAGTAATTGTGTAACATTCTGTTGATTTCTTATAGATTTGAAGTATTTTCACGGTGACTTTTTGTATATTATGATGATTTTTAGGCGTTCAACCTATTTTAAGTCTACTTAAATGTCAGAATGAATGCCGTCAATGAAGTGCATTCCTACAAGAGCCAGTTTGACACAGAGTCACATTAATCCGGTTTGATCATGAAAAATGATTCACTGAGTGTAGGAAAGGATGAAAAGACAATTATGAGTCATGTGTGAAAAAAGCCCTAGTTGTCTTACTGTGGTGGCACGAAGCAAACGAAGAGATGACGTATGTGAGTGGGTGGGAGTTCCAAACCCCCTAAACATCAGTCCCTTAAGCTATTCCTGTAATCTCACTATAGATTCTCCTCGCATCAGAGCCCCCTCTTCCATCTTCTTCCCTGCAGGAGTTACATCAAAGAACTGTGTGTTATCTGCGTTCCTTTAGCAGAGCCCCCTTGATTTATCTCTTTATCTCATCCCCTCCAAAAGTAACCTTTTTGCATTATAGACCAAAAAAACAACAAAGTGCCTACTAGGCAGGGAATCCAAATGCTACAGAATTAAATAAGAAGGAAAAATCCTCATATGGAAATCCCTTTTAAACTAAAACACATTCACTAATATTCAAATTTATGAACAGAAGTCAGATTATCAGTGTTATAATAATAGGGAAAAAGTCCAAAACATGAATATGAACACTTATATTGGACATGTAACACTAATATGACATTGATAAAAGGATGCATCAAGAAACAAACAAAGTGGTCATGTATACACAAATGTGCATTAACGAGACATTGCGAACAGGCGGGTGGAGACAATAGTGGAAAGCAATGGGCAATCACAACGACAAGCTATAGAGAAACTAAGATTATATCAAAAATAGATGGCAAAAGAAGACAAATTGAACATCTTGCTTGCAAACAAAGAAGGATTTCTTCCCAGTTGAAATGGATTTGATATCTACTGCCCCTTTAAATATGAATTCCTCTTTGTTACTAACCATCACAACACCTGCTCTGTGACCTGGGGTAAGTTATGCAAACTTTTGAAGGAGTTCCACTGTAGTAATGACTGAAGGCCTTAAAAGAATGCTAAGCATTGAACACGTTTTAAAGACAAAATTACATAAACTAACCAAATCAATGGTATTCAGATATGTTGTTTGGATTTGGTGCTGCCTTTCAGCTAAGAGTCATTAATGAAGATAATGAACACACTTTTAGTGAAGGGGAGAGAAGAAGAAAAAAGCAGTCTGACTTGTAAAAGCATGGAAATAGTCATTTGTGCACATAATCCATGTCATTATGTACAGGTAGTACTTTTTCTTTCCCACTCTCGCTACGCTCCATCACCAAATGTGCAGTATTTAACCTTTGCAAGGTCACCAATGTGACACCTGGATGCCATTAAGTGCATTTCTGTTCCAATGTATGAATTATATTTGTAAAAATAGAAAACTAGCAACTGTTACGCCTGAAGGTTAATTTAGCGATTGCTGCAGAACTTTTACAGACTAAATGGATTTGCTGTGTATTGTCTTTAAAGTAATTGAACATTGATTAAATATATATATTGGTCATATAATTTTAGGTGGAAAAAAATGTATTTTAATCAATTAGCCCTACACTGTTGCCACTGTGTCTGTCATCTTTCGACGCCATCTCCTATTTGTTAACTTTAACGCCTGGCGATTACAGGGCCTCGTAAACGGGCTGGGATGCGGACCCCGCCCTCCTCGCCCCATCCTCCCGCTTCAAGGCCACCCAAGACGCCTTGCATCAATGAAGCCACTTACGACAAGGTATTTCTTCCTTTGTTGTTTTGTTGTTTTTTCCACCCCAAATGAGAAGTTGGCGCTCATTTAGCAAATAGAAGCCCATAAACACAGAAACTGAGATTAATGGACTGTTTACAAGCAGTAGAAAGGGGCGGGACTTAAATTGGAGTAGTTGAGTGACGTGTATTGCAGTTGACTGTGGCCTGGACTAATAGAGGATGGTTGAAAACAACCTTTGTAAACTGTCACTCTTGTTCAGTTGGTGTAAAAATGGATGGGATGGAAAACATGCGTGTAGCGTCTTTGTCCTGAAGTGAAGATGCCATTTTACCGAGTCGAGGCCAAGGGGGTCTTTTCTCTTTTTATAATTGTTATGCAAATCAGGCAGCGTTGCGGACACCCTGGTCACCGAGCGGAAAAATTATTCGGGCAGTCTTGACAGCAGACGCTTCTTTGGGAGGAGAGCACAAGTGGGAATCCCGCCAGGGAAGCTTTGACGCGCAACATGAACTAAATCAAGATGGACCTGTCAAATGCGGAACTGATAGAATTGTAGGTGGAATTAATGCTGAGGTAGTATTGCCAAAACTAGGAATGGAAATCACTCTGCAACTGTAAAAACAACACTTCCATGTTGTGATCACTAAACGTTTTATGTAAGCAACACAGATTTTTTTAAGATTTGTCATCCAATTCTTATTTGAAGTATAGTATGGTATGTAGTAATAACAAGGGTGATCTTACTAGGTATTTTTTTCATCCCAAGTACTATAAGGGAAAACTAAAAATATGAGATATCCCTCATATAAATCCTTAAAATCGGGTCCGAAAACGGATTGAAATCGGGTAGAAAATTGTTTTAAACTAATTTAATCTTCAATGGCAGTAAACATAATGTAAACATAATCAGTCAATGTCCAAATTTACAGTATAAATGGATTTGATATCTATAACTATCAATTGCAGTAAAAGTTAAAGGCTACATAATAAAAAAATAGTACGATACTATCTGATTTAAACTGCTGAAACAAGTTTTGCAGAATAAAGAGAAAAGGTCTGACTACTGTATAAACGTCACAAAAATCCCCATCACATTAAAATAATACAAATTTGTATTGCAAAAAAAATACACGTGTGGTATAAAAAGTACTCTTTATATTCATTTTAGCATAAAAAAACTGTAGAATCGAAAAAAAACTAGTTCTAATTTTCTATCATTTTGTCAATGGGAACCAAATATAAAACGTAAATTGCATTGATCACAAACCTAACATAGTCTAGCACCGTTTTCTTTTTTTTTATCGTCCAGCGGAGACAGCGAAAGGTATTCTCCAAAAACATTGGGGCATTAGCAGGAAAGCCTGTTTTTACAATCCCGCCAAAGCACAATAACATTCCTGCACATATTATTTGATGGCCAGCCAATCTGCATCACACCCATCTGAGCCTAAAAAAAAAAAAAACCCCAACACGTCCTTTTGCATTTTGAGTTGACCGGCTTTGATCGGCCCTTTGTGCGAGCACTGACGCTGAAGAAAGAAAGACCTGGTCCACTGTAGGATTAAGAAGATCCTTTTGGAGGATGATGGGACACGAAGAAGAGGGTCGGGGTTTTTTTGGGGGGGGTGGTGACACTCGCTGGAGATTAACACTTTGCTTTGGTTTTCCCATGCAGCCTTTCAATCCCTTTGGAATGTTGGGTATTCCCAGTACCCTCCAATGATTGCAATGTTTTCACGTCACAGCCGGGATATTCCTCAAATTCCACTGCTTGGGAGTCATGGCACATTGTGAAAATATCTCCAATGAATTTTAAAAATGGATTTGACAGATGCCAAAAATTCTAAGCAGGACTTTGTAATTCAAATGTGAGGAAAACAGCACATTTTTAAGACAATTTAACTCAGAAAAACCACCATGGTGACTTGTGCAGAAGAATCTAAGACAAAGTAAGAAGAATGATCTTGAATTGGACCTGAAAATGCTCCAAAAAAATTTTCCTCTGTCTATTTTTTATCCCAAAATGCGGAAGAACAGATTTCCAAGAAGAAACAAATGAACTAAAATGTAGTTTATTACACACTTGTGGATGTCACTCTATATATTTAGATATATTTTCACTCATCCAACACTACAAATATCAGATATAATTAACCTGTTGCTACATTAAGACCTTTTTAAGCTGCTCACTTCACATCTAAAGATGGATTGGGACATCATCACCCGCAAGCGGACAAACGTTCCGCCACTGGCGCTGAAAGTAGGAGATTAAATTCTAAAGCCCTCATCGTCTAACATCTCATTGTCTCAGTCACCCCCAGCAAATCCAAGCCACCTTTAGAAGAAGCTTGGCAACAATGTGGCCCATAAAACCCCACCACCACCTGGACAAAGAGAGATTCCCTCAAGTCCCTTTTCTTCATCTTGATCCTCCTCCGTGAGGAGCTCTTCATCAAGGGCCAAACAATGAGGCTTCCAGATTCCTGCTTCTTTTAGACTAGGGGGCCCTGATCTAATAAGCGGGGTACGGTTGACATGGGGAGAGGGGGGTGTGGGGGTGGCACCCTGATCCAAGGGATTAGTGGGAGCGATCTGACCAGGAGAAAGCTTGGAACTGGGAATGGAACCCATCAACAGTGTTGGCATGTGGAGGACATCCCAAATAAAGGGCCTTCTTCCCTATTTTATTGGGTGGTTTTGGACACTTTCATGTTTTGAACTGCATACCTGGCAACCTTGGCCAATTGCTCTCCTTATTAATGATAGCAATTCCCCTCTTTAAGCAATTAAAAAAAACGTACAAATGCAACGCGACACATATTTACTCACATAGGGGTGCACTTAAAAGTCTAACATTTTCTCCAGTAGGTGCACTAAATTCAAGATTCTGTAGATGTTGCTGTCAACGGTGACGGCGCTCCTGTCTGGATACATTGCTTGTTGACGCGCTATATTTATGTAGGGGGAATTCCGTTTGCATATCATGCTTAAGGCCTGACACTCCACATAGTGGGTCAACCCTACTGTCGAGAGGTTCCAATTGCCAGAACCAGGTTTTCCCATCAGCTGTCTGCACAATTCTCTTCATACTTGTGTGGCTTTCTCCAGATGTTCTCCAAACTTCCATTCCTAGATGTATTCAATATGATTTGGTTTTCACACGCTGCATATGGCAACCAGTCTAGTCCAGAATTCAACCAATGTGGGATTGAGGCAAAGTAATGGATCAATGGATGGATATGAAGCAGAAGCCTGATTGGTTGAGAGGAGAGGAAATAGAAGAAGAAGGAGAAGAAGAAGCGTTAAGGAGGCCCAGAGCTTCCAGGCGAGCCTCCAGCTCGCCTCTTTGATTCCTCCAACCTGGCCTCTCAATCTTAAAGCCTCCCTTCATCCCCCGAGCTTAGCCAACTCTTAACCCGGCCATCAACCCCTGAGGCCCCCCCTACCCTCATAACTTCTTCATCCTCCCAAGTTGTGACCACACCCCCTTCTGCCCGAGTCTGCAGGTGACATCCATTGGACCCCATAGGACCAAAATATACAAAGCCTTATATGCTGCGTTCAGACCGGACCTTTTTAAGTCACCGAAAATTGAAATGAGTTTACTCCAATCATCTTCCAGAGCACATAACATAACATAAATTATATAGCACTTTAATCTCGTCTTCAATCTCTTAATATTCCATATGGCAAAAGTCGATTTGTGTTGATACATTGCCAAAAGTCTCAGCAACTTTGGTTCATTAAATGTAAACAGAAGCAACAAACAACTATATTCTTGTAATATTACAAATGTAATCTTGTACTAGCAGTACAGAACCAAAATGCTCTCAAAGGACACCTTAAATAGAATAACAGACCTGGTCCAGTTTGGAGAAGAAAATGGAATCTGCAATAGGTCAGCAGCTTGGTCTGACAAAATCATCAGGTGTTTGTGTTTGTGTGAGAGTTTGGTTTTCTGTTTTTTCTGTTTCCCCTGTAAATAATGTTGCCTGTTTGCATCTCCCCCGTTAAGATTGTATTTTTCTTCATTTCATCCCAGTTTTTCTCTAAATATTTTTGTATAGTTGTTTTTCTAAGTGGTCCACCAGCACTTCCCTGCATGTTTGCCTGCTCCCTCCAACTAAATACAACAAATGATTGACATTGACCAAATACGTATACTATTATCAACCATCATACCATTTCTATCAGTCCATTTTTATCTTGGGCGAAAGAAAAGACATCTTAAGAAATTGCTCCGGCATTTCCCATCCCTAGAAGGACAACAAAGACGATAAGATGAATCACTTGTCAGGGGGTAGCGTCTTTGTAGCCAATTGTTTCCGTCCTCTCGCACGTGTTTATTGAAGTGCAATGGTGAATAACGCTCCGCATGTGTAACACGTTAACAGGATTTCCTCTGGAACAGCGCGAGCGGGCGTCTGCATTCACTCGCGGCTCAGCGTTGAGGTTAACCAAACATGTCTGTGTATGGACATCCTGCGTGCGTCCCGCCGTGTTTGGAGGGCACTAATCTGGGCCGGTCATGCCCCGTCGCTGCCAACTGTCTGGAACAACGCACTCCTCCACTCGCTGTCAATTACTACCTACTTTTCTATTTTGAATAGAAAAATACATCATGATTTAAATGATGTTGTCACTACTTCACTCGTAAACTTCCTTCTGGTTGAGGGAAAAACCTCCCACCAATTAGTTGATCAATGGTTGATGTCCAATTCGTGTCAAAGTGGGCAGGACGGCAGCAAATGAATGTTGATTCATTCAGGATAGAAATTATAATATAGTGAGTATGTGTGAACTTGCATGGAAATATTTGGATTTTTTTAAAGGTTTCCCTTTATGAAACATTGCTCATTACTTTAATATGTAAACAAAACTTGCATATCTGCTTGTAATACACATTAAGGTGACTTTGTTTTAAAGTCCACTATTTTGAAAAATGTATTTTGAATGCAATAAGAGATTTTGATTCCAAGTAATCAAGTGAAATAAGTAGAGTTGGGTTTAATTTGTATCTATAGAATTTTTTTTCTTTCCCCAGTATTTCAGTATTTCCATTTTAACAAGAAGTGACAAAGGAGATTGAGCAGGCAAAAGCATAATGAGCAACACAGGTATTGTGCTCAACTGCAGGTTACCAAAGTTGAACTGTGCCACCCATGCCGCATTCTTCAAAGGCTGACCCAAACAAATAATTAACAAAGTCAGTGAGATTAATTAAAGTGGCGGAGTTCAAACAGGGTTCATCCTTCTGTATGTGACGGGATGGAGGGGGGGGGGGGGGGGGGTCGTGCCGGTCGGGGTCGGGGGGGTGGTGGATCTTGCCTCCCCTGCTGGATGTGATTAGGAGAAGAAAGGGAGAGAAGAGGCCAGGGCAAACAGTTCTTCTCCATGATATCCATCAGCTTTGTGTGTAAGCAAAGCGTGTGTGCGTGACCACTTTCAAAGTGGACCGCGTTAAAACCAAAACACACCCGTGTAAAAGCCACGTTTTGGATTGGTGCTTGCCAATTAAACATTTGCTGTTATGGACATGAGAATTAACACAATATTGATGGTATTGATTTTTGGTTTGTTTTTGTTTTGCCAGGTCACCAAAACATCAGATGGCATGTTTTAATAGGAGTGTCTCTTGCTGAGGGGACCCTCAAGCAACCCCGAGTGACCGAGCCCCCCCCTCCAATTTGACTGATCTCTACTTTGGCAGCAGTGATGCACCCCCACTCTGAATCACAAAGACATGTCCTCAAACATGTCCTTTTGTGTTGCGAACGTAGCAGGTAATCATTACCACAAACACACTACGCTACAATGAGGTCAAAAAGTGTGAGCTTGATTGAGAACCAGAATCGCCATTTTGGAAAATGTTTACACTTTGGTTTATATTTACTTATTTGGGATGATGCCAGATCTTAAACCAGTACCGTTCAGGGGGAAAATATCAAATGTAATTTCTTACAAATTGAAATTTGGGCCAAAATTTCTCTTGACTCTTCTATTGATGTTTTTTAAATATATAAGTCGTATATATGTGAGGGCATTTTTTTTTCAAGGATCAAGAACATGCAGAAAAGTAACTAAATTGAGAATAACAGGCAAAATAGGCATTTTTTTTAAAGTTTTAAATGTTTCAGATAATTATAGTATAAAAAAAACATACCAAACATAAACAAACGTAAAAGTCGCACTTGAGTAGTCGGCATAGGCCTAGCCAAACTATTTGCTGAAAAGCACGGCTTATAGTCCAGAAAATACGGTAAAACGTGTTCGTAAAAATGAATAAAAACACAACATTTTTGTTTTATAGTATTTCAATTGTTGGCAACAATAGACTTCATCCATTCATCTAAAGTGGGCGGACTGACTGGCTGGGAATTCTCACTCTTCAGGGCCCAAAAAGTAAAATAAATGCCATATAAGGCCTTTTTTTTATCAAGTAGTAGTATTGGGGTTATCTTTGTATCACCTAAACACCTCGGGCCAAGATAGAATCCAAATTCTCGGGTGCTTTCATCTGATGACATCAGTGATATCGGCTGGTTCCGCTCCCAGATAGAAATGATAGTGCATCCTTTGCATACTTATGCTAATGACCTATGTGTGTGTGTGTGTTGGGGGGGGGGGGGGGGCTGACAACTGATAACAAATTTGGCAGGGAGGGCGTTGGGGGTAATGATAATGATTGGTTGAGGTTATGTGGGGAGGGAAAGTGAGGTGGACTAAAGGTCAAGAGGAATGCACGAGGTGTGGCTGCTCGCTCATTAGTCGCTGTCACAGCAGGGGTGGGGGGGCTATGATGGCAACATCAGGGCCTTTTCACATTTAAAGCCCCTCTCCCCCCAACAATTTTGCATCTTCTTTTAAAAGCATGCTACATTTGCATTTAAGTGATGTCATATCATGTCACATGACCTGTTGCTTGGTCCTAAAATTCCCTTTTTGGGGTTCTCATTTTGGCAAGTATGGATTTTAAAAATCTGGTGGTGCAGAAACTAAATGAATTAATAATTTGTTAGACATTTGGATCCCTATTACACTCATTCTCTTCATTAAAAAATAAAGTAAAATAACATTCATATTAGATTGTGGTCCTAAACGTGGCCTGCAGAATAATAATATTTGGCCCTCATTTCACATCCAATAATAGTAGTTGTAGATGTGGTGTTATATACTGCGAAGATTTATTAAAATATATCTTTATACAAACCATTTAAAAATAGTACTTTTCTAGATGCAAAACATACTACCACAATACATATTTATTTCACTAAAATATGCTAGTTAATCTGTTATCTAATGATAGGCTAACTCACAACTGTCCAATTGGATCGAACTGGGAGGGCTGATGGTGACAAACCCAATTAAATACAAGGAAGCATGTGATCCGACATCCATGTACAGAAAAGAATCATTTTTAAATCATTTCCTATGAGAAACCTGAAACAATCTGTAATACATTTTACAGTTTGCTTAACCACAATCGTTCAAGTCTTGAAGTAAATCAACTGCCGTAATGTTGCCAGATTATCATTGCGCCTCCTCTTGTATTTTGACGATAAACAGGATGTGCATTGTAGTGCGTAGGGGCGAGGGGGGGGGGGGGGGGGGCAATCATAAGCTACAAAGGTCCTGACCCGGATTCAAACCGCAGTTACACGATACCTGCTCCAACCAAGCGAGTCACTGCCACTTAAAAAAAACAGTTGTGGGGTTGCGGCGTGGGGGTTTCCCACTTTGCACGGGGGCGCCAAATAACTCGGCGAAGGGAAGGACGCCACCACGAGCCGGCGTTTCGCCGCTCAAGTGTTGACATAAATTTCGGGCTTCGGCCTTTGGTACCACTCGGGGTCAGACCGTGCTTTACGGCGAAAGTCAAAGTACACAAATAAAGGAAGTCATAAAGTAGATAAGGCCGCCGCTTAATGGCCACTGGCGCTGATCGGGGAGGGGGAGGGGCAGGCGTTTGCGTTTGTGCACGTTATGCACGTTTGCGTTTAACGTGGTTTTCTTAAACTTGTCACAAAACTTTATGTACGCTAACCTTTGGGATGTCATGCAAAAGAGAGGATAGGTGGTCATAAAATATGGTGATTTATGACCCTCGCCTTGTCGTTGAGGAGAGCGTCTGATGTTGTGAAGACTGCATTTCCCATGATGCATTCTGGGTATCAGCAATTGTGCTTTAAAGACCGTGCGGAGTATAATTGGAGGTAGTTTTAGAAGATGTTAGCTTTGATGAAGGGTGCACAAAGACTTAAGTTATATTGGAGGAGATACAAAAAAGATGTATGGATATTTTTTAAGCAGTTTGATAGTCAGTGAATTTGCGTGCCAATGTGTCATTGAAATAGTGGCGGCTGTAGAGCGCCTCATTGCCCGCAATGAGGGAGTGCAAATCGTGCATAGAAAGGCAAAGAGTGATGAATTATGTTGGTTTGTTTGTCTTGGAAAAATCAGAGTTGACAAGCAGCGTGTGGACAGGGTTTTATGGATCGTGTAATATTGTTTTAATGACTGGTTGTTGCCATAGCATTTATCATTTTTGCCATTTTCAGGACTAAATGATAGTATTTTATTTTGTGGTATTATGGACAATCGAATAAGAATGAAAATAGATATGGGCTTCAAATATAGTTTTGTCATTGTATATGTATTGTGCATTAAGCTTAATAGTAAAGTAAAATGATATTTTACAATACCTAATTCTATAAAACTGCTTAATTTAAGCAGTATTCTATCAATACATTTTGAAATAAGGATAGTATTCACATTGCATTTATAGCTGATCATTTTATGACTTTGTGTCATTTATATGTAACTAAAATGGCAATAGTTTTTAATTATAAAAACATTTTGACTACTCATGACGTCATTAGCCACCATTGACTGCGATAAACGTCCAATCCATTTGAACTACTGATAAACCTATTTAAATTCACATCAGAAGGATTTAAAAAAACGTGATTGAAGTCCATCATCATCAATGGCAATGTTAATGAGATGATTAAAGCACATCAATTGTTTTTTTACACTTCCATGGAGTGTTAAAGTATAGAAAAATGCTTATTCTTGCAATATGACATACCATCAAGTGATAGGTTGACGTCTTAATAAACTAAAAAGAAATCTATTACACCTTAATGGGATTAAAATTTGTAGTAAATTCACAAAGCATCCCTTCAATAAAGCCACTTAATTGGATGCGAAATCTACCAGAAGGACCCCCCATATACCCCCCTTCACTCAAACATTTGCATAAAGGGTCATTAAGACGCTATAAATATGTACTTGTCAAAAACAAACATTTTAATAACTATTTATGACTGGCATGACACGCCACCACAAAACTTTGGCTCCAATTTACAACTTATATAAAAAAAAAAAAAGATTCCACTATTTTCCTGATGATTTTAATATTTATTTACAGGGTTTGGGAAGGATGAGGGGAGCCCAATCAGAGGGAAGGGGGTAACAGAAGCACACCCTCCCCTCTTTTCTATTACCCACCCACACACACACACACCCTCCCCCAGCCACTCACACACACACGCATACACACACCATTGTTGTTGTGACTGCGTGCCGGTTTAGCGGCAGTGCAGTTGGAGCCCGACTGACGCACACACGCACATACACTCCCTCTTAAGACCCCGCTTGTCTTGAACGGACTCCTTCCTTCCTTAGCGGAGGTACGCCAAAACTATCCCGGATAAAGGCGCACATCGGAGGAGAGTGGGGACCGATTGGACGCTCCTTCAAAAAAGACGCACCGGGCGGCTCAAGGATAAGGCAAGACTTTGGGGGGGCTCACCCGGAGAGGACCGGAGAGGAGTGGATCGGAGAGGAGAGGAGAGGAGAGGAGAGGAGAGGAGCCCCTCCATGGATGTACTCTGAAAGCTTTTCCCCGCTCCTCGCACCAGGGACCCCGGCAGCTGTCGCCACTCGAGGGGGCGGGGGGCGACGCTGGATGCTGGTTCTGGTGGATTTATCCCCCCCGCGGATACACGAGGGTCCACTTGAGCAACTTTTTTTTCCTGACAAGTGGACTATATGAGCCAAAAAGGAGGATTTCTGCGTTGAAATACTGGGATCAAAACACAAAACAAACACAAAAAACTAAACAAAAACAAGGAGACGACGAGGTGCGTGTGCTTGAAACTTGGTTGCGTTCACGGTCCCCTGTTTAAAAAAAAGTATTTTGAATGTGGAGTTTATTCGAAGTAGATATTCAAAGCTTTGTTTGCGAGATCCAGCCAAACAAATGTTAGACATTGAACCCGGTGGACGAGCGCTTGGTGGGCCAATCGCGTGGAGTTTGGACTTTTGGTACGTTTACACGACTTGCAAGTTGAAGTACAATTAGCTCATGGGCTGCCATTGACGGCGATAGGCGTCCAATTCAAATTGGTCTGGGTTGATGGAAAGATTTGGAATGAAATGCAACTAAATGAACTGGAAAGAAGAAGTACATTCGTTATCTAGCTGACTACAGAAAGCTGTCCAATTCATTTTGAGTGGGAGGGTTGACAAAATAATTGCATTACATGGATTTGATGGCCATTAATGTCAATTGCAATGTATTACAAGTCAACTTGGTTCAAAATAAGTTGGGTCGTGTGACATTTTTAAAAGTTCTCTACTTGGTCTCCACTTATCAAACTCTTATTTTTATGAAAGCCATACTGTAAAATGTTATATTCGGAGAATGATAGTCGCAAATATATAATTAAGGAAAGTAAAAATTGGAAGCTGAATGACATGTTTTTGCCAAGGAACTGCATTGAAGTACACTTTATACCCTGTAATCCTAAACAGTTCAACTGTGTGTACTTTGCTATTAAGTTTTGAACTCTTAAGATTCATGGCACTTTAACTGAAAGTGACTTCAAAGTCTCTACATAGTTTTTTTTTTATCCCATGCTTCAAAAAATGTAGGAATCGCCCACTGTGTCACACAAATATGCTCTAATTACAACTGACTTTAAAGTCAAATTTCACTGTACATTAAACTACTCATTCTAAATTGCGGGTTAAAAAAATCCCGATATAAAATAAAACATATTCGTACAGACGTGGTAATTGGCTTGAGGGAGCCAGAACGTGCCACTTTATCTCTGTGGTGCATTTAAATGTTGTTGTCTTTTGTGATAATAAAACCAGATAACTGGAGACGGAATTTGCATTAAAGAGAGTCTCCAATGTGGGGGACATCACCAAGACAGAAAATGATTGCTTTAACAAGTCTGCTAACATGGATTAGTTATTTTCTTTCACCTTAATGTTAAAGAAAACATTGGAGAGCGTTTCCCTCATTGGTTGGGTAAAAGCAGAGTTCGATTCCTGGCAATTTTCAAGTGTTTTTCATTCTTTGGTTGGTTTTAGGCTTTTGCAGGGGGCACCTAGCTAACCACCCACATTTTGTCTTGTTTCTGCAGGATCCACGTTTGGGGACCGGCAGAGTCGCCGATGCCAGAAGCGGGCGCTTGATTGGCCGACTCCGGGCTTCCCAGAACATTTGGAAAAAGTCTCAAGGGGTTCGAGGATGGCGAGGGTTTACGCACTGTGCCTGGTCCTGATCTGCTGCTTGGACAGAATCCCGGCCAGAACCCACAAGGGGGCAGGAAGACTGAAAGGTCAGGAAATGGTTCTTTGTTGCTTCTTCATTTAAATCGGCAATATCTCATTCTAGATTGGGTATTTGTACCAATTTTACATACGGGAATAGTTTTCCTAAAAGACAAAATTCAGTTAATGTGTCAATCCGTCCAGGTTTTATTCTCCTTATTAGGCTACCAGATGAGTTGGCCTCCTGGGATTGGTCACTAGTCAATCATTAAATGTCCCAACCCAGAATTTGAGAATTCATCCATTTAAAATAGGCTAATTGGAATCTGTTATTTGAGCTAAACTCCAATCTGAGACTTGAAAGGGCTTTTTGACGTGACTATTTTCCTCTTTCAATTTGGCTAAATTCCAACATGATTTCTTTCGGTGGTTCCACTGTAAATTCCACGTCGCTTCACCTCCAGCTAGATGGAGAGCACAAAGGGGGCAAAGTGTGTTTGGGCTGCCTTAAAAAAAGTGCTACCTGATCTGCTACATGCCCCCGGGCTCGGAAGTGTAAATCTGCTGGGTCGCATGCCAGCTGGAGAAGACCAAGAAGAAGAAGAAGAGGAAGGGGGCGGAGGGAGGAAGGAATAGGGCGCCGTTCCTTTGACCATTTTCCCCCCCCGTTTGATGCTTTTCACACAAGTGCCAAAAGCAATAAGAGCGAGGTTTTTATACGTGGCTTAAATGTTTTTCCACGCATGGAAATGAAAGGTCTGTCGAAAGACATTGTTGACGCTCGCTGGGGGGCATGGAGCCAGCGTGGAAGGTCTAACCTGAGGCAAGGCTAGCCGAGGCCTGCTCCATAGACGCTCCGACGACTATATTTGCCAGACAAACCAGTGAAGATGCATTGTAGATACACCAACAATTTAAAGACATTCCGAGCTTCTTTTAAGATGTTGGTATGCAGAGACCACAAGAAAGAATGCAACTAAATTGCCCTTATTGAACATTGATTCAAAGTTAGGGAAGTTAGGCAGAAGAACTTTTTAAAAGCAGCGTCATTGCAAAAGTAATACCCTATTTTCTCGCATGTTTTTCACTCAAAAAATGAGGACTGAATCAAGGTTGCTTAAATTAGACTTGACATGCACAAAACTGCAAGGTGACAAAGACAAAACGACATACAGTTTGTCCAAAATACAATGTGCAATATTTTTTCTTAATATTTTAAGAGTATGGCTTATATGCGGAAGTGGCTACTATGCAAGAAAATATGTAAGATGAAAATTGTGAATCAGGGGGCGTCTTATACAAGGGAAATTGTCAAATTCAGCAATTTTAAGGGTGCGGCTTCTATGCGAAAAAATGAAGTACATTTGCTTGGGTTAAATTTGTCATTAGGATCTAGTTAAAAACTGTACAGTAATTGTCAACAGTATGTTATGTGTGATCTCGGACAACTACAAATGAGAGAATAAGAGCTAAAAGGCATAAAAAATGAGGCATAAGTTGCTCCAAAAGAGGATTGTTTGAGCATGGCAGGGGTCCTTGTTTAAATATAAGGCATCCTCTTTAGCAGACAATCAAAAGAGCAAAAGAAAAAGGGGATTATTTGTGGTCTGAACGGCGGCAGGGGGGGGCTAGCGACATCAAGGACTAGCGACTGTGCCAAAGAATCTTTAATTTTTATTTATTCCCGAGAGTGCATCTGCTGGTCAGGCCTTTGAGCGGCGGGACCACCGAGAGGCTGGTTACTCTGACAGCTTGACTTGACAGGCGCTTTGGCGATTTGACACCCGCCGTTTGAATTTGTGGACAATTGAGCGATTTAGACGACAAAGATGCGCTGCCAGCCCAGTTTGTTTATGTTTTGTGACTTGTTTTGTTTGCCCCCTCGCCTCCGGGTGACAATTCACACCCGGACGCAGGTTCAACGGCAGGGCACGGTGGTCCCGGCAAGTTCATTAGCGCCAGTGGTCGGGCGGATTGCGACGACTCCATCGTTTCCCGAACTTTGCGAACAACACCGATTTGTGTTTTTTCCCCTTACGGTCTTTTTACTTTGTTTTTTTTTTCCTTCGATGCTCAATGTTGCAATTGTGTATTCTGTTCCTCAGTACATTAGCAGTGTGTGTACTTTGGGGCAGTTAGTAAAAAGGGGAAAAAAAAGGACAGCACTTCACTCTGACAGGGGAACAGATTGCCTTTTCACTAAGCACTCGCAGGAAGCAATCAAACAGAAAATTGCCCTGGAAAATTGCTGGTTCTGAGTGACTGAGCGGTAATGGAGGTCCTCGGCCGGGGAGCGTGTATGCCAGTGGGCCGGCGCATGAATGGAGCGAGTGACCCAATGAATGGAGGCCACTGTGGCCGATGGTGACACGATAGTAGCCGGGTTATCTGGGCATTCAATCGCCGCTTCCTGGTAGCATTAAGCCAAGCTTGTTCAGGTAGGAAGACATTCTCTGGATGACGGCTGTTGCGAGGGCCAACTGTTACTGTGCTTGTGTAATGTTTTCTTTCATAGTACAAGACGGGATTTTGACCATATCTGTCAACTTGTAGGTTTTTTTCCCCGTATTTTATATGTTTTTTTGATCATTTCAAAATTGTGTACACAAGGCAAAGCATCAGTTTGCATTCAACTTTGACTTTGATTTATTTCATAAGGGACAGCACATATTAATGAACATATTCATGTTAATCATCATATACATGTATAGAAATCTTAGAAAAAATTTGCTTTTTGAGTGTTGTGATCGCAACATTTGTACAGAATTTTTTTTATAAGTATGTTTTTTAAGTCTATTCTGGATTGTTTTGGTCACTGGTAGCAGAGGAAAATATTAGATTTTAAAGTGCGCCCTATGTAAGTAAATATATGCCGTGTTGTGGTTGTATGCTTCATTATTAGCGCCTAATAAGGGGAATTGCAATCATTAATAAGGGGAGCCAATTGGTATGTTTGATTCAGTTTGTTTTCACCCTTTTAGATCGTCGACTGTCGAGGCCCCTAATTGTGCCGGGCTACCCGGAGAACATCACGGCGTCAGTGAGCGGTCAGGCCAAACTGATGTGTAAAGTCCATCGACCGTCATCCACCAAGGTGCAGTGGTTGAAAGTGGGGCTTGGTGAGCCTGGCCAGGGTGGACCACCCCCACGTCTCAGACCACTCACGGTGAGCGATGATCGACAGACAGATAACCCTAAAAGTTACCTCGCTAAAAAGTGCCTGATCTACAGCCCCTGCAAAGCAATATGTCCAAGATGAACGTGCTGCATCTGTACAACATCAGCCTGGAGGACGCTGGCGAGTACGTCTGCATGGCCGAGAGCAAAAACAGAGGCAAAACTGTGCAAGCTATGCAGTCGGCGTGGATGAAAGTTCTTCCAGGTAAGATACTGTGTCCTGGAATTCCCGTCTAACTGACAGATATCACCTAAATTTGTAACACCTCAACCTTCTCACACAGGGGCCATTATTTCCAAAACAATGGATTCGGCCAAAGCAGCAATTCCAAAAGGTAATGCCAATCGTTAAGATTTTTTTTTCCTCAAAATATGACAATAGTTTTGTATAGAAGTAATGAGACATTTTAGAAGATGGTAGGAAAGTGAGACCTCTAGATCTTGGTAAACATTTGCACCAGTACTCGGTTTAGTGTCACACTTTGACATGTTCATCAGCTTCATTCTCTCCTATGCATTTGTTTAAAATGAACTGGGGTAACAGGGATTTTGCCACTATCGCTTGGTCGCTCTCCACCTCTCAGTAAACCACAAAAGGGACGACGACGGCGACATAAAGGAGCTCAATAAGTGGGGGTGGGTCAAGTCGGTCCATCCCCGTCTCCATGGCGATGTCATTGTTTGGGGGTGCGATACAACGGAAGGGTGACCGACTGCCTTTAAAAAAATTGGATGAAGAGCTAACCCTTTGACTGGTCTGATTTGAAGACTCATTGTCCACAAGTAGTTTTTGTTCAAGCTTTTTGAGAGTGATCTTCTCATCATCTTTTTGTGATATTTCTAAACAGTTGTTGGGCACCAGAGTGACAAAAGCACACAGCAACTCCTATTAGAGCCTGGAAATGTCCTGAAACTGCGCTGTGAAATGACCACTCGGCCGGGAATGGCAGTCAACTGGTACAAAGCGGGAACCCGACTAGTACCCACGCCAAGAATCCAGATCCGAGGTGCTGTCCTGATGGTCACCGACATTACTTATGAGGATTCTGGAGTTTATGTATGCGTTCTACGTGGAACCAGAGGACCCGTGAGGAACTTCACAGTCACTGTCACTGGTAAGGATGCAAAGAAAGTTACCTATTTAACGGTATAGTTCCAATTCAGGCGTTTGTGTTTTTTTTTTAATATCTGACACTTTTTTTCCAATCACTTTTAGTGTTGTCTTGCAGGCCGATGACTAGTAAATCATGTGTAATATGATCATTGTGTCAAAACATTTTTTTCTGTATTTCATAGATTCATTGGGCTCGGGAGATGATGATGATGATGAAGACAACGGCTTGGATGACCCATCAGAGATTGAAAATGATCAGGTTTACGTTTCCAGAGGTGAGTTTCAGGCAATTAGCAACATACAGTAACTTGTTCAAGTCCAACCAAAGGCTGAAACCTCAACTGGAATTTGGTCTTCACAGGTCCTTACTGGACTCACACCCAACGTATGGAGAAAAAGTTGTATGCTGTACCGGCGGGCAACACGGTCAAGTTCCGTTGTCCGGCCATGGGCAGTCCAATGCCTGGAATTCGTTGGCTGAAAAATGGAAGGGAATTTAGAAGTGAACACCGTATCGGTGGAATCAAGGTAAGACCGTTTTTCCCTTTCAATTCAATTGAGAATAGGTTTTATTGTGTTTTTATTGTTGTTTTTTTGCTAGTTAAGGCATCAACACTGGAGCCTGGTAATGGAGAGCGTGGTGCCGTCAGACAGAGGAAATTACACCTGCGTAGTGGAGAATAAATATGGCTCCATTTCTCACAGCTACGTCCTTGACGTCTTGGGTAAGAATCAGAAAGTTTGTGTCACTCCAGTCGAAGTTTCCTTTCGCATTTATTGTATCGAAATGTCCTGAAGAACATTTTTTACGGCGTCAGACCTGGCTCGCCTGCTTCCAAATGTAAAAAAAAAAAAGTAATGTGTTCCCTGGGCTGAGGTTGTAAACAGTAAGTCTATAAAAGAGAATTAGATCTTAAAAGTTTGAATTTCAAGCCGTGCCATCTGACTGACTGTATTCATGGTAGGCCCGGCAACGGTCATTAGTTAGCTCTTATGGAAAAAGCATCGCGCCTGCAAATGAAAGCCTCCAGTGTGAGGTGGGGGGTGTGGGGGGTGATAATCGGGTGAGGGAAAGGTGACGGAGTGCCTTGGCGGCCAGAATGTGGACGGTCAGGCGTCCAAAGCAGTTTTCTACCTGACCTGTGACTTGAGATGGAGGAAGGCGGCGAGCTTGTTTGTTCATTTGTTGGCTCGCCATCCACAGCGGGGTCAATTTCATTTCCCCGGCCCACTCGGGGGAAAGGACTAACGAGATGGTTAACGAGATCACAGAGCCAGACTAACCGCTGATCAAAGAAAGCCCGGTCGGTGGCCAGCTGACAAATAGCTATGCCATTCAAGCTCCATTTTTTTTTTATCTGAAAATGACATTTTTTTCTTTCTGTGGCGCCAATGTGGCATTGGCAACTACCGTATTTTCTCGCATATACGCCGTAAAAAATGAATCAAGGGTATGGCTTATATGTAGACAAATTAGACCTGACATGCACAAAGCTGCAAGGTGACAGACGGAATGCTAAAATGCAAGACAATGTTCATTCATTTCAAAATAGAGAAAAGATTTTCCCTTCAACGTTACATTTGTACTTAAAATCATGAACATTGAGGTAAAAATTCTGATTTGAAGGGTACAATTGTGAATGTTATCCACAGAGGTGGCTTATATGCAAGAAAATATGTATGAATAGTTTTCCAAGTATTGTTTTGACTACTCCAGTTTTTCTGCTACCCTCTTCTTAGCCTAGTGACCCTTGATCTCCATCCATCTATCAAACCTGAGATAACTTAGCCTTATTCCTTTGCCCATTTAGAGCGCTCCCCCCATCGACCCATCCTCCAAGCAGGTCTACCGGCCAACACCACGGCAGTCGTGGGTAGTGACGTCCAATTCCAATGCAAAGTCTACAGCGACGCACAACCACACATTCAGTGGCTCAAACACATCGAAAGGAACGGCAGTCGATACGGTCCTGATGGGACACCCTACGTCCAGGTCCTCAAGGTTGGTGATTCTTCTGTATTTTATGTCTGGACTGTTATTTTTTTACAGGTTCTTACTCTGTTTTTTTTTCCTCTGGTATTTGATGTAGACTGGCAGTCTGAACACATCTGAGGTGGAGGTCCTCTATCTGTCTAAAATCACCATGGATGATTCAGGAGAGTATACATGTTTGGCTGGAAATTCAATCGGTTATACTTACCAGTCGGCCTGGCTCACCGTCCTGTCAGGTAAAGGAAAACATATTCCATGGGGGGGGATTGAACCACATCTGGAGGCCATATTTGAACGACTAACGAATGGATTCCATCCCGCAGAGGAAGAAGCTGTAGACGCCGCGGACGCCATCGAGACAAAGTACACCGACATCATCATCTACGCCTGTGGCTTCCTGGCTCTGGCTATGGCCATCGTCATTGTGGTCTTGTGTCGGATGCAAGTCCAGCCGAGACGTGAGCCCTTCGACGTCCTTCCGGTGCAGAAGCTTTCAAAGTTCCCTCTGCGCAGACAGGTACGTAATACGCAAACGCCGGTCTGAGCAATTGACGAGAAAGAGATAACGGAGCCTTTTATTTCCCATTTCAGTACTCGGTGGACTCCAATTCATCTGGGAAGTCCAGCGCGTCTCTAATGAGGGTCGCTCGCTTGTCATCCAGCTGCTCTCCCATGCTGGCCGGAGTGATGGAGTTTGAATTACCCTACGACCCCGATTGGGAGTTCCCAAGAGACAAGTAAGATATCCATACCATTGTAGATTTTGCTTGAATCTATCATGTAACCAAAAACATCTGTCTTGAGCTTCAAAAACAGTCATTTCTCCACAGCTTGGCTTAAAGTACCCAAGGCTTAGTCACAAAATTTTAAATTGTAGCTTTCTGGTCATGCAGGGGGACTAAAAAGAAACCTATGTTTGAAGAAATGGGCGCCCCAAATTATGCCTGTGTACAATTTTCACTCCAAGGCATTTATTTTTAACCAAGCCCTGTCATCTTTCATAGCTTGACACTTGGGAAACCTCTGGGCGAAGGCTGCTTCGGCCAAGTGGTTAGAGCCGAGGCCTATGGCATTAACAAGGACGCTCCCAACCAGGCAACTACTGTGGCTGTTAAAATGCTCAAAGGTAAAAAAAAACAATACCCTTCAAGTTATATCTTCTTAAGAAGTTAGTTAAAGTCCCTAGGGATATAGAAAAAATATATATTTTATTGTCAAAGATGATGCCACGGATAAAGATCTGGCAGACCTCATCTCCGAGATGGAACTAATGAAGGTTATGGACAAACACAAGAACATCATCAACCTGCTTGGAGTCTGCACACAGGATGGTAAGTTAAGACCCATGGATGACTTAACCAAGCACCAAAAAAAAAATGGTCAGTTGATAAGTTTTCCCATTCTTTTTGCTCCCTTAACTGGAAAACCAGGACCTCTGTATGTACTGGTGGAGTACGCTTCCAAAGGCAGTCTGCGAGAGTACCTCCGTGCACGTCGGCCACCGGGCATGGACTACACTTTCGATGTTACTAAGGTGCCTGAGGAACAGCTGACTTTCAAGGACTTGCTGTCTTGTGCCTACCAAGTAGCTCGAGGGATGGAGTATCTGGCCTCTAAAAGGGTAGGTCTTGACTTGAAATGGACAAAAATTGAACCCATTGGCTTAGTATACACAACCCGCAAAACCACAATAGGTGATAAGCAATCACGATAGACCGTATAATCAATAAAATATTGCTTACAATGCCACAATTTAGTGGTGCTTGCAACAATGAACCGCAATACAGCACAACCATATCAGATTTGGACCATGGTTTCTCCAGTGTTTAAACTTGTTTATTTAGAGTAAAAGCCAGATGTTTTGTGGTCAGTCAGTTGCTCCGGGCCACTTGCTGCAGTTTTGGATGTTAATTCAACCGCCAGAATGCGTTTGCGAAGAAACGGCGCCAACCTCGTAGGAAACTCAAAATCGGATATCCCGGAAGGGTCAATATCTCCTAAATTGTTCATGTTTAAGTGCAAGGGTAATGAACTGTCTTACAAACTTGGAATTCACAGTTAGGCGAGCATAGACATTCCTAAAGACGGGAAAAAGCGTATTTGGAGTTAACAGCTTAAGATCAATACCCCAGATGGGTCTTTTTGCCATCTTTTTGTTGATTTCCCATAGCATACTCTCTCTCTCTCTTTTTGCGCTCTCACTTATCAACATACTTCTTTGTCCAGCAGCCACGGTCTGAGACTCTTGTGCTGTTTACTCTCCTCCACCCATCTGTCGCTCCTCGCCATCTTCAGGCTTTTGTCCCTTTTAGCGCCGCCATAAATCTGTTAGCAAACAGACTGTCTGGGCGGAGGCATCGGGTTTCTGGGCTGTGAGGCCATTGCCAGAGACTGAAAGCAACCCTCCATTATGGGGAGGCCCGCAAAACCCCGGGCCTGCAGGTTCTGCAAAAAAAAAAAAAAAAAGCCTGAGTCTATTTCGAAAGAAAACCAAAATAAGCTTTAATGACACCCATTCAAGTGGAATAAAATGTGCCTTTCACAAGATTTTCTATATCAAGATGTTTGCGTTGAGGAAAATACCACATATGTATGTTGACCTATGTATACAAGAAAAAGCAAAAAAAAACAGATAGCATGGTCAGCACTCTTGCCTGAGGTTCTGGGTTTGAATCTTAGCTTCAGCATTCCTGTGGTTTTTCTAAATGTATTTGTTTTTCTTCTTCATACAAAGAACCAGAATATCATTTTTGGATGAAAAATGTGGGTTTATCGCAACATTACGCCACCAATGCCAAAGGGTACTGGTCATAAAACATGACCAGTTCAGATACCAAGATGGAGGGCTCTTTTATTTCTCTGTTTTCTCTCAAAAACAACCAGACAAGAAAAACTTTGCATTTGTTTTAAGCCTTATTCCTCATTTTTATCTACTATGAGTGTATTCTGCTTGACCAGAATAGATTCAGAGTATTAAATCCCCTCTTCCGTTGGGGGTCTTTGTTTTTGCAGTGCATTCATCGAGATTTGGCAGCCAGGAACGTTCTAGTAACGGAAGACAACGTGATGAAAATCGCCGACTTCGGACTGGCTAGGGGTGTCCACCAGATCGACTACTACAAGAAGACCACCAACGTGAGCTTTGCACACTTTACATCCAGACGCCGCTCAGATGGCTAACTCTTGATTGGCGTGAAGCTTAATGGGATGTAATTAGAAAGGAGGGTAGGAGGGGGGGGGGGGGGGGGGGCTAAAGCTCTGGCCAGACTTTAGCGAGGGAGGTGTCTTTTACAGTCAGACAATGAAAGTTGTACTTTTTAATGCATGCAGCTGTGTTGCCTAGGCAACTCAGGGGTGGGGTTCTAATGCCTGTCTGCCCCCCCCCCCCCCCCCCCCGATGCAGGGACGCCTGCCAGTGAAGTGGATGGCACCGGAGGCCTTGTTTGACCGAGTCTACACCCACCAGAGTGACGTGTAAGCACCCCACGGCCACGTAAACAAAAAACTTTTCTAACTGTCCCTTGACTCAAATCTCCCAATCTGGCAGGTGGTCATTCGGGGTCCTCATGTGGGAGATCTTTACCTTGGGGGGGTCGCCGTACCCTGGTATTCCCGTGGAGGAGCTTTTCAAATTGCTGAAGGAAGGACATCGCATGGACAAGCCGTCCAACTGCACCCATGAACTGTAAGATGGAAGGCAAAGTTTTTTTGTTTTGCTCAATTTTTTGACCATTTTTTTTTATGATTATGAAGCTACATGATGATGCGGGAGTGCTGGCATGCCATGCCCACCCATCGGCCCACTTTCAAACAGCTAGTGGAGCAACTGGACAAGGTGCTGCTGTCCATCTCTGATGAGGTAAGATGATCATTTGATGGTGACTCCGCCATTTTTTTGTTTTGTTTTTGTGACGTCAAGCAAGCAAAACGTATGATTTCAACCTCATTTTTTTTAAACATAATCTTTTGCCCATCTGTCACTTTCCGAGCAAAATGTAACCCCAAATTTACCCTCTACTACAGTGCGCTAACACACATGCATGCCAGATGGGCTCCATTCTAACACCGGGATGTAAAATTTGGCGCAAAAACCCCAAAAAAACAAAACAAAATGCTTTCTATCCACAGTGTGCAGCAATTATATGTTATTGATTTTTTTGATGAACAACAGATGTTCTCGGAATGGCACGTAAAAGCAAAGTAGCCACAAATGAGACCAAAAAAAACGCTATTGGCACCACATTCTGCAAAAAAAAAACATGTCATTACAAAACTAGCATTCAAAAAGTGTATTAAGACATTATTTTTGGACCAATGACGATGCCGGAAAGCTCCAAATTTCCGCAGTAACTTTATGATTGTTCTAATTTCCTCATCTGATTAACACATGCCTTTTCTTTCTCTGTCTCTGTACAAGCAGTATTTGGACCTGTCGACGCCTTTTGAGCAGTACTCGCCATCTTGCGAGGACACGTCCAGCTCGTGCTCTTCGGACAACGACTCAGTTTTCGCTCACGACGCCGTTTCTAACGAGCCCGGCTTACTGGGCGGATACCGGGAGACGCCGTCATCATGCGTGGACGCCAAGACGGCCCTCCGATAAGACCCCCTTAACAGAACTCGCAAAGACGCTACGCAAACAGAGCACTGAGGACCGAGACGTACTTTGAAAAACCCGTTCCAGGTAAACCGTGGCACTAAAAAAAAAACATACCCGAAGAAATGCCAGGAGTCGGAATTTTCATTTGAAAGACTTTTTTTTTGTTTTAACAAGGAAAAGAAATATAGATTTATTTTGCTATGTTAAAGAAAGGAAGTTAATTATAAATCTCTCTATATAAGATTATTTTACTTTTCTGTCGCTTATTTAAAAGAAAAAAAGTCTTAAATCTCAGGATCTCTTGTGCTTAAAAGAAGAAGAAGAAAAAAGGTGGAAGAAGTGCCTGAATTTACGATTTCCTGTGAATATATTAGAATAACTAAAGTATTGTATGTATATATATATCTATGTATATATATAGATATATATATATCATCTAGCGGTAACGCAAATACAATTGCCTTTATAAATTATTTTGTACGACACAATTGAGTCACGTGTCAAATGTTTGGACCAAAAGTAACAAAAAAAAATCTTTCATTCATTTTCAGCACTGCTCATCCTCACCGGGGGTGCTGGAGCCTATCCCAGCCTGCTTTTGCCAGTATGCGGGAGGCATCCTGAATTGGTGACCAGCCAATCGCATGTCACATAGGGACCAATCATGCTCACATTCATACCTAAGAGCAATTTTTGAGTGTTCAAACTATTTTTGTGGGATGTGGGAGGAAACTGGAGTACCCGGAGAAAACCCACACAAGCCCAGGGCCACACAGTCATGTTTCATCTCAGAATTGTCAGGATAAAAATATGCAAATCATTTTGATTTATTTTTCTTCTAACTGAATCCTGATTGGATTTTTTTTTAACTAAAATATTTTTTGTAGATTACAGAATTTTGGAGGCTTTAGGATACAAAGGCTTCCTATTTTAGGGTTTTGGGGGCAATGGGGGGGGGGTGCGTTCTTGTGAATGTAAAAGCCAGTGTGATTGATTTGAAATAGAAGAGCATCCATAGAAAGGAACTGGAGAGGAGGATGGTGGGGAAGGGGAGGATGGGGGGGGGGGATCTCTCATTGGTCATTCCTTTTGTGAGACACTAACCCTTCACCCAGGCCCCAGAGTGGTCCCCGGGTGGGTCCCCGTGCGGTTGGGACAATGAGAGCCTTTAAAACGGGCGTGTCTGCTGTCCCGTCGGCGCTTGTGTGCAAATGAAAAGGGGCTCTTATTATGTTAATAAAAGACATACCCTGATACCAAACCACCCCACCCAACCCCACCCACACAAAGCTAACCTTCCAGACCCCCAAACAAACACCCCCACTATCTTATGGCCAGGACACAATCTTTGAAAAGAAATGTCTTAATTCATGGACTCCAATAAGAGCAGCTGCAGATCACATTGGTGTAGCCTTTATTTTAGTATAGCATTTTTTCATTCATTCATTTTCCTAACCGTCTATCCTCACCAGGGGGGTGCTGGAGCCTATCCCAGCTGACTTTGAGCTCAAGGAGGAGGACAACTTGAATTTGGGCTTACACTTGGGGGCAATTTACAGTGTTCAACCAGTCTACCCTGCATATTTTTGGAAGGAAACTGGAGTACCCATAGAAAAGCCATGCTAACCCAAGTAGAACATGCAAACAAGGGCCAAACCTGGGAAATGGTTCAAATTTCATGAATACTTTATATTTACATGGAAATGTTTGGTTGGTGTTTCATAAATGGCAACACTTCATTTGTCTGCGTAGAAGAAGAAAAGCAAGAAAAAGTGACACGACAGAGACGAGAGACAGACGGGCGCTGAGGAGGAGACACGGCCAGACAAACCCGGGTGGGTTCAAAGGTCAAGAGGAAGGGTGGAGAGAGCAGTGGGCGTCCTCGTCGGCTTTTTCAAGCCTTGGCGTCTTATCTCGCCGCGTGCTTCACATGATCTTGTAGCACATTCAAAGACGCTGTGTGGTCTTCTCTGTATGTGTGTGTTTGTGTGTGTGTGTGTGTGTGTGGGTACAATCACTCACGCCCGATAAATCTCAGTTAGTCGGCACGTCCAGGGCACCCTGGGGTCTTCGGGCAGGTCATGCTGAAGGTGTCCCAATGTTGTCTGGGGTCCTAAATGCCTAAAGTTGGTCAAGTCAACTTGTGTTTTTTTACCGAAAATCAGTTTGACCTAACAATGTTAAACTAAGTAGGCCCATTTATGACGAAGAATAGACCCACACATGGAAAAAAAAGTCTGCCAGGAAGGCACAGAATGTCTGCTGTTCTGCTTTGAGACCTCCCTTTTCCAATCGTTTTGAGCCGTTTATATGCTACGTCCGTTCCTAAAAGTGCTTCGACCAGTCATTCTGTCTAACTCGACAGTGTCAGGAATAACTAAAGCAACAATCTCTTTCCGGCAAATGAGAATTTTGGCCTTTTTATGCCAACGTGGGGGTTCCAATCATACTTTTAGCCACTTCAATCTGTGAACACTTCCTGGAAAAAAATCAAATAAAATAGTATAGTACATTTTTAACCCTATATTTTGGAGTATGATTTGAAAAAAAAAACATGCCCCATGTTTGGTTAAAAGTTTAAAACAACATGTTCCTCTCATGTGTGTGTGTGTGTTTGGAGCCAGCTAGTGATTTTACAAGGCTGTCATTATGCTTCCATGCGCTTACGTTCCGGGCCAATGAAAACAGCCTTTGACTTCCATTTCCCCGATTGTAAGTGTACGGCTCAAAATAACTCCGTCTCAGCACTGTCGTCCGTCTATCCGCAATCCGTTTTCTCATTAGAGGCGCCGGGGAGGGATGGGCACACCCGGACTGGTCGCCAGTCCTCAGAGGATGAGAGTGTCCTTATAGACAAAGTAAGTGGAATATTTACTGCTTCTCCTTGTTTTCAAACTTACTTTTGATATACAAATATATATTTTTGCTTTTTCTAATGTTTTTTTTAATTCTATTAATAAAATAAAACTAAATATATTCTGTTTTCCATTTTTTTCATGTAAATATACCTATAGGTTTTCACTAATTATATTTTGTTATTCTGTTTTTTTAATTAAATGATTAAAATATTTTCAAATATGCAAATTATATTTAATTTCCTGTTCTTTTTTTATGAAAAGAAAGAAAATAACAGAAGATACTTTCCTTTCCTCTTTTAATCTTATGAATGAGAAAAGTCTAAATGCAGTATCTAATGTTTTTCCATTTTAATTTAAAAAAAGGATACAACAATCAAACATAAAATAATAAGAAAACAAAAATAAAAGAGAATATATGGCAATTACAGACTCAAAAAGAGGTTTTAAACAAGTCTTAATATCTATAAATAATCTAGTGGCAATCCGGAAACGACCATTCATCATTCGATTAATCATAGATATTACTTTGACAGGACATACCACTGAGATCGGAACAGAGCGTGATAAGCAAGCCGCCATTTTTTCCACATTCAATATGGCGGCGGGACAATATGGGCGTGGTTACGACCGTTTTCTACCCAGGTGGTTAAATTACGCGGAAGCGCAGTCTCTCGGCCTTTCAGCAGCCATTTCTGCGTGGACTCCATCGAGGTAAGACGTACAGCCATTGACTCGCCTCAGTGCGCTTTTATCACGATACCGATCGATTTATTAGGACTAAATTGAGCCCAACACGCCAACAAATCTGTTCGTATAATGTCAGGTTAAACACACCGTCGATCATTTAAGTTTGGTCACCTATTGACTACCGGTTGTGTGCCACATTTGACTTGTTATCTTAGCAATAGCATTAGCTTCGCGATGACGCTCCCCATTTGACTTTAAAAAGTATGTGATCCGTTTTCTCTTTGTTATTGAGCCGTGTAGAAAGACGTTTAATGTAATCGAGCAGAGCTGAGACACCAACGCACAGTTTGTTGGGCATATGGTCACTCAAAAATGACATCCAGAGGTACGACTTAGTTCCTGTTGTGTTGTATGTAATGATAACTTTAAGGCAACAGTCTCCTAGCTGTTAACATCAGTCTGTATATTTAATCGCCTTGGCTGGAAAGGGGAAAATAACACGGGGCACTCACTAACTTATTTACATTCTTTATGTTGACCGTTTAATATCTTTCTCTTTCCTGTAATAATTGTTTGGCAACTAAATAGCTTGCTTAAACCGCTTTTTCCTTGTCTAGCATCAACGTGTAGCACCATTGTGATTCCAGGAAAGGACACTGGGCCAGATCAAGGTAAAATTATTTCCCCAAAAAATACGCTTAAACCTATCTATTGAATTTCCAGTCTCTATATGTGCTAACTTTTGCTCTTTTTTTTTTTGTTTCCCCTGTTTATCATCAACGTGCAGCTCTTCTTGTGTGCCCACAACACTCACAGGAGAGGTGATTGGGTCAGATCAAGAAGATGAAACTACTTTCCACCTCAGCCTATTTGTTCCATCTTCAGGTTTTATTTATTAACTGAAAATCCAAATGAAATAAAAGCCTAATTCATCATGGTGATAATTCACTGGCCATTCATTTCCACAGCTCTTTGAATCATTTCTTGTTGGTACAGGAAACCTATGTTTTATTTTTTTAAGTGTTTATTCCCCTAGTTTTTTTCTAATTTATATTTTCCAAGTATTTATTCCCCCAGTTTTTTTCTAATTTATATTTTCCAAGTATTTATTCCTCCAGTTTTTTTCTAATTTTTATTTTCCAAGTATTTATTCCCCCAGTTTTTTTCTAGTTTATATTTTCCAAGTATTTATTCCCCCCGTTATTTCTAATTTATATTTTCCATGTTCATTCCCCCAGTATTTTTTTCAAGTATTTATTCCCCCAGTTGTTTTTTCTAGTTTATATTTTCCAAGTATTTATTCCCCCAGTTTTTTTTTTCTAATTTATGTTTTCCATGTTCATTCCCCCAGTATATTTTCCAAATATTTATTCCCCCAGTTGTTTTTTCTAATTTATATTTTCCAAGTATTCATTCCCCCAGTATATTGTCTAAGCCCCCAGTTTTTTCCCCATAAGTGTTTATTCCCAATTCATGTTTTCTCTGTTCATTCCCCAATTTTTTTCTAAGGGTTTATCCCCCTTTTTTTTCTAATTGTTTATCCCTCATTTTTTTTTCTAAGTGTTTATCCCTCTTTTTTTTTTCTAAGTGTTTATCCCTCATTTTTTTTTCTAAGTGTTTATCCCTCATTTTTTTTTCTAAGTATTTATCCCTCATTTTTTTTCTAAGTGTTTATCCCTCATTTTTTTCAATGTAATTTTCTAAGTGTTTTAATTTCTTGAGTGCAATTAAAATGTGTTCCTGTTAATAAAATGTTTTAACTTTATTTGTTACTTGCAATTTTTGTTAGATAAGACAAACACATGCATACATTTAAAAGCTTTTATTTTGAAAAACTCTAGTAAAATGAAGTAATTCCTCCAGTCACCAGCAGGAAATCCAGGAAATAAAAGCTCCAGCTTTTATTTTGAAAAAGTTTGTAGATTGGTTCCCGTTGTTGGTCCAGCATCGTAAAAAATCGAATCTTCTCCACCCCCTGGTGGAGAAGATTCGAAAACTGAAAAGGGGGGTTAGTACACAGTTAGTTCAAAAAACAATGAGAAGGGCTCACCTTTTATTTTGAAAAACTTCATAAACTGGGGCTGTCTGAGGCTATCTGTTCATAGGCAGAAACCAGGTCCCCCCTGGTGGAATTCTGATAAACAAAAAAAGGGGTTGAGTACACAGAGTTAAATAAAAAACCATTGAGAAAGGCTCACCTTTTATTTTGAAAAACTTCATGGATTGGAGGCACCTGAGGCTATCTGTATATTAGCAGGAAACCTGGTCCTCCTTGGTAGATTCTGCAAAACAAAACAAAAAATGGGTTAAGTTAAACATTCACAAGTATGGTATTATCTGAATCAGGGAGATCTTTTATTTTGAAAAATGTCTGGCATAAAAATAAACATTCACAAGTAGGGTTTTACCTGACATGGGAAATATTTTATTTTGAAAAAAAATATTTTACCATGTTTAAATGAGTCAAAAATTACCCCTGAACTATGGTTGAATAAATGCCTCTTACATTTTGTCAAAACTACATTTTAAACTAAAAGGGGTTAGGGTCTTTTATTTTGAAAACATAAAACACTTGGGGCAGAGCTTTTCCGTCAATTTCCTATCTATTCGTTCTTAAAAAATAAATCCCAAAAACCTTCCGTTTTGCTCTTACGCCAAGAAAAAAGGTTATTTTACCATATATTTTTAAATGATTCCAAAATGACCCCTGCACTATGGTTGAGTAAATGCCTCACTTATATATTTTGTCAAAACCACATTTAAAACAGAAAGTTAAGGGGTTAGGGTTTTTTTAATTTTAAACACTTATAAAACACTTAGATCCTACTTTTGCCTCGAGTTTTTCAGTTATTTCAAATCTATTTGTGCTTAAAAAATAAATATTCCAAAAAGCTTCAATTTTCTCTTCTTACGCCAAGAAAAAAAGTTATTTTACCATGTTTAAATGAGTCAAAAATGACCCCTGCACTATGGTTGAATAAATGCCTCACATTTAAAACTAAAAGTTAAAAAGTCAAAGCCCTGGGGTCTTTAAGAGGGTAAAAGTACATTTATTTAATCTATCAAATATCACTGCTTCATTTTTTGCAGTTCCACTACATGGGAGATTATTTTGTTCTTTAAATTCAGAAAAATGTGAAAAGCCACATTGAAACTCACAAGCGGATGCTACTCCTTTACTTGCAATTAAAGTATTTTCTTTAAATTAATTACAATAGGGATGGCCCTAATTTGTGTTTTTTCCTTTGTGACAAGGTTTACATTAACCGCGATAATCGAGAAATTACTGTTTATTCGTTACGCATCCACTAATGGCATTTGTGTGGGTGACTAATCCACAGGTTTTTGTTACTAAAAAAACAAAGTTAATTAGTGTTTTCATGCGATATTTGAAAAACGATCCAATTGCGCAAATCCTTGGAATACTGAAAGCTGACGGTGAAATATTAGATAGATGGAGAAAATGGAACCATTTCAAAATGACTCACTTGGTTATGGCGTCGACAAGCTGCTTCTTTCTGGTCGTTTTGGCCACATTCTTGATGTTTCCCAGCAGTCTGCGCTCGTTGAGGGGCTGAAACAAACAAACAATGCAATGATTACTTTTGAAACAAAGAGCGATCGGTAACGCAATGTAGCCAATTTGTTTGCAAACATTTTGCAGTCATGGCTAGATCGCGCTAACGGATCATGCTACCGTCAAAAATCACTCTTAAGATGAGAACTGGGGCTTCGAAATCCCCAAACGACAACATACTGAACGTGCTGCAACGATCTTGGAGAAGTTTGTCGACCTTTCTTCGGCAAATCGTCAGGTCTCTGCAGTGCACGCCCGTGCAGTGTCATCCGCCATTTTGGGGTTTGACGTCGGCTATTTGAACCCTGACTTCCGCCACGCCTACTAAACATAGACACACACAAAGTAGAAATTGTTGTCATAGTGACATGCATTAGTCAGTGTGTGTATGGGGTTGGGGTCGTTTTTTTGGGGGACTTTAATACTTGGAAAAATACATTGTTTTCATAATAACATGCATTAGTCAGTGGGTGGGGCGGGGGCGTGCCTGTAAATACGTGTTGAATGCGCTTTCATACTTTAAAAAAGATACATTGTTTTCATCATGACGTGCATTAGTTAGTGAGGGAGCAGTAAATAATAAGGTAAAATTTAAGTCAGATTTGTGCATATTCTAATGACATTTATGAAGATGTTTTATTCATAGATATTTTTCCTTTGTTTTCTGAACCGCTTTATTCACTCGCGGGGGGTGCTGGAGCCTATCCCTGCTGACTTTGGGGCTGGGGCGTGGGACACCCTGTATCGGTGGGCAGCCATGCACACACATACCCTTACCTAGGGGCAATTAAGATGATATTAATCATTACATTTTATTATTACTAAATCCTTTTTTGTGTAGTAGACATGCACCTGCTTATGATGATGTTGCTCATACTGGTATTGAGTGTGCCCAGACCAACGAAAAATTAGAGGGAACATTGCTCAAGACCATCTTTAGAAATCACACAAACATCAACACACAAGCGCCAGCTTTCAGGGTGGACATTTTTAGTGTGTGTGATTCCCACCCGGGCACAGTCTGTCTTTCATTGGTGTCCAGCCACGCTGACATCGGTAGGAAAATCACCCAGTGAGCTTGACAGGTCGATGAACGAGATGATTCAACGGGAGGGAAACGTTTCAATAAGTGGTCTGAGTTTTGGGGAAGGCTGGGGGGCCGCCGCGTGGTGCGGGTGGCAGGAATTGCTGAGATGCGAGAAGTGGGTGGTTCTGACTAAATAAGACACTTTAAAGCCAGCTGTGCGGTCCAGAAAGAAAGAGCCAATGTTATAAGTAATATAAGTTGTACACCACGAATGCAAGCACCTTCCAAAAAAAGATGGATGACGTCAAATCCATTTGAATTGGAAGGACAAACTAATATAAAATCATTGCAGAAGGATGAAAAAGGGCTCTATCTTTCCCTTTAAGGGGATCAAATGGTCCAAATCAGTTAGAGGCTTAGCGCTGTCAATGGCAGCCTATCAGATAAATATTTAAATAGGTTGGCTGATATTATTGCCCCCCAAAATAAACTACGGCCCGCCATATTTTTGTGATTCATGCATCTCTTCAAAAATAATAACCAATCTTAATATAATGTGGTTTCATTTAGTATAATGACGATTTGGAAATATTTTATCATGTATTATAGTGCACATATGGAAGGTGGCTAAATCTCCTCGTCTGGAACAAAGAAGCACTTATACAAGCAACAGCTAAAAACATCTTAAAACTCCATGCTAATTCTTATTTCCAATATTCAGCATTTCAAATGAAAAAGAAATCAAGCAACATGTCTCCTAGTACAAAGTTTGACAATACAACAAGTGGTCATTTGTTTATGCCATTATGCCACCAAGTGTATCAAGTCATGTCAGTGGCTGGCCTGACAAGCCTCCAAAACAAATATGGAATGGACGCCCAGCTCTCTCTTCCGCCCGCCCGCCCGCCTGCCTCCCGTCTCGCTTATCTCCCGCCCTTCCTCCAATGCCAGCTGTTGTTTTGAAGGCCGTGAGAGTGGCCGGGGTCCGCGGGTCAAAAACCCCGCGCTCCTCCACCCGGACAAACGCATCTATTGTAAGTTGAAGTGCGCGGGAAGAGGCATGGGGGGGTGTTTAGTACATGAGCGTGATGTGACAAACCCCCCCCCCCCCACCCAGCCGAGAAAGTTAAGATTTTTTTTTTACACTTTCAGTCATCTCAAAAATGTCAATGAGTTGACACCAAGGTGGTTGACTCACGACATCTTCATTGAACAGGTTGTCAAAATTTCAAAGACTAGCAAACCAAAGATGAAAACCAGCATCTATGTGGTATGTGCCTAAAAAGCACATATTAGTTTTAGCCAGGCCAAAACCCAAAGGACTTGAGTGCAGTCTCGCCCGAGCCTCAATGCCAGCATTGTCCCGTCTCAGAGTCAAGAGGAAAGAGCGCGGTTTTCTGACCTTTAACCTGTGAACCCCACAGAGGTCACATGTCCCTGGAAGCCATTTCAGAGGCCCCGAGCGGGGGGCAGCTGGGAGATCTCAATGGTAAACGGCGAGAGTGTACATAGCAAAAGGGTATCTGTATTTTGCGGCGCTCGGCCCTAAGTGAGCCATCTGGGCTTTTGTTTGCTTCAATGATCTATTGGGGACATACTTGCTGTGAAAGTTGGATTTTACTTGACGGATCTGATTGGACAATGACATACACTACTACACTATGATGGGTTTGTGGGTACTCTGGTTTCCTGAAGTCAGAGTGTCTGTCTGGGAAAGAACAACACAAGACATGGTCACTCACGGCAGCATTCTACTACTTGTGTGCCAAAGGTGAGGAGGGTGAGTTTAACCTCTGACATGCACTGGGGTCACACAAACCAGAGGTGTTGCACTATGTTAGCTGAACGTTATGTATACTCGGTACACCTGACTGACTGACTGACTGACTGAATGGGAATTCTCATGCAAAGAAACCAGGCAAAATGTCAAAGATGCGTTCCCATTGAAAATAATTCATTCATTTTTGGCATGTGGAAGGAAACCGGAGTACCCACAGAAAAACTACGTAAGCCTGGGAAGAAACTATAAAAAAAATCTATAATCCAATAAACATTGACATACATTCGAATTTGGGTTATTTCCGAAAATCAATGACTACAGTTAATATGAATGTCCTTCCTTAACTCCATCACTCTTAAATGTGTCTCAAGTTTTGTAAAAAAAAAGATAGATTAAAGTCTGGACTGCATAGACAGCGACCAGATTAGGTAACAGATCCGAACTTTAACCTTCGCCCTCGAGATTAAAAGTCACATGTCTTCATAAGCCAAAATCTGTTAGAGTTAAAGCAAGTTGCTGAGAAATATGGCTATTTACAACCTTAGAAATAAAGCTAAGTCAATGTACTAATCTGCACTTTTCCCCCGAGTTCAGGCAGTTACTTTATGAGCTGGCAACTTTTTTAATGTTAAAAATAACTCTCCTAGTTTGAGTGTGTAGCAGCTGCGTGTCTCTCCAGTAAGGTTAGTCCGTCGCCTTTAAATCAAACTTAATTCATGTCGTCAGCTTCACTTTGTTCCACGTCTGCGGAGACCAGACGCCACATGCGGCGCGGGTTACTCGGCAGAACTAATCGACGATGCGGGTGGTCCCGACGTCACTGGCGGGTAGTCAGTCGCCGGACGCCAAATGAGCAGCGTCGCCCTGCTGAAGAGAAGCGTCGCAATTGTCAGTTCAAATCCATAATGTTCTTGAACTTAAACTTGAGGCCACAAAGTAGTCACCTGGTACGTTCTTCTTCCCTAAAAAAATGCACTGTGGAAAAAATCAACATTTAATGGTGAATTATCATCTATTGACTTCATTATAGGGCTTTTTTTCAGTCTTTTTCAACATTTTGGCATCATAACCTTGTGTTATCTTATCTTAGCTCCTGCTAGATTGCTCAACCAGTCATATTTCAGGATTCCTGCCCTGCATAATTGTGCTTACTATTATATTCAAGCCCATTAAGTTCCTCTGATGTGCTTTGAACCCACCCACATTGCATTTTCTGATCTATATTAAAGGCAACAAAACACACTTTGGAACCACCTCCACTTTCCTGGAGACGCCGAGACCCGCCGCTGAAATAGGAGGCGGATATCCTGCCGCGAATAACTTGCTAATTAGATTTGGCCCGTAGCGGTTGCCATAATCAAATCTATCCGGTGCAACCCGGCTGAGAGGCGAAACACCATCTGCAGTCCAAAATTTGCGCTCTGACTTTTTCTCCGGTCTGTTTCCTCTCTTGGATTGTCACACTCAAGGCTCTGCCAATGATGTTTTTTTTTTTTATAGAGTTAACTTAGCTTGGAGGCTAATAGGAAGTCAAGACCTGAAAAGTTCACTCAAGCGATAATACCTATGCGATTGCTGTATAATCATTTTTTCCAGTTTTATTGTATTATTTTAATGTAGGACTGATTCGACCCACGTTTACACGCTTCTTGTAAAGGAAGCGGAAGCACAGCTGAGAGAAATATTCCAGCAGTCATCGCCTGTGGACTTGCTATCCACCCACCCACCTGTTCTCCGTCCCAAGAACTACTTCCTCATCCGGATGTGGGAATTTGGGAATACGGATGACTTTGTAAGAGGAAGCAAGATCTTTTCTGTTTTTTTTTGTATGTTTTTGTGTCTTTGAATAATCCGATGAGCTAGTCTTAATAACACTCCGGATGGAATTTAGTTGCGGCGGAGAACGTGGCAGCCGTGCAAAACCTCGGCGTGCCTCAAATATGCCGGAAACAAAACAGATTGCATTTTGGTTGGCTAGTCCAACTTTTACATTGAATTTGTGCCTTGGTGGGCCTGGAGAGGGGGGAAAAAGGCCTTCCTCTGTGGTTGCTTCATTGTAAACAATGTGGTGAAAGTTACTGTTACGCAAACAACATTTGGCCCTTTGTCGATTTTATTAGTCTTAAAGTTTGTTTAATCGCCATTTAAGGTTTTTATAAAGGAAACGTTTTGGGTTTTTTTTCCAATTCTGGAACTAGTATCTGTTCTCATGAAAAGCATAAATGTTTGATTTTTAACCCTTGAAAATTCTATTTATTTAACAAAATGTCAAAACAACCAAACTTCCAAATTTGTGAGTTTAAAATTAAAGCCTTTCAAAGCGGATCTGAAAAGGCAATAAGTTAAGGTTAGACTCAGTTTTCCCTCTACATTTTCATATATTTGGGCATACAGACAGCCTAACTGAGTACACTGACGACCAGTGTGAGCAACATCAGATGTGGGTCAAAAGAGTGGATGCTCAAAATAGACATCCCGTTTAGTCCAAGCATTACGGTAACCCCATTCAGAAAAAAGGACACGTACAACTATGAAAAATCTTGATATGTATACATCTTTGCAACTTTCATTTCAATTGTATCCAAATTGAATCTGTGAAATTGCATAATATTAAGTTGGTGAGTAGTGTATGTAAATGTTTTGATTTACAGTACCATAAACAAATGGGAAGTGCCACGATGAGTACTCTTGTTTTGAATAGAATTACCGTAACGCTCGGACTAAGCGAGCGGACTATTTTGAGCGTCCAGTGGCCACACACCAGTATTACACCTGTAATACCAAGTGCATTATAACTACCCATTAATGATCTATCCAAAACATTTCATTATAAAGAAACCATACATATAGCATCTTAATAAATGACACTATCATTTGCATAAATCTGACTTACCTTATTTTTCACATTCACTGTCCTTGAGGGTGTATAGTTTCTTTAAATGTTTTCCATGGAAAAATCGCTCACAACTTTATCTTGCAAAACAGACCTTTTGCACTCGAAAAACAAAAGATGTACCCCAGTTTCAACGCTTGTTTTTCTATTTGCAAATATTCTGACAGCCATTACAACTTAAAAGATGCACATTTCTTTTTAACGCTGGTTTAGGGAGTCAAGCTTTTGCCTCATGCGCAAGTGCGGTCAATGACGTGTATGGCTGCGTAGCGTGCAGTTTGCGTCGCATCCCATGATTGCTGCAGAAACACCTGTTTTGATTCTTCTTCTTTACCCAAATTCAGTTGTATCAAACTAAGTTTGGGCACTATTTAGTGGTTGATAGTGGAATTGCAGCCAAATAAATGAGTAGATCTGGAAATAAAGCTTCATTCATTCATAATTCAATAATGTTCCTTCCACTAAAATGTTAGAAGTACAGTATTGGCAGTTGCATTGACTGTGTATTACCAGTAGTTGTCGCCGGTTGACGTGGTCTGAGATTAGAAGTATATACAACATGGATGTTTTTTTTGGTTTTGGTCCAAAACAGAAGATTGTCAAATAGCAGAGGGAAAAAAGTAATGTTTTTTTGCAAAGCATTCTCTTGCACAACATGCCAAATTCCCATTTCATCATCACCTCCGGCCAAAACGATGGACACAGCAGACCGGCGGGGTGGAGCCGGCCGGCCGGGGCCTGCCGGCGGGTCACGCCGGGACCGGAAACCCCGGGAGGAAGCCTTTAGTTGATCCAGCTGTTTTTCTCCCCCTTTGCTCTTTCCTACTTTTCACTCGCGTATCGAGTGTCCGAAGGGGGGCATCTGGGGGCCAACAGGTGTCTGACAAGTTGGGCTAACTGCTGCCCGCTCATGTACGCATACTGGTTGGTGCTGTAGAAAAACACACGGCAGGCACAGCAACTGTACACTCACACAGTCTCACACACATACACAGATAGGAGAGTCAGCATTTGTCCATCTGTGACAAGAATTCCCAGTAATCCATGAGAATTTTCACATGTCATGGATGAACCCAAGTGTATGCGATGCGTGCGTGTACACTTTTACTGGTCTTGTAACTTGATCGTTCAGCCACCTGCAACACGAATAGCAACCATCTTGAAAGTGCCATACTCACGTCTAGGCTAGTTAAATGGCACTTATATGCATTTTCAGATCCAAAGTCTTTTGTTGCTGTTTTCATCTGTTGAATGACAGCTCACCAGCTACTAGAATGTTAAATTGACATATCATAATATGTATTGGGATTCTGGGCTTCAACTTACAATATCAATTTCAAGGCCAGACAATAAGTTAAAAATGTATTTTTTTTTTTAGAGAAAAAAAATCATCCTAATGTATATGTGTATATATATATATGCGTGTCTAATGGGTTTGACATTTTTATTTTTTGAAAGTAGTTCATCACTTAAGACTAATGATGGAAAAGAATGTTTCAATTAAAAAATAAGATTCTGGTGGGCAATATTTTGTAATCAACCTCGGATAACTCAATTCTAGTGTTATGAAAAATATTTTAGAATTTAAGATGACATAAAAATAATTGAACCAGGTTAATATTTTTGACATTTAAGTTTAAATAGTAGTTTTTTTTGGCCATGTACGAAATAAACTACTCAAATCTAGAATTGTCATCAAATAGTGCTGTGGCGGTGCAACAGTGCCGCCCTGTGGCAAAAAGTGGAAATAGGAGTTATTTTACTAGACTGTATAAATCATAGCACTCTACTTAAAAAAGTATATATAATGTATTCAAAATTGAAAGAATAAAAATATCTCGAAGATGATACATGATGTAAAACTTTATTATACAGTACTGTATCCACAACATGGATGAACATACGACCAGACCGCTTTACTACCAGTCTTTCGGGATCGAATGTGGTCATAAGTAGACGACTGCCTGTATTCCATCATGTAACACATGCACAACTTGCAACTTTGCCAGAAAGTAAGACGACCAAAACGCCACTAACGACGATGATGACAAGCTGTACTGCAAAAAAAAAAAAAAAAAAAAAAAGGCTTTTTCCCCTTTTTTTTGTACAAAGCAAAAATTCAGTAATCAATTTCCACCCAGTCAAGGACAGGTAAGACTTGATACTCACTGACATCACTTATTTTGACATGACTGCAAGAACGCTGTGAAATGCAGGACTTGTTATCCACCGTCAATGACTGTAAAAGCGGAATAAAAACAAGTTAACCGTACAGTAAAACATAAGAGAAGAGTTCCTTGGAGCAATTTCTCTTGAGTAATAAAGTTACTTCCAGTGTTAAATTGGAACCAACAGAGCACATCTGGATGTTTTTTTTGTTTGTTTTCAAAATTGTTAAATCAACAATGGGTTAAGCGGAATATAAATTGTACTGATATACAGAACAACTATCTTGGGTAGATCATTCAGTTAAAAATCATCTTGTATTTTTTTTTTTTTAATGGAATGGAATTATGGGATACGATCAGGGAATACAAAGAGACCCTTCCTTGCGTCCTTTTGTTAGGATGGATGTCTTCAATGCGGTTGAGTAAGTAGAATGCTGACTCAAAAGTCAAACTGGTATTATGTAGTGAAAAAGCTGCCATAATATGTCGTCACAATTTTTACCTTAAAAAAAAAGGGTTACATGAAATAAGTTCAAAATGCATCTTCATTCGGGACTGTTAACAATAGCTTTTGACAGCTATTAATGAATTCAACAGAAGGACTGCGCTGGGTTGTGGCAACCATATTGGTTTCAGTCAAATTTCAATATCCAGCAAATGTATTATTTTTATGCCAAAGTTGTCCTCCGAATATAACATTGGCAAAAAGAAATGGCATGCTGAAAGAAAAAAGTTGCGACGGTGACAGACCTTTCGTAGCAAGAAAATTAACTTGAAATGAATCCGGATTCTACTTCTTAAAGTAAGAAAGTATTTTTTGTTGTTGTGGTGGTGGTTGAATAGCGGTAGTCGTGTTTTGGCATATCCTGACTAAATCCGCCATAGTTTGGTGATAGACCAGGTCTTCAGGTTCTACTACTTGTTGGGAGTAAAGTATTAGCTGTTTACGTTAAACTTGTCTTCAGAAGAAGGGAAAATGTCGCCTCCTATTCCGAAAAAGTTGCCGTCCGCCTCGAAACTTTCCGATACAAACGAGTTCTCCGTTGACGTGTAGTGCTGGTGCTCTTCCCCGTCATTGCCCAGCTTGTCGTTTGTGGCCGACCGCTCGTCTCCGTCGTTTTGCTTGTTTATGGGAGTGGACGTCGGTGGGTCGTCTGGTTGGCCCAAGCCGTATTTCTTCATTCTGTAACCAAGTTTTAAGGAGTGTCAGCTGGACGCATCATTGACATGAAATATGAGAAATCCAGTCCAGCATAGCATAAAAAAAAAATTCTAAAAGATGGTACACATACTGGTTCTTGTGTTTGGCTCCGCTAATGTGAGACTGGTACTGGTCCACAGAGTTGAGCTTAATGTTGCACAGCTTACATGGCAAGCCTTTTGTTGCGGATGCTGTGGAAGACAGAAAATGTTGAGTTCACAATGTGCAGTAATACTTCAAATGTTGTGGTTGATGTTAAGTTTACGCTTGGATTTTTACATTTTTATCAACTTTAAAAAAACTAAATAATGAATTAATGATTAATAGAGGATGTGCTGCATTGTATGTGTATGTTTATTTTTTAAATCAGTGAATAAGGGCAATTGCAATAAGGGGAGCAATTGGCCGAGGTTGCCAGATATGCCATTTAACAGTCTGTGGTGCTAATGGGACAGTGTATGGAATTGCTGCTGACCTGGGGTGGCGGATGAGGTGTAAATCTTCAACAGGTCCTGTTTGGCTAGGTTCTTTTTGTGCTTTTTGCCCGAGTAGTGCTGCTGGGCCATCTGCGCATTGTTGAAGGTCGCTTGACAGATGGAGCAGACGCGGTTCGGGTCGTCCTGTTCGCACACACTGCTAGTCGGAGCAGTCACCATTGGCTCGTCTACCGTCGCCGCCGCCACCAGTGCTGCTGCTTTCTTCTTGGATGATGCCGGTGTGGCCTGTTGGACTACTATTGTAGAGGAGTGGAAAATATGGCATTTTAATGATGTGGGAGGAGCCCAAAAGCCAAAGGACAAGCTGGAGGTTGCATACAGCTTTGAGGATCTGCCGCTTTGAGTTTCAGGTTCTTGGCGTGGATCTTGCCCTGGTAGTGGGAGTGCGCCATGACCGCCGACGTGAACGTCATCTTACACATGTCGCAAATCTTCATGGGGTCTGATTCGACTTCGTCGTCCGTATCGAGCTGAGGAACAAAAACGGGTCAGCTTTTTCCTCACAGCAAAGAAATACATTTACATACACAGTTGGAGGTTGACAATTTGAACTTCTTTGACTCTGGCTCCTTGTCGTTTTGAATGGACAGATAACGTCGCATCTTGTTGCCGTGTTTTTTACTCTGGGGAGAGGGAAAAAAGGGAAAATAAGTTTTAACAACGCCGATGAGAAAATCCTAAAATTCCACACCAACCTGATAATGAGCCAACTTCTGTGACTCGGAAATAAGCACGGCATTGCAAACGCTGCAGAGGTTATCTGTGAACAGGTCGCTATGTTCCTTTATCATCTTGTTGACTGCAGGAGAGAAGACAAAAAAGAGGTAGAAGTGACAGAATGAAGGTTTCTGCACCACTGAAGGGCACCAGATGTTGAAAAGTACTTTTAAGTTCATGTATATTTTTTTTAGGGTTGCACTCCTTTTGCATGACTCCACAATTAGTGACACCAATAACAACAAAATCAAGCACTCAATTTTCACTTGAATAACATGAGTGAGAAATGCTAGTGCAACGTGCAATCCAGCGAATAGTCATTTTACACTGCAAAAACAAGCCCTTGAGGCTTCTATATTGCCATTGAAAGTGAATTTCACTGTCATTGTTCACAAGTTAATGGGGGGTAATTGCAGCATGCCATTTAGCTACAAGCTAATGACTTCAACGCGGGGGCAGCTAGCCGCAGTCCACATGTGGCAAATCAACGGGGGGACAGAACGTCAAAAATCCCGGTTCTATGCACAACGCATCGGGGTCGTTGAACCGGAACCACCGTTACAGTCCCAAAACGCCAGCAGACAAACACGAGCTCTCCTCGACCTTGGCAACGAATGGGCTCCCGTTAGCTTAGCCTAAATTAGCATCATTCAATGTGCAAGAACCTTATATGACTTCATTAGGATGATGCAGAAGCTAATGAATGGTAGCTTCGCTAACTGTTTATTTTCAACAACAAAAAAACGTGTACCTTGCTCCAGCCCGGAGGGCAAGTAAGGGAATTGGTCCGTCTCCATCGCGACCGCCATCATAACTTAATCTCTTGCAGTTCGGAGAAAGAACGCATGCGCAGTCATTTGGCACAGCCAGGGGAAGTTTGAAAAAGAGGGGCGGAGTTTGGAAAGAGTGCACACTCTGTTTAGTATTTGACTTCTTTGGACCATCTTGCCAGAGTAACAACAGGCGATCTTTGTGCCAAACAAACGATCTTTGAGCCAGCGATCCTTTGCGCATGTGGCAAAAAAGCAGTTGAAAAAAGAGCCTGCGGGTGTCGCTGTAGTCATACAGAACTGCAATTATGCAATGTAAAACGTAAATAACTATCATTTTCATCACAATACTGCCCATCATAAAACAGAGAATACCATTTAATAGTCTACGGTTATGATTTAATTGCAAATATGCCGATTAATTCAACAGATGTGCAAGGAATTTTATAAAACGTGCTTTTCCCCAGAGCAGTTGTGTAATGTTAAGCCTTGTAATTAATTTGTCATCTCTGTTAGCAGATTAAGCCTAAATTAAGAAAGTTGAATTTGGGTCTTCATTTTCAAAGAAAGTAGTTTTGCATTATCCTTCGTCACACCAGTGTTTAGACTAGCCTTATTTTCAGATATTATGTAACGACATGCATACGTTTGCAGTCACTATTAACATTTGTCAGGAAACAAGGATATGAAAATATATGTGCAAATAATATGTGCACTTAAGTTAATACCAATCCAAATACTTGAAATGACACATTTAACCAATGGTGACTCGCTTATTCATGCAAATGTACGATCCTCCCAGACCCCCACCAAAATGTGATCCCAGTACATTTATATGAATCGTCTCCAAAGTTGACCTTCTCAGTATTCACAAATCCTATTATTTTAATCCACGTCCGTGATTGTTTTTTTTTTTTTTTTGACAGAAAAAAAAAACTGCAAGGGAAAAGATTTCTGGGCGGAAAATGACCATATATGGCCAGTGGAAGTGATGACGAAGAGTGGCAGACTTAAATGTAGGACAAATCCGACAATTCCGATCTTGGTAGTTGGAACTGATTCCGCAACTCCAGATGGGATTCCATTTGGAGTCTTTATATCCGAATTCATAATCGCTAGCCAAAATCTCAGAAATGCATTTGCCCTGCACGAAAATAAAAAAAAGCTCCATACCAGGAAGTCCGCTGGCAGTCCAACAGGAAAGTCCCGACGGTGTCCAAATATGGGCTTCCGTCTCGCCTTATTTGGTAATCTACGTCACGGCAAGAGTCTTTATAAAGGCCGCTTCACCGAGGAATCCTGTCTGACTTTATATTTGTCACTGCGTGAAAACACAAGCCGCGCGCGTCATCCCCTCAACTCACCTCATCCGTCCACCTGGACCAGACTTGCGCGCGCGTTGGCCTCTTCCGAAGGTACGAGCCCCGGCGAAGAAGCAAGCCGGGTCCTCCCGCACGGTCCCCGGGCAAGTGGGCACAGCCGGAGAGAAGTGCTGGTGCTCCGGAGCGACCAAATCCCAAGGAGATGGCTGCCACCAAAGCAGAGCTGCTCCTCTCAGCCCTGCAGATTTCAGAACCCATCGCCGGATTTCAGACTGTCGGGTCGTCGCTGGACGGCTACCCGAAGCTGGAGGAGCTGCAGATGCTTCTGCACAACGCCGCCGAGGGTGGAAGTCTGTTGAGTGGGGAACCCGGAGACTACGGAGGTGGGTGGCATCTTGGCATGTTCTTGCGGGAATGACTGACACTTGTTGCTATAATGATAAAATATCCCAAAGTGTACTCAGAAAATGACAATGACGTTTGATATACGATGCAATATACTTCTTTGCTGGTGAAAGCCTTTTAAACACTATCAAAGAGGTCCAATTCATTTGCATTGGGAGGCTTGAAAGTGAAAATATATGATATGCCCTCTAGTGGCATCTATACGCAAATACATTGGACGTCTGTCAACATCGTTCATTTGCTCTGGGGTCCAGTTTTGTGATGTTCTCTGCTCTTGTTTCAGACCTCCTGTCAGAACTGGCTGATCTGCAAAGCCTCCCCCCACTGACCCCCCGCATGCCTTCACTCACATACAGCGGGCGCTTCACCTTCGAGCCATCCTCGGGGGCCGGAGGGAATGGGAATCTGTGGCCGGAACCCCTTCTCAGCCTCTTGGGCGGTTTGGTCAGCGTGGCGGCTCCTTCATCTTCGGCGACGTCCACGCCCAGCTTCAGTGTCTGCGACACGGGCCTCTCTGCGGCGCCGACCTTCACCTCCAATCTGGCCCCCCAGCCGGCGGCCCATTTCCTCTCACAGGGCCTTCCTCCGGCCTACCCCGCATCCAAACCACCCGTGCTCCCAGACTACATCCGACCTCAGTCGCAAGAGCCACCTCGGCCACACCTAAACCGTCGGCGGAATCCCCCACAGCCCCCACTCACCCCACTCTCCGCCATCAAAGCCTTTGCCGAGCACCCTCCGCCGGGCGCCCCCGCCTCCCAGCCTCCCAAGACATGCAGGAGAAAGCCACAGGGCAAAGCCCCCACGCAGGAGCGTCCTTACACGTGTCCGGCGGAGGGCTGCGACCGGCGCTTCTCGCGCTCAGACGAACTGACTCGCCACGTGCGCGTGCACACGGGCCAAAAACCCTTCCAGTGTCGCATCTGCATGCGCAGCTTCAGTCGTAGCGATCACCTGACCACGCACATACGCACCCACACGGGAGAGAAACCCTTCGCCTGCGCCGAATGTGGACGCAAATTTGCCCGCAGCGACGAGCGCAAACGCCACGCCAAGATCCACCAGCGACACCGGGACCACCACAGCAGTGGCGCCCCTCCGATAGTCGCATCCACGCCACCTTCCTCTTCCTCGGCCTGCTCCTCGTCTTACTCCTCACCCGCTCACGAGTCGTCCTCGCCCACGCCGTCCATTTTTAGCCCTTCCTCCTCCTTTGCGAGTTTCCCCAATTTCCGCTGTTCTACGTCTGCGCAGTCGGAGCGGGCTTTGCTAACGTGAACTCTGACCTCTGACAGTTTCACTGAGGGAAAACATAACAAAACAATTTAGCTGCAGGCACTAAAATGATCATGAAAACTGTCAACTCATGAGTTACTGTTTTACTTTTATTTTTTTGCCATTGTCATCATATGTTATGATTACAAAACTGCATTTGACGTTTACATGCCTTATCTCTGTTGTAAGGGCTCCACATTTGAGGAAGGACCAAATCTTGCTTCAACTTAATGGCAGTGACCAAAAAACTATATCTAAAAAAAAAAGTTCTCTTTATGAACTACTTTTGTAAATATACATATACATTCAATGTATTGTATTGTATATATGTACATTTAAAAATGAGTAATATTTTTGAACAAATGTATATTTTACTTACCTGTCATGAAGTTTTGTATGTTCATACGCACTTCTAAACAAACGTTATTTTTGAATAAAATTATCACAATAAATACATGTCATTACTGCAATGAAGAAATAACTGATTCGAGATTTAAAATACTACAATGATTGGGTCAGCCAGCATAAAATAATCTTAATGCATTTATGTAACTGTGTGTGTGTGTGTGTGTGTTCCACAAAATGTCGTTCCTTTAATGCCATATTTAGAGTTTCCTGTGGCTGCAGCGGATGTCCGTAAGCCCAAATAAGGAGCTTCCTGCTTTCTTAATGAGGAAACCGTCCCATTGCGCAAGCTTATAACACACCTAGTTTTCCTTGGCCCTATTCCCTTTCGTGATTTAAATTCCTGGTGAATAAATGAAAACCGAGTCATAAACTGGCCAGACTGGCTGAACTGGGCTACCATAATAAAAGGCATACTCAGGTCAAAACTACCTTTAAAAAAAAGAGGTAGACACTCCTATTTATTTTGTTCTTGCTGATGATTAATATATTGAAAATAAATAAACATGAAGGTAGAGAACAGGAACTTTTAAAAGGTATGAACAGCAGCTGCTTGACAAGCAAGGGAAGAGGTTGTGCTAATTTTAACTCCAACAACTTGACACATGTTAGAGATCCTTGACGGAAGGTGAAAACACACTTCCCGCTTCCCCCCTTGTATGTTGCACTGCAGCTTTTGTCTTTGGCACAGGCTTAAAGGAAGCACAAAACATCCAATGGTGAGTACACTCTCATAGATATAAACTGTATTCAAACATATCATAACATAGGAAAGACAGTAATGGAGAGGTTGGATGTTATTGCTTTCTATTCCTGCGCCATGCTAATGGCATATTTTTATGTGTCAGCACACTCACTGTGGGTCATGCTACAGCACGCTCTGCCGGGCGCAGGTAGAGGCGGGCGTGTGCTGCGCTCTGGTGGCATGCCCACTGAGCTGTGGGGCGCTCTTTCACTCCTGCAAGGAGGAGGAGCACCTCCTGCTCTGCAACCGCGTCCGCACGCCTTGCCTGAATTTCAGCTTCGGCTGCCCGGCCAGACTCCCGCGCGGCCAACTCGCTGCCCACTTGCGGGTGTGCCCGGCTAGCGCTGTGGTCTGCTGCGTGGAGTGGAACCGCTGGCCTGCCAATGATGCCCACTCATACCCGAGTCCAGAACTGCATGGCAATTTAATGAAGGAATGCAAGGGGGGTGCACGTGAGGACTTGGACCTGGCTATGGCGATGAAGGATCAGATGCGGTTGTTCCACTCGTTGAAGATGAGGGAGCTTTTCCCGGAACTGACCCAGTGCGCTGGGGAGGAGGAGAGAAAGGAAGAAGAGAAGAAGAAGAAGGAGGAGAAGAGGAGGATGGAGGAGGCTTTAAAAAGGGAGTCTGCTCCTAAGATTTGGGCGTCTTTTAGCCCTTTTCAAGTCAATGTTGCTACCAAGGAGGATGATGAAGAAGAGGAATTGACACAGCAGGAGCGGGAGGCACTGGCCAGGAAGCCTTTGGATCAGGAAAGTCGAGCCCGGCTGGAAAACTTCAGCAACTGGGAGAGCATGTTCAGTATGGCAGAAGGAGGCTGCAGAGAAGCGGGGAAAGCAAAAGAACAGGACAGGACGGAGGACGAGAGGCCGGGTGGAGTCACCGCCCGCTATGTAGCGCCCGCTATGTCGCCCTCCGGCGGAGAGGAGGCCTCCGGTTGCAACCGTGTGGAGCCTACGAAGATCGTGACCGTGAGGACTTTCAAGATTCCCAGCAGCTTCTCGGCCAAACAAGGTCGAATTCGCAACCCGGGATTTTACAAGAGGGACAACAAAGCCGTGGACACTGCAGATCTGTGGCGGCCTGACACGCCCTTCTGGGAGGAGGTTCAGGCCTCGCTGCTGTGCTCTCTGGAGAAGGAGCAACGAGGTCACCTGATCGCAGAGAAGGTCTGCACCGACGGCCTCCTGCAGGATGAAGGCACGCAGACTTTCCAATTCCTGTCGGCGCCATTCGCCAACACCGCCTCCCTGGCCGACTTGACGGCCGGCAGGGAGGAGGAGCTACATCTGCAGCTGCAGCTGGAGAGCGTCAACAGCCGTCACCACAAGGCTAGCTCCGCATTCACCGCTGTGTGTGGACAAAGCGTCCGGAGGCGAGATTATGCCGCACATTACAGGTTTGCTTTTTTTTAAACTTGCATTGTAGAACCCCAACAAGGAATAACTTTATTCCTGTTTCTGATTCAGGAATGTCCACAGCGACATCCAAATGAACGTCAATGGATGGTTCCAGCAGCGATGTCCATTAGCGTACTTGGGCTGCACCTTTAGCCAGACCAGATTCACGCCATCCACCCATCAGGCCAACGTGGTTTTCACGTAAGGTTAATGTAGAACTCAAATTTGAGGGGACAATGTCCCCAAGCAAGGATTTACAGAATCTTTTCTTCAGGGAGGATCTGGGCTGTTTCCAGCTGCGTCCCGTCATCCCAAACGGAAGCCCTTCTTCTTCCTGCGATGCTCTGAGCTCGCTTCCCTTTGAGCTCCTGTGTCTCATGGCGGCCTTCCTGGACACTTTATCGCTGTCACAATTGGCTTTGGTGTCCCGCCTCATGAGGGACGTTTGTTCCACGCTTCTGACAACACGCGGGACGGTCTCTCTGCGGTGGGAAAAGGTGGCCCGGCCCGGAGTGAGGGTCCGATGGAGTCCACAGAATAAGGTTAGAACGGGTCAGTTCAAGGCCAACTAACTCTTTTAATTCAGGTTGTTTGTGAGCAGGTTTGGCACTTTAGCAGCAGTTTCTCCGAGGTGGACAAGTGGAAATTCCGGGACATTTCGTCCATGTCGGAACACCTGCGGGTGTGTCCCTATTACCGGCGAGAGAGCAGAAGTGAGCGTGTTTTGTTGCCGGACCCCACATGCAAACGTCTACGTGGAATGCAGTCCAATGATCACCAATAATAATAAATTGTACAGGAATAAAAATCAATTCCAAGTAAGACATGTGACTGTTTATTTCATCTTCTGCTAGCTAACACACAACAACAATGGCACTTTGTTCCACTTTGTTCCACTTTGTTTCAATAGTCCAAGGAACAATAGTCCTCCATCCCAGAAATTCCACCAGTCCTCTTGATATCCTGTGCTTTCTTCTAAAAAAAAATATCCTTGAACAAATTTTGTTGCGCTTTGAAGTCTCCACTTCCGTGCTCAACTCCACTAAAAGACTTTCAGGGCACGTCGTTGCTTAAAAGTGGCAAAGGGGTGCGGCTGGGGGCGGGACTTGTCTCTAAGCAACCATCTCGCTGGGCGGCGTAGCGTCGCCTCCTGTTGGCTCGGTACTCCTCCAGCCTCTCTTCTTCTGCCCAAGGGTCTTCCAGGACCCCCTCCCACCTCAGACACTCCCTGACCTGCATGTCCAGCTCTGCCACCTCCGGCTCTTCGACGGGGCTTTCCTCTTTGGTGGGCTGGGGGTCCCTTAGAGGGTCTTTGTTCTTCTTGGGTCGACGTTTGGACATTTGAACCCGAGGTACTGTGGTCACCTGCACCACCTCGGGGGCCTTGACCACTGGATTGGCTTCATCTGCGGTTAATGACAGCCTTAATGAGGGTTGACTGATATTACGGCGACATGCCACACAGCTCCAAAATTTGAATATCAAGAAGAAGAAAAAGGTCTATATTTTGGTTATTTTGATTTAGAAACAGACACAGGACACCCTCAATTGATGACCTGCCAATGATGGGCAACCAATCATGCTCACACTAATAGCTAAGGGCAATTTAAATTGCATTTGGATTGTAGTTTGGAAATAATGAAAGAAGCAGAATATCCAATTTTGGAATATGGAATTATCACATACATAAAGCGATTGAATCACTGTTGTTGCCATTAAAGGCTGTTAATGGCGACAACAGCAAATTTTTTAGTAAGCAACATTAGAAAGAGATTTTTTTTCTTCAAAATTCCAAACATCTGTAGTTACCAGGGAGTTGTGGAGGTGAAACTGGGGTGTCAACTTTCTTCCTCTTCTTTCTTTTCTTCCTTTTCTTTTTCTTTTTGTCATCCCAACTGCTTGAAGCCTTAAGTTTTAGGTTCTCTTCATCAGACATGCTTGCAAGTTAATAGTCACCCCGACAAGACGTTATTGTGAAAATTCCTTGCTTTTAAGATTTGAAAAGAAAATGACGTGAGTCCTGGGCTAAACTAAATTTGGCTACTCGCTTTCGCTACTTGTCGTTTCCATGGCAACGGGATGCAAGAGTCAAGACGGCTGTTTAGGATTCCTCATTTAAAACAAAAAAAACATATTTTCAAATTATAAAGCATTAAATCAAGATTTAAATTTCAGTGAATGTAACGACTTAAAATACATATGTTACCATGTTTGGAAGGTTACGATGGACTTTGAGCGAAAAATTTAACTTCCTGTTTATTTCCGGGGTGGGGAAACCCAAGGGAAATACAACACTTGTGAAAAGTCTAATAAAAGCGTCATTAAAGCTCTACCATGATGTAATTTCAGCACGAATCGTCTAATATAAAGGCACGCGATTCCAAGTCATCCAAATAATCGTTTGTAAAGACATTTTGCACATTGACAATAATCTCTTTTCTAAATAAATGAATAAATAAATTACCCAGCAACTACCACCATTTTAACCAGATACAACTCAAAATATGCTTGCTCCCGAGGTACGGTTAAATTACGTTACATTACATTGCATTGCATTACATTGCATTGCATTGCATTGCATTGCATTGCATTGCATCGCATTGCATTGCATTGCATTGCATTGCACTACATTACATGTTACTACATTTCATTAAATTACATTACCTGCATGTGCGTTGACGTGACCCCCACCTCGTCATCATCCTCATGATCGATATCTATATTTCTTCAATCACTCCATTGCTATTTGAAGGGGTGGGCGGGGGCGAGAGGCGCGGCCTCGACGAGTCAGCTGACTAAGCAGCGACAACTGGTGTTACGTTGTCACGCAGGCAGGCGTCTGTCTCATCGGCGTGTGAAGCCGGCGTGGCTCACTTCCTTACTTGGACGCGATCGAGCCGGAAGAAGAAGGAAAACGACAAGGAGGCTTCGGACTTTGGTTCGGAACGTCTTCGTCTGCGTCCGTTTGTGTGTCACTGCTGTCGTGGCGTGGATGAGTGGATTTCCTAGTGGCGAGACTTTGGGAGGACACTGCCTGTCTCGGAACCCTATTGAGTCCTAAAGGCTTCGGTCAGGTTCGAAACAGGCCTGCTCGTCTTCATGTGACAACGCAATGTCACTTGTCGACAACTTATGCAACAACATTCTTTCTTCGGCTGTCGTTGACGGGGTTAGACGTCCAATCCATTTCGACTGTCGGCCCCTCCCAGTCAAAATGGCCTGGACGTCTGTCAGCGTCAAATTTAACCATTCGGTGCCAACTGGGTCGTTAGACGTCTATTTCCGAGTTTACCTTCTCATGCACAAATAAAGGACTTTTTTTTAATACTCTTTACAGGGCATTTATTTATTATATATCCACAATTTCTTTAAAAAAAATTCCACTCTTTGGCATCATTAAAATGATAATGAAAATGATATACTGGTCTTGAATACAACTCCCAAATACTGAAAGTACCTTTTTTTTCCTTGGCAGGATGGCTCGAAGAAGGAAAGCCAACAAATATGATTGGCTGATGCTCAGAGCAGTTCTTCACTCGTGTGCTTTACGTTTGTGATGCTTGCTAAAGCTGCCAGCTGAAGAACTCTTCTGCTCAGCTCTACCACCAAACATGGAGGAAACTACTAGTATATATACAAAGATGACAATCATACAAGTACCAACACCAAGTAGTATCCAAATGATGATGAGTTTCACTGCCAGTGGTGGCGAGCATGTGGCTCTCGAGCAGCATCTGGCTCTCGGTCAAAAGGAATGTGTCTATTGCTCACTATCATTATTATTATTATTTTGACTAATTCCCAAATATATCAAATCACACAAATATGAATGATACTGTAATGACGTCATATGTATAATATGTTTCATGTACATTGATCATGCAAGTTCCACTAGCCTGCCAGTCAAAATGGATTAGTCAATGAGAGCCAATGAGTAAGCAAAGATGATGTAGTTTCTCATTATCAACACTTGGTGGCACTGGCAATCTCTTGCCTTTCTTTTAACTATACTAGTATACTTCCAAAATATTTATGAATCCATAAATATTAGGAATGGGATTTTAATAAGGTCATATGTATAAGGTGTTTAATGTATATAGAGACAATAGAAATAAATCCTTCAAAAATCTACTCTGTCCTCTCTGCTTACCGCTATTAGCAACATTAGAGCCAAGTCAATAATTGATGATTGCAAGCATTATTATATCCATTATTACATTTCACTTTGATAAGCAGGTTCAAGCGACACGTGATGTCATAGCCGATGAATAAACTCTTAAAATCAAGTATATGTTATCAACTTTATGGCGACCATATAAGTCCAATTTACATTGGGATCCTTCCCCATCCAAATGGATCGGACGTCTATCACTGTCAATGGCAGTGTATCATTTAAAAACGTGTACTTTAACTGTCCGTGGCACCGAAAGAGTTAAGTGGCAATAACTGCTCTCTATTTCCGACTTTCTTGGCGGAGGTCGGGGGGTCCATTAAGCGCGGTACCGGTTCGACTGAGCTGTGCACTTTTGAGCACCCGCGTGCACGCGCACATCTGACTCAGCCTTGCTCTGCGTAAATGGAAAGCTTTTACGCGCTGGCCGGCGTGCACGCGCGCGCTAAGTGTGGCGTGTGGGTGTGGGGTTACCTCGGACCTGGATGAGAGCACCAAAAGCTCCCCGATGGAGAACCTGTGAGCTTGGCCTCTCCCGAGAAGACTGCAGGACTTTCGAGCACTTTGGGATTTCAACATGGCCCTCAACACGGATAGCACGGTTCTGGTCCAAAGGGATCCGTCCATCCACGGAGACTTGTTCGATACCGAGAAGCTGTTGAGCGCCGGCGGCAACCCTCCTCCCCCGTCCGGCTCGCTGGATTTGCGGGCCAGCATCCGCTCGCTGGATGCCGAGCAGAACGGCCGGCGTTCGCCGCTCAAGTCCGGCTCGGTGGGGCAGCTGGCGGCCGCGCCCAGATCGTCGTCCCGCCTGAGCTTGGCGTCCAGCGTCCCGACCGGCCCGGTGCCTCCCAGTTACCTGTGGCTGGCCGTCTTGTCGTGCCTCTGTCCGGGCGTGCCGCTTAATGTGTGCGCACTGTGGTACGCCAGCGTGGTAAGAACATTTCAACATAAAGTCCATATATACATTTAGTACTTTCTGTTAGAATACATTTGACATTTTCATGGAGCAAATGAACTTTGTGTGGTCCCCAACCACCGGTCCGTGGACTGGTACCGGTCCTGGGGCCACCGGGCGCCGGTTCGTCAGAGTCATAACAGTCAAGTGTGTGTATGTGTGTGTATGTGTGTGTGTGTGTCAGGCACAAGTCCTTCTTTGCCTTAAAAAAAATTGCTTTGCTGCAAAGATACGCCAAAATATGAGTAATTGTGTACTATATGTGCCACTATGTGGTAGCAACACACGAATTAATCAGAATGAAATTCTTCAACTCACTTCAACATGCTTTATGATACAATGCCAATTTTCTTCAGTTTGCCACAATTTGATTCATTTAAAGGTCTTTTTATCAATTGAAAATGATATTATTTACATATTTAACCCTCTTAGTGCATTAACAGAAAACAGTACACATTTCTGAAATAAATTGTGTCATTAAAATATAATCATATAAAATCTTGAGAGACAATTTGAACTGAAAAAATGGATTGGATTGGACATGTATGGCCGTCAATGGCATTGCCAAGATGATGAATTTGGTTGAGGGTGGTTGTCTGTCTGTGTTTGTTATGACTCAATAACCAATCAAGGGATTTGTATCAAACTTTTCAAGTGGACAAATCGTCATGTGCTAGTCACGGACTGACCTCTGACCTTTAACCTCCCTCTCCTCTCGTCGTCAGTCTCGCTCGGTGCTGAACAACGGCGACGTGGAGGCGGCGCGCAAGTATGGCCGCGTCTCCTTGCTACTCAGTTGCTTGGCCATGCTGCTAGGCGTGGCCGTCATCGTCTTCATCTTCTTCACCATTGGTACGGAGCCATGTCACTGTATGAGATAATAATACATCATATGTCATCATATCTACAATATATGAGAATTTGGCATATTTTGACAATATAGTAGTATATGTATACCATGTACCATATACCATGTATTTGAACAAAGGGAATTGACCCAAAAAGTATCACTGCATTCCAAATGATATACTTCAGCTAATAGTATGACACAGTATATTCATGAAATGATTATATTTACTTTTGTTTTCTGTATGCAGAACTCCAGCAGTGAAGTTCCTTCCCTCAGCAGGAGCGGCATCAAAACCTCCTTTGGACTCCGTCCCAAATTTTGCACAAGGAAGGAGAAGAGGAGGAAAAGCACAAATGGAGACGGAACCGATACGACGGAAGACCACCGACCGACCGACTATGACATCCGTCTGCAACCGCTTGACCCTAAACAACCCCTGAGGTCAGAATCACAGGAGGGAGCGCCTTAAAACACACACCTGACACGACAACACACACACACACACACACAGACAGGCAAAGTTCTCTCACTAACCAGTGGTCAACGGCTGCAACCCGAATTGAAGCCCCCCCAAACCCCCCCCAATCCGCAACCCCTCCTCCCCACGTTGACTCTTGAGCGGGTGCGACCCGTGTGTCCGTTGTGTTGACGTGTACTTTGTATGTTTCTACTGTATGACTGACACGGTGTGTGCCATACGTTTGTTTGCATGTGTCAAATAAACTGCAATGAGCATGTGCAAGTCAAGGAAGGCACTTTTCTTCACTAATTTGTTAAGAATACCAAAGTATTGATGCTATGTGGCCAAATAAAAATGTCTTAATGAGGGTTGAATATACAAAAGTCACCAAATTAAATAACTGATATATAATAATTGATAAAAATGCATTATGAAGTCTTTTAACAAGTTCATTCAAACGAGTCACACTGAATCATTTCCATCAAATCTGGAACTGTAAAATGTCACATATAGGAAGCAATATAGTACCAAATAAAACAGTTAAATTTAAGACAGCACTAATTAAAAACTAAAGGGAAAATATTGGTGGAGGAATCCTGTTGGCAAAGTGACTGGACTTTGTGAGTGGAAGAAGAAGCAGTGAAAATGCAAGCAGCACTTTACCGACTGCTCAATCACCCCCCCTCCCCAAATCAATAATGTTTTCGACGCATCCGGTCTCTTTCCCCCGCATCCCTCTCGTCCCTCCGTTTCTAATCTTTCTTGCCAAGTCATCTGCGAGGGAGTGCAACGTCGTCCGCCGACTGGAAGAGGGCGGCGGCGCCTGTTCGGGAATATCGCCACTCTTTCCCGATATATTTTTACACAGATACACCTCGTAAAGTCACCAAAAGCCATTGTCATTAGAGATTGCACAAAAGCCACCAAAAATCCGGCTCAAATCCCACCCCATGCCTCCTTCCCCTAGAGTGAACAAAGTGATGATTCCTCCTCCATCACCGACTTCCTGCATTAAAGGCCATTAAAGCGATTAGCGCTGCTTAACCCTCAGCATCTCTTATTTACGCCGCCGCCTCTTTCTCTCCTCCTCACCCTCCTCTTCATCACAGCCGCCGGTCGGCGTGGCGACGAATGGCCGCGGCAGAGTTAGGGAACTCCAATTTGTCAATGACAAGGATCGGGCAGGCCGCGTGTAAACACTCTTGCGAGCGCCATTCTGTGGTTTCATTTACTGGACGAGGCACTTAGAGGAAAGCGGACCCCCAGAGATGAGGTGGTGGAGGAAGGGGGAGGGGGGGGGGGCGCTTCCTATTACAGGCGTAAACTTTAAAGGGCCCAAATCATCTACTGTGTGAAATGTTCCTTTCTCTCCAATGGAAAGACGCTTAACTATGATAAAGATAAGTATATGTAGGAATACTAAATTAGGCCTGGCATATAAACTGTATTGGTAACAAAAAAATATGTCTGAATCAAAGGTACGACTTATATGCGTATAAGACTTGCTAACCCAAAGTATTATTTACTATTTGTTGGTTATATTTTGTTTTGCAGTAAGAAAACAAGTATTACTGGATGAATTAATTCCTTATATAGTGCTTTTGATTGATACAGTATCTCAGAAATACCACAGCTGATGATATTTTTTCCAAAGATTTTTCCCTTCAAAGTAAGATTTGTACTCCCTATTAAAACCATGAATATGGAGGTGAAAATTGTGAATCAGGGGGTGGCTTATATGTGAGAAATGGTTCAATTAAACGGTTATAAGGCAATTTTAAGGGTCTGGCTTATTTGCGAGTAATCAAGCAGTGAAATTAGCTTTGGGCAAAAGACAAACTCCACTCTAGACTGGTCACCAAACGTGCGATTGACGTTGCGATTGGACATCTTTGTTCTTTTTATTCAAATGTGCTGAATAGAAACTGCTGACAAAGCCATAACAAGTTGGCACCTGTCTTTTCACGACTGGGATCGAGCCAGAACACAAAAGCGCCGCAGACGACGGCCAAGAAGCCCCAGTCCGTCCTGGACCGGAGTTGGGAGAAGGACTAGAGAAGAAAGAGGACTTCAGTGCTGGATCCTCCTAATGGATTGAATCTGGGGGGTCTGAGCGTGGGAACCAAACTCCCTGTAGGTCTTGTACTCCCCACCACGGCAGTCTGACTCCAGGATGTACTGCTGCCCTCGGTAGCCGGGGAACTGGTAGCACACGAATCTGGCGCAGGAAAATCACTTTGACTAACTGACCGCCATTGACATCCATCAGCCTCAATGATAAATCATTGCAGTGGCGGAACAAAGTTGTGTGGTGGCGCTAGGGCCTATTTTTTTCCAAATGGGCCTCCCTTCTTAATGTCCAGGATCCAGTTGAGTGGAAATGAGGGCTAACCAAGATATTCTAATACTCATTCATTCATTTTCCTATTTGAACTAGGGTGGCGGGGGTGCTAGATACTATCTCAGCTGATATATATATATTTAAAATGACTTACGCTCCGCTCTGGATGTGGATGGATCCAACCTGGTTGTTCAACCACCCCATGGCCTGCAGAGAAGGGTAGTCATCGGACAGCTCAAACTGGCGCCCCTTCATGTTTTCCATCTCGTAGATGGTCATGCGAGCTTCCTTGTTGTTCTAAAAAAAACAACAGCAAGATGATGAACACAATGCCGCCCGCCACTCATTGGTAAGTCTCAGGGGGCGTTGGCTTACGGCGCAGCAGATGGGCCTGAAGGAGATCATCCTTTCGATGCGGTTAGAGCTGCTGCCACTGTAGGCCTCCACGCGAGGGTAGTCGCCTTTCTCCAGAACGAACTGCTGGCCGCAGAAGCTGGAGTGTTCGTAGCCCACCCAGCTAAATGCAACAACAACAAAAAAGGAGCCAAAATGGAACAATGTATTCTCAATCAGATTTTGACTTGAAATTTTAGTCCCTCATTGTCAACAAAAGACTATGTTACATTTGCATTAAAACAGTGGCAGCTGGTTTTCACCCAGTATTTTGAATTGGGGGAAACAAGCTACATTTTACAGCTCAATTTTCCTCACATTTCAGCATTCATATTGAATTTCTTCTTGAAAATGTAAATATTCACTACCCGAGTCTGACAATAATTCAGCCCTGTACCCAAATAAACAATCTGGCTGTTTTTTTGTTGTTGTAGTTTTTCACTTTTGGGGGTACATACGTACGCGCCACACTCCACTTTAAGGGATCGAATGTTGTCCAGGTTGCATTCCACGATGTTCTGGCAGCTAGCCGTGAACTCCACACGCTTGCCCTGGAAGTGCTCCTGGTCGTACACGGTGATCTGTACACATACATATACACATGCTTAAACTAAGTACCATAAAATGGAAGTGAAAACAAAACAAAGCATGCCACTCACTCACCTTCCATGGACCTGTGGGTGAGGGATTGGTCGAAGCCATCTTGTTCCTAGGTAACATGCCAAAGCGTGTCAATGACAAGTCGTGCACGTGTGAGCACAAGCTAGGAAAGTGTCGGCAAAGTACCCACCAAAGTGCCGATCCGAGTGTCGCAGGGTTTCACTGGCGGGGCCGCTGGGGGATTATATACCTGGCGCTCGGGGGCCCGCTGGGGGATGACCTGGTGTCAGCATTTTGCTTTGGACTTGACACTATTGTTGGGACACGCACGCATGATGGCATTCCCTTCAACACGATTGGAATCTCTCCATTCAAATGGATTGGACGTCCATCGCCGTCAACGTCGGCCAATGGGGTGTCTTATTTGACCTTTTTTTTGTCTGCGTTTTTGCTGACACATGCACCTCTCATGTCGGACAATGGGAGATGCAAACTCAGCAGGCCCTATGGGTGGTGACCCCCCCGAGACCCTCACACCAACATTACTAATGACACATGCCATTATTGTACATTTGTATAGAGTTCATGTAATGTTAATGTGTGTGTAGGTAGGTTATTTCACACACGTATAAAAGACATGTTCGTCATTTTATTGTTTTCGTTATGCTAAAAATTCTTTATCTTTATCATTTTCTCAACATTCACATACTGTATATTATGATGCATTTTTTTATGAATGATTAAACAAACATTACACTGAGAACTTGTAAAATTTAATCTTATTTAAAGATACGGTGTTGTGAATACTTACAATTGGAATTACACTGTGACCATAGCATGCTTCTGTAAAAAAATATAATAAAATAAATGTTAGTGTCATTCATGCTGATTCTTTAATAATGCATTGTCTGACATGTTTTATTTTTCTAACCTAACATTTTTCAATACTACCTTGAAATATCCAGTTGTTAAAAAATGTGAAATATTTCAGATTAAAATGATTCTTGGGGGTGTTGAACATACACAGACGTTAACACAGGTGGGTGCGAATGCTATTTATTACTCCTCTATTGAAAAAAAACAAAGAGCAATGTGTTTACAAGCAAAAATTGAGTGCGCGCATGTATGTATGTACCAATCATTGGCAGGCTGATACAACACAAACACACACAATATGATGAAATTAAAGAGGCACGGCCAGCTCCGACGAGATGGTGTAAAAAGTGCAAGAAAAACTACGACACGCATTTTGTAGTTGTTACAGTACAAGCATTACAAATAATGACCAATGTAGAACCCCCCTAAAAAAAAAAGAAAAATCAAAACACCTGTTGTTTGTTACATAAGCATGCGTTTCGCTAAACAAAGAGTTGAAAAAGCCAGTACGACATTTACTACAAAACATAAACGTCGAGATGTAAAGAGCGAGCAGACGTACACTTGGACTAAGAACTAGCTGGTGTCATTTTTTGTTTGTTTGTTTGTTTGTTTGCTTTTTTGGGGCAAAAATTCGGAGCCAGCGCGACCAACCACGAAGGCGGCGGGATTCGACAAGCGTGGTTTTGGCAGACTATGTGTTGTGGTAGTTAGCAGGTTTCTAAAGACAATGAATTTTCTTCTTTTAGGGATATGAATGAAGATATTTCTTGGATTATATGTCATTAAATCTTTTTGTATAATCAGTTTTCATCACCTGTTAATCACATTTTAGATGGGATTCTGGCCACGAGACTATGTTTGTGTTTAATGAATAAAATGTACATTAAAATGTTACGAGTGTATGCTGTGGTAGTTAGTAAAAAAAAACAATGATAATAGTAATAGGATTGGAAGTCTAGTATTACACTTAATGGCAGCCATTGAGTTCCTCAATTTTGGGAAGGATGGGCAATGGATATATGCAATTTATTTGTATTGTTGTTTCATCTCCAATTCGTAAAACAACTTCAATTTGTTTAATTTTTTTTTTTAAATCACTGTGTTAACATTAAGGCACAGGCACGGACGGAGGGGCGCCGCCTTTACATGGTGGTCGTAGCGTCTGGTTACCAAAGTAATTTGGTCAAAATTATAATAATACTAATGAAAATAACACATTTGACAACTGGCAAAGTTGAAAAATGAAAAAAAAATGCAGGGAAGTCCAGAAAAAAAACACTTGTACTTTCTGATATGAAATTTTGGGTGACAAATGAGCTGTTTTTTGTGCTCCAAGGGAGGCCATACAATGTCTGCCATCTGTTGGCATCTAGCAACCATGGAAAATTGCTAAACAGAGTTATGTAGCTTTATTTGGACAGTTCATCGGTATTTGCGGTTGAAAACATGTTAGAACCTTGAACATTGGACATGACTCCACTAGGCGGCAGATCTGAGCTCATCTAGAAGATTAGCAAAAACAAAAGCGGCCTTGGCCTTGAAAGCATTGCAACATGATGTTTTGACTGACACTGACCACGCCCACTTGGTCACACACACACACTCACACACTTACAAGGAGGTAAAGGACCCTGATTGGCTGAAGAAGAGCTTCAGCATCCACGTTTATTATTTGACAAGAGTAGCACACGGAAACACCTCCGAAGAAGAGAACAACATTTACTGGCGGGAATTCTCTCTCCTTTCTTTTCCGGAATTGGAAAAAATGCCACAGAGTTCCCGTCGTATCCCAACACACATACACACACACACACACTTGACAGCCAATCAGCCGGCGTTTGACCCTTCCACAGAACTGGCAAAGTTTTGCTACTTCAGTCGTTTTGGAGTGAACGTTGACCGTTTATTTTTTTGAGTGGATTTTGTTGCCGAGCATGTAAAGTTATTTGAGAGAAAGGCCATTAAAAGTCCAGATTTGAGTCTCGGTTGTTGGCGTGCCATTATACAGTACAGTGATATAGAACTTCTAAGCCCCACCCTCCCCCCTCGTGAAGTCACAAGTAGAAATCAGTTTACAAACGCTAACAATATAGCTCTCTAAGCTGTACATCACCCTGAAGAAAGTCAAAGCACAATCACTTTTTTCCATAGGAAACCTCATCTCAAGGCAAATGGATCACCGCCACGTCGCCAAGTCGACCGTCGCGGACCAGGTCGTAAAAACCCCCGCAGCGGTCCGGGTCATCGACGGTCGGGGACCGCAAAAAACCCACTTGGCCAGATCGCAGCCCTAAATCGTAGGTCAAAAAGACCACGGTGACTGACGGAACCACGAGGAGCGGCCTATCAAGTACACTTGCAGCATTCACACGAGGCCTTTTTTTAGCAGCAAATGGAAGAAAAATGCTTTGCTTTTTCTTTGTTTCCTTTTTTTTCAATTTCTTTTTTTTGGACAAAGTGCAATTGCGTTAAACATATATAATATTCTCGACATATACTTTATGGATATATATTTATATATATCTATATATATTTACTCTTCTATATTGTAGATATCAAGCACACTTATCTTTGTGATTATTTACAAAAAAAAAATGGACCAGGACGGGAGAGGAGAGGAAAGCGAGTGAAATCAAATTCTCGGATTATCATTCCCAAAGAGCACCAAGTTCTCCCTTCTTCAAACGGAACCACGTCGGTAAAAATATAAAAGATTTCTACATTGAATACATATTGTACGTCTGCACGTGTAGAGCAAGCTGCTAGTCAATGTCACCATGCAAAGACGGACGACGGGGTTAAGAGAACATTCTCTAAAACTCTTGAATGTCAACTCCATGCGCTCTACTTCCCTGGGAATGTAAGCGTTTCCTGCCGCTCACTTTGTTTAAAACCTTCATTGCCGGAGAGCCAGCTGGCAGCTTAAGTACAAAAATAGTACGACAATTATTTCGGGTCCCCCCCACCCCCCAATCGCCAGGGGACGTGAAAGCTGGACGTACACGACGCAGAAAGAATCAAAATGCTACTAAACTATGTGTTACAATTGGGGAAATCTGTAACGTAATCATTCACTTAAAAACGTTCCTCTGGGTTTTATCACCGTGTGTGTCCAGCTTTACACATTGGAAGGTGCCCCCCCCCCCCAAAAAAAACAACAACAAATAAAAAGGCCAAAACATGGGACAGGGCATTTTGGTTTTTGTGCAATCACCAAATAAATAACTAGCTTATCTAGTTAACGCACTTGGCAGAGTTAGCGTGTAATGCGGCCTGAAAAGAAATGTTCCATTAGTGGACCCGACATAGCTTCACAGTTCCATTGCCCCACAATCCCCCTCCCATACCCACCCACCCACCCACATAAACCCAAGCCCCTCCCACCCCCCTCTCCCCACGCACGTCTACATTCAATACGGCATCATGTAAGCTGTGCAAAACCTTACGTTGCCTGGCTGGCTCGCCATTTTGTTGCATGTGTCTTTGGTACAAAACAATCAATGAAAATAGATTAATAGTGTGCAAATATTCCTTTGTAACGAAAAAAATAGCTCTCGGCCTCGCCCACCTGGAGAGTAGCGACAAGCAACGGTCACCTTTTTGCGGAGGCCTCTCAAACAGACCACCCAACCAACCAACCAAAACGCATACATACAGTGACTCTGTGGCATCGCGCAAGCAGAGCTCTCGTATTGACGCACATTCACGAGATCTTGGAACACGTGGCCACGTTTCTTAACCCACGCACTCACGTAAACTTCTCCCGCCATCACACCTGCACGCACACGCACACACAAGGCACAATGAATAGAATCGAATCACTCGAAACACTAGCATGAACCCACTCACGGCTACTGTACAAGAAGGGGAGGGGGGGTGGGGGGGGGAGCCATCTTCCTTTTTTTTCAATTCCTCCTGGCGGTCTGGCGCCCGTCTGCCCCACCCGTGAAGAACTAGCACCAAACTACGCCTTTCCGGTCGTCGGGGCGGGAAGCCGGGGCGCGTGACGACACGTGTGCAGGGACGCCGGGTGGGAGGGGCATGCAAAAAGGGAGCGTGGTTATACGGGGAACAGCAGGGCGGGAACGCTGGGGCCGCGCCCGTTTACATTTTGGAGGTGGGCACGCGCAACCCCACCAGGCCACCGGTGGGGTCACCGCATCCCGTGTTCTCCAAGATCTTGTTGACAAAATCCGAAGTCTGCCCGGCGACTGGGGGCGACACTGTGGAATAAACAGAAAGTCAATTGGAGATAAAGCTGGGAGGGAGCAAAATGATGCCTCGACTCTGGGATTAACACAATATATGGCTATGGAGGTAGACGGGGAAAAAAGACCGGATAGGGACCCCCAAAGACCGGAATTGGTGAACCCTGCCATAATTACCGGCTAGCAGACATGGTGTCCCGTTGAGGTTGAACCTTACCAAGCTTATCTTGAATCATCCTCTCCAGCGTGTCACTCATGTTGCTCTCACGAGGGGACGAGTCCTCCGCTCGGCTGACGATCTCCTCCTTGATGGCATTGATGACGAACAACAGGCGATCTACGGGAAGACGCCATCGTCAAGTCGACCTCTTTTTGGCGAGCGGGCGCCATTGCCCAAACGTACCGTACTCTGTGCTGAGTCCCCACAGTTTCACCTTGTTGGCTTCGTACTGCGCCTTCTTCTTCAGACGACAGGCCCTGCGCAAACGGAGTCATGTGACCTTGGTGGCCTGAGGGAGGGGGGGAGGTTGGCGTTACCTGGACGCTAGCTTGTTCTTTTCCTTGCGCGACCACGGCCTAGCAGTGAGAGGCAGTTCGCTGACGGGCGTCAGGTCGCCGATCACCTTGTTGAGTTTTCGCAGCTCGGTTCCAATCTGCAGGAGCTTCCTGGGGTTGGGCGTCAAGTCCTCCACGTCCGTTCGCCGGGACTTTTTCAGCGCGTATTTTCCTACGAGTGACAGAGTAAGGTGTTGCGGATCGCACTGACGAGAGAGTGGCAAGAGGAGGGAGGCTTTACCGTGCAGCGGGCCTTTCCTCTGGTACAAGTTGCTGGGCAGAGTGTGGCGGTCCCACTCGGAAGGTTTGAGCATGCGTTCCTGCTTGGACGGCGTCAGCTGCTCGCTGTACTCCCAGAAGTAACGACGCTTGCCTCGCTTGCGGCTCGACACGCCCGCCGTCAAACCCTTCACGTCTTCCAGGAGGGACACGTCGCAGCCTGTGGGTCCAAAGAACAAGTTATATACAGTGGTACCGATGAATGATTTTTAATGGCCCTCTATAACTTTAAAATAATGTTTATGGATATGGGACTTTAGAAGATGACTAATCTCTTTGAATTGGCCGTCAATTCAAATGGAAATTTGTCTATGCACATACCGGGCTCTGAGAAGGCATCGCTCATGTCGTCGTCCTTGTCGGCCTCGTAGTCCTCATCTTCATCCTCATCCTCGTTGTCAGACAGCTCATGCTCACTCCCGAAGCCTTCGTCGTGGTCTTCGTCGTCCAACTCCAGCCCGTCGCCCTCGTCGTCGTCTTCCTCTTCTTCTTCTTCTTCTTCCTCTTCCTCCTCTTCTTCATCTTCCTCGTCGTCATCCGGAAGCGAAAGGCTCCTCCTGGCCAGCCGGCTTTGCGTGAGAAACAAGGAGTAGTTGTGTTCTTCTTTGCTCTTCTCCTCTTCCACCACCAGGACGACGCCAACCTCCGGCCCCCCGGGTACACCGCACTCTGTGGCGGGGCTGGCCTCTTCCGCCCCGGGCGCGACAATAGGCTTACCCGGGGCGGCGGGCGATGGCGGGGCGGCCTCGGCCGACGTGGACGCCGCCGCCGCGTTGTGTCGTTTGGGGGCCGGTGGGGGTTCCGCCCTCTCAAGGTAGGTTGGCGGGGGGACCTCGGCTGGAGCTTTGCGAGCGCTCAGGCGGACTTTGGCTTTGCGGACAAAGTCAAAGTTGGCCAACAAAGTGCCCGTCTTGGACACTCCCGCCTGGCCTTTGCCCTGGGGGGTGTGGTCCGGGGTGGCGCGCGGGGGTGCTTGAGTCTTGGTCATGGTCTCAGTGCTGGAGGGGACCGGCCGGGTGGCCTTGCGGAAACCCTCGGGGAAGTCGGGCACCATGCTCCTGCAGAGGCGGGACGAAGACCCGGGGAGCGGCGACCTCTTGTCGGGGGTGGCCGTCTGCGTGGCTTCGGCGGGGGGGCAGAGAGCCTCGCACACGGGCTGAGAGTCCTCGCTGTTGAGCTGAGCCAGAGTGGGCGTCTGGCCGATCACTTCTTCGTCTTGGTACGGGCTGGAGAAGTCGTCCAAGCCCAGAAAGTCCACCTCCTTGGTACCCCAGATGTCGCAGCTGGTCAGACGTGTATATCTGTGTGGAAAAAGCAGCACGGCAAAAATGCATGAAGCTCAGCATGGGGTGGGGGTCTTCTCGGCGCTCCCACCTGGTGAGGTCCTCCCAGTACGAGTCCCACTGCTCAAAAGCCGGAGCGCCGTGGGCCGCGTCGCACTCTCCGAGGGCCATCATCAGCTGCTGCTCCGCCTCGCAATCTTTGGCACCGTCGGCCACGCCCACCATGGCCTCCCCATAAGGGCTCTGTCGGTGACTCATGTCTCTGTCCTGCAAAGGCAAGTTTTTTCACAATCACAAATTTTACATAAAGAGTGATCAATTTCAAAACATACATTAATTACCACATATTTTAAAGCAATAAATGGTAAGAGTTACATGTAAACATCACAATGTTTTTGTCGGGCTATGCAGCTCATTCTGCTATGCATACCGTGGCCACAAGAGGGCCGTGAGAGTATTATACGCGTACCAGCTCATACATGAAGTCGGGGTCTGACGTGTTGGCGAGAAGTTCGGTGCTCGTCAACGCCTGGTCGGCGAAGGAGAATTGTTGAAAGTCGTCCCCAAAGGGAGGTTCCATCCCACTCACGCTGGGCTGCAACAAAGACCTCCATTACTCATATAGCCAATTACATGTTATAGTAGTAAGCAAGAATGCAAAATAATTACCCTTTTAAGTTCAAAAGCTATTACAAACTGATCTCATGAAAGGCATACTTTTCCCCCAAAGCTAATTTTTCCCTAAAATTGGAGGAAGATATGTTTTTGGGAAAAACGTATGATCTTCAAAGGTTTATAATGAATGACTAAAATGTGCAAAGTGCTTAAAAAATAATTTTCACAGTTCCCCTTTTCTCGCCAATAAATTCTAACAGTGAGAGAGGGCTTCTCGGCGAAATGCTGACATGGCACCTGCTTGCGTGTTAATTGGCAAACAACACAAGCGGCCCTCGCCTCTGTAATCAAGTGCAATTTCTGCCGAGTTAGGGATGGATTAACACGGTGGCGTGTGGCAAAATCCCACCTGAGGCATCGCAAGGCACAGCTCAGAGCACCAGTGGTGGGGAACCTCTGGGCCCGGCGTCCAGTCCCAGAGGCGCGAGGGCTGTCGAGGGCGGGTCACGTTGTGACTCTCGTTCTTGATCTAATCAAAGAAAATCAAATGGAAAAAAACAGCATAGAATGTTAACAATTCAGCAACCAGTTAAAACCAGTTTTGTCTAGACCCTGGTTTGCTAAATTAAGGAAATCTAATGGAGGTCATACTTGTCGTCCAATTCATATTGACATATGGGTAGTCAATCTTACTAAAAATGATCTGTCAATGCTTGAAAAAGCAACCAAGCTAATTTGTAAACAAAACAAATCCCTTGCTACTTAATCTCATTTAAATTTCAAACCTCCAAACTACCTTATTATTAACCACACCCCCTCCAAAAAAATAAATATATCAATCCAAAGCATGCGACAATCAAAGTTTTCTCAGCAGTGCAGAAAAGGGAAGCCGCGGCATGGTGATGCTAGCAGATCCAAACACTGGCGAGTGTCCAACTAGGCCAACAAGCGTGTTTGGAACTGGCTGTTGACTGATCTTCATCCCGTCGCGGATATCCGCAGCCGGAACTGAACCGTCGGTAGCATCTTCAGCTGCTCCTGACAGCAGTTGTGTAATGTACTAACACACACGACTCAAACACACAAAGGGTGTGTACTACTTGGCCCATGTTATGTACACACTCGATATGACTCAGCACAATGTAGGAATAACACAGACTCTGGTAACATGATCGATTTCATGATAGATGTAAAATTCACCTTCAATCATGATCATTTTCACCATAATATATTGTTATGACTTTGACGAAATAAGATGTTGTAATGGAGATTTTTCAATGCAAAAAGTGTGATGCATCTCAAAATCACTGACTGAAATACACTGTTGTGGCCATGAAATAGAGTACTTACTGTAAAGATTTATTATTTTCATAATAGATGAAAATTTATATTTATATTCCAAATTGATCCTACTAACAAAATGAGATGAGAAGAGCCACCATCCAATCAGCATGAAAACAAGTCAATTGGCCTCATCCCATATTCATGTGTCATATCTTTGTAATGGATCAATAGAACAATCAATATGGCATGCCAGGTTAAGTCAAATCTGCCACATTATTACACAAAATTAACGTGTTAGAATTAAAATGTGAATATTTGATATCATAGGAAAAAGGCAGTAATTGTAGTGTAATTCACTTGAAAGGTGTCAAAATGTCAAAAACCTCATAGAACATGCTGTGCTTATTACATCCTCAAGGAAGCAAAACACAACCTAGTGCTAAGTTTACAGTGCCAACACCCACGTAAACCCGTCGTTCTATTGGTCGAAAGCCGGTCATGTTCCGCCTCCGCGCTCAGCCAATTGGTCTAATCCTCTGTCCGCAACGGGGCAATCGTACATAACAACGAGCCCGCGCTCAAGGTAGGTTGAGGCTGAAGATAAACAAGTTGAGGGCCTGCGTGGTTTTCGCTGGCCTTCAAACAAACATGTTCCACTTTTTCCATCCTTGACCACCGTACAAACATTCAACAACGCCCAACCACCAAAACAACCTCAACCACGGACCGATTTATGATGTTAAGCGCTAGCTACTCACGTCAAATATGTCTAATTAACACCAACACTCGCGTTACGTCGAGTCCACTTGACAGGCGTCCATCAAAAAACATTCAGATATATTTTGATTATTATTTTTGTTGCGTTTTTTTACCCAAAAATGGGGAAAGCAGGATAATTCCAGCGCGTGTTTGCGTGTTGGGGGGCGTGTACCCTGCTTGCAGAAGTCAACGCGACAAACGAGCAGTCGAATCCCATCAACAAGACGAGTGAAAAACGTCCCGTGTGTGTTCAACATGTGAACATTAGCAACCGAAACACTACCTAAGCATTATTTGTTGAAAGTCATCGTCACCAGCAATTAGACGGGCACCCGCGCTAGATGCTAACAATAGTGTTTCAATTACGTTCCAATGATCAAAGTTGTTTGTGAATGTTTGTCGCTCAGCCGGGGTAACAATAAAAGCACTGCACCCGCTCACACAACCGGGATAAAGAAAAGGCATTTATTGATATTTTTGTTATTGTTATTATTTGCAGTTTTGGATCTGGACGGAATAGCTGGGTTCGACTCGGCCTTCGACCGCCCCAAATACAAGAAGAGACGCTTAGCTGTCAAGCTAACCAACGAGCGAATAATCCCAAATCACCAAAGCGCGAGCCATTGCTTGCCCCCGAGGCGGAGGAGAAAGAGAAAGCTTACAAAAACGAATACGCAACACTCACTTGCGGGTGGAGCCGCTGGCGTTCTGCTTAAAGATTCAATCCGCTTTGGACGCTGCTGCGCTCGGGTCAGCAGCTCGTTTGTTTCGTTTCCTTGGCGAGTTTTTGCTGCTCGCTGGTTTTGTTTTGTTTTGTCGCTTCCTGGAAGGCGCGTGACTTCGAAGCACGTGGTGCAAAGCTTAGCCAATGATAATGGATGGATTCGCGAGCCTCATGAGAAACTCAAGACACGCACACACACACACACACACACACACACATAGTGCACAATGCACCCGAAGAGAATGAAAAGCAAAACATAATTGGACGTCTATTCTCGTCAATGGCATTGAAAGTGTAAGAAAACGCATCAAACAGGCAGTTGATAAGAACTCCCATTCCATATTCAAGATGTTCAGCTCAGTTATATTTCATAACTTATTTATTTCAATCCTTACAATGTATAGTAGATTGCAAAATTCGAGAATAGGAATGTTATCTGATGCAATGAACAGCAAACTGCTGGTGTCTTCCATATTTGGACTTCCTGTCTCAAATGCGACCACTTGGCATGACTCAGGACAAGTCTATCTTTCTATTACAGTGCACCTCTAGGATTTGTTTGGACGAGGGAGAGGTTTTGAAGAAGGAAAATAAGCATAAATGTGATTGTAAAAAATTAACTGTTCTGCCATTCACTGTGGTAATTTGATTAAAATGAAAAGAACATCTATATCAGCTAATTAGATATAGTACAGTATGTGGTACACTGTGTTTAATTATAAATTAGGGATGGAACTCGATTTAAAAAAACAACTTAATTAATTAGAGGCTTAATCTTAAGCATTTGGGAAAATGAATGAATGATGAATGTTTTTGTAGGATGGCAGAAAATACTCATCAGTAATATCTGATTACAATTTTTTTTTTCAGCTAAATCTTTTTGTAATCAGGATTCCTGTACTTTATTCCCCACCTCATTAATGTGACCAAAACACATGACTCAGATCTCCTCCATCAGTTTTATATATTTACTTTACATAGTAAAAGAATGATGACATTCCATCCCCAAAGAAGCAACAAAGGAGCTCACACTTGATCAAGCAAAATGCACCCAAAAAACATCCAGCTGAAAAATAATCATCACTGTCACTATTTTTTTCACTGCTTTGTTTTTCCCCTTAATTTCCAGCGGTCTGTCATAATTCAGTTTTGATTCTGTGCATGAGATCCTTGTGGTCTACTTTATGGCTTTGGTTCTTCCAGCGGTGGAACGCCAGTAAAGCGATGTTCTTTGCCGCCACGGCGCTCATCTCCATGGCGCTGCCCGCCCACTCCACGCCATTTAAGTAGTACAGGTGAGGCCGTAGTTCGACCGGGGGAAGGGATGCCTCTGCTGAGCTACCGTAGCGAGGGTACGCCTGCCAATTTGTCACCTGCACCGAGTAGTATGACCTGGGTTGGGGGGGGGGGGGGGGGACACAACCATCAATAAAGTTCCCACTTGTTAACGGCGATGGACGTCCAACCATTTCCACGGCGATGGCGTCTCACCTAAACAGCATTTTGAGCTGCTCTTTGGTGAGCACTTCGGGTGAGAAGACTTTGTAGACGGCGGCCTCGTGTGCCCGTTTGCGGCGGAAACCCGGCGACACACTGACGGGGTAAACGCTGGCCACGCTGTTGAAGAATAACGCCGGCGCTTGGGTGGTCAGCACGCCGGCGTACGGGAAGAGGCGTGCGTCGGGGAAGCCGAAAAGCGAAGTGTTGAGGTAGCCGTGCACCACAGTGGCCACTGTGCCATGGTAGCTGCCCGATGCCGGTTCCACCGCCGGCGTGAAGTCTGGGAAGGAGACGTTCGAGCCCTGCAATGGCGCCGCTAGCACCACTGCATCGTAGGTGGCGGATGGGGTCGCCTCGTCCTCTTCGGCCAAGAGCAGCTGGTATCGAAGAGCGCCGTCTGCAGTGAAAAGCGTCAAATGTGCGTCAATTTTGTCTTATCCCATGTACCCATAACATGTTTTTTTTTGTTTAAAATATTAAAAAAAGCATACCGAGGCCGCAGCCATTACTTATTTAAGTTAAATCTGGGTGATAACATTGAAAATATAACCACCAAATGAGTACATTCAACAACAATGAACACAATAATAACTATCTTAATTCCACTTTTTTCTTCGTTTTCGTAAATGGCATTGAACTTGGGATAGGCAATCGGTGGTTGGAAACTAAATCTCTAAGAGACGTACCCATGTGTAGTGGTCGTACAGCTGTGACGCGTGCCGTCACCAAGTTAGCGTTAGCCGTTTTCAACAGTCCTTCGCAAACCCGCTTATTGCCGCCTTCTACTGCCCACAAGTTGGAGTGGGCGCTCGCCAGCGACACGGCACCTGCAAATACAGCCAAAATTCAACTCAATAAAAGTACAAGATATAATATAATCCAAAAACTAGGGTAACTTGGTCCTCACCTACAAAGGCAGGTATGCTGACATTCTGGCCATAGTTTAGCCTTATGATGGGGGCGATGACCTCATCAATGAAACGTTGGGACACGCCCAACTCCAGCAGGGAATCGGAAAGCGGCCTGCGCGTCATATTGACGAAGCCGCTCCCACCAAGCGAGTCCACGAGTTCCTCCACCGAAGTGAACGCGTACCCGTGAGCTTGGTACTTGTAGATCCTACAAATGCGCAGAATACCACAGCCGCTACGTTGACATCTGATGGATGTACGGCGAAGGCGTGTCTGACCTCATGAACTTCTCCATGACCTCCTCCAGCCACATGTGTACCCGGATGAAACTGGTGCCGTAGCGCCACCACAGACGGAGAAGGTCCAGCAGGTACCAGTCGCTCTCCTCGGCAATCACTTCGGTGCCGTCGAACACGGCCGTTTTGCCCGACACGCCGCGCCGGTACGCCAGGCCTGCGTGCACGTGTGCGCGCGTCACGGGGTGGTGATTTGCGTCGGTGGGTGTGGTGGCTTACCCAGCTGCTTGACAAAGTCTTGCATGTGCATGTTGAGCGCGTGCACCACGGAGCCGCCTGCCTCGTACTGATTGTTGTTGACGGTGACGGTGGCCAAGCGCCCGCCCACCTGGCCCTTCTCGTACACATCCAGCTGCACTTCGGGCCCAAAGTGCTGGCGAAGGAAGTGGGCTGTCGCGCTGCCCCCGATGCCGGCCCCGACCACCGCTAAAAAAAAAAATATTGACACGGTCATGAAACATAGCCATTTCAAATTTCGAGTGTGTTTTATGAGTGAAATTATTCACCCATTAGTAAATAATTTTTCATAATTTTATGCAGCTTGACCATCCAATTAAGTTAAAAAAAACGTATATTGTGTGAATGCTTGATAGAAAATGAGAATTTTGAGAAAATTTTGTTATTTCATTATTATTACTATTATTAGTCATTACATGCTTTTTTTCTCACTCCCCTTCTTTCTTTTGCATATTACAGATCTACTTAAAACCTACTTGGGGTCAATATGTGCAAAATTCCTATTCAAGCAAATGTTGACCTGATTTTAAGATTTTGATCAGGTCTTTAGGAATGTGAATTACTTGGACACTTTGAAGTGTAATGCTTGAACATGACTGTTCAACGAGTTAAGTAATCGATTATTTGGCTGTCCCGTCCAATCCAATTGCAAATGGAATGGGAGTCTATTATTGTCAAAAGGAGGTCAAAACATAATAACGTACGTATTCACTGTCAATACATGTAATCTGTGTTCTTGCCTATTCTGGAGGGCGGAGCTCCATCCTGAGCGGTGGCCGCCGAGGAGAGGGCGACCAAGGCACCTAGCAGGTATCCCAGGACGCCACAGGGGTCTTCGTCAGTGGACCTGGGCAGACGACGCATGTTGGCTGCCACTGGCCGACGACGAGACGCCGAATTCGGAAAGAAAGCAACAAACGTTTGCTTCCTCTGCTAACATTTACTGGCTAGCTGATACAGACGAGCCTTACACAGGGATATCACGTGACAGGATTGTGTCCACTTGTGACCCAATCAGATTCAGGGGTTACGTCACTCGTTTCAATGAAATTACTCTAGTATACAAGTCTGGTCCTCGAGGGCCCCTATCCACATCTCCCTCCACCAACACACCTGAATCAAATCACTGGATTGGTATCAAGTTACTGGACAGCTTGCTGAGGAGTTAATCATTTGATTCAGTTGTGCTAGAGGAAGATAGAGAAAACAGACTGGATATTATTTGGCATTTAGTCTTACATAAGACTGTTTTTAATTTTATTCCAGCATTAATTTGATTTTTAGTTTTAACAATGGAATATAATGTTCTTTTATTTAATTTGACAAGCTACTGTTTTGTAATTTCTCTTTAAATTAGTTATCACAATCCTTCCTATTAATTCATTATAATTGGGGAAAAACTCCCCAGTTAATAAAGTTTACTGTCACTTTACATTGTGCATTTCTAAAAAAAAGTCCAAAGAAGTTGAAAAAGACGAGAAGTTGCATTTATTAGAACGTGGAGACAAAATTAGGGGACATTCCAGATGGTGGCGCTGCTGTAAGGCTTACTTCCAACACGCTTGTACTCACTCGCACTTACACACACACACTTTAGTTGATTTACACAATCTATCACACACAAATGGCCGCAAACTGCCACAGCCTCATCATCCGCCAAGGCAGAGGTGAAGGGTCAAAGTCGACCCAGTGTCCGCAGGAGGGCGCTCCATCTCTCTGCGGATAAGCTCCCAGTACTCCCTCAAAATTCTGGGATCTAGTTAACTTTTCATGGGAACTTTCACGGAAAAACTCAAGTTTGTCACTTAATATGGAACTAAAACTGCTGAGTGCAATCCATAATTACATTAAGCAGATATCATGCAAGTCTTGTGATATGTAGACTTAGCAACTTTTACAGCACCAATGGTTGCTTGCCGGATGTTTTTTTTAAAGCCCCAATATAAAATCAGCAATACGCTCAAGCTTATGATTTGCTGTCAAAAGAGCTTTATCTATTATGCATTGCCATCTGCTTACATGAAGACAAAATGTAACCGTTCCTTTAAGCTTCGCTAAATTCCCATGGAAAGGCAACATCCCAAATTCCTCGGCTATCTTTAAAATGTACTGGAAACCTTTGCCCTCTTTTTTTTTCAACCTGAGCACCCAGCAGGGGACGGCCCGCCATGGTAGGCGGGAAGCCATTTGGTCAGCGGGCACGCTGAGAGGGAGGAGGAAGGGGGGGAGGGACCTTTCGGGTCACTTGGTAGAGCGACGCGTAGGCTCCGAGGCGGTAGGCGGCGGAGGAGGCCCACGCCGGTCTAGGTCCTCAATGTAGAACATGATGAGTTTGCGGCGTTCGTCGGGGACGCAATCCAGCACCAGGTAGCGCTTATCGTTCTGTAGGATCTTCTCCACGTCCTTCAGGTGCTGTTCCGACTCCTGGATGAACTTGCGAGACCTGAGTTGACAAAATACAAACAACGGCTAGTCAACTTAATGTCACGGATGGGTTTTCCAACGGAAGGTACCCACTTGTATGTGATGAACTTTGTCTCCTTCAGTAGAGTTCTGAAGTCGGCTTTGGCTGTGATGTATTTATCTTTGATGTAGTCTTCAAATTCACGTTGTCGCTTCTACAGGAAGAAAAAAAACAAGAACATTACTCCTATATTCAAACACAACTGAAGACGGGCCACTCTAGCCTGGTCAGGTCATACTCTGTCACTAGATGAGAACTTGATACATCGGGGGTCCTCCTTGATGATCTTCTTGACTTCTTTCCACGTGGTGGTTAGCGTGATCTTGAAAAAAAAAGCACGGCGGGCTAATGTCATCATACGGTAGCGATGTTTTTGAGTTTATTAAAAAAATGTTGCTCGATTGTTCGGGACTCTGTACATTTACCATGGTGGTCTCGTCTAGGAGCTGCCTGAAGTGCTCCTTTTTCTTCTTGGCCAGCGCCTCCACGTGATCATTGAAAAGTTTCTCCTTCTCCTCGCGCTCCAATAGTGACGACGACTCCCAGCGATGGTCTTTGCGAAGGTTACGCCGCGTGTCCGACCACGTGGCGTCCGACGACCGCACCTGAAGAGGACGGGGTTGGACTTAAAACGTCCCCACCTAAACCGGGCGCGTGTCTTTCCTCACCATGTCGGACATGAGTGCCTTGAAATGCTGGATGGCTTCTTCACGCTTGTGCTGCTCCCTCTCTCGGTCAATCTCTTTGGTCTGTTCCGATCGGGCCTTCTGGACCTCACGCTCACGTTCCCGCAGGCTGGCCTCGATGCGAGCCTGGCGCTCCAACTCGCGCTCCTTCTCCAAGTCGAGGTTCTGAGCAAGGAACATGAACGGTTAAAGAAACATGGTCATGTGTTGGCGCCTATTTGTGAAACTTTGGCAGTAATCACCTTGGCGAGCTTGTCCAAGTATTGCTTGAAGTAATCCTCCCTGAGGGCGGAGGTCTCCACGGCCTTGTAACGGGGGTCCGTCTCCATTCTCTCCTTGACTTTGCTCCAGCGTTGTCCTCCTTCTACGTGCTGGTCGCTCAACATCTCAAAAAAGTCCTGCCTCACCTGCCATCAAACATGAGCACTCTTAAAAGCTGGCAGCCAATCAGAGAGGGGAGGGTTTGCCCATACCTTATCCCCTCTGGACTTGGAGTCCTCCTTGTCTCGCTTTTTCATGAACGTCATGTGTTCGACAAAAATGGCTTCCCTGTCTTTCATCTTGTCGATGCTTTTGAATCGAGGGTCTCTGCCGTTTTTGACGGCAAACTCACTGAAGGTAGTCCTGCGAAGACGGAGACGCGTTTAGGGTGCCACAAAGAGCGCCACCTGGACCGGTCTTCCTCACCTGGCCGTCAGCTTGACCTCTTCCATCATCTTCCTGAAGTCGTCTTTGGCCTGCATTAACTTGTTCTTCTTCTCTTTCCGCTCCTCCTCTGCTCTCGTCTTCACGTATTGGTCGAACACCTGTGGCGACACGGACCTCGTCAAATCGGCCTCGTTTGCCACGTGGAGGGGAAACGACGAAACCTGCCGCACCTGCTTCCGCTCTTTGGGGTTCAGCAGTAGGTAACGAGGGTCAAAGACAATCTTGTGAAGCTCTTTGTCCCACGTGGAGAATGCAGACACCTGTGCCCACGCGGATGAACATTTACAAGCTGCGAAAAATGAGAGCGCGTGTGGCACTTACCCCTCTTTCTAGGAGCATGTCTTTGAATTGCGTCATCCTGGACTCGAGGGGCACCACGGCTCTCTCTCGGGCCGCTCGAAGCTCCGCCTCCATCACCGCTTCCTTCTCAGAGTCCGGCTCATTGGTGTCATCCTTCCTGTTAGACAGTAAAGAATGTGTGTGAGACTTTAAATAACTTTGACATGAGTAGCCGTCTAATCTATTTGACCATATGAAGTCCAAGGCATCCAACTCAAATGGATTAGTCAACAGTAGCCAATGACTCATAATACAGTATAGATTGAAAACGTGACTGACTTTCTCTTCTTGGCTTTGGAGGGCTCATCATTGTGCGCATCGTCTGAAGCAAGGCTCAACTCAGACTCCTCCCTGTTAAAAGCTACACACACGCGTAACAGTTATAAACCGCCCGCTATCTTGCGCAATGTTTGCTTTACCTGTCCTTTTGGCGTCATCGAGGCCTCGCTTATGTGGGGGCTCCTGGATGTGCTTGTCCACGTCGGTGCGACCCAACAGCTCCTCGGGTCGGTCCCACATGGATAGTCGGGTGGTGGGGTTGTAGAAGAAGACGCGCTCGTCGCCCGTCCACACCACGCACCTGCCGCACCATAAGGGGAGAAACGGTGAGGCAGTATCTTGGTGACGACACTCATCTCCTCTCCTCTCGCACGTACCACGGCGTCCCCGGGATTGGGTTGGTGGCTACCGGACGAGCTTTCTGGGCCGCTCTCTCTTCTTCGGTCATTTCTTCTTCTTTGCGCTCCTTTAGCAAAATGAAAAGGCACATATATGAATTACACCATGGACATAGTTCATTTCTGAAGTCCCACAATCAATTAATTGACAACTGTCTTGGCAATTTCAGGAAATTAGGATTGGTCAATGGATTTATCAGGGCCATTTGACCTAAACGATACCAAAACTCACCTGTCTTACGTGTTTGTCATTATTTATAGTGATCATTTTGCTCTCCTCCTCTTCCATCTCCATAGCTTCCGCCTCTTCCATCGCCAGTCGCTCCTTGGCCTTTTCCATTTCTTTTTCTGCACACAAGCAAGCAACGATTCTTAACTTTACACCTGAATATTTACCAAGCCACTCCTAATTCAAATCATCCTCTGCCCACCTCGTTCCAGCACGGCCTGCGGCTTCTCCCAGGTGGATTCTAGGGTGCGGTTATTGTAGTAGTAGGTCTTGCCATCCACCGTTTTGTATTCGGACCACTCGGGCAGCTGCAGCGTGGCGGCCATGGAGGTGGCGGGTGCCGCCGACAACGTCAACTGAGGGTGCATCATGGACACCAAAGGCGGGCCCATGCCAGGCAAAATTCCTGAGAGACGGGACCATTGACAGTTAGCGACACTTGCCAAAAAACGGGGGGCAACCCTAACCCCCCCCCCCCCCAACTTGTTAGACCAGGCACTGTGCGTGTTTGTACAGTAAGCAGCCAAGATGACATTACATTGTTCCAATGGTGACAGCTGACATTGATTGCCACTAACGACGACAGACACATACACACAAACACTACATTAAAGATTTTTTCATAGTCGCCTAAAAAGTACTTTTTCTTTATACCAGTCAACTGTTATGCCCGTTTTTAAATCGCTACTATTACTCTCAACTTAACATTTTAGCTCTAAAAAATTATCTGACTGTTTTCCAATTATTTCTTTTATTTGGATTTACCAGAAATATAATTAATTGTGATAACTAATTTAAATGTACAGCGAAAGGATGAAAGGAGCCACATGATTGGATGTCTATCATCATCGATGCCATTTAAGAGGTCATAGGTCAAAGAGGCTTTGGACAAATTTGAGGCACAAAGGTCTCTCAACGATTAATCAACGGTCAACAGCTGTTGATTGTCTAGTCAACATCCCTAACACAACACATGCACACATACTCTCTCACATCTTCCACAAATGCACGCGCGCGCGCACACACACACACAAAGGCTTGTAGTTGTAATATGCTGATGTAATCTGTGCATGTGGTGTTGCTGAACGGCGGCACGACTGGGGATGGGGTTGCAGGGGAAGTAACAGACAAGCATGCCATCTAGCAGGCCGGCGGGCGGGTGCGTTTACCGTTGGCACCGGGGCCCGCCTTTACACAGGGAGCGCCAACTATCTGCATCATTGCTACACCTGCAACAACAACGCACAAGCAAGCATCGCGCAGACAAACGGAGTAGGGGTCAAAGGTCATGCTATGGTTTTGGGGAGTTGGAGGGGGGATTCATTCAAACTTCTCTAAAATGTGCAGTTAGTGCAGTTGAGCTCATTAGGGTTGCCGTGTGAATATTTGCAGATGAGAGAAAATTGCTGTGTAAAGCAATGATGATGCGGCTGTCTCACCTGGTAGGGGGATGTGCATGCCCGGTAAGGGCACCCGGAAGGGCGGCACCATGACGGGCGGGAAGGCGGGGATCGCGGCAGTGGGCTGGGCCACGCTATGAGGCAGAGTGGCGGTCAGCAGAGGGACGGTCTGCACCGCCGTGACGGGGGACGGCACTGTGGACACCGTCACCACGGTCACCGGCGACACCGAAGAACTGGCGGCGGGAGCGAGCTCTGCCACAACTGTGGCTGAGGGACCACGAGCGTTGGATTGGAAAATTTGATCATGGTTTTACATGCGTGTGTGAGTGTGTTCCAACCTGTATTAGTCACAGTGGGCGCCAAGGTTGTGATGGTGGAGTCTGGACTGGAGATGAGCGTGTGCGACGGGGTGCTGGAGGGGGCGATGGTGGGGGTGGTGACGGGCGAGACAGCTGTGCTTGGCGTCGTGTTGATGCTGATAGAGTTGGTGGCCGTGGTGGCGCCCACGCTGGCGCCAGTCACCGTGCCGGCCCCGGACACTAGTAAAGGGTTGAGCTCCGCCTGTTGAATGATTTTCACTCCCTCCGGTTTTGTCCACGCCGACTCTCTAGTCCGAGCATTGTAGTAGTACGTCTTGCCTTCCGGCGTTTTGTTTTCTACCCAGATCTCCTCGGTCGGATTGATGGAGGGGGTAGGGGTAGGGGCGGGGACAGGGGTTGCTGAAGTTTGAACTGGAGGCATACCAGGAGGAAAAAGCATCCCTGGAGGTGGTGGTAGATTGCCCATTGGAGGGGGGAGGAAAGGGGGTCTCTGCGGGGAAGAAAAGACAAGCAGCAACTTTTAAAAAGCAGAAAAAACATACTTTGGACATGAATTCATTCCATGAGGTAAACAAAGCTAGGGTATCCAAACCAAGTCACCTGCATGTGGGGCGGGCCCATAGGGGGCGGCATGCCTCCCGGTGGCGGGATGGGGGGCATGCTGGGGTCAAAGGGCGGCCGCGGGAATGGGGGGCGAGGCGGTGGTGGTCCTCTCATCATTCCGAAGGGTGGCGGTGGCGGCCTGAGGAGAGGCGGAGGGCCACGCAGCACAGGCGTCTGGGTGGGAGCTGGCACTGTGGTGGCGGCAGGGGCGGGAGCAGGGCCGGTGGCGGGCACCGGGACGGGTCCATGGAACCGCACGGCCTGCTGGGCCATTCTGTAATGCAGGTAAAAATAGTTGTACAAAATGATTTGGTCAATTATTTATAAAATACATTCTACTATCTATTTATGTGTGGTTTATATTCACATGGGCCCCCATATGATTATATTAGCTGTTTTTTTTTGGTAATAATAAACACACCCCCAAGCATAAGTTTCATTTTTTTCAAATTCTCAAACACTTACATGTTGAACACGGTAATGCAAAACAATTAAAATCACAACTATTAGTTAGAAATAAACAACATTAAAATCTTCATGATGCCTTTTATTTACACTATACAATAAGTCGGTTGACAGATCGATGTGTACAATTGCGTTTCAAGCAGCCACAAGTTGTTTAGAGATAACCACGGAAATGTGAATTACATCACTATAATGGTTTTGATGCAACAATGTAACATGTTGGTCACGTGTAATGCAACTCATCTTTGAAATTTGACACTCAATGGGGATTGCAAATATTTGAGGGGAGCCAAGTCGCCTCTGCAGACGAAGGCGAGCCAATGGCTAATTCACAAGAACTATGAATAGTGCTTTTAACCAAACAAGAGTCGACTGTCCGGGTGGGAACATCAGTAAATATCCATACTTTATGTATATCAAGCCTAAAATCTCCTTGCTGGTGTTTACCGCGTGCGTCAAGACTCGCCACTGGCCACGATCCACTTGGCTAAACGCAGATTAGCTTCCAGGGCTACATCCCTAAATAGTGCCTTTGTTTCACAAATTGTTGCGGGCCAAAGTTCATGGGGAAAATTATTACGCGAAGCCAACATTTCATCAACATCACAAGGTGGGAATATTGATAGAATCACTCGAATTTGGTCATATTCTGACCTGTTGTCGTTGAATCCGATTGCTTCGCTGTCCGCTTGGTCCGCCATTACAGGAAAATGGTAAATGCTTCTTCCTGGAAACGCCCTTAAATCAATATAGAGATTTCCATTCGACGGCTACCATGTCATTCGCTTATCGTGCGTCCTCCGACTGGACGACGGATTGTCCGTCAGGGCGGAGACACACCTTAATTTGCTACGTCGCTTCCAATGGATAACTATGTCTTTGTTCGGTCACAATGCAGGCCGCGCGCTGATTGGTCGAGTTCATCCCATTCCCGCACATTTCAGTGTTTTGACTTGTTAAACTGGCCCTTACTAAACTCGTCAACTGAATTTGATAACCTATTTGTGTGTTTTTTCCCAATACATTGGATGTAACATGTTTGTATTTTCATCCTCTTATTGAAAACAAGACATTCTTTAAGTCTACCAGTACATAATTTTCTAAATTGTTTGAAAATGTCTCATTTGTACTTAACACAAATAGAATCCGTTTGGCTTGATGAATGTGAGCAGAAATTGGAGCATGTTTACTGTTGTGAGAGGCTGAATATCTGACAATTGGGCAAGTGAAACTGATTTGACACCAGATAGCCGCCAATAAGGCAGTTTAAGAAAGTTGCCAAAAGAAGTATACTCAAACAGGTACTTGAAAATTGCATTTAAATACAGTAAAAAGCATTTGTAGTTGCATTACCAATGAAGTCAAAATGATGAACTCATTTGTCATAATTCCAGTGACTGTCCAGCCAAGTACATAAAGTAAACAATTGAAACAAACAAGTGTAGGACTGAAAAAAGAACACAAATATGAACGTCATCATTACTGCAGTTGTGCTCCGCAGATGAAGACATGTCAAGTAAATACGAAACTAAAATCTAAAGTGTCGTTCTGAGAGTAACAAAATAAAGATTTGGTCATTTGGAGCACACAAAAGGCTCACCTTAACTTTGTGTGCATACATCAAATAAGGTAAAGACACACACTTGATTCCAATCAAACCTACACACACACACACACATTCATATGCAGTCAAACGCACATGCGCTTCCGTCACTGATAAATGTTTAGCTTAGCTTTCACCATCGAGATGATTGAAGTAGACATCTTCCATGACGCAATGTCATTTTCCCGGATTCGGATGAATCGCTTCTGCTGATTAAGAAGGGAGGACGAATGGAAGTGTACATTGGAAAATCAATAGCATCCAATTTTTATCCCAGAGATACCCAACTGACAATATAAAGGTAAACAGAAGCCAGTGTGCAACTTGGGGAAAAAGCTCTGCACCTTGCAATAATCTATTGTTCCACAAGAGGTAACATGAATTGTTACCCCCATGTTTACAATCATTATTTTGAACCTTATTAGCTCAATATTTAAGATATTTTAGCTTTATAACTTTTCTTTCAATGTAACTGTAGTGGGCATCAAATATTAATGGATTTTCCCTTTATGCAGTTTCCAGCGGCCAATAACGACTTGACAGTATAGGAAATATGAGTGCTTGGGTTCCCCCAGAATGTGAGAATTCCAGGTGGTGCTACACACCAGGACCATGTCGCATGCACATGTCAGCTTAGCTCACCTCAGTTCAATCCACACACACACATACATACATACCCACACACAAACCTACCCATACACACTTGCTTATTTTCCAAAGTTGCCAAAGTTACAAAAGGCATCTTGCTTTGCCGGGGTCCTCATTACGGGGTGCGCGCCCGTCGTCATGGAAGGTGGCACGCTTCCCAAGGTCATGCTGGGATTGGCCAGTAGTCTTATGGGAGGGGTGTTGGAGTGTGGTGGCAGGCTGAGGTTAAGACCCCCAAAGTTGCTCGACAGCGCGCCTAGAAAGATGCAAACAGGAGTTTCATCAATTAAAAAAGAAGTATTAACTTGTAAATTCTAATTGCCAGTTTAACCACAATGCACAAATTATGATTTGATTCATATGGTCTATTCAGAGTCATAAGTGGATTGCAGACGGGTGTTTCTTGCTTTTGCAGAAATCATTGTACCCTTGACCTAAAGTGAGGAATCACCCTGAAAGACTTAAGCGGATTGGATATCATAGTTTTTCTGTTTACTTCTGCTAACATTGATAATTTTTGTTCTTATTTATCTAAGCACTTTCAATTTTGTTGTACCAGTTCAAATGTATTGAATGTCTGTTGTTATTCATGGCGCCCAATAAGTTAAGAAAGGGACATGTTACCTTGCTGTTCCATGATGTTGTTGAGGGCGGTCTGCGTTTTGATGGGGTTGACGCCAGTCGACAAGAAATCCAGACTGATGTCGACGGACGGCTCCGACCAGGTGGAGCCTAAACATCCTTGACCTCCAAGCCCGATGTTCTGTTTTGGTCCGACAGGCGGATGAGAGGTCAAAGCTCCCAGACTCTGCCATCACACAGAAATATGACAACCAACTTCATCTACAGGTGAAAAAAAAAAAGTCAAAATAAAAGCTGGAAGCGCATTTGATACCTGCTGGGAGCGAGATGGTGGCAAATTTGGCCCGGCCACGGACGAGAAGGTCAAACTCTGTGAGGCGCTCAATGCCGTGGAGTGCATGCTGCCGAGTGGCTGACTAACCCCGCCCATCAGGTCAAAGAGCTCAGCGGAAGGAGGTACGGCAGTGGGCAAGGGGGCGGGGTTGAGCGGCGGCGCCACAGTGCCGAACAGGTCGGAAATGGGTTGTGGGGTGGTATTGGTGGAGTGGGATGACGTCAAGGGGTTAGCGAAGGCGCTCCAGTTTCCAAAGTCTGCGTTCCCATTGGCCGGTGCAGTGGCTGGTCACATGAAAAATATTAAAGGATCCTCTCATCTGTGCAATATTTTAGAATTACATTGCCCGTATGTGACTTTTGAAATTACTTGTGTTTTTATTGGGATGTACGCACTTTATGGAGTAGCACCACTAATTTCGTTATACACAGCTGTTGTATAATGACAATAAAGGCTTTTGACTTTGAGGTTTAAATGAAAAATGCCATACATAGATGGGCAACCCCTGCCTTAACTACTTGCAATGTATTTGTCCTGAAAATAAAAAATAAAATAAAAATTCTTACTGCTGGTGGTCGGCAAGCTGGCGGACGCTGCCGGGGAGGAGAAGTCGGCAAAGCCGCCAATGAGGTCATTGGAGCATCCCCCTGAACAAAAAAAAAAACATGTTGATAAGTGTGCTATGAATCACAAACAAAAACACACTAACTTACCTGCAGCAGAGCTCTGATTGGCTCCTGACTCAATGTCCAGCAGGTCTGCAAGTCCATCACTGGAACGCCGCCGGACGGATGCCTAATAAGACAGGGTGGAAAGTGGGGATTAAACATGGCTGCTAAAAGGGCCTGTGTTTTTGTTGTTGTTGTTGTTGTTGTTTGCACCCAAGCACAGCATAGATGGTGATGGCATGTAGTGTACCTCGTTGTCTTCAGGAATCTTGTCTCCGGTGTAGTGGGCAGCGGCACCGAGGTCCAAAGTCTTATTGGCGGGTGCGCTGCCACGTTTCCGCACATTGGTCGTGGTGGTCTCGGAAGCCTGAGTGATATGGGCGACGCTCTTGGGGGTGACCGTTTCCTCCTCGTCTTTGAATTCGTTAGCTTCCTGACGACCGTTCCTGGATGTCCTGTCTTCTTCGCCGTCGCTATAGAAACGTGGGAAGAGCGGTGTAGGTCAGGTAAGTGCTTTGATATAGCAAATTACACAAAAAAACGCACACTGTGACCACAAGGGGGATTTATTTTACCTGATCCTGTCCGGGGAGTCGTCTCGCTCTTTCTTCCGAAACTTGCTGATGGTGTCGTCAATGGTGCTGCCGATCTTCTCACCGATCTCGCCAAGCTTCTCGCTGAAAGGGAACGCCGCTCGGCTCTTGTCCCAGTCTTCGTCCCATTTGCTGCGCTCCAGCTCGCAAGCTATGGATAGGCAAGTAGACATGTTGGGATCTCAAAGGAACAAATCAAAAGCTGAAAAGTGACAGTGTGCTTGTCAGACCACTCACAGTTTTTCAAAATCCCCCCTCCCATGCTGTCAGACGACACTCCAATGTATTTGTCCTTATTCTTCTTGGCCTTTTTGCGCTCCTCTCTGAGTCGGTCGTCATCCTGTACGAACTCCACCATCTCCTTCACCTTCTGACGTACGTTGATGCCTTGATCTTTCCCATTCTCATCTACCCGGCACAGAGCAAAATTCTTGTTGGTTCGAACAATTGTGAAGATTGGCATCAATTGCTTTCAACAATCTCAACATGCTGACCAATGAAGTGGTAGTTTTCCAGAGATCTCAGGTCATAGATGTGCTCTCGCGCGCTGGTCACCACTCGTTCTGATCCATTCCTTATCAAGTAAGCCAGCAGCAGCAATGCCTGAATGGACCACACACACCATATTGCAAAACAACACAAATCTGAGGATGACCAAGTGAGAATGTGCCACCCACCTTGTAGACCCGCCTCCAGTTCTTCTTGTTGTCCTTCAGCATCCTGGTCCACAGCATGTTCATCACTTCAGGGAACTGCTCATACATGAAGGTTGACCTGTACATCCCCACACACATCATTAGGTGAAGGAATAACCATGCAGGCATACATAATAGTGCATTAGTGTCTGTACATACTTTGCAATATCTCCCATCAGCTGACCCGAAGGTCCCCATGGGTCATCATTGGTGGCCTCTCTCACCTTGGACTCGATCTCGGAATAGTTCATCACCACATTGGTACTGGTGGCGCACAGGAACACACATTTTATTACTGTTTATGGACCGTTGACATCGATAGACGTCTCCCAATTATATTGAGTTGGACATCAATGGGATAAAATTCCCACTATCCATGAAAGATCAGCCAACGATTCCTTTGTGTTATGGGTGGGAGCCATCGTTTAGACTTTGTGGAAACGTGTGCAGTCGAGATATGATGGAAAAGGGCGTGATACGACTGCAGCGTAACGGGCCGAGCTACGCTAGAGACATTAGCTTGCTGCAAGGGGGGTATCTCCTTCCTTCACAATAAAGGGAGATCAAAACTTCATTTGAAACAAATCCAGCTAATTCACCCGACCTAGTGTGGGTCACCACAGTCTTTAAAGATTAACTTTTGACCTCACAAATGGGTTGATCGCCGCAAGGTTACAATAGCTTGGTCTAGCATGCTAACGGTGGCGAACAGCTGAGCCGAAGCCGTGACGTCAGAGCACTGGGACGCCCGCTAGCCGGCTTTTCTTCACTTCATTGAGCTTTTAGAGGTCTACTTACGCTTTGTCCACTAGTTCGCGAACCTTCCACATGTTCAGCATCTTCTGGCGCGTGGATCCTCCACGCACGCACGCCGTCGAGGCACCTTTTCGGACTCACGCGCACGCACGCCTCGAGACGCCTCAGCTCGAGTTTTACGGCCCAGTTGCTTGGGCAACGTCAACGTGACGTCATTATCTTATAATGAAATGAAGAAATCCGCATAAACCTTGACATTTGTAGTTGGATTTCGATTAAGAATAGATAATATGATTTTTCTTTGAACGCCACATCATCCCATAATAATCTGTAATCACCTAAATAAAGTTGCACATTTAGTTTTGTCGTTTTTTCAATAGATGAGTTTCATTTTTTATTAGATGACTTCAAATTTCTTTTTAATATTATTTAATATAAGCTTCATTGATATTTTCGGTGCCATTGATAAGGAAATGTAATGTGTTGTACATATATTAATGCCGTCTAAACTGACCGGAAAATGATCATCAAAACAAAAATGGCCACTTCCGCGGATGTTCACGTTCGAATATGTGTTCAACAAATGATCAAATTTGACCTTCAAGTTAAGGAGAACATTCAGGTAATATAATTTATATCTATCATTTGTATTACGTACATTAATGAAAGAAAATTTAAAGCAAAAAAAGCACAAATATAGGCCAAATTTGAAGAATGGAATCATTCATTGTACAACTGCATGTACAGGATTGAATCGAAGGCTTTTATTGCATTATACAAGTATAATGAGATTTAAAGCCTTAAATGTTTTGCATGTGTCGTCCTGTCCAGTCTATTCGAGAATGTTGCGGGCCTCAGAGTGCAATTATGGAGCTCAACTGTCAAGTCAAAGACAAATTCAAGCAACTCAGACGCACAATTCAGGTCAGAAGCTAACATTAAATTATTTTTTTAAGGTTATGTAAAGACATGTTAAATGTTTTTTTTAGGAGCTGGAGCAGATGGCACGAGAACAGGACAAAGAGTCTGACAGAATTTCCATTCAAGCCGAGGCTGACAGCCAGAGAAGACAAATGATCAGGTTGAAAAATGGCAGTCGCCATCAAGGTGTAGCTCACATGTTAATCTATTGTGTATTCATGTCAGTAATCAGACGGCTTGGAGAAAAGCCAACCTGGCGTGCAAAGTCTCCATGGACAAGATGGAAAAGGATGAGCTGCTGCGTGAAGGAGACGGAGCAGGCATCAGGAGCAGGTTTTTGCTTTCCATCTCTTAGTCAACCCACCAAATCACCCCAAAAACAATTTTCCCCTCTCATTCATGTTCCACAGATATGATCTAACCTTTATTCTTGCAACATCCTCAGAAAAGCCACTAAAGAAAGCCTAGTGGAGAGCAGCAGTAACATCACTGAGAGCCTCATGTCCATCAGCAGGATGATGGCGGAGCAGGTTAAGCAGAGCGAGGACAACATTGGCACCCTAGGTAAAAGAAAAGAAAACAAAACAACAATATAGAACTTTGCAATTTCACGTTCATCTACAAAAGCTGCATGTTGACTTCTTGTTTTCCAGCCACTTCCTCACGCACGGCGCAGGAGACCAACGAAGAGTTCCGGAATATGACGGGAACGATCCACCTGGGCAGAAAGTTGATCCTCAAATACAATCGACGAGAGTTGACTGACAAGCTTCTCATTTTCTTGGCTCTGGCACTCTTCCTTGCCACCGTACTTTACATCCTCAAGAAGAGATTCTTCCCTTTTATTTAGTAGTTATTTAGCTGACTTTTTGTTTGTTACAACTGTAATTATTTATTGAATAGATTAAAAATATTAACATAATGAAGGAACGTGTGAAGATTTGTGTCAGTCATTCACATTATTGAATTAAGGAACCACATTGCTATTACATAATGATAGTACAGATATTGCAAATTAAAAAGAGAGTAAATTACTCCTGTTATTGATTAGCTTTATTTTTATTCATAATTAAAAAAAAACACATGACAACATTGAGAATTGATTTTAACAAAAAAAAACATTTTCTGTTCAAGAACCTGAATTGAAAAATATTTCATGTTAAAAGTAATGTACAATAAAATACTTTATAAATAATACAATATAAGTGAAGGAGCTGCAATCCAAAATAGTCATATTTGTTTCCTTAAATTTGGCATAAACCTAATATGCACATCACAGGTCAACTGGATTGAACCTTTCATAACAACAAGCTGAAAAATGTACGAGCGTTTGAGGTAGATGTTTGTTTAGCAGTACAAGAAAAAGTCACTGTTGAGTAACATTGGAATCTGTGATGTGTTCTTGGGGTGATAATTGTCTGGCCGTGGTTGGCACACTAGTGCTGTTGGCCACTTTAGGGGTGCAGGTTCCACCCAGGCTGGCACACAGTAAGCCCCAGTTCACCAGGCATTGCATCCGCAGTCGACGCCGCACCCAAAGGCCAACGTCATCGCCGCATGTCAACAGAAAGTTGATGAACTCTGCATGTGGCCTAACAACAAGCCATCGGAAACCAATTAAATCATTTTCACTGGCTTAAATTGGCTGCCAGTCGTGGGTCACTCACCCTGGTGGGAAGAGTAGGCGGAAGTGGACCAGACTTGCCAGGGTGTCCTCGTGGTCCCGCACGGCATGACACAATTGATGTTTGGAGAAACATTCCATCTGTAGCGAGGATAACAAATCCTTAATGGCGGAGCAGCGGCGACTCACGCAGCTCAAACGCTGGCGCACGCCCGCGGACAGGCAGCGGAGGGACTCCTTGACCTGCCACTTGCCCTGAAAATGGAGGCAGCAAAGTTTGTTGAAAATGAGACTCGGGATACAAAAATGTATTGTTTCTGTGCCACCTGTGCGTTGTATCGTCCGGCATGCTGCAGTAAGGTGACACAAATGCGATGCAAGCCGTCCAGTTGGCACGAGTTGTTGTTGAAGCACTGAAAGGTCCCACAGCCGGCGTCCCCAGAAGTTGCCAGGCAGTTCTGGATGTCCGCTGCGGAACCAAAAAAAAAAAATCGGTTGAGTTAGACTTTGATGCTGTTTGGAACCTAAATTTGACATGCTCATAACGAGGGAGCCATTTTTGTATCATTTTGTCTTATTTTTGTGTGTTTAGTTGATCATAGTTTTCTGTTTTTTTTAGTACCGTGTAACAAATAAGAGAATTTACATATAAAGTACTTTCTCTACTTACAAAAAATCCTAGTTATAAAACAATTTGGGTAGCCTATTCATTTTGTAAGTAGAGGTAAGAATGTATTTTGTATAAAACAAGCACAAGTTAAGTAGAGTAGTTTTCTTTTTTCAAAAACTTTTTTTCATTGTCATTTATTGCTATTTAAGTGTTGCTCTGCTCAAATAGTTATAACAATATGTAATTAATGACACTTTCCTGTGAACTAGATGCACTCAATTGTGTTTCCTCGAGTTTTAAAGAATAATAATCGGGAAAAAAGTAATGCGTAGGGTTTCTCTTATGGTCTCTATCAAAGTACAGTTCACCTTTATTGAACCTTTTTCCAAAAAATATATTGCAGTAAAGCCCACCTGTGCTCTGCGGGGACAGCTGGCGTTTTTGGGGCATGTGTTTCTCCTGAATGTCATGTGGTGCCTCGGAAGCGTGGATACAAAGCAGAAGAACCCAAAAAAAGAGTTGGAGAAGCAGAAACCGTGCGTGGGTGGCCATGTCGGGCGTCCTGGTCCTGATTCTGTTCCCCTGCGGATTCAGCTCCCCAACCCTGCCGAGGAGCGGTCGCCTGCACTTTATATGCGTGCGCGCTCACGACAGTAACCGTGGTGACGCGCACACGACTGCTTCCATCATTCAAAGTGGACCACGCGCTTTGACAATACTATCGATTACTTACATACATAGTGATCTTTCACTGCCACTTCTCCCAGTCAAATCGCCCCCTGCCGTCCATGTCAGCCAATGAGTGGAACGAGTGCCTCACCAATGCTTAAATATCATACATTTTGACGTTGTTACGTTAGCCTTTGGCCATGTCAATCATTTTAACACGTTATGTCATACCACATGAATTACCTGTGACCCAATTTTTCAATCTCCAATTCCAAGCTATTTTTTCGACCGACATTTCAAGTTGTTGTGATGTCCGCAAACATTTGTCCCACAAGTCAAATAGCACACGAGATCTTATCACGCTTGTTTTTGTGCGTGTGTATCACGTAACGTTATTGTGTGTCTGCTGGAGGTCAAAGGTCATCTTCACTTCAAAGCATTGTTTTGACTTTGGTCACCATGACCCCCGACCCCACGGTCACGTGACATCGTCTGCCCGCCAGGCCGTTTCTACTCCGCTTGTTTGGATGTTTTTCTGAACGGGGGGCACCCCCCCCCCCCCCCAGTTTCCATCCCACCCACATGAGCAAAGCCAACGTTTTGTTGACGTATCGACTTTATTAAGAAATTCAGTTGATTTTTTTAACAGTCAATGCAAGGTTATTGAAACTGCACTATAAAAAGCAATTAAGTGTGGAATAAACTCCAACATCAGAGAGTATCACATCATTTAGTATATACATCAGACACAACGTGACTTGTTGTCCAAACAGAATGCCCATCGGAAGAGTTTTCAAGGTGTTTTGGGTCCTTCAGACGGTTCTGGCGGCTCCGAAGGGACAGCATTGTCGTCCTTCTTGTCCCCAGACAGGAATTCGTGGATAGCCGTTTCAATGTTTGGTCTGAAAGTGTGGTTCATTTTTGGGTCCACCACCTGAGTGATGATCCGGTCCACCCCCGACTCCAACATGCCGGACCTAGACACACCAAGCAGAACGATGACAGTTAGCATGACCAAAAAATGAATAGCAGACAATTCAAGTAGTTCTCCCTTACTGGACCACACTTTGCCGAAGTCCGTTCCTCATCTGGTTCTTGTTGATGTACGGCTTCCACTCCTGAGTGCTCAGATGGGATGTCACAAAATTGTCTACCTTTTGACGAAGGTTCTGATAGGCTGGCTGCACAAAAAGCAAGATTTTAAATTGTGTAAAAAGGAGAAAAAAAGTGTGTATATTTGTGTGTGTAGTGTATGGCTGCTACCTTGGTATCAACGTCCGCCAGACAGTCACGGCGGAATTCGTCAAAAAGTCCACGGCTTTTTAGGTGCTCCACGATCATGGCGATGAGCTGCGGGTCTCCCGGGGGCAGGTTAGCCGGGTCCAGGCCACAGCTGCCGCTGCCTCCAACCCCGTTGCCACCACTGCCCTCTGCCATTTTTCACAAACCTGATAGCTAACGCGCCTGCTTGATTTGTGTCTTTGTATTAAACGTAAACAGAAGACGGACCGTCGGACTTGGTGGTTGTTTCACACGGAACAATTTACAAAGCACAGTAAATGTACAAATCAAGCATGCGTAATCCTAGTCCGACCCGGTAGTACTTGATTCAAGCCTCACCGCGAATTAGGTGTGCAGCTAAAGGTTCCAATAGCCTTTTTGTTGCAGGAAATTTCATTTAAAACACTTTTGCCAAAAAGAATGATTGCAGTTTAGGAGTTGGAGCCGCCCACTTCTTCCCTTTTTCCCCTCAGGGACATTTGAACGTGCTTCGCTGCATAACGGTAATGTTAGCCGAAGAATGCTAATTTAGCATGAACTGTGTTATAAATAGCAACTACGTACAACGGCAAAAATAACTCAAGTACACGTTTGTTTACAATGATAGCGTCAAATGCAATCACGTCACTACTAAGTCAAGTCAAAATAGTATAAAATGTGTTTGATGAACCCATTAAATCGGGCAGTGTTTTTTTCAAATGTTATAGCATACTTTTACAACGCAGTCAACGTAAATAAAATCGTTCAAGGTTTCATTATATATTTTTTTCACTCTGTACGAGGCCACTCCATTTCACACCCCAAAAACATGCATGGTTGAGCACTTTAGAATGGCCTTAGGTATGACTGAAATCGTGAATAGTTCTCCTTTGTCTCCTTTTGTCTTGCATTTGGCTGGCCACTGATTTTGGGTGTCTCTCGCCCAGGTGGCTGGGATAGGTTTCAGCACTCACTGTGAGCCTTGTGAGGATAACAGTACGGAAAATGAATGAATTAATAATAAATGTATTTTTCGGGGCTGGAGAAAATAAAGTAATGGCTATCTATTATTCATGATGTTTTTCTTGCTGCTGCTGATAATGATTATAACAATGTTGTCATTGTTTACGCAGATGAGCGGCCAGGCCAACAAAGAGTTTGAGGAGCAGCTCCGCCTTCAGGAACTCTACAACAGGAGAACCCAGGACGGTTCGCAGCCGGTCACGTACACGGACACCGACGGCACAGTTTACGACTGGGACCATGACAAGAAGGCTTGGTTTCCAAAGGTACGACAGCGTTCATGGGTATATGTGGAAACTTCATATTTTCTTAACTGTTGCAGGTCACAGAAGACTTCATGGCCGCGTACCAGGCCAACTATGGCTTTACTCCAGAAGGCCAAGCAGGCGTCGCCGCCACCACAGAAACGGAGACGACGACAAAGTCAATGACGACACAAGAACCAATCCTGGATCAGCAAACGAGTGTGGGTGCCGACGGCAAGCAAAAAGGAGAGAAGAGGAAAGCAGATCCGGGTAATGACAAAAAAAATCCAGAATTAGCCGAATAACCGCGATGTGTGGGCCCCTAGTGGCCAATAAAAAATCTAATTGATAATAATAATAATAATGTGATGAATTTGGGTTTTTCTTTTTTCCTTGAGTTGCATGGTCTACTCTGTTTTGTTGAACACTGTCATAATTTGGACATGGGAGGTAGAAACATATTCCTTACCTTTTGTGAAAAATTAACAACATAATGCCGCTATGATGATGATGACAATGTCTATGTTTCAGGCTGGTTTGATATGGAGGACACCAAGAACACCAACGTCTATGTGTCAGGTGGGTGAACTCTCGCTCGACTGGTTTCCCATCGTCAACCCGGCGCTCTAATTGGCCCGCGTGCAGGCCTGCCGCCCGACACGAGCCAAGAGGAGTTCGTGGAGATGATGTCAAAGTGCGGCATCGTCATGCGAGACCCCATCAGCGAAGAATACAAAGTCAAACTCTACAAGGACAAAGACGGCAACCTCAAAGGGGATGGCCTGTGCTGCTACCTCAAGGTCCCTCCAGGGCGCAATGACCATTGACTGACGTGTGCGTTAACATACTCATCCTGAGGGATTTTGCCCCTCACGCGCAGAGGGAGTCCGTGGAGTTGGCGTTGCGTCTATTGGACGAATCGGAGGTCAGAGGCTACAAAGTGCACGTGGAGGTGGCGCGCTTCGAGCTCAAAGGGAAATACGACGCCAGCAAGAAGAAGAAGAAGAACAAGGAGTACCGCAAGAAGATGCAGCAGCAGCAAAAGTGCGTGTGTGAGAGCGTGCGCCCGTGTGTGTTACTCTTGTGCAAACGTGTGTGGGCGCACATCCGCGCAGGCAGTTGGACTGGAGACCCGAGAAGCAAGCGGAGGCCAGGATGCGACACGAGAAAGTGGTCATCATCAGAAACATGTTTCATCCCAATGACTTTGAGGTGTGCACACGCACTCGCCCACACCGAGGCGCACTTGCGTTATCGTATGTGTGCACGTGGTGGTGTTTCAGGAGGACCCCCTGGTCCTGAATGAGTATCGAGACGACCTGCGCTCCGAGTGTGACAAGTTCGGCGAGGTCAAGAAGGTCATCCTGTTCGATGTGAGTGCCGTCGGGTAAAGTGGGTCACGTGCTTTAGGCCTCGCTAACAACTCTGCCCTTGTCCCCTTGCCCCTTCCGTCAGCGCCACCCGGACGGTGTGGCATCGGTGGCCTTCAAGGACCAGCCGGCGGCCGATGCCTGCATTGCATGCTTCAACGGACGCTGGTTTGGCGGACGCCAGCTCACTGCTGAACTCTGGGATGGGAGCACCGATTATCAGGTGCGCGCTCACCGTCACTTTGGGAAAAATTTCAATTTAGTGCTTCTGCCTCACAGTTCTGTGGTCAAGGGCTCAAACCGAGGTGGATCCTCACTGTGTCCTAGAACACCCATTATATATTTCAAATTCCAAATTTACAAGCAAATCTACATTCATATAAAATTTTGTGTTTTAAAGTCTTTATAATAATAATATAATTAATATATAATGGTGATGCTCTCCCGTCAAGGTGGAGGAGACGAGCCGTGAACGTGAGGAACGACTCAAAGGCTGGTCCAACTTCCTGGAAGGGGCGGAGCCGGCTGGGGGCCCTGCCCCTCCACCAGCAGCTGCTGCCACTGAAGCGGCAGGCGACGCACCTGCTCTGCCGTCCAATGAAGCAAAGGGAAAAAAGGAGGACGAGGACGCCAAGTCCACCGACAGCAGCTTGGCGGGAAGCGATGACGACGAGGAGGCTTAAGCCAAGAGACGGACGGCGTTAAATGAGGAGCTTCACTCGTCATTTTAGCGCACATGACTTGTGTGGTCACCCTAACTGCGCACGGGAGCCAAACGCCAGCCACAAAAGGTTTGTCCTTACCTCAAGATGCAGGCAGCAGAGCAAGTTGTTTCATACTTCATGGTGAAATACATTTGAAGCTCCTTCCATCGCTTTAATTGGAATGCTTGGCGCCCAAGCAATATTTGATCAATTCAGTGACAGTTGTTTACAGATTGGGAGCCATCTTAAACTAATGTTCATGTTTGTTAGTAAGTGAGCAGATGCTATCATATGTCATCGCCATTGACTGCTACAGACGTCCAATCCATTCATAGTCTCGTTATCGTCATCAATGGTGGCCAGTGTGTTAAAATAGTCAATAAGAGTGCCGCATTGACATACAAGTTTAATTTGTTTTTTTGACTATGCTTGTATATTAAATCATATGTCCCCACTGAAATGAAAAATCAATTCCAGTAGCCACAAAAAATGAGCACACAATCTATTTGTGCCAAGCATTGTCCTAGTTCTTGTTTGTGGTTGGCAAGGCAACTGTTTTGGTTCATTAGTGCCACCTAATGGTATTGTCCTTCCACTGCAAGGAAATCAACTTGAACTGAGGGCACTTGATGCTGCCACTTTGTGGTATCAACAATAAAAATTCCATCAAGTGGTGCCATGTTTCTCAAATTCATAGCCCCAAAAAAATCATGTAAACAAGCTTGTAAAACTTGGGATGGAAAAGTTGAGTTTTTGGTCCTCAACTACAGTTGGACCCACTTTTTGACACGTAGTGATGCGCTAAAAAGATCCAATCATAACAATTTGCAGCTAAATAAATTAGTCTTAATTGTGGTTTTGTTTATTGTTGGCAACCACGACGAAGAGCTGAGCATCCGTCCGTCCATTTGTCCATCTCTCCGAATAATTTATTTAAAAGTCATAAAAATGTCCGACGAGTGGTTCTGACATTGCCAAAACCCGTGGCGCTGCCGTCGCTGTGCGAGTCCACAGATGAGGAAGGGGGAGGGGCAAGGTTGAAGGAAGTGCGTCTCTGATCCACGGGACGATTTTTTGGTTCTCTAGGCAGGTCCGGAAGGTTCTGCCATCTTCCAAAGCAGAGCGAGGAGAAAGAAGAGTCACTCGTGTACATAATTAAGACTTAAAAATGATCCGTAAACTTACCAGTGCAGGGTTGGAGAGCGAAGGTGCACGGGCGTAGTCGGGCGGGTTGGCACGCGGGTCGTAGCCCAGGCGAGCCAACATGGGGGCCACCTTAGCCATGTGCTCCACCACGTCGTCGGGGATGTGGCCCACCCACTTGGCCAGGGCATCGGTGTTGACCGGTTTTACCACCTGGTCGGTGGAGCGCTCAACCCTGTCAAAAACAGATACTTTAATGTAAAATAATATCAGATAAGGATAACCAAGACTAAACTTAAAGTTATGATTTATTCCATGTCAAAGCATTGACTTTCATGGTCTTGGGAGCCATGAAATAATATATGTGTAACATTCAAAAAATGTGACTTTGTTATTCGCTTTCGAATAAAAATGTCTGAAAGTGAGCTAGCCAGCTGGCAAAGCTATTAAAATTGTGTGCAGTCAGTGATGATTTGCATTGGTTTAACGGTGCCTTACTTGGACAGGGAGACCCCACCGGCCTTGCCGATGAGCTCCTCGTGGTGCAGGACGGCCGGGTCCCACTGAAGCTCCAAGAAGCGCAGCAGCTTCTTCATCTCCCGCTCGGGTTGCAGCACCAGGTGCTCGTAGCGCACCGGTAAGCAGCGGTCTTGTCCCGCCGCCACGCACTGGTTGAACATGGTCTCCACTGCGTTGCTCCATTTGCTCAGACAGTCGCGCGGGTTGTTCAAATCGAAACCCGAAATGGTAACCTGAGGACAGACGGCAGCCATCAGTTTTAGGCCAGGCCAGCCGAGGTGGACGCCAAAGGTACGCCCCCTCCCACCTTGCGTGAGATGACCGAGTGTATGGAAGCGCGTCCATCCCGCACCATCAACACAAACTTGCTCTTGGGGAAGATGTGAGCCAAGTAGGTGAGTGACTTCAAGGCGAAGGGGTCTTTGTTGCAGAGGCGGGGGGCCGGCTCGCCATGGCCCACGATGACCTGAAGCGTTCATTCAAAAAATGTTTTTTTTCCCTTCTCAGGACATCTTTGGCCGCCATGAGTTAAGCGAGCGATGACATTTACCTCCAAGAGGAAGGCGCGCACGGCTGTGTCAAGGACCTGGTCGGTGACGCCGGCCTCATCCAGGCGTATTCGCTCCTTGACCGAACGGCTCCACGAGGCTCGCATGGTAAGGAGCCGCGGGATGACGCGGGTCTCCTCCCCGCAGCGGACGGCCTTGTGGGCGTCCAGCATGACCCGCATCAGTGTGGTGCCGCTACGGGGGAAGCCGCCGATGAAGATGAGGGGCGTGTCCTCGGGCGGCCGCTCGCCCAGCGAGGCGTTGGCATTAGCCGAGCTTCGACGCATTGCCGACCAGCGGGCGCTCTGGCTCTTGGGGGGGCAGTCCAACCCGCTCAGGCCCAGGTAGAGCAAAGAGGCCGAGCAGAGGAGGACGCAGCCCAGCAGAACGTTGGAGCGGCTCACTCGCATCTTTGCCGGGGGGCGCGTACGCAGACTTGCGCCACTCAGGTGAGGGGGGGTGGTCTTCTGGCCTGGCCCGTGGGCCGGCTGGCGGGCATCCTATCGTCCTGAAATAACAAAAAAAAAACGGGCCGTTTGTGTCAAGTGAGCAGAAGCGCACAACAAAATCTCTCCAGAACATTCCCAAGGAGCGGTGAACCGAGCTCTGGGCGCTATCACCAAGGTCATGACACAGCCATTAATTATGCGCCACGTGCATTTTCATTCTCGGCCGAGTCACATTTCGATGTTGTTTGGAATGCCGAGACCACTTTTGGGTCCACTTTGTTCCCTTTTCCACTTCAACAACAGGACCCTTGTGTGGTTACTGGATCAACAGAGCATTCAATGAAGACGAAGGACATCCAACAAAGACGACAAACAAAAGATTAAGTCGGCTAAAAACATCCATCTGATTTTCTACTGGTATTTGGACCAATGATGTTCCGATCTAATACGCCAATATCGACTATAGGACCGATTTGGATTTGGTTACTAGATTGGATCTGATCCAGAAGTGTGTTTTCAGTACTATATTGTGCTTTTAGGCTGATGTAACATATATCTTTAGAAACTAATTACAGAAGCAAATCAATGCATATTTTCATAAGCAAAGCATTTCTTGACTTTACCACAGGGGATTTAGCATTTACTGATAACATTATATTTTGCGTTATTTTTACTCCTCTAAAAATATGGACATCGGATCAGTATCGGCAAAACGTAAACAAAAAAACCGAATCCGATCTGAAGTCAAAAAGTCACTATGGAGTCATCTGGCACAGTTTTGAACTTTAGAACACTCCAATTCAAATAGTTTTGATTCACATTCCTCAAAAATATTTTCGTGGCGGCTCTGCCCCATTAATTTCCAATAAATATCGGAATTTATGAGGAATTTCACGATCACTGCCAGTTGTTTTTTTTAGCTTTCAGAGGACTCAACTCCGACTTAAACCCCTCGTACGAGATAAAACCATCTCTGTACTCCAAAAAGGACGCGCGTTCCTTGAAACGACGCCAAAAGTCATTAATACGCAGCGCCATCAACAGGTCAATTCGGGTCAAGGCGCCGCGTCGAGGCCTGGTGGCCACCAGAGGCACATCTGGACGCACTGTTGAGCCATCCTGTCGTCAACGGACCTCCGGGCGAGACAGCGCTGGGCACAAGGCCCGGCCAGGAAAGGCCTGACCCGGCCCGGAAAACGCAACGTATCGGTGTCCCCAACCCAAAAAAAAATCAGCTTCCATATAAGCTAGTTAGCCACTACGAAGCTTCGCGAGCTCAACACAAACATTGCGGATGGACTCGACTTACCGGAGCCTCCTGCCGGGAAAAAATGACGCTGAGGGAAAAGCGTCGGGAAGCCCTTGGCGTCTCGGCGGAAATGCCTCGGCTGTGTGGTCATGAAGAAGCGGCGTGAAAAGCGAGCCGGAGCCCCGCGAAGTTTCCAACCGCCGAGCTGCAGGTAGGCGGCGCTACTGTCGATTTCACCACCGAGTCCGCACAATGTCGAGAGTAAAAAAAAGGCAGAAAAGAGTGTTGCAGCCAGCTTGTGAAAGCTCGGCGCTGATTGGACGACCGCATTTCAAGGTCTCCCATTGGACAGAGCTTTAAATGGCAATTCCGCCATAACAGAACAGATCCTTTTCTTTTACTTCCGTACTCGAGATTATAAAGATTCTTTCTAATCGATTGCGACGATCTCTCTAAAAACGAAGCATTTCATTTCCGACAACAAGCTCATAAAATGTTTGACTTCCAGCTTTATTGACAAAACAGCTGCGCGTAATCGTTTTTCCAGCAATAAAGTACAGGTGACGTAATACCCCAAAGGCCGTGGTATCAAACTGACGGACTTGGGTTCACTTCACTTTCTTTAGTAAAGTGCAGTACACATACACAATGTGTGCCCGGATGAGTCAGACTAAATAATAGGCACCAATAAATAATAAATGATTGGCGTCAACAGATGGCTGGACAATCACTAAGGAAGTGATGCAAATAATGGAAGATCGATAAAAACGATTCCCTGACATATGGCACTTTTTCTAGGCTGTTTTTCTATGGTGAAATTGTAAGAAAAGCAACATATTTCATCTTTTCGCTAAGGAAAACAATGATCCAATTACATAGTTTTTCATTAATGCACATTTCCAATAAAGACGTAAATCACAAAGTAATATGATAGTAAAATATTTTATATTGAAATACAACATGCAGACATGGTGTGAAAGCCCTAATATATCTACAAAAAAATAATAATTTCACATGAAAGAAAGGCATCACTCCAAATTGTGGCGCAACCTTTTCCACAATGTTGTCATGTAAAAACAAGAAGTGCAATCTGGTTGGCGTAAGCCTAACTTCCTTTGTGGTTACTTTGTATTCCCTCACTGCATTTGTTGCCCGAGTCGGGACTATGACGCTCAAGCCATCTCTGCGCCAGCATTCGCCGGAACTTCCTGCTCCGGGTCGCCGGGCAGAAGTTGGGAGATGGTCTGGATGAGCTCTTCAATTTGCTCCTCGGAGAAACGTTCCTCGCTCTCCTCCACCATCTAATGCGCCAAAGAAAAAAAACAACATCGTAGGGTTATGTACCAAAATGGGCATGAGAGATGCCATTTTTCAAATTCAAAAGACACACCAGCTGCATCTCCACGGCAGTCTGTGGTCGATGGTTCAATAGCTGCAGCTTCTCAGCCCTGTTCAAGTATGAAATTGCACAAAAGTGACATCATAACATCTATTCAAGTGCATCTGTTTTTTTTTTTCTTGAGTAGAAGGTCGGACTGACTTTGTGAGTTTGTGATCCCTCATGGTGGAAAGAAATGCCTGGACCATTTCGGGACGTTGGCGACTGCTCGGCGTCTTCGATAAGTACTTCAGCGTCTGCAGAAAGTATAAAGTTGGGATATCACTGTATTTTCAGATATTCTGGTTGTGACATCACAACCTGAAATGGACTTACTTCATACATGATGGTGTTGAGGTTTTGTTGTCCGGCGCTATGTTTGCTCTTGCCACTGTCCTTTTTCTGTTCCTTTAGGTCAGTGAGCAGCCTGAACACCTGATAGAACACATGTAGTGTATTTTTATTGATAAAACCTGTTTGGCAAGATTTTTCAATTCAATTTAGTTTGCACAAAGGGATCTTTGCACTTAACAGCGTGACAATACTATTTCACATGTTCGGTTAACAGCTGGGCTGGTGAACAAGTTAGACATAAAGAAGTTGGACTATCAGAAAAGTAAATAAATAAGAAAAGAACACATAATCTTACCTCATAGTTGCTAAGCATGGCAGCGTTAGCATTTTTCCTATTATGAGAAAAAAATGTAAACTTTACTTCTGAAATCGGGACTGAGATCCAAAATAAATGAAGGTGCTTTGTGATTGCATATTAACAATAATAATAAACGTTAGACTTACACTTCCATGTTATCAGCTTGTCTTTCGTTTTGGTCCTACACGAAAAGAGTCCGTGTGAAACAAGACGTTTTTTTGCCTCTTGTTGTCTGCACTATACAAATAAAATAAACATGTCGATCATTTTTTACATTAAAATGAGCTACAAAAACTAATTGATTTGCGATCCGTGCATTAATTTGTTTCGTTGTTACGTTGACGAAGAAGTTTTTCTTTTGGTGAATGAAAACATCCCAGGATGCATTTCACGCTCAGTCGGCTGCACGCAGGTAGATCTCTTCGACGTCATTTTCCCTTCCCATGTGTTTATTTTGATTCATTGATTCTTAAAAAAATGGACATCCATCTATTTTGAGACATTTATTGCTTCCGTTGAGCTGATTTAAGGCAACACTTCTTTCTACAGGTAGCGTGAGTTTCAGCACTAGTTTTTTACCTTCCAGGCTTGTAAACAAAAATACATGTTTGTTTCACTCGTGTATTAGCTATTATTCGTTTGTTACTACGAATAAAAAAACTGTCAAATTATTATTCATCCATCATCTTTTTTTAAACAAGAACCAGCATTCGACATGACTGCAGAGGTAAGTAACAATAAGTTTATATACCGACAAAGTTTGATTAACAGTACTAGTATTTGTTTTCTGTATCGATCAGCCGTGCCTAATTAAATGGCCTAATATCCGCTGCAAATATACGCGTGCTTGTACTTTATGCAATCAGTCAAATTCTCATTAGATGTGAGTTACAATAGTTTTCCAGATGAATTTTCTTTTTTATTAATATAAAAACATGTTTAGAAACACAAGATGCCTAAGTTATGATTTAGCAATCAAACATGATTGAGGAATGACAAACTTTATGTGTAACCGTGTTGGCACGTTAGGGGTCTAAGCTATGGGGCGGACGTTTTGTGGGGGCCATCGACCCAGTGATGGAGCGCTTCAACGCATCCATGGCGTATGACCAGCGGATGTGGGACGCCGACCTGAGGGGCAGCAAAGCCTACGTGAAGGCTCTACACAAGGCTGGCCTGGTTACTGGAGATGAAATGGCCAGCATACTGCAAGGACTAGAAAAGGTGATCATACAAACGTACTCGCAAAATGTTGCGCTGGTGTCACATTCCTGCGCCTTCGTCAACAACAAGGACGAGAATTCACTTGACATGCCACGCATGCATGCATTCACTCTGGTAAAATGCTTAGTCATTTAAAGCCAACAAGGTGTTTAGGAATGTGGGAGGGAGAGAAAAAACATCACACAAGGAGGCCCAAATTTGAACCTTGAACCTTAGTTCTAAAATATTTTACTGTTGTTTTTACAGATCAGTGAGGAGTGGAGCAAAGGTGTCTTTGTGCTTAAAAACGATGAAGACATCCATACTGCCAATGAACGCAGACTCAAGGTCAGTGGTTTATACAGTGTCTTCATATCCATTTTTTTGCATCATTTTAATGTTACATTTTAGTCTCTCCATCTCAAAGAGCACTGCAAAATGTACATTATTGTACTGCATTGTTAAAGGTTTAGAAATATTTTTCTATTCAAACCCGGCTTTAAAGTTCATCTTGGTCTTCATAATGCTGAATAATAAGGCCCTGCATTTCAGTTTTTTATTTGTTAAAAAAAAGTATCCAATAAGTTTCGTTCCACTTTATGATTGTGTTATTGTTGATTTTTGAGAAAAAATAATAATTACATTTTTTATCCTAGAAGCCTGAAATGTGGCGGAAGGTTGAAAAGTTCAAATACTTTCATAAGCCACTTTATATGAGCCTTGCATCATAAATTGCATCGTACCAATCATTCTTCTTGTCATGCAGGAGTTGATTGGCGTCGCCGCGGGGAAGCTCCACACCGGCAGAAGTAGGAATGACCAGGTGGGGGCACTGTGTGTGAGCCCTCCGTGACATCCCCCTGCCGTCTTTCATGCTTTTTTGCTACCCAGGTGGTGACCGACATGCGCTTGTGGTTGCGGGATGCCATCGCCACTCTGTCGGATGAAGGCCTCCTCCTCATTTCCGCCATGGTGGAGCGCGCTGCAGCGTAAGTCCTGCACATAGCAAGATGGACGCTCACAACCCATGTTGATATTCACCCTTCTTTCCCATAGAGAAATAGATGTCCTGTTTCCCGGTTACACCCACATGCAGCGAGCTCAGCCAATCAGGTGGAGCCATTGGATCCTGAGGTGAGCCCTGTTTGAGGGATTTGGCCTGTTCTTCTCATAGTGCTTTATTTATTTTTTCCTATTTTTTTTCCCCGACTTCCGGATCATAAGTCATGCCGTGGCATTGCGGCGGGACGTGGAATGGCTGCAGGATATCAGGAAGCGGGTCAACGTCTTACCTCTAGGCAGGTATGTGCGGATTAGATTGGCATGCAAAATTGAAGGAGAAAATCATCCAATGTTAACTGGGTTGGTTGCCACAATTTTCAGTGGCGCCCTTGCTGGAACGCCGTTTGCCATTGACAGAGAACTTCTGAAGACAGGTACAAAATGGAAATGCTTACATTAACTCATTGGCCGTCATTGATGGAGTCCACATACAGTTGGTATAAAAATATCTCCAGTTTTGAATTCTATACAATAAAACCCCACAGAGTTGTCATTTGACCAAATCAGCTTGAACAGCATGGACGCCACGGCGCAACGGGACTTTGTCGGTATGTATGTCGACATGGGCCGACTTTTTTTTTTTTAGTTGTGGATCAAATCGTTCTTTTTGTGCACGTCAGCCGAGTTCCTGTTCTGGGCCTCGCTCTGCGCCACACATTTGAGCAAGATGGCGGAAGACCTTCTGATGTATAGCACCAAAGAGTTCTCCTTTGTCACACTCTCTGATGCCTACAGGTCAGCAAACATAGTGTGGCATTGTATTAGATTTGGAGGGCATTTTGCCTCACCATTGGATGTCTGTCATGTCATTTTAGGCCCGTAATGGTGAAACATAAATAAATACATCTTACCTTGTTCAGAACATGTGATTTAGCATATTTTAGCATTTCCCTTAAAATAATCTCTAATTACAGCACAGGCAGCAGCTTGATGCCCCAGAAGAAGAACGCTGACAGCCTAGAGCTGATCCGGAGCAAAGCGGGCCGAATCTTTGGCCGAGTAAGTCTGCGGAGCTCTCACACAAAGTCTCCACCCATTAACGTTAATGTTGTTGCATTTGTGTTAGTGTGCAGGTTTCATGATGACACTAAAGGGCCTTCCCAGCTCATACAACAAAGACCTGCAGGTTCAATTTCAATTAAATTTCAGGCTTTCTACCCAATACATCCATTTAAATGCTGTATCTATGTTGTTTTTTTGGCCCTCAGGAGGACAAGGAGGCCATGTTTGACTGCTATGACACCATCCTTGCTGTTCTTCAGGTCACCACAGGAGTTGTTTCCACGCTAAAGGTCAGCGGACCGGATAGAAGCCGGCTCAGTGGCGTATATTTAACCCATTTGCGCTTTGATTCTTTAGATCAATACTGCCTCCATGGAGGCCGCGCTCAGTCCTGACATGTTAGCCACCGATCTGGCCTACTACCTCGTGAGGAAAGGGGTGAGCAGAACATCGCTAGTTTGCATGCACTGGAGGGACAAGCATCATAAACGTGCATGTTTCTTTTTCAGGTGGCGTTCAGGGACGCCCACGCGCTTTCAGGCAAAGTGGTTTTTGCAGCTGAATCTAAAAATGTCGCCTTGAACCAGCTGACCTTAGAAGACCTCAACAACATCAGGTGATTCAGCACTCAAATACATACCCATACCGACTCCAAACTAAAATGGCGACCACGTTTGTGTGTGGTCAGCCCAATGTTTGGAAGTGACGTGTCGTCCGTGTGGGACTACACGTCCAGCGTGGAGCAGTATGCGGCGCCGGGCGGCACGGCCAAGAGCAGCGTGTCCGCTCAGGTACAACAACTGCGTGCGTGGATAACCCAGCAAAAAGCGTTTGCATAAAAAGAAACAACTTGACACCTCCTATGAATCAAGTTTACTGTTGCCAAATAAAGACTGAATGTCTTTGTGATCTTTGGATGAAAGTCATTTTGTCATTTTGATCAACAAATTACAATAACTACAATGTGTCACATTAATTCCACATTAATTCAAAATTCTATTTAAAATAATTGAACCACGACTGAGTTCCCCTTTTCCCAAAGATATTAAAATAGAACCATCAATTAAAATATTTGAGCTTCTAAGCCACAAACACTTTTGAAACGTGATAGCAATTCTGTGCATGTTTTTTGATAAACCTAATGTATGAAGACGGCGATGGTTGCGAGTAAGGCGGAGAAAGTGGCCGAACGGAGACGCGCAACCGAGTTGGAGCGGTACACCGCTCGTCCGTCCAACGGTTGCGTAGGCCTGAAGATGTCCATCATAGGCTGTCCTGTCCAGAAACGACACTGCTGGACAACGGCGTCAAGCTGCCAAGGAATGTAGGTATCTATTATAACTTGTCCCACGGCCGTTGCATCATACGCCTTCCTACCTGCCGACTGCTGACCGGCAGCCTCTTGTGAAAGACGGTCCACGCCACAGCCTGTTCGCATCCTGGCGTCGTCATGGAGCCCACATAGCGATAGTAACCTCGCAGCTCCTGAGACGGCGGGATGATGTCGCTCAATAGGAAGTTGGATATCAATGCTGTGGAGCCTGGATGTGAAAGGAAAAAAATCGGGTAATCTCAGTGATCCAACCTTCTAAAAATTCATAATATAGTACTTTAGTATAGTACGTGTATACATGTGTATACATGTGTATACATGTGTATACATGTGTATACATGTGTATACATGTGTATACATGTGTACGCATGTGTACGCATGTGTACGCATGTGTACGCATGTGTATACATGTGTATGCATGTGTATACATGTGTATACATGTGTATACATGTGTATACATGTGAATACATGTGTATACATGTGTATACATGTGTATACATGTGTATACATGTGTATACATGTGTATACATGTGTATACATGTGTATACATGTGTATACACGTGTATACATGTGTATACATCAGTGTTCATGAGTGTACATGAGTACATGAGTGTACATGAGTGTACATGTCAATACACGTGCATACACGTGCATACACGTGCATACACGTGCATACACGTGCATACACGAGTATACACGAGTATATTAAATATCACGGTAATTTAGTTTCCCTGATCTAATATGGTAGGATTTCCCGGGCCTCCCTACCGTTGTGCTGCACTTGGCCCAGAGCTGCTATAACGGTGTCCAGATGAGGATGGTCATCAGTGGATTCCTGCAAGTAGAAGAACCAATCACTTTTTTTTCTAATGATGAAGAAGTTCTGGCAGTACCTCAAACAGAAAGGCCAGCAGGGCAATTCCTGCCATGTCATGTTCCGCTTCAGTCAGAGAGCCATATGGCTCCTTGATGTGGACTATGTGAAGCTGTGGAGAGGATAGAAAGGTTGGTTGCTAGTGTTTAACTGTAAGTAGATGTAATTACAACCTCCATGGGGAATCGCTCTCCATCGACGGTGTGCTCCGATCCAGGCGTTCCGCTGGCCCCCCAATGGAAGTGGAACTGCGCGGCCCGGTAGTGACCCGGCAGGGCTCCTCCGCTCAGGCGAACCGACTGAGGCAGGTGGAAGTGAGCTGGACAACGTTTGGGGTCAAAGTGAAAAAAAAAGTTGCTGAATCAAATAACCCAAAATGTACATTGAGGTTTTATATTTAAGTTTATAAGTTGTGTTTTTTGCCTTGATGGCAGTAGACGTCCAATTGATTTGACCAGGGAGTGGTTGTTTGGACCCTCGCCACCAATTCTCAGTTCAAGTGAATTGGACATCTATCGTGGTCAAAAGGTGATTTCTCTCCCATTCACCCGAATGTCCTTTGTTTTCCACAGTAATGTTGATGCGGTCCTCGTGACCTATGAACTCCAGGGGTGGCAGCTGCGTGTTGATGTGAACTTTGCGGCTGACAATGTTGATGGGGGACTGGCGCAGACCCCCGCAGCGAGGGAAATCTGAAGACCATCTGCTCGGGTCTGAATCCAAGAAGAAGGGTGAGTCTCGTTTACCTTTGGGTACTTCAGTTTCAAATTTAACTTCAAACTCAGAAGCTCAGCTTCCTATTTTGAAACTTGCGAGAATACTGTGTACGTCAGGGTCTTACCTCTGCAAGTATTGTCACAGGAGGATTGGCTCTGGTAACACCAGCCACCTACACACACACACACACACACACACATACACTTATTTATTAAGTCTCCTTATCTTCATCACCTAAATTCCTCTTCATCCTCAATCCTTCCAATTTTTTAACACTCTTGCACCCATTATTCTTTGTATAATGGACTGATGACCATTAATCCGTCATTCTCTCTCTCTCTCACACACACACACACACACACACACACACACACACACACACACACACCTGGTCCATTCATCCACACCAGTTCACCTATTGTGCATGCGTGAGAATGCTGTAGGAATCCCCCTCCCACGATGCACCTGTGTTCTCATGAAACATCTAAAGCAGGGATCACCAACTCTGGTCCTCAAGGGCACCTAGCCCACTCTGTTTTCCATTCCCATTGACATAGATAGGACTGTAGTTGATGAGCCCTGATCTGACAATATCGGATTTAAAATGTAATTTCTCAGACTTTTGTACCCATGAACCTTCTTAAACATATTGAGCTACTAGTCCTGGTTAGGATTCCATCCCTGGTGGGTCCTCACACTGTGGAGTTAGCATGTTCTGCCCAGGCTTGTGTGGGTTTTCTCTAGGTGCTCGTTTTTTTTCTCCCACATCCCATAAATATGGATGGTCGGCTGGGTGAACAATCCTAATTGCCCTTAGATAATGGTAATACACTAAACTAGTAGATACGAAAATAAATGTATGGTACTTTAGTCTAGTCTGGCCCCAGACTGTTGTTTTCTTGCTTGAAATAATAACATGTCAATTTTGATGATGGGTTGTAGTCATACCTGCGCATAGTGAAGGGAGAGCAAGGATCAGGCTGAGAAAAAAAAGATGCATGACGGAATCCAATAGATTCACTCCATAAACATGTAAGGTTGAATCGTGAAAGCTTTAATCCGCGGGTTTTCTTCAAAACTAATGTATGTGTAGTAGGTGTGGAGAGCCTCTATTTATGTGTTGATGGGTGTATTCTTGGGAGGGGCGAGGGCTTCAAGAATAGGTTGTTATTGTTCTTGCCTACTGTGTTAAGTAAGTGATTCCTGAATTGACTCATTAAGGCCAATCTTCACTTTAATGGGGTCATGTGTCGGTAGGGAGTGGGAAGATAGGTGATGCCCTCAATTTTTTTTGTTTACAAAATTAAGTCCTGGAAGTGTTTGTGGTATGTTCACATAACTCCCAAATCCAGCAGACTGTGTTCATGTAAATGTACCCATTGGCCATCTGGGTCAATTTTAGACTGCCCGATTTCACTAAAAAAATACTCTATTTTAAATCTAGTTCTAACTTTGAATATAAAAAACAGTACAGTTTGTCACAATGACCCACATGAGATCAATTTAGCATGAATATGGCTTTGCATAGCAAATTGGATTGAACACCCCCCTCCTCCGAAAAAAAAAACCTAGAGCCAGGTGTGAATGCGTGTATTTAATGTTATTCATAAGTAGATTAACATTTTTCATTCAATATCAAAATAAAAACTTTGCACATTGTTACCGTTGGTCAGTTCTGAGTGCAGGCGTTCTTTCAAAGATTGCGAAATTAACAAGGACAAACAATTTGAGGCCTGACGCTGACTTGTGAAATGGAAAGGATTCGCCAGCGAGCCACCTTTAGCTTAAAATTGTCTTTTAAAAATGGCTTAAGAACAATATAGTAACATCATATATTATACTTCAAAACAGAAATGTACCATTGAGTACTTGGCTAAAGAAATGGTTAAAAACAAATCAAAATGACATCAAGGATCAACAGCTAAATATTAACTTTGTAATGTGTGCAAATATTGTTTGAAATGATTGGTCAGGTTAGTGCTGAGGACAGGACGGTCCAAAAAGAGCTGTCAGTCTTTAGCCATGGAAGAAGCACCTCTGCAAAAAAAAAAAATCTTTTATCTTTTATATCCTTGGGGTGGCAATCAATTAGTAAAGCTACTAAATTTTGCATAGATGCCCATTCAAGTGGCCATTATCTCTAAAATCGAGCTCAAGTTTCCAAATGTGCTCTCACCTGTATGAAGAAGGCAAAGAACAGGGCCAGGACGCTGACTAGCAAAAGTTTTCCGAAAAAGCGAAAGTTAAACTTCTTGAGGATGAAGAAGCGCGCCCAGCCTAGCTTCTTCTCTGTGTGAGGAGGGTAGCGCATTTTGTTCACGGCTTCCATTCTAAGCCTCTTGATGAGGCATCCTCGAAGATGACTCAGCTGGTCGAATGTGTGCTTTCCGTGGTAGCAACCCATTCCACTGTTACCTGTGAAACAGGGCAGACATGCCATGACTACTTCTGATGGGATTAATGACAAAGTGCTTTAGCTGAGAGCTTTAAAATCCCACTATCCTGTCTTTATACACAACAATTAAATGATAACTTCTTGTCAGACAATTCAAAAATGTTCAAAAAAGGTGTATGTCTGAATAGAAATGGAGTACATAGACAAGTTCTGATTACTTTTACTATAATGGCATACAAAATTGGAAGCCATGGAATGGCAATGGAGTTAAATATTTTTGGTTTATTGACTTCAAGTTGTAGCTCAGCCAATCTAGCAAAATCAGTAAAGTTCATGTGATAGGATACCTCTAAGAGTCATTGCCGCTTGAATACAAAGTTCTATGGTTTGACTTGTGGCCTTGACTTGTGGCTAGATCATTTGAAGATTAAAGTTCTGTGAGGGTCTGAAGGTTGAATCTTATCAGCATGTGTGTATGAGAGAGTGCAATTACCAACGCCCCCAAAAGGCAGCGAGCTGACAGAGTAGTGCACCAGACAGTCGTTGGCCAAAAGCCCTCCGCTGGATGTCTCGTCCCTCATTTTCTTGATAACCTTCGGCCAAGAAAATAAATCCGTTGGAGAAACAAACACTTTTGACTAACTTTTGACCCGTGCTACCTTTGTGTCGTCGGAGAAAACGTAGAGCGCCAGAGGTTTCTCGCCCTTGTTGATAAAACGGATGGCTTCGTCCAAGCCACCGATAGGCAAGATGGGCAGCAAAGGTCCAAAAATTTCTTCCTGCATCACCTTAGCGTCAGGTTTTACATCCCGCAGGACTGTGGGAGCTGGACCATCACAAGCGATTTTTCTCAGGGCTCTTCTGGATCTACGGACTATGTTTTCTAGGGAGTGGTTGGTTACCTATGAAGCAGTCGTCCCCGTCATTGTCTCCTCCCACGGCGACCGTGCTATCCTCCATTAGGTTCATGATCCTTTTGAAGTGGCGCTGGTTGATGATGCGGCCGTAATCCGGGCATGTCTTGGGGTCGTCCGTGTAGAACTCCTACCAGAAAGTAGGTTTCTTTCAATGGGACTTTGGAGGGTTAGAATAGGAAAAGGCCATACCTCGATGGCTTTGCGGATCTCCTGGATGATGTCCTTCTGCATACCGGGCTCACAAAGGACATAGTCGGGCGCAATGCAGGTCTGGCCACAGTTGGTGAACTTTCCCCAGGCCACTCGTCTGTACACAAATCAAGGTTCTAAGACGGCATGACCCGGCTGGAACTGTCGTTTGCTCGGTACCTGCAGGCGACGGCGAGGTTGCACTTGCTGTCGATGTAACACGGGCTTTTCCCACCGAGCTCCAGAGTGACGGGTGTTAGATGTTTGGCGGCAGCGGCCATGATCAATTTGCCCACGGCACTGTTACCCGTGTAGAATATGTGGTCAAACTTTTGCTGCAGTAATGTCTGCGTCTCGGACACGCCGCCCGTCACCACTGGGTAGAGGTCCTAGGTGGGAAGCAAGCAATAGACAGAGAAACGGGCACTGTCAGATATTACATAGTTAGTTTACAAAAGCATCCATCACAACAAAAAAAAAATGAAAACAGATGTTTTACTTTGTCCAGGTAGAGCGGCAGCAGATCTTCCATCACTTTGGCCGTATGCACGCAAACCTCAGATGGCTTCACCACAGCAGCGTTGCCTAGTGGACGACAAAATGGTGAGTCGTTGAACTTTAGTGGGTTCCTTACAGTGCAAATTGGAAGTTTCCATTTAGTGGCTAGAAGGTGTTAAGTTACCACTCGGCAAATGTCCTTTTACCAAAGCCTGCAGTGTTATGCTAACACATATACTTTGCATGACTAAAGGCTTATGCATGCGCATGCTGCTTAAATAAAGAGGACCCAAAAAGCAAAAATCTTGTGCTTTTTCTTGCAGTCAAGATCTCCAATTCCAGTTTCCTTTTCACCCAAACAAACTCGGAGACCAAATGTCGTTACCAGCGGCGATGGCGCCAATGAGCGGTTGCAGGGTGACGGCCCATGGGTAATTCCAGGCTCCGATGATGAGGACCACTCCCAGGGGCTCAGCTTTGACGTACACCGTGTCCGCCATGGTCATGAGGTTCTTCTCCACCGGCCGCGGTGCCGCCCAATCTTTCACTCTGTGGATGGCCAGGCCAAGCTCCTCCTCCAATCCCAGCGTCTCGAACAACTCGCACACCACCTCGCTCTGAGATGCATAGGCATTGAACCGTGAGTCAGAGACAGAAAAATAATGAAAGCTACTGATCCACCATTGACCAAGCTGGATGTCCAATCATGTGGTTTTCATATTTTTTTTTGCAGATGACCCTGACCCAGCAAAAATGTCCAAATCTGATTGGTTGAGAGACTGAACAACCTTTCAACTGATACGGCCCCACCACATCATTTTGGGCGGCTCGCAAAAGTAAGAACAATTATTTTGTACAAAGGGTAAATATTAACTAAAAACACTAACAATGACTGAATGACCAAGTCGTCGAGCAAGCTAGCTTCAAAGTTGCAATGTCGTTTAGGGGTGTGTCCACCTTATTGAGGTCCTTCTTGATGGCCAGGCAGATTTCTTGCCGACATTCAGTGAGGAAGCGCTGAAGGTTCTTCAGCTGGTGGATGCGATAATCCACACATTTGGAACGGCCCGTCTCGAAAGCCAGTCTGGCCTTCGCCACCGCCGTCTCCTCACGAGACATCCTGTCAAAAGAGCATGATTCAATTGGGGATGCTTCCTAAATTATAGTGGCTTCGGAAGTATATTTTTGGCCCCTCAAACTATTCTTTCCTAATACATGAAGAAGCCAAATACTATACTTAGTCTCAAAATCAAAGGCTAATTTGGCCACCAACCCTATCATAGCCACACTACAAGAAGTCAGAAATTTGCTCATTTTGAATTTAAAAAGAAGGCATGAAATTGCTGATAAATGTGTTTGAACATGTATAAGCCACTGTAATAGTTGTCAACCACTATTATCAGTACTATTACGTTATGATGACTTGACAGAAGAAGTTTTTACTTCTTCCTCCTTCCACATACAGACCAGTCAAAAACAAATCCAAAACATGTATAGTAGCTCTTTTGACAAGCCACCAACTCCAAAATCTTCTGATTGGTCTCCCGACTGTCGCCCCCTAAGCGAATGTCAACAACGTACGACGCACAAAAGGCGTGCACGCGCTCCCTCCAGTTACACGTTACAAAAAGGGCCGAAGCGCGTGCACGCTAGCAGCGGATTTCTTAGAGAACCTTGTTGATGATCACTGAGGCACACTTCCGCCCCGTAAAATAGTCCTCGAGGCGAACACGAATTAAAACCCGGACACATTGCACGTTTGTTTCACTTACCTCGGTTCCGTTCGTGTGCGTGCGCGTCGGTCGTTAACGGATCGACCGGACCACGGACGGACGGAAGGACTAGTCTTGACTAGGGTGGACCGCTGCCTGACTTTGGCTGACAGTCTTACTCCGCTATGCCCTCCTCCTTGTGGGCGTGGTCTCTTGCTCTGTTCGTGCAGTATACTGTTCTTAGATTTCATTTAGTTTTCTTCCTTTATTTGCGGATATATTTATATCCATTAAAATAATATATTTATACAACAATAATAATGCAAAAGCCTTATATCACGTATGTGCTCCAACGTTTCATCTCAACTCAAGCAACCATTAATACAAATTATATTACTATTTATCAATAGGCTCCAGCACCCCCTTACCCTTGTGAGGATAAGCGGGGCTGAAAATAAATCCCACTCATATTGTGTTCAACTTGCCTAGCATGCGTGTTTTGGGGATTTGGGAGAATACTGGAGTACCCAGAGAAATCCCATGCGATCCCGGGAATAACATGCAAACAAACTAGAATTTAAAATGTACATTTGCAATGTGCAATGTGTTAAGATCGAAAAACATGCTATTCTTGTTTGGTTGTGTTGACCATCATAACCAGTCATGTGACACTGCTTGGCACCTGGCGCCGTGGCTTAGTTGGTTAAAGCGCCTGTCTAGTAAACAGGAGATCCTGGGTTCGAATCCCAGCGGTGCCTTTTGAGCAGTTTTGTTTTTACTGTTCTAAAATAACCAATACACACTTAGTACGTATTTATAAAAGAAAATAAATAAGACTATTGTACAACTTGTAAAAGTGAAATCCCTGAGACAGCATGCAATTCCATTAATTCCCTCACAAATACAACAGGAAAAGAAAACCAGTAGAAGAACCATTTGTGGCCATAAATGTCTAAAAATTAAAGTATATACGTAATTTAATAAGATTAATTATGTCTGCCATTCACAGCACTGTAATGGAAATCAATTTTGCCTGCCATGGGCCTGCAGCGAATGATCGCCAAAGGATTGGACGGCTTGCACAGTCAACGGCAGCCTGTTTCATGTGAGAAAGAAAAAACACACTCCAACAAGTGATTGTTTCATTTCTTTTAATTCCAAATTTTTGCAGTATAGATGATGTATGCCCCTCCAACAGGAGGCGCTCACTTTGCCAATCACTCTTTGCAGTCTAGTACCTAAAAAAGATAAACACAAGTATTAGTGTTGCACCCATTCAGTAGTTTGGATGCCGATTTTTGTGTTGTAGTGGCCAATGCCATTCGATTAAAAAAAAAACATTTTGAGAATATTATATTGCTTTTCTTCTAATACTAAATGACTGTCTACTCTCTAATGTAAAGTAAATGCTATAATAGCTTGGTCAGTGGGAGAGTTGGCAGATATTCATGTGAGAAAAATTGTAAAAGTAATTTCTATTTCCACCTTTTTTTCATCTCTTCTCAGCTCTGGTGGTGTCAGGCGCATCCACTTGCTTGCAGCCCAACCAGAACTTGGCAATGGAGCGCGGGTATGGTGGAAAGGCTGCCACAACGCGCTTACTTTGGAGGTCCGCACGGTAGTACTGATCTGCGCACGCACACGGGTAGTAACGTAAACATGGGGACAAGTTCAAGTTCAACAAACACACATTCTATCTCACCTCCTTTGAAGAAGTAAACGTATTGCACTGGCGCGACAACTGGCACGGGCGCCGCCACGGCGACCTCCGGCGACGCTTCGTCGTCGTGGAACAAGTCGATCCAAGCGTCGAACCGCGCATCCCGACTTTGCCTGTGGCGATTCTTCCTGGCGGGCCTCCTCCGTCGGGAGCTGGGCTTCCTGGGGGATGGCGGACGCACTGCGCTCACAGAGACGCGCCCCACCATGGCCGCGTTCACCGGGGGGGTCACGCCAGGCCAGTTCTTGGCGATGAAGTGCGGCCCCGGAGACGAGGTTTGACCCGCTGCGCCGAAGAGCTCGGCGAAGAGGTCCTCCAACGTTTGGTCGTAGAAGAGGTTAGTGTAGCGAGAGAACAAAAGCGAAGGCGACGATCGACTCATTTGGACGCACTCTTGATGAGAAGGCTGAAGGACAAATTCGTACACGTGGTAGACGTCACCTAGGAGAAAAAAGTGCAGTTTTATATGTAGAAAATACATTCCAAAGTCAAATATGGACCATTGTTACCATTAGATTCTACTCAAAACAAAGCAATAGCATCTTTTCTTTCAGCATTTCTGGTTGTGACATCACAACCAGAATGGATGCACATGTCTAGATTGGAAGTTTTGCTAGTTGCTTGCTGTAGTATTTGATAGCATATTTAATTCATGAGCTAGCTTAGCTAGCAGTCTGTTGGCATCCATGCTCACCCTTGAAGAAGTAGGCCTTCTCTTTTTGCAGGTAGTTGGCAGCCGGCACGGCGAAAGCGGCGTCCAGTTCGTTCGGAATGCCGTCGAAGCCCTCCGTAATGTCCCGAGGATATCCCTCGTCCAAGACGTCCCCGTCAAAGCGCCAGTACTTTCTTCCCTGAGTATACCAGCAGTTCAAATGCTTTTCTTGTAAGTGAATTGATGACTTTTATGACCTTCACCTTAAAGATGTACGACTTTCCCTGACAGTTAATGCGGGTGAAGGCGGCGTCCACAGGGCCAGGCATGCCCCACACGTCCTGGATTCGTTTGGGGTAACCGGGAAGCACCGATGTGTCGTCCAACTCAAAGAAATATTCGCCTGCGTGGAGACCGGCAAAAAAAAGCTCTTACTGCGAAAAAGCGTCCTTGGTAAGTTCTTTCATTTCTTCCAAAATAATGATTGGACATATCCATTCTTAAAAAATATTTATGGTGATGAACTTGTTAAAAATGAAATCAGTATAGTATTTTAGGTCAGAATTCTTTTAAACTCTGAACTTTTAAGGGCCTTCGTAAAATCGATACTACACAGTAATTCTCCCTTTCACAGCAGATTTGCAACATTGACCACTAGATTGTTTGACATTGTAAATTTGGCTAATGTGGAAGAATGAAAACCCCCAAAAAGGTGATATACCTCTGAAGGCATACACTGATCCGTTCTTCAGTTGTAAGAATGCGTCAAATGGCCGCCCACTGCAATTGGCCGCGTCTCGGTCCGCGGGGGGTGCCATGGGCACAAACGCCGTCTGGGTTGGAGGCTCCGTGGTGATGCTTAGAACTGTAGTCGCTTCTGTAGTCGGAGCCAACACGCCCAACAGAGACGCTGTCGTGGTTGGCAGATGTTCTTCTTCTTCCTCGAAAGTGTCACCGCGGACTGATGAGGGAATATGTCAGCCATTTTGAGCATTTTCACAAGTTTTCCCAAGAAACCATTATAACATTTGCAGTTTTTAGTGGAGACCCATTGTATAGTGAAAACCAGATTTTGTTCAAACCTGCTTACAACACCTACATGCTGCATACTAGTGCATGGGAGTGGAAGTGCAGGAACCAATAGTGGTATTGTGATATTGCGATATATCGCAGAATCGATTTTTTAAAAACACCTTTAATATAGTATACTGTTCCTTCTAAAAAAGGAGCCATACTGCCATCTTCTGGCATCTATGTGGAATTGAAGCAGAATCAGTCTTGCTCAAAATGCAATTGACGAAAAGTATGCATTTGTAGGAACCAGTTAGAGGTCACTGACCTTTCTTGGGGCATTGTTTGTCAAAATCATGACAGCAACTTCCATAGTAAACACACATGGAATCACACTGACATTTCCTCAGTGCGTCGAAGGAATTACAGCGACCGGAGCATGTTTCTGCACAAAAAGAAAAGATCCATGTCATTGACACTGTAATGTCATTGACGTGTCTGTTGACGTACCGTCTGCCGCTGAAATGGAGTCCATGGTCGTCATCATCAGCATGGCGATGATGGAGATGTGCAGCGTCTCCATAACCGCTATTGTTATGTTAAATTCCAAAAGTGAAACAATTAGTTTCGAGCGACCAGTCCAAAGGCAGGTCTTGCTGTCTCGTTGGTTCAGTGGATTAGGACGACGAGCGTGACCTCGAAAATAGCAAAGGTCATGTTTGCTTTTTCGGGGGTGCCATCTGTAACACAAACATACAGAAGGTCATAGTCTGCGCTTACATTCAGTTTCAAGCAATAGCATGTGTGAATGAACATATTAGGGCCAAATCATTGCTGCTAATACCTCCTAGTTCAAAAGCAAAGGACGGTTATCACCGTCAATGGTTTCAATAAGTTGGACGTGTCTACCAAGGAGTCATTCACTTGACTGACAGATGCATTTAGCCGTGAATAAAGTGTATTTGCATTGATATTACAGGCCTGGCAAAATTAAATGGGGTAGATTCATTTACAGGTACGATTAACGCCACTAGGTGGCAACAAAACTCTTGTGTACAGTCTATAGAATAGATAACAATAGTACTAGTATATGTATACAAATCAAAGGGCACAAGCATATTACTAAGTGTTATTGGGAGCTTGAACAACAGTATTAAGTTTTTCTTTTCCTTTGAATTTATTTTTATATTTTTCGAACCTTCCTGTGTGGAGTTTGGGTGTACCAGGGTCGCGTGGGTTTTCTCTGGGTATTTCCCTTACACATCCCCAAAATCTGCATGGAAAGCTGATTGAACACTCTAAATTGTCCTTTGTCTCCTTGTGCTCTGCAATTGGCTGGCCACCAATTCCTGGGGTCGCCCGCCTGGTCCCCATAGTTGGCTGGGATAAGCTCCAGCACCCCCATGCCCTTTGTGAGGATAAACAGTATGGAAAATGAATGAATATATATCCTCACAGAGGTATTTTAGTATCTAACTAAAATAGTTGTTTGCTCTATGAAGAGTTAAAAGAATAAATGAATCGGTTATTAAGTAAGCTACTATTTATTTCAGTATTTAGTTGATGCAAAAGAAAATACAAGGAGAAAAACCCACAGGAAATGCCTGAACAGATGGAAATCCAAAATGTGTACGAGTGACTACTGTACACAGGAAATGCGCCGCAGCTGCGGGAGACCTCTCGTGTTTATCCTAATTCTGTTGATGGCAGTATAGACGTCCACTCCGTTTGAACTGGGAGAGGCTGGACGAGAATACAGTAATCCCTCAAATATTGCAGATCACATTGACCAGACATGGCCTCAAGATGTATTGAAAGTGCAATTGTTTGATTGGCAAAGCATCACGGGAATTGCAAATTTGGCGTTCACTATGCGAGTGCTGATATAGGGAAGTGAAAGTGGCCTGAATTCAATTCAACTGTGGGCTCTTTTTATAAAACGCGGCTGGTGTTTGTGCACGGCTACTTTTAGATGCACAACGGTCCACTATCCCTCCAAAAACAACACTCGGCCAAAAACGAACTTTCACTATTGTTCCGCGTAACATAAACACACTCCAACACAAGCGCAGGTGCATGTGTGTACCCACACAAAAACAAACACATGAAAACACAACCACTGCCAGCCTTCCCAGTCCAACGGCTGGGAGGTCTATTGTCAGTTATTTTTTGAATCCAAGCCATTTTCTTTTTGTGTCTAGGTATCATACGATCGTTCTTTCGCAGGTGGGTCGGGCCTATTGGGGGTATTTTATGAGACTTTGTTCAACTGGTGCTTTTTTATAGTGTGTGTTTTGATGTGAGGTGTGTTAGATAAATCCTACTTTTTGCTGATGCTGCATTACATGCATGCATTTTTATCGAGATGAGTATCTCACACACACAGGCACTCATTCACTAAAAACACACAAACACACACACTAGTCTAATTATCCCACCAACGTGCTTTTTTTCTATTTTCAGGCTGATGTCGCGTGAGGTGTCTTCTTCTTGCTCGGAGCATCTGTTGTCGTGCCGACACCCCCCTTTTATACGGAACTTAACCCCCACGCTGCAGATATACACACACACATACACAGCCTTGACGTTTGATTTCCCTCTCGTTAAATCAGATCTAAATGAAAAGAGACATTTGGGAAAGTTTGCTCTTTTCTTCATCCTCATTGTTATTCCAAACCGGGACGTACATGTGCAATTTCCACCTCGTTTATTGTAGGAATGATCATGTTTCTGTGCCATTGACGGACGGTGATGGACATCCAAGGCAGCCAAGGAGTTTTTAGAAAATATACCGTAAGTATATGCGTGACTCACAAAGTGAGATCATAGTGTGTTTGCAATGAGTTCACCGACACCAATTGGATCTTAACTGTCTCACACACACACATTTGGCTGGTATGTGTCAATCATGTAGTGATGTCATTTGGGTGGAGGTGAGTGGGTGCAGTTTTTCCGTGTCTTTTTAGTCATGTAAAAGAACAAAAACGACCAGACCGTTTCAGTCTTTGTGTTTATTTGACCTTTTACTCAAGCAAGCTTTGGAACGTTGTGAGAAGAAAAGCAGTTTGAGAAAGATTGGTCATGTGTGATAGGTCTTATGCCATGTAAAGCTTTTTTATTTTGAGTGTCAAGGGGGATTTGGGCTTATTTGTGAATGGTCCCTGGGCCTGTGTCTCCGAGTACTCCGTTTTCCTGCCACATCCCCAAAAGATGCATTGTAGGCTGATTGGACACTCTAAAATTGCCCCTAGGTAAGGGTATGTGTGTGCATAAGTCCAAAGTCAGCAGGGATAGGCTCCAGCACCCCCCGCGAGTGGTAAAGTGGTTCAGAAAACGAAGGAAAAATATCTTTGAATAAAACATCTTCATAATGTCATTAGAATATGCACTGACTTAAATTTTACCTTAGTATTTACTGCTCCCTCACTAACTAATGCACGTTATGATGAAAACAATGTATCTTTTTTAAAGTATGAAAGCCCAATCAACACGTATTTACAGGCACGCATCCGCCCCACTCACTGACTAATGCATGTTATTATGAAAACAATGTATTTTTCCAAGTATTAAAGTCCCCCCCCAAAAAAACGACCCCAACCCCATACACACACTGACTAATGCATGTTACTATGACAACAATTTCTACTTTGTGTGTGTCTATGTTTAGTAGGCGTGGCGGAAGTCAGGGTTCAAATAGCCGACGTCAAACCCCAAAATGGCGGATGACACTGCACGAGCGTGCACTGCGGAGACCTGACGATTTGCCGAAGAAAGGTCGACAAACTTCTCAAAGGACGTTGCAGCACGTTCAGTATGTTGTCGTTTGGGGATTTCGAAGCCCCAGTTCTCATCTTAAGAGTGATTTTTGACGGTAGCATGATCCGCTAGCGCGATCTAGCCATGACTGCAAATTGTTTGCAAACAAATTGGCTACATTGCGTTACCGATCGCTCTTTGTTTCAAAAGTAATCATTGCATTGTTTGTTTCAGCCCCTCAACGAGCGCAGACTGCTGGGAAACATCAAGAATGTGACCAAAACGACCAGAAAGGAGCAGCTTGTCGACGCCATAACCAAGTGAGTCATTTTGAAATGGTTCCGTTTTCTCCATCTATCTAATATTTCACCGTCAGCTTTCAGTATTCCAAGGATTTGCGCAATTGGATCGTTTTTCAAATATCGCATGAAAACACTAATTAACTTTGTTTTTTTAGTAACAAAAACCTGTGGATTAGTCACCCACACAAATGCCATTAGTGGATGCGTAACGAATAAACAGTTATTTCTCGATTATCGCGGTTAATGTAAACCTTGTGACAAAGGGAAAAAACACAAATTAGGGCCATCCCTATTGTAGTTAATTTAAAAAATACTTTAATTGCAAGTAAAGGAGTAGCATCCGCTTGTGAGTTTCAATGTGGCTTTTCACATTTTTCTGAACTTAAAAAAAAAATAATCTCCCATGTAGTGGATCCGCAAAAATTGAAGCAGTGATATTTGATAGATTAAATAAATTATGTACTTTTACCCCCTTAAAGACCCCAGGGCTTTGACCTTTTAGTTTTAAATGTGAGGCATTTATTAGTGCAGGGGTCATTTTTGACTTTTAAACATGGTAAAATGACTTTTTTTCTTGGCGTAAGAAGAAAAAATTGAAGCTTTTTGGAATATTTATTTTTTAAGCACAAATAGATTTGAAATGATTAACTGAAAAACTCGAGGCAGAAGTAGGATCTAAGTGTTTTATAAGTGTTTAAAATAGAAAAAACCCTAACCCCTTAACTTTCTGTTTTAAATGTGGTTTTGACAAAATATATAAGTGAGGCATTTACTCAACCATAGTGCAGGGGTCATTTTGGACTTGTTTAAAAATATATGGTAAAATAACCTCTTTTCTTGGTGTAAGAGCAAAACGGAAGGTTTTTGGGATTTATTTTTTAAGAACGAATAGATAGGAAATTGACGGAAAAGCTCGGCCCCAAGTGTTTTATGTTTTCAAAATAAAAGACCCTAACCCCTTTTAGTTTAAAATGTAGTTTTGACAAAATGTAAGAGGCATTTATTCAACCATAGTTCAGGGGTAATTTTTGACTCATTTAAACATGGTAAAATATTTTTTGTTCAAAATAAAATATTTCCCATGTCAGGTAAAACCCTACTTGTGAATGTTTATTTTTTTATGCCAGACATTTTTCAAAATAAAAGATCTCCCTGATTCAGATAATACCATACTTGTGAATGTTTAACTTAACCCATTTTTTGTTTTGTTTTGCAGAATCTACCAAGGAGGACCAGGTTTCCTGCTAATATACAGATAGCCTCAGGTGCCTCCAATCCATGAAGTTTTTCAAAATAAAAGGTGAGCCTTTCTCAATGGTTTTTTATTTAACTCTGTGTACTCAACCCCTTTTTTTGTTTATCAGAATTCCACCAGGGGGGACCTGGTTTCTGCCTATGAACAGATAGCCTCAGACAGCCCCAGTTTATGAAGTTTTTCAAAATAAAAGGTGAGCCCTTCTCATTGTTTTTTTTAACTAACTGTGTACTACCCCCCCTTTTCAGTTTTCGAATCTTCTCCACCAGGGGGTGGAGAAGATTCGATTTTTTACGATGCTGGACCAACAACGGGAACCAATCTACAAACTTTTTCAAAATAAAAGCTGGAGCTTTTATTTCCTGGATTTCCTGCTGGTGACAGGAAGAACAACTTCATCTTTTCAAAATAAAAGGTGAGCCCTTCTCATTGTTTTTTGAACTAACTGTGTACTAACCCCCCTTTTCAGTTTTCGAATCTTCTCCACCAGGGGGTGGAGAAGATTCGATTTTTTACGATGCTGGACCAACAACGGGAACCAATCTACAAACTTTTTCAAAATAAAAGCTGGAGCTTTTATTTCCTGGATTTCCTGCTGGTGACTGGAGGAATTACTTCATTTTACTAGAGTTTTTCAAAATAAAAGCTTTTAAATGAATGCATGTGTTTGTCTTATCTAACAAAAATTGCAAGTAACAATTAAAGGTAAAGCATTTTATTAATAGGTACACATTTTACACTTTGGCAATAAAATAGAAAAAAATAACTTAGAAAAATGAACTGGGAAAACAAGTTAGAAAAAACACTTAGAAAATAAATTTGAAAAATAATGGTGGCGAATAAACACTTAGAAAAAAAACTGGGGAAACATAAAATAAAAAGTGTGGGATAAACACTTAGAAAAAAAACTGGAGAAACAAAATAAAAAGTGTGGGATAAACACTTAGAAAAAAAAATAGGGAAACAAATAAAACACTTGATAAAATTAGAAAAAAGGACTGGGGTATTAAACACTTAGAAAAAAAATTAGATGGAATAAATGCTTGGAAAATAAAAGAATGAACCTGTGGAAAAAAAGAACTGGGGGATTAAACTTAAAAAATTTGTCCAGGATTAAGCACCTAGGAAATAAAATCAGAAAGAAATGGGGAATAAATGTAGAAAAAAAAAATTGGCCATGGTAAACATTAAGGAAATATAATCAGAAAGTAGGAATAAAAATTTAGGTAAAATAATCAGAAAGGACTGAGGAAATAACCTTTAGAAAATAAAATCCCATTAGATAAAACTAAAAATTGAGTGAAAAAAATAGTTTTTTCAAGTCTACAGGTAGAGAAAAAAACTCCACATCAATCAATACTTCAATATGATGACTAAGTGATCAAGATTTAAAATGTTTTCTTGTTAATAAATAATTTGAACTTCCCATGTTACGTGCATTCTTTTAAGTAAATTAAGTAGTTGACGTGTTAAATTCAAGCCTTTTATTTTTTCCACAAAAATTGCAGTTATGCAGTTGAAACCTCTGCTCGGCGAGGGGATGGATGTTGGTGTCAGAGGAAAACGTGTCAGCCTCGGGTGGACGCTGAAAACATAAAATGAGCAGCTTTAGTAAACATGACAAGAAAATAATAAATAACATGAAACAGGTCCTACCTCATCCACAACTTAAGCTTCGACTTCTTTGGTCTTCATCAATTTGAACAGCTTTCACCTCCTCCAGTGTCTCCTTGGCTTGAAACATCTACAAAACACCAGTGTGGTTATAAAATTGCTTATTGAAGCATTTTGATGCACAAATGACCCACATTTCATCCTGGTTTTTCAGTCTATTATTTCAAATCCATTCAAATATTAAATACATATCCCAAAAAGTCATCTTTGCTTCGGTTTTTCTAAAACACTGATTAAATTATTTCTATCATATGCTTAAACTTGAGTCAAAAATGAGCCCTGCACTCTGGTCAATGACGGTTTTGTCAAAAACATTTAAAACTAAAAATGAAACAATCCAAGTCCAGAGGTCTTGCTATAAGAAAGCGAAGGGCAAATGTATATTCTATATTCTATAAACGTACTTTTTATTTCTTACATCTCCACTGATGGCATTTGTGTTAGTGAGTTATCTATACAAGTTCATGCTATTAAAAATCAACACGAAGCCAGATAGTTTTAAATTAAAAATTAGAATGTATCAGAATGGGAAAAACAAGCTAATTGAGCAATGCCTTGAATACTTAACGCTGACTATTACACGGATAGAGAAAATAGAAACTATTTGAAAAACGACTGACTTTGCTAACTAACAGCTCGCAATCGCGTCAACAAGCTGCTCCTTTATGGCTGTTTTGGCCACCTTCTCGATTTTTCCTTGCAGCGGGTGCTCTTAAAGGACTTCAAAAGCACAATGGAATGATATCTTTATAGACACAACGAGTTATAGGTAGCGCAATGTAGCCAAATTGTTTGCAAACATTTTGCGGTGTCCATCCACGTGGAGCTACATCACGCTACGAAGCACGTCATCGTCAAAAAGTAATCTAAAGATGAGATCTGCGTATTCGAAATCCCCAAATGACAACGTACCGAATGCGATGGATTGTCCTGGAAGATGTTTAGCAGGCGTTTCTTCAGTAAATCGTCGCTTCTGACCTGCTCTGCAGACGCTGCCGAAGTGGCTTCTGGTTCATTAGCCATTTTGAAGGTAAATGGCCGCCGTTTGAACTCTGACCTGGGTGACGCCCATTAAACATAGACACACACATAGTAGAATGTTGTCATAATAATGTGTAGTATTGGACGAATACACGTTATTATGAAAACAATGCAGTATTTTCAGTGCATTTTATGTGTACCCTCTCAGTATTGCTACAATTTAATCAAGGCAACCCTTAATAATTATTTTATGGCTATAAAACCTTTACTGCAGCTACAGCTGAAAAGCATCAATAATAATCTCATACAATTGAAATATTATTTAGGATACAATATAAACTAAATGTAAAAAAAGACATTTGAAACGGAAAATGTCCATAAAACATAAAAAATAATTCTAATTGGTGAAAAGGTGACAAACAAGCTGGTGACACACAAGAAAGTTTAATTAAATATACCAAAAGTTTTTTTTTACAGCCCAAAGTGAAAAAAAGAATATAAAACTATTTTACAGTGTAGTTTGTCCAAAGCAAATAAATAGTCAACTGTATTTTGGGTGGTAACCATGGCAACAAATCCAACCAGGCTTATTCAGTTGTCGGTGTGCACGATGGCGAGCGATTCCACGAGGCACCAAAAGTTTGCAAAGTTTAAAAAAAAAAAAAGGTGAATAAGACACAAACTCCTGAAGAAAGAAATTTATAAAATTATTGAAAGCAAATTTTTGATTGGCCAATTGTGATTGTAAAAAAACAAAAAACAATCACATTAAGTGCTGTACAAAAACATTAAGAGAAGCCCTGCCAAAAAAAAAAAAATACAAATTCCTTTCCTGACGCCCTGTCCGGATGAGCTGAGGAGGTTCTTTTGGCAAGGCTTTTACAATCATTCCTGGGACGTCTGCCAAAAGGAACAGAAAAAAAAATGATCAAGTTTTTAGTGGCAGATCAAAATTTACAACATGAAACAGTTCAATTATAATGGTTAACCAATTGCCTATTCTATTTATATGACTGTAACTTTGCAAAACAAAGAGGACAAATGATGTCATTCACCGTCATTCTACAGAAAGGCGGAGAAAAGTGGAATTAAACTTACTTCAACTGAAAGCCAGGCCCTGAAGAGCGGCTGACGACAACTTGACAGAATCGGCAAAGTTGGTATCTGCGCACATGGCAAGAGAAGAAGAGTTAGGATGCTAAATGACAGTGGTAACGTCTTCATCACTACACCTTGGTGGGCGTTGGTACAAGAAGGCGACGGCGATGATGGCGGCCTGACCACCGGGGCGAAGGCCGACTTCTGCTTGACGGCCGCTGATACCAACGTGGCGGGGGAAAACGAGAAGACGCCCGTCGCCGCCGCCGGTGCCGAACAGTTGGTGGCCAAAGATGTGGATGACGCCATCGTGGGGCTGGAAGGGAGCACTGCAAACATGCGCTTGGTTAGGAATGTTGGGAAAATATAAGGCCATTTCTAATATACAGTGGGTACCTCTACTTACAAATGCTTCTACATACAAAGTTTTCAGGTTATGAAATGCATTTATATGCAAATGACTGTTCCAACATACTTAAGTGTGATACTTTGGAATTATATTACATTTATTTTTTTGTTAAATACTGTAACAAATCTTGACTTGCAGCATGTGAGTGACGAGAAAAATAACTTGTTTAACTTTGGTTCTGTACCGTGGTGCCATTTTAATAAATATTTTTTTGCATACATACTTTTGTCAATATATTTCATACAAATTTGATATACCTTTATAATTCCTATAAATTTTAGGCGGTAGTATTAAAGATCATGAGAGGATTATGCTTAATGTAACCACCATATATGTCCATTCTAACAAATAATACTAGTTACAAAAAATAAATATCAATTAATTTCATAAGTAGCGTTAACACTGTACTTACTTGCATATGGCGAGTTGGCCACAGATGCATTGATGAAGGTCGGCGAGGCTCCCAGGTTGCCGATGGCGGCGGCGCTATTGGCGTACGCGTTGATAGCGGCGTGGGGAGGCGGCGTGTGCGAGTAGTGCTGTGGCGTGGAGCCGGCGGGCGCGTACCCGTGAGGTGACCCGCCACCAGCGCCACTCCCGATGTAACCGGCGGGGGGTGCGCTGGATGAGGGCTCCGACACGTTGACAGACAGCTGGCCTGTGAATGAACTGGCGGTCATTACGCCCGAGTGGGCGGGGCCGGGCAGCTGGGCGTGGCCTCTTGGGACGCTGTATAGAGCTTCCGCGATGTCCGCCGCTCGCTTTACCATCACCTCCTGTCACAAGATCAAAATACGTCAGGTGACATAGAGTTTGTAGCTGGTTAACTCACTGGATGCCAAATTGGACATGTATCACTGTCAATGGCAGCCAATTCATAATTGTAAAATCTACTCCTAAAATTCAACCTGTAGTTGACATGATCATAATGTGAGCTGACCTGGTTGTTGTGCGGCAGAGCGTAGAGCGCTTCCACCAAGTCGGCGGCACGCTTTAGGATCACCTCCTGGAAAATGAATGAGAAAGAACAAGAAAATGTTTCATTGAACAATATTCTGAAAATATCAGTCTTTTGAAGAAACATATTTGAATTCAAATGAACCAAAATAAATGTTGTTCTCAATCCCAGGTTCTGCCTTTTTGCATGTTCTCCCAGAGTTTGCATGGGTTTTCTCCGGGTACTCTGGGTAAATTCAAAAGGATTATTCACTAAAATGGGATGTCCATCAGCAGCCAATGGGTTAACCTCTGATTTCCTCATCAGAGATGATGAAGAGGAGGAGCTTTCATCATCCACTTAACATCTTGGAACGGGCGGAAAAGGCGAAGCCACGTCCGGACGGCCACTTAAAGTGCATGTAATGGCGACACATTAGCGGCGTTACGCCGCGCTAATGTTCCATGAGTAACAACGGCGTACGCGGCGGGTCACGCCTCCCTTTCGTCCTGATGTCATTCTACACACGCAGATGAGATGATTTGATGACTTTTCTCCGTCGTCATCCTCAACATTGCCGTGACCTCATCACATGACATCATTGCAAATGTGTCAAATGGCATCAGCTGGGTGGGGGGGAGTAAAAAGGGTGTGGCCTGAATGTGGGGGGCTTGCGCCTTGACGTGCACATATGTAGAGCAAAAGTGTTCATTGAACAATTTGTTTTGGGCAATCTGTTTGTGGCTAATCCCGTCACACGGCCCACTGCGCCGAATCCAAGTTGTGAGTGTGAGTGTACAAACCTTTGGAAGCTTCTCGGGGTCTCCGGGGTGACGAGGGATGACCTTCTGTAATCGTTGGAAGCCATAGTCGATGGTGGGCTCATTGAGAGCTTCATAAATGGCAGACATCGAAAAAAAATGACAATTAGAATTGATATAAGACCAAAATGATGAAGAAAGATAAATAGTAATGAGTGGGCTTGAGTATAATGCTAACATACAGTCATTGCTATGTTGATATAAGTCTGTATTATTATTGTTTTTTGAAATATTGAGAAGATCATTTTTTGGGTACAATTTAAATAAATATGGATCTGTGTTTTGAATAGTTATTTTTGAATAATTTTTGACAAGGTTTTATCATTTAAATGGTATGTAAAAATCCATACTTTTACACATCTTAAATTAGGGCGCCTATATAACTGTGTGTGTGTGTAATACACATTTTAGAAATCATTTTCAATCTGAATTGCAGCCATGAAACTTGAAATAATCATTTTTCTGTACTGCAAAAACTTTTTGGTTTTGTTTATAAACATCTTTTCCCAGAAGAAAAGATGTGCACATGAAGCTTTGTCATATTGGCTTCTCACAGCTGGAGTTTCCCGGGTCACACGCTGAAACCATCAGCCAATCAATGGGTCACATCGGTCACGGGCGCCCAATAAGATGGTCGAGTAAATAGCAGAGGGACCAATTAGAAACTCGCTTGCCTCGGGGCGCAATTTTGAGCCAACAAAAACAACACAGTGCGAAAAAAAACCGTTTTCCAGTTTCACAGCGGAAGCTCATTGGATGCCTGTTGCGATGATGTCATCATGCCAAGCGTGTTCTTTGCCTAATTGTTCCAATGTGCTTAAAGACCACCCTTTTTACTTTTTTTTTAGTAAGGATCTTGTCAGGGTATCCACATTTCCACTTTGCGGCCATTTGTTTACATACCCGTGTATATGAAACGACCCGGCGTGCCCTTGCAGAAGTGTTTGGACTTGTAGGACAGCGTGACCTCCACCATGCCGGGAATGTGTCGCGGTGGCGTCTGCACTCGGATGGCGTGGGCCGTGATTAGCTGCCACATCATAAGAAATGGCTCAACACCACAATGCAATAATGAGTCCGTTTTGACCTGGAATTGGACGTGTAAAAAACCCACCTCGCTCCAAACCATCATAGATCCAAAAATGACTTGCAGGCCGTCAAAGAAGTTTTCGCCAATGACGATCACTGTGGCGCCACCTGTGGTCCAACCCTCGCTTGGACTGATGGCTTTGATGCAAGGCGATGCTCCTTAAAAAAAAAACACACACACACATGTACAGTTACACTGATGAGGCAGATGGACAGGCAGGAATGACCTGATTGGATTAAACCATCAACCATCTGCTACTCATGATGCTCAAAGACAAACACACACAGAGACAGACACAAACACACACACTTTCTAGTTTGTTACCATGGTTGAGGTATGATGGCATTCCGTCTGCCAAGTCGAGCTTGCGAGCCCGCCGTCCGTGTTTGGAGTTGTTGTGGACAAACATGTTGTCGGAAACGGAGAGCACGTGACCCTCCACGCTGACTGTTGTCGACACTACCACCTGACCATAGAGAAGTAAGAGGAATGAGTATTAGTGCAATTCAAGGATTTGGAAAAAAATAGTGTGTTTTTTCAACTGGCAAGCTTCTATCATCACATTGTAGCTCAGTCTTTAATTATTCAACAAATATCAAGCACGTTTGGTGATAGTATTGCTGATGATACATTTGTGAGTTAAGTTGATTGGTGCCATTACAGAAAACTAATCACAACTGCTTGATAGGTTTTTTTTAAAGTATATTCAGTTTGCTTTTCAAAGCAGTTGCCTAATAAGGTAAATAAAAGCTAAATGATATTATAAAGAATACTTTTAGGTGCGATAAGCGTTTGTTAAGTGCGCCTTGGAGCATATCTGACACATCACACACACATGCACAGACTAAAACTACAGCTATGAACGTGTGTTAAACGTGGGTGTGTGTGTATATATTTTGCGGTGGGGTGCCGGAGTACCCGTGAAGGGTCCAACGCTTAATTATCTCCCAGGGAAACAGAGCTGTCTCCTGTGGTTCCACTACAATAAAGCCGCACAATTAGACACACTTCCACTTAGTGCCTGCTGTCAGACCCACACACACACACACACACGTTTAAAAGTCAACTAAATTGCTTTCTTTCCCATTTCCATGTGGGGTGGCGATAAGGAAATAATCAAGATGTGGATGTAATCGCCCACTTGACTTCCTGTCTGTTTGAATGGAAGACGGTCAAGCGCACATACCTGAAACCTTCTCATGTCTCGTGGGTTTCCCGCGTTTTTCAGGCAATTCTGGTTGCACTTGAGGAAAAATTTCAGGAAAAACCTGTCAAACACAATTGTGGCGTTAAGGATGAGAAAAAATATACAATATGTTTCATTCATTCATTTTCTGTACTGCCATATTACATGAATGTAGTCAGACATTGTAATATTGTGACATTAAAGTGGTGATATTATGAAAGTGATGTCATACATTGTCATATCACATGATTAAAATTGGAATATTGGAAAGAGTAAAGTCATTTGTTCAACCAGTCTATCATGCATGTTTGTTGGATGTAGCAAGAAACTGGAGTACCCAAAGAAAACCTACACAGGCCCGTGGGGGTAACATGCAAACACCACACATGCATAATCGCCTACTTATTACAATGTATCAACACAAAACTACTTTTGGCGTAAAAACATGACCAGATTGAGAAAAAAACTTGCAAAATGACAATGTTAGTTAGAATTATTTTGACGTTACATGAACAAAAAGTTCCATGTTTTTGGGGATGTAAAAGTCAGTGTGAATCCAAAACGGCAAAAAAGCGTGGGCGCTCTGAACGCAACATCATTTTTTTCTTCTTCAGGCCTACCACAGAGTCACGTCCCTGGAGCTTCCTTCCAATGGCATGACCAATGTGGAATGAGAACAAAGAGGAGGTACGGCGTGCTCGCCAGACGGCCCAGCGGCCTGGCAGGTCCCGGTGTAAAAAATGTGCGTTAACGAGCTTGGGCCGACTCAGAACACGGGACGGCGCCATTCAACGCGGATAATTACGTTGACCTCTCGCCCTCGGGTGACAGCCTATCACGGCGCAGGACAGCCACGCTGACCCCCGGCGACCTCGCACTGTCGAGTCCTTCTCACAACGGCGTGCGAGCGCACCGCCAACACGCGTCGGCGCACATTCAAAAGTAGCATCAGAAATATAGGAATTATTACACTTTCAAGTTTAAGCAATTAGGAAAACTAGCTATTAAGCAGGCATTGTATCAAATAAAAATGTGGGGGACCAATAAGATGCCACAATGAATCGATGAATAAATTGACAGCTTTTTTGATAGTCGCCAGATCAATTATAGCCCTCTTTTTGAGCCTTTTATAAGCAAATATTCTCTTATATTTTTAATTATGTTAACATTTAATTGCATTTTTTTCATCAAAAAGATTTGATGATGTCACAACCAGAATAAGCTGGATATATTTGCACTGATTGGAATAGCATTGACAGCATTATCAATTCTAATATCATTATTGTAGTCACTTGCATTTTGTTAATATGCTTAGCATATCACAGCACCTTTCAAATTTTTTTCTCATCCCATATTTTCAATGATTTTGTGTGGTCATGTTTGTTCCCTTTACTCTCATTGGCTGACAAGCTTCTTGATTTCAAAGACAGCGCTCTCCGTGCCCCCCGCCATTGACCCCATCTGGCCTTAACTACGGAACGTGCGCACACACAGAGAATGGCTATAAATTGATTGGCTGCTTTGTGTGCTGGTGAAAAGGCCTCCAATTATAAGAGGCAATTATAAAAGCCTCAATGAGTGTGGTGGAGGGGCTGGGGGGCTGGGGGGGGGGGGGGGGTCTCGTGCACAACCCCCCCTGCGACAACCCCCCACCAAATCCCAGTCCCGATCTGTTTCAAGTGATAACATTGCACTTGACTTTTGCATGCCAGGGGGCGGATCTAGGAAAATACCCCCTTTTTTTAGGGGTATAATACATGAACAATTCTATGGGCAATTATACAATAGATTGTAGTTATGGTTTGTCTAAAATTCTAATGGGGGGGATTTCTTAGCAGCATGTTAACTCACAATGCCAACGCTTGGAGGGAAGGAAGGAGGAGCCCTTCCTGGGGAATTCCACTGGAGGTGTGTGCGCGGGATTTTGTACGCGTGTGTCCGTTCTATCCCCCAAAGGACTCACCATGTTGCTGCTGAGCCAAAAATAATCACACTGCTTTACTGCAGACCAAAACATGCCCACACACACACACACACACACACACGGGAGTTCCGGGATAAATACTTTTACCCGCGATTGATGGCGATAGAGCTAACCTAGCTTAGGGGCCTTGGCAAATAAGGGGTCCAGGAGGGCCACCAAATTGGAAAAACTGCCCATTTATACAATACTTACTGTACAAGTCCTTTAAAAAAAAAGCTTACTATACATGGTCATTTTCAATGGGAAAAAAGTCTCACTATACAAGGCATTTTAAATGAGAAACCAAAGTGATAAATGGCTTGACTATACAAGGTCAATTTTTAATGAAAATGCTATGATGATTTTTTTTAGGTAGACTGATACAGACTTGAACCCAAGGCCTCAGTACTGTTAGGCCAATGTGCTAACCACTCAACTACCAGGTCACTCTTAGATTAAACAGTCATTTTTTAATGAAAACAAAGCTATATATGTATATATATTATTATATATAGTACGTATTTTAGTCACACACTATGGGTGGGCATTATACTCGAATAAATACTGTATATAGAATATAATGTGTATCTGCTAACTTTAGATTTCTTTTGATGTGGCCCTGATCATTGTTTATCTCTTCATTCCACCTTCACGTGTGCAAAAAAAATATATTTTTGTGACAAGCATAAGTGGGTTGGGCTTTCTTACTCAGAGACCCTAGAGACGCCCGGAAAATGGGATTTGAGGGAAAGCCGGCAGACGTAAGAGAAAGCGGGCGACATGACTTCATTTGCATAAAGACAACACCTAATTGATAGGCCGACAGCTGGCTGTCAATCAACGTGTGTCTCCTGGGAAATATGCTAATGAGGACGGAGAGGAAAATCAGCCTACGTCGCCGTCGACGCCCTTTTTTCGCCACCCTCAGCGTGGTGTCACGTGACAGAAAGTAAGAATCACTTGGATGATGTCATTTCCTCATAATCAAACCACCCCGATATGGAAGACATATATAAAACAATGATATAATAATATTAGTTATAAGTTGGCGAACGACTTTACGGAGGAAATATCAAACTGCGACTGATTTTGACGCCTCAAACATCACGGTGCGATCAGGTGAAGGTGTTGTCACCTAAGCGACACACACGTAAACACGTACAAGCTCATTAGCAGACAACACAAGTCAACACTTTGCCAAATGCAGAACAAAGAATGGCACGATCGAAAAAGCAGTGTGAACATTTTTTTAGTTAAAAAAAAAACTAATTATCACTTTCCGTTCCACACACACTTCCTCCTCCACATGTGGTTGCAACACAAACTGGTGGTCACTACAGTGAACTGTCATTCAAAATGATTTGATATTTTTGAATTTCGACATGCTAATAGACAGAATTTTCTCTTTGTGTGTGGCCGCCGTGCATGTACCCTCACACCCTTTATTTCTATCTTTTTGAATTTTTTTTTTCTTTTTCATCTCACCTACTGTTAGCGTGTGCAGCGGGATTACGCTGTGCTGACGGGGCGCTTTCCATTCAGACCACTTGACCTTTGCGGGGCGGCTAAATGAGCGCGCACATGTCAAGTCGCCTCACAGTCTCGCAAAAAAAAAGTGCGCGTGAGTACGTGCGATAAAACATAATCATTCATTAAAATGCAGCTTCACAACCTCCATCACATCCATGATGGCTAACCCCCCACCTTCTAAGATGGGGGAGCATGTTGAAAAGAGGGCTGTCTTGTGTGAAAGGGCTTTGCTTTCTCAGTTATTTAGAAAGAAACACACCCCAATAAAATAAGTGTGTGTGTTTCCTGTTATTGTCACATGGAGATGAATTGTGCACATGTGATGAAAAAGCACTTCCTTGTCTCATTACGAAAAATAACAATCAACATTGTGTGTGTATACAGTGTGTGTATTAACTTCCACCCTGACAGATTTGATGCTTTTCCTATCAGGAAAGGAAGTGGATTAGTGCCACTTCCTGTACACAGTGTATTTCCTGAATGTCGTTACATATTTGAGACCAGATGGCGTGTTTACACCTGCCCTGTTTGATCTGGATCAAACCTAAAAAATGATTGGTCCCCATTTGATGAATACAATTCTGGTGTAGATACAGTGGTACTGCTACTTAAAATAGTACTTGTTTTGTAACTTGGATTTTTGTAAAATAGAGTAGTATTTTCTGGGTGAATTTTGGAAACCAAGTCATTTTTGTAAGTAGAAGTAGCAGTGTATTTTGGTCTGGAACAAAGAAAAGTGAAATATGGACACTCCCAATCACAAATGTTTCCACACTAAAAAAAATGACAGAATCTTGTCAAAGAGGAATAAATGTCCAGAACTCACAAAGATCGAAAACTAATACGACATCTCCCTCTTGCTACTGTGACAATGAAATTTTCTGAATACGGGATGAACAAAGTTATCTAATCTAATCTTATGATGATATTAAAGTTGTCATATTACCTTATATTACCATGTAAAACGACGGCATTTATAGAGGAGCAGCTTCAAATTATTTCGTTTTTCACCTCCTGCTAATTCTGACAAAACACACACACACACACACGGTGTGTTAGAGATGTTAGAGAGTAAATCTGGAGTCAGTGTGTACGCGCCAGATTGTCAGAGATATTTTGGTAACTGACAGAAAGAAAGGTGTGCGTGCGAGGAAAGCAACAGCGGCAAAAGATGAAGAGATCGTTTAGAAGATTTCCTTCAAATTACTGACAGTCACCCTCCCCTTACTAGCGCTGTTTGATTGACAGGACTCCCCAGCGTGAGGTTTAACCTCCCAAAAGAAAAGCCAGCTCCTCATCTAGCCTGCAATTCCATTGTGTGACTGCAAATCCTCCTCTTTGTCTTTTTCTGGTTTGCGGTGCGTGAGAAGCCGGCGCTCTTTTGCGCAAACTTCCTCAACTCTCCGTCGTTTCTTGTCCGTTACCCCACTCAACCCTAACCCTTGTCTCAAACTGGATTGGCAACAAATGTTCCGCACACACACACACACACACACGCTCACACACACTACGCACGAGGCCCTTTAGCAGTCAAGCAGGCGTGTGATAGGGTATCATCGCATCTCGTTAACCTCCTGTTAACCTCAAGTGAGACGGATTAACGAGGCCCACACACACACACTGATTTGCACTCAACTGTCACTCACTCATGTACACACACACACATTCCTAACCCACATTATTATTTTTGGGTAACTTGATCAATAGTAAAAGACGCACTGAATTTGCTTTCTATCCTTCCAAAAGGTTCCAAAAATAAACTTGATGTAGCTCTCTTCTTTTATTGTTATTTACTTCGATTTTTTCCTCCTTGAAATTGATTTTTTTTTAAACTTAACTCAAACTCGTCCAATCCATTTTGACACAGAATCAACCATTTTATGCATATTTTTTTCTATTTATTTATTTAAATATCAATTTGACCTATTAGTTAGCAAATAGTTACCTGGACTATAAAGAGTTAAGTCTCTAAAATGTTAACTTTTGAATAGCTGTCCACTATAGTGACCACTGTCCCTTAAAAAAAGGCTATAACACACTGTATAGTACATTGCTCATTTGATACGTACTAATTAACACCAACAAGAAATCCAATAATATTTTGCATATGTACTATGCCAAAATGTCTTTACTGTTACGTATTTGATGATTTTAAAGTTTTCTGAAAACGCAGATGCTAAGAGAAGAATGTCCTCCTATAGTTGAACTCATTTACTTCAAATGGGGGGGATCAATCAGCCAATCCATTCGGATTACGGGGCGCTGGCAGCCGATGATCGATGGCGGTGAACGGGAAGAGCCCTGTGTGTGTGTGTGTGTGTGTGTGCATTAGCGTATGTGCGCAGCCGTGCTAGTGTGTGTCCACATGTTGCAGTACAGACTTCCAGATGTTGCAGCGAGAGTGTGTGAACGGACATCGACAGGAAGTATCCCACGGTATCCACGGTAACCTTGACATTCCATCTCCACCACGTACTCTAGCATCTCCCATCGTGGTCCTCTCAAACACACACACACACACACACATATGGACTATGATTGAAAACGGGCCCTTTAGTAAACTTGTTTAAACTATTGAGAAGGAAGAGAAGAAGACATGAAGGAAAAAAAGAAAGGAGTTTCTTTTTAAGTAGAAAAAGGATAAAATACAAACCCGTAGACGAAGGGTTAAAAAAAAGCGCCTCGGATTGCGTTTCACTTCTTCACTGTCACATTTTCACTTGTTTTTTTTTTTTTTTACTCGTGACCCATTTTACGAGAGTGATGGAAGAGCGATGAGTGTGAGCGTGGGCAGGGCGAGTATGTTGGGCGTGTGTGTGTGTGTACTGTACGTGGGTAACGAGCATGTATGTTGTACTTACTCTCTGTGCTAGGCTGCTGTGCCACTGTTTTTGAGGAGTGTGTACATGCGTATGGCTGGTGACTGTCAAGTGTGTGATTGTCAGCTATGTGTGAGACAAGTAGGTGACTGGTGTGTGTGTGTGTGTGTGTGTGTGTGTGTTTGCGTACATCTGTGCGGTTGTGGGTGCGAGGGAGGTGGCTGAATGCGAGATTTCCACGTGTGAACATATGTTTGTGAGAATATGTGACAACAGCGTGTAGGTGTACGTCAATGTGTGCGTTCATGTGGAGTGTGTTGTTGGGCAGATTTTAAAAAGTAACTACTGTATTTTACGGACTATAAGAGGCACTTTTTTGTCATTTGGATGGGCCTTTGTGTCTTTTTTAGGCTATAACCATGTGCTATGAGAGACACTTTTCAAGCGTCCCAAAAAGTTTGAAAAAGCGCAACTATGCGGAAATCGGAGTATTAATATGGAATATGAGTACAAAATATTCCTTTCCTCTTTTTTTTCATTTGTGCATGTGTAAAAGTAGCAGCATTGACAGATTGGCCAAATTTACCGGCAAACTGAATGGTTTAGATTTACAGTGTTGGCTTAGACTGGAAACTTTGGGATCTGGCAACCCCGAGGTGCAGCACACCATTGGCACAAGACCTTCATATAAGCGCCAATGGTGTCTCGTGTAAAATATTTCTTTTTCTAAAGGACCAGCACCCAAGTGGTTTATGGACTGGTACCAGTCCGCAGGCCGGTGGTTGGGGACCAATCACATCCATCCATACTAAAACTAGATGCTGTCAGTCTATGTGCATTTGCCTGCGAGATGTGACGCAAACTAGACACACACACATGCTACCTGTCAATGATGACGGGGTCTGACGGCGTCTCGTTGCGATTTCCGCAGCTTTTCTTGTCACAGCATCGACTGCGAGGAGACAAAACAGCTGTTAGTGTGCGCACATGAAAGCCACGCGCTGGAGCGGGAGCTGGCGGACAGAAATAGATGTAAAAGTTGTGTCGGAGCCGTTTTCGCTTGACACTGTCAGCGCACTTGCACATCTTCTACGTGAAGATGGATACACAACATGGATAGCAAAATGGATGGAGTGATGGAAAATAGATTTGGAACATTCTATTGTTTAGATCATTTGATTGTTTTGTGATTGGGGTTTTACATTTGCATAAATGAGCCATTTGGACTAGAAAAGGGGGTGTCATTGTGTGTGTGTGTGTTTCAGACCTGCACATGATCTCGTGTGTGAGCAGCACTCGGCACATCTCGGGGTTCTTGTCTTGCCCCTCGTACACGATGGGCTGTGAAAGAGTAAAAAAGTTCATGATATGTGGATTTGAAACATGCATTTTGACTAAATAGGTGGCTGCCCATTACTTCAACACAAATAGTCACATTTTTGTAGGTCAGACACCTCTGAGTTCAATAATACGAAAAACAGATTATATATAGTGGTACCTCTACTAAAATTAATTAGTTCCAGAACTTGTTTTCTTAACTTTGATTTTTTTTTGTAAATAGAGCAGAATTTTATATGTACATTTTCCATGGTTCAACCTGGCAATGATAGGGAGCTCACCTGTTTGCTGGCTGAATCGATGAGCCTGACATAAAAGTCTTGTTCGGTCCTGATGCCTGCACATCACCACACAGCAAAAAGCCAAATTAGCATTTTGTTACTTTAAATTGTCAAATGTTTAAACTAAACAAATTCAGCCAAAAAATCTTGGTTTCTACCAAATCATGACATCATGGGCACACAGTTAATTATTTTATTGTATCCACTCCAATATAAAAAGTCTTTCTCTTACCATTTGAATAGAGCAGCTGAAGCTTATAATGGATGCCGTTATTTGTCTTCTCCCCCGCGCGCTCCTGCGCACAAGAATAAACAATCAAATCCAGTTTCAACTTTCGCTCGCAACATTTGGCATTGCAACAGAATATATATATATATATAAATATATATCCCCCATATATAAAAATAAGTTCAGCAACAAGATATGTGTGGCTTTTCTCCCATATCCCAAAAACATGCAGGATAGGCTTGTTGAACACTCCCAATTGCCCCTAGTTGTATGTGTGGGTTTTCCGTGGGTACTCAGGTTTCCTCCCACATCCCCAAAACATATTTGCTAGGCTTGTTGAACACTCTAAATTGCCCCTAAATGCGACTGTGAGTGTTAACACATTTGACAAATTCATCCGGTCAGTAATAAATAATTGTTGTCCGAATGCTGCGGGGCCTTATGATGACATCATGGCAAATAAATCCACTGCAGTACCTTGTCCTTCTCGATGAAGCCCACAAAGTTGGTCCTCTCCACTTCCACAGGTTGCCCTTGACGGTCGTAAAGCGCCACAACGAAGTGGAAGAAGTTGGACTTGCGCAGGTTGGAGGGGGGCTGCTTCTCAAAGTGGGCCCGGCCCACCGCCACCCCGCTGTGGGCAGACATACAACAAGAATTATTTTACAAGACCAAATGTGTATCACCGGGGTTATTTTTGTATGATTATATCAACTTTCAACAATAGTGAATGCAATTATGTGGATTCATTTGAGAGGAGACAATGTACAGCACAGGTGTCAAAGTGGTGGCACTGGAGCCAAATCTGGCCTGCCGTATCATTTTGTCAACTTTGTGTTTAATGATCAAATTCCTTTTTTCCCCTTCATGAATCAACAATTTTTAAATGAAATTTGTTTGTTTGTGTTTTAGTTCACCAAGCATTTTTTTAACATCTAAAAATAAAAATATGCAAATATTTGCCATTTTCAACTTTAGTATTGGTCATATTTAAAATATATTGTTTGCTATTGTGATGAAACCCTAAAAAAAAACTCATCAAGATTGTTTCAGATTTTTAACAAAATCCATATTTACTTCCATATTTTTAATCACAATTTCCCCTTCTATTTTTCACTATAAATAAACAGATTTTAAAAAATGTGATATTTACTACTATAAATATATATGACTATACTTGCCCTCTTTTCTGATTTAAAAAAATTGTAAATAAATGTAAAAAAATTAATCCAAACAAATCAAGCATGGATACTACTACTGACCTCTGTGCAGCAGTGTTGGCGTCCAGCACGCCGCCGCCCCCCAGAGCGCCCAAGCCCCCTTGCATCCAACCCCGGACGGCGTTCATGTCCCCCAGCAGCGGCTCCTCCTTCAGGCTGCTGCCGAACATGGGCGCACCTCAAGCGGCTCCGCTCGCTCCGCACTTGTGCCCGGTCCTCCACGCTAAGGGGTCCGAACGGAGAAGGGGGCTCTCATACAAAAGCTCCTCATATGAAATAAAACAGGGGCTCCCCAAGTCATCACGTCTTCATTTCCTTCATCACTGGAGTCTTTCTCCAGGTTGTGGAGGGTCTGGTTAGGATCTACTCCTGCAAGGATGAGAGTGAAAACAAGGAGTTTGGGGGGGAGGAGCTTATGATGGGTAAAGGGGCGTGGTTGGAATACATGACCACGCTCTTTTTAAGTGACTGACAGAAGGGTGGGGATAAAAATGTGGTCCTGTGCATGGTATATTTGTAAGTAAGATTATAAAATATTATCATACAGAAACACAAATGGCACTCTGATTAAAATAACTCACAGGATGCCATTGACAGGGTATAGATGTCAAATTAATTTCAAGAAGGATTTAGTTCAGGGCCCAACTCCGGTCCCGGAGAGCCGTTGTTTTCCAACACACAGGAATCAAATCATCGATATCAGTATCAAGCTTCTGGGAAGCTTGCTGATGAGTTTATCATTTGATTCAGGTATGGTAGAGGAGGGAGATATGGAAAACATTGATTTACTATAGTCGTTGGAAATGAACTTTCAAAAGTGAGTCATTCCAATACACACGCGTGAAAGAGCCTGTACTGCCGCCCTGTGGTCAACGTTCCAAACTGCAGCGTGGCGTTCACGTGACTTTTTTTCTTCCCTATCAGAATGTGCTTTAATTTTACTTATTACCTATGCCTTCGGTATTGTTACGTCTGAATCAACCCAACACTCAATAACTATTGTATTGCTATAAAACCTTTACTGCAGCTACAGTCGCGACATATATAAAAGCATCAATAATAACCTCATAAAATCGAAATATTTAGGAGTATAGCCAAATTTTACTCACCAACAATCCTTTCTATTCGTGCACAAAATCCATCCTCCTTTCTATCCTCAAGATTTCAATTACCGTGGTAAATAACAAGCAGTTAGTGGACTGAAAGTTGCAAACGAGGCTTTTTCCAGGGTGCAACATGCTTGCTGGCTTTGGAGTTGTCCAGTCTTTCTTCATGTCCAGCTTTTCTTGAAAAGTCCGTCTCGAAAATGGCTTTGATAGTAGATCTGCAACCGGATCCCCTCTTCTCCTTCAGCAATTGTATGTGAACAAAATCGCTATTAAATCAACACAAAAATATATGTTTGTGCGGCTCGATGCAAGTACAGTTTGCTAGCTCTGGCTAGTCCAATCTACTACTAGCCAATCAGTCTGTGAAAGTGATGACGTTTCACTGCACCTGCAACAAGTTCTTGGTGTATACTATTTCAATTTTTAATACTATTTAGGATCATAAATCCAAATTCTAGACACAATTTTGTCAGAACTAATCAAATCACTTATCGTCAAAAGGGGCGCAGGGGGTGCCGGAGCCTGAAAAAAAAGTCAAAATTTCCATAGCCATTAATGTTTTATGTTACTGAAGGCAAAAGAGAAATAACCACAAATGCAAATTTTTACTTAGTTTACTTTTATTTTTGACCTTATCTCCAAACAATGTCCTGTCTTTGAACAAACGTGGAAGTCAGTGATGGTGTTTGCCCCAATTGAGTTTGTAAAAAAAAAAAACTCGTGCAAAACCATTTCATAACTTCGGAGAAAGGAAAAAAAAAGATAGGCAGGTGTTCATCATACATTGCTCATTGCAAACGTATTCATTCTGAACCGTGCTAACACTGTGAAGGTAACAGGTGCCGCCGTCTGCGTCCCGCTAGTCCCACGCCGAACATCGGCGTGATCACACCAGCTCAAGAGACACGTCATACGGGCCGGGGGTCAAAAGGTCAACTCGTTAAAATGACATCAGTGCAAATGCTCGTACAACTCGAGCGTCCGCCTCGTTTTGTAACACATCGGGGAACGAAAGAAGAAAAAAAAATGCTGAAGATGCTTTGGCCACCGTGGAAACGTGCAAGAGTTCACGCTCGAGCATGCATCGTCATCAGCGTCCAATTAAAATATCCCGTGCTAGTGATTGGCGAGTGGCGAAATGAGAAACGATTTGGCCGACAGAACAGATGCGTAGAACCGCAGGTTCAAATACTGACTTCCCCTGTCTTGTCATGTGAGCTTTGAAAGACGTGAGATAATGCTTTGCCTTCATCCGATAGGACGCCAGATTGTCCCGAGGCTCCGCCCCTTGCGTCGTCGCCACCTTCCAAACCGGAAGCGGCCAGGGGCGATTCGGAGGAGGAACATGGGGCTTGGTCTTCTTCCACCGCTGTTGCTTTCTCCTGGCCAATATCTTCCTGTCCCGCAGGCGCCCGATTGGGCGTCGGCGCATCGGAGTTGGCGGCCGATTGGCTCTTGAGTTGCGCGTGACACAACGGGCACGTCTCCTGCACGTACAGCCACTTCTTCAGACAGCCCGCGTGGAAGAAATGGCTGCACGGTGTGATGACGGCGCTGCTCAGGTCCTGAGGGAACAAGTTGAAAATATTTAAATGATGATTGTGTATTACTAATGATATTTAGATCAGTGTTCTACATAATGCCCTTTTTAAAACATGGATAGTGTGCAGCTCTATGAGCAACGATTGTCTATCGCCTTTAATGGTGGTGCCTACCTGGTAACAAATGGCGCATATATCGTTGTAATGGCGCAGTTGCGCATCAGTGGCGGTGGGGAGGCTCTTGATCTTGTTGACGGCGTCTCGACGCAGGAGGAAACTCTGCCAGCCCAGCTGTGCCCGCAGCCAAACATTGTAGTAGGAGTGAACCAGGATGATGGTGGTCCCCATCACACTCCACTCGCCGAACACCGTCTCCGACACGCCGTAGCACACCACGCACACTGCTACCTAAAAGGCGTACAGTGTCATGAAATAAGAGAACGGAGGAGGCACAGTATTGTGTGAGAGCGCTCTTACCAAAAACTCCAGCAACCTGTACGTCCCATTGACACAGTAAATAACTTCATCCATGTTCTCCACTGGAGCCTTGCGGAACTCCTCCACCATGAAAAGCACATAGATGAGCAGGGTACCCAGCACCTGAAAACAAAAAGGCACGTATAGTCAGTGACAAGCCAATGGCTGGGGGATGACACGCGCCAACGTGGCGTTTGGTGACCTGCAGCGATGTGAGGATGGAGGACGAGATGATGATGAGGAGCCAGAAGTCCATGTGGAAGAATTGACAGATCATGTAGGCCATGTAGGCCGGGAAGATGAGCAGGAAGAGGCAGAGCGACACAGCTCGGAAGTGCTTCCACAAACTCCTAGAGAGGATAACGACAATCATTGAGGACATGAACCAACGGTCAGTCGTGGCCGGCCGGGCGGCCCGTACTTGTCCCTGGAGGCCCCGAGCGCCAGGACGATGGGGTCGGCAATCTCCAGCATGGACTGCAGGATGGAGGCTACCACGATGAAGAGGATGATGGACAAGAGGAAGGCCCGGTGGATGACCTGCAGCTCGATCAGTCCGGTTTGGACAGCCAGGATTAGCAGGGTGATGCCCTCCGTCATGCCCCTGCGTGTGTGTGTTTTGAGTGTCACTCCATTGTACAAAGGCACGCCAAGTGTGTCATTTGGGACCCACCTGTGCATGGTGTTGTCGTTGATGAATGCTCGGTACCCCTGCAGGTAGAACTTACAGAGTGTAAGGACGCCCAGTGCGATGAAGGAGACGGTAAATACCAAGCCCAGGAGAGAGTACGGCGTACTGCAGCACTCGGCGATGCTGTGCGGGAGTCGCAAAATGCACTTTGACGCACGGGCAATGACAGTATGTGAAGCGTGTGCGCACCCACCTGGTGAGAAATAGGAAAAGAAGCCTCTCTCTGGAGGTGGGCTGGTCACGGGTACTAAAGTAGGAGTAGATTTGAAGGGCAAAAAGCAGCAGCCAGAAGCACATAAAGAGGACAGGCAGGACCAGCTGGTTCCACAAGGTCATCCCGAGAGCCAGAAGACCGTACACCTCCACCACCTGGAAATGGATGGGGAAAAATGAGGCCCCCAACAAAAAGTGACGTAGACCGACCGACTTCCTAGTTTTGGCGAGCCTTCCACGCCACACGTGCCTGAACAAGCTCCCGGTACGCCGTCTTGGCCAGGTTGTACGGCACCAGCAGGTTGGATGCCAGAAAGTAGATGACCTCCAGGCCGGTGAAGATCATGGAGAACTTGTTGATGAAAACAATGGTCTCCAGAGGCACCAGGCAAAGACGAGCAACCAGGGGGAGCAGGTGAGCCGAGAACAACCAGATCCGCTTGGTTTGCATCACGCATGAACACAGCGTGCAAACCACAAGCTGACCTGGGAGAGCCACGTGCATGCCATTAACACTGCTGATAACGGGCTACTTTTGTTGGAGAGATATGTACTCATACAAAAAAATATCTTACCTACGAGTGCGGTAGTGAATCTATTCATGGAGAGTGGCTCCAGGTAAACGGCTCCTTCGTGGCCGAACTCCAGTTCACTGCGCACATAGTCCCTGAGGACAACACAAAATGGAAACATTGGAGTTATCATGTGGCAATGGCGTCAGACTCATTTTTGTCATGTCATAGTTACGCTTTCATTCGGAAGTCGTTATCTGTCAACAAGGCTGCCACAATTAATGGACTATTGAGTTAAAAACTTTTCTGGACAAATCATTTATAGATATTAAATTTTGTCCAAATCCTCTTTTCGAGAGTCTTAAAAGATAATTTCTTGTTATATTATTGATTTTTATGAATTTACATTTGTTTGTTTTTTTAATCAAAAAGAGAGATAACATTATATATTCATTTTTTAAATTGGACAATTTATTTAATTGGGAAAATGAAAGGGGAAAAATGCCCATTGAAACGGACCTAATAATTGTTTGGATTTGCAATCTCCATCGACTAGCATGTTTATGTGCATATTTATTCAGTTAGCATGTCCGTGTATGCATGTTCTAACTGTACCTGGACACTTGGTGGCCAGCAAAGAGCAGCAGAGCGGTGACCACGTAGAGGTAAAGCTTGACCAGGTGCTGACGAGGAAGCGTGAGCAGCACCAAACTCAGGATGTAACCTGTTACAAACATGTTTTTGGATGCTAGCACTACTAGTGGGACTATATCAAATTTGGATGCCATGAACACGTCTTGTCCAAAATATTAAAGTGACTTTTGTAATCTTGAGTTTTGTTCTCTTTCCACTCATGCTTTAGCATATTTCTCTGTGTGGTGGTGATGGTACTGACCGACATAGTGCAGGTAGAGCGCCAGGTACTTGTATTGGAAGACGGGGTTGTTGGACAGGCTAGATCGTTGAATTTTTTGGAAGAAAGAGCCCACGTCCCAGCGGTAAAGGACATCCAGCAGCATGATGCTGGGTACACGCAGACCCACGTTGAGCACCGCCTCCACACGCTCCTTCACCGCCATGGTCGCTAGTTTGCCTCCCCCCGACCGGCAGCCACCACACACCACTAGGATGGGACGCTCCAGCAGGGGGCGCTTTTTCACAAAGAGGGAAAAAAACATTAATCAAATATTCAAGGTTTGAGAGTTTGTAAAGAAGCTGTAAAAAAAGGATAAGGGTTTAAAACCATCCCCGCCCAGTTGAAATTTTTATTTTTATAAAGAATAATTTAACTAGGACGCGTTGTAGTCACGCCAACCACATAAATCCCGAGGATGCTGCGTTACATAATAGTGAAAGCTAGTGTTCCTTACGTAACATAATTTCCAAAGTCTTTGATTTTTGTTATTTTTATAAACTTAATCCGTGCTCACAATTAGTGAGGTTGGCGAGAACGGCGGATAAGCGGTGAATGGCGTCGATGAACTCGAGTAACCTCTCCATCCGTCGGTCTGTTTATCTCTGACGGCTCTGCATTCGTGGAAAATGAATATGCATAAATATCACGCGCCTCTATAGTTGTGTTTTCATATTTTTTAAATGACGAATGCACGCTACCGTTGAACACTACAGTTTGTGCGCATAAAGCAGCTGTCTGCAGGCACAGAGCCAACAAATAAATGGCAGTTGCAGCGCACTACCTTACCTCATCAAAGTGACGTCATCAAATCGCAAGTCACACACTTAGGGCAACGCACGAGCACAAAGCAATTACTCACTGACACCCAGAGGCAGAAAACATTAAACTTAGGTTGCACTTCTCTCATCTTTAGATAAATCAGATTTTAGCCTGCTCGCATGAAGCTTAGCTAGTTCAAAATGGCGGAATGGGCTAACTTACGCACGAAGGCTGTCGTTGGTGTTAAGAGGGCGCGCACAAGGCTCGGCGAAGTGCTTGCCGGCAAAGGAGCGGAGCATTTTAGCGGGGCACAGCCCGCCTGAGTTTGACGGTCCTTGTGAGGATGGAGTTGGGTCGAGCTTACAGTAGGAGGCCGAGTCGAGCATCTCGCTCAGACGCCATTATAGTCGGCATCCTGCCAACCAGCCAGCCAACCAACAGCCTGGGAGTCGAGGCGGGAGTACGCATGCGCAATCACAGCTACCTCCTCTTTGTCCAATATTTATTTATTTATGTATTATTATACACTACACCACACTGAACCGTCCATCAGAATCACGTCGTACAGTAACGAATAAGTTACTACTATTTCTGTAACTAAAAAAAAAAAAAAAAAAAAAAAATATATAGAAAACATTTTTCCTAACATGCCTCTCCTATTAGGTTCACTTGCTAATAGTCACTGTCGTTGTAAATGGTTACATTATAAAGGGAGTACAGATTTTGAAATCCAAACTTCGCTTCAATAGAACGAGACAGAACATTGTAGTACAAGCGGTGCAGTTACCATGGCGACGAGGCTTTGTCGCTGCGTCACTGCCGGCAGGAGGCGACGCGCTTGGGGAACTCTCTTTGCTGTCTTATCGCTCTTTTCTCCCTCGTGGCGTTGAATGAAGAAGACAAAGTGATCGGATGCCCGGCCAGTCGTCATCACGATCCGTTTGTCGCTTGTCCCGTGTTAGCATTGCATGCTAACTCGCTTCGCCAGGTAAGCCCGATTATGTGCTCGCGGCCAATGCTAACCGCCTGTCTAGCTCTAGCTAGCCGCCTTGGCTAAAAACATCACGATCATCTTGCTATACTGCAGTGTGTGTATGTGTGTGAGTGGGTGTGAGTGTGTGCGAGTGTGTGCTCGTGAGCCATGTCCGTGTCCGTGATCATAAAATGGGGGGGACACGAGTACTCGATCACGTCCCTGTCCGAGGAGGATACTGTCATGGACCTCAAGCAGTCCATCAAGACTCTGACCGGTGTGCTGCCCGAAAGACAAAAGCTGCTTGGATTGAAAATTAAAGGTGAATTTTAGACGCAAAATGTTCACTGCTTTTTTCATTGTGAAATTCCAACATCAGCCACAATGAGCATCGTCAACTATATCTCTTCCACACAATGAAAATGAAACAAAAATGTACACAAAATGATGTTAATTGACTGATGGAATTGCTGTTCGATCGTCAGGAAAACCGGCTGAGGACCAAGTAAAGTTGGGCTCCCTCAAACTTAAACCTAACACCAAGATCATGATGATGGGCACCAGGGAGGAAGGACTGGTAAACATCTACAACATGCTTCTCCTCTTCCTAATCTTTCGCCTCCTTCCTGTATCCCAGTATCCCATCTGACATTTTTTATTCTCACGCAGGAAGAGGTCTTGGCGCCTCCTCCGGAGAACGACGACGTTGTCAACGACTTTGACATTGAGGAGGAGGTCATCGAAGTGGAGAACAGGTCAGGATAGAAAACAAATCTGTTCTGGGATCAGCAACGTCATGAAGGAAAACACAACAAAGTGGTTTTGTTGTTGGCAGGGAGGAAAATCTTGCCAAGATCGCTCGCCGTGTCAAAGACTACAAAGTGGAGGAGATCAACTGCCCCAGGGAAGGAAAAAGACTCCTGGTCCTGGATGTGGACTACACTTTGTTTGGTAAACAATAGCCTTTTCAATAGATCCGTTAGACACGCCCCTTTATACATGCCATGTCATGTGTGTTTGTAGACCACAAATCATGCGCAGAGACCGGTCAAGAGCTAATGAGGCCCTACCTTCACGAGTTCCTGACATCGGCGTACGAGGATTACGATATCGTCATTTGGTGTAAGACTGACCATACTGCAACATCATAATGATAATATCATCATGTGTGTGTTTGTGTCTTTCAGCTGCTACAAGCATGAAGTGGATTGATGCCAAAATGAAGGTGAGTAAGGCTATAAAACTGTGAGGGGTTCAGGGCCAATATTAAATATTATTAAATTTGTGTGTGTGTTTTAGGAGCTGGGTGTGACTGACAACCCAAACTACAAGATCACATTCATGTTGGACAGCGCCGCCATGATCACAGTGCACACGCCCAAAAGAGGTGTTGTGGAGGTGAGGCATTCACATCTGTGCACGAACATAAGACGAGTGTGTGGCTAACCTTGCAGTCTTCCAGGTGAAGCCACTGGGTGTCATCTGGGGCAAGTATGAGCGCTTCTACAGCAAGAAGAACACCATCATGTTCGATGACATCGGACGTAATTTCCTCATGAACCCGCAGAATGGACTTAAGGTAGTTCACCTTTGCGCCATGACTACCTGAAAGTGAAATGTGTGTTGACCATTATAGCCTAGTTGATAAGGTATATATTTAAATGAAACCAACTATGACTTATCCCACAAGAAAAATCCATTATCCGTCTTTGCTTTGAGATACGAGTGCAAAATGTACGCAGATCCGGCCCTTCATGAAGGCGCACATGAATCGTGAAAAGGACCGCGAGCTGCAGAAGCTCAGCGAGTACTTGAAAGAGATCGCCGCGATGGAGGACTTCACCACACTCAACCACAAACACTGGGAGAGGTAGCCAAAAACACTGTGGCACTACCACACAATCCAAATCCCCACTCTACTACCACTATTATTAACTGATATGTGCCCTCCTTTTTTTTTCCAAATCTGTCTTTAGGTACTTGTATAAGAGGCAGCAACAACACTGACCACAAAGTACAAAAGACCATGACATCATCATCATAACAACATACTGGAAGAACACACACCTACTTTGCCCCCTAAACACACTTGCTACGTGCAGTATGGGTGGGTCTGGGCGTGCGACCAATCACGTCTCACCCTGGTGCTTCCTGCCACAATAATACACACGCAGCAACACAAAAATGCAACAATTAATTTTTTTTTAACCCAAAACTGCAACGCAAGAACAAAGAACACATCACGACACAATGCAGTAAATGTGATCAAGGGAGAAACAAGTGCTAAAATAAAATAAATAAAATGTGAAATTACTTTTCTAAAAATATAGAACACATTTTGGAATAAATATAGCCTAAAATACATAACATGGAATTGCATAGATATAAATGACTAAAGATATTTGTGGAAGTACTACAATATTAAGTAACACATTTAAGTATGTATTTAGTTTTGGCACTTCTGATCCTCCATAAGCGATAAATCAAAATAACCAACTTAACTTAGCAACACAACACGTGGAACAATATTTTTTTTTAAATTCAAGGCTTACAAAGTGCACTCCCGTGGCATGTTGTCATGGAAACAGCTGAAGGAGTATGCGTGTGTAAATATGACATCAATAAAAGCTTTTTTTTTACCCAAATTCTTGCTTGGATTTTTTATTTCTCATATTTCTATTACATATTCATAAAAAAAATGTGTGTTAAATGTGACATACCTGCATGAGCTCCAATGGCTCCACGGCCCGTGCGTGTGTTTGTCTTGAGCACGCACGCAGAAAACAAAGTTGCTGGCATCTGTCACGGCGATCTGAAAAGTTGATGGAAAAGTGTCAAGTAGTTTTCAAATTTTCAGGTAGCCATTAGAATTTTGTATATGTATATATGTATATATGTATATATGTATATATGTATATATGTATATATGTATATATGTATATATGTATATATGTATATATGTATATATGTATATATGTATATATGTATATATGTATATATGTATATATGTATATATGTATATATGTATATATGTATATATGTATATATGTATATATGTATATATGTATATATGTATATATGTATATATGTATATATGTATATATGTATATATGTATATATGTATATATGTATATATGTATATATGTATATATGTATATATGTATATATGTATATGTGTATATGTGTATATATGTATAAATGTGTGTGTGTATGTGTTTTTTTTAACCTCATTCAAATACTGGAGTTGAAAAAATACTTTATCTCCTTCTCAATATGTACAGTACATGTACATGAGGTACCGTGTAAAGAAGAAGAGAAAAAAACAGAATGTTGCAAAGAGTGGAAGTTGGGACGTCTGCATGGAATGGTTCAGTGTTAAACATAAAAAAAGACTTCCTATAAGGGAATTTTCCTAAACTACCTTCCGCCTTAACACATTGAGAATGATACATTATTTCATATATCATTACATCATTAATTATCCATTTCAGTAAACAGTTTAGCCCAGACAGAATTGGCTGAATAAAATGTTAAAATCAATATTTTAGATAAATAAAGTTGAATAGGAGCAACACGGTGACTTGAGTGGTTAGCATGTCAGGCTCACAGCTCTGGGGTCCTGGGTTCGAATCCATGTCTAGGAGATGGATAACCATTGTCATTCACAAATAGAGACAATTTAGAGTGTTCAACCATTCATGTTTTTTGGGATGTGGGAGGAAACTTGAGTACCTGGAGAAAACCCACAAAGGCATAGGGAGAACATGCAAACTCCACACAGGGAGGTCCTATCTGGGTTTTAACCCACGACCACAGTCAACAGTCAAGTTAAAAGTCAGAAAAGTTGAAGTGTTGCTGTAGTTAGAAGTATTCATGTGTCATAAATTTGCTCAATTTCAAAGACATTTTGATATATGAAGACTGAATTGAAGTTGTATTGCAAAAGACCACCGTGGGGAGCACCTTTTTGTCTTTCAGTCCAAGGGCGAAAGGAGTGGTGGATTCATTCTTAATTAAAAAAAATGCTTTCAAAAACACAACAAGTCCTCAACTCTACACTTGTTGTGTGTACTAACTATACACATTGTGTAAGTGATAGCAAAACATTCCATTCAGCATTGTGATCATCCACCAACGTGAGCAAAAGGGGCTTTGTTTGGTCTTTTTTGTCACTTAGCCCCCCCTAGCAACGAATAGCCCGTTGTCTTATTTGTCAGAGCGTCCAAACATAGTTTTAAGAGTCGTTTTCAACTGTCGACAGGCGTGGGTTCCCGCCGGGGAGGCGTGCCTGGGGGTTGGCTGATGATAACCTGGACCACATACTCCCGTGAGATATTGATCTGCTCCAAACGCAGCCTGTCAGTGAGTGGACGTCCAGAGAAGAACCAACGCTGTGCGGCGGCCGGCACGCCTTCCTGACTATGTAGGCGGCGCTTCATGGCGCCCACTGTGTCGGCCGAGCGTACCCGCAGGCGTAGGTCGCGGCCCGTGGAGAGGCGCAAGCGCAGCTGGCGCTCACCATCCTCACCCGTCGAGGCATCGGCGCCACCAGAGTCTTGGTCAGAGCCGTCGGGTTCGTCCGAGCGTTCCTCGATCATGTTGACGGGTGGCGCCAGGCAGTACACGGGCAGCTGGTAGCGGTTGCCCAGCTCGTCGTAGCATTCGCTTAGTGCACCTGTCCAAAAAAGATTTGATGTCAAAAACTGATCAAACCTCCAAACGCATCACCATACCAACCTCTGAGATTGGAGTACTGTTATTTTCACATGGTTATTCCAGTTAGCGTCATTAGCGAGACTAACCGTGAGGCAGCGTGATACTGGCGCCGTCCAGGATGGCTTGAGCTAGCTGGTGGTCTTGGTTCTCGAAGGCCCCTGCGGCCGCCCTCAGTGCGTCCCAGATCTCCTTGCGGCCTTCGAATGCAGGCGCAGTGTCCCAGAATTCGTCGCGCTTGCTCCGAAGCTGACCCTCCGTCATGGGGTAGTCGCTCTTCCATTTGGGTGGTTCGCGCTTGAGGGGATGGTTCCGCCCCAGAGCCACTGACCACAAAAAAAGATGGAGATTAATTGAATGAGCAACCTGAAAACTCAAGATCTGCCTTCAGTTAAATTTGAACCAATCAGAGCGTTTTAAATCAAATATATTTGGAAACAAAAATGGTCTACAATCTACATCGTTACAGAGAATTTTCCCCTATCTTCCATCTCAAGGATGAAAATAGTAAACACAATATTGGAATAGTATTTAAATAGATATTTTAATAAAGCAAATGCATGGGAAAAAACAGTAGAAACAGAGGATTTCAAATGATATCTTTCTCATACCGTTACCAGTCATCGGAAAAAAATAATAACAATAAAAACATTGATTAATTGATAAATACAGCAACTAGGTTCTTCACTTAGCTCATTCAAACTACTACTTCAAGGTTTTCATCAACATTAGTTTTAAACTCTGCGGCGTCTTTCTAGATTCAGATTTCAACATATGGATTTACAACACACAGGAATGCTTGAAAACGAGAGGAAAAATAACACAACTATCATGTACCTTGTAAGCAAATAAAATGCTAACTAGCTTCAGATGCTAACTAGCCAAATGCTAAGTGAACAAAGACCTATCGCTCAAGACGCGACGCGTCAATCCACCGCCGATCACCCGGCACATTCCTCCCCATCCTCGGACCACAAATTCAGTCCGGATCCCCCCGACCCTCTCTGCGAAGCAGACGGGAAAGATGACAGGCGGAACCCCCAAGCCGGCCGGTGTCGATGCGACCCCCGGCCGCTGTCCAGGCCGGACGACAGCGAGCGAGTTACCTCCGGTTCCGTCCGAGTTGTCGTTCAGGCTGCCCGAGGAGTCGTGCTGGCTCCCCACGCAGCCACCCATGGATGGTTCGGCTCAGCGACCCGGGCCGGGTAGATCGCCGCCTCCTCCGCGCCCCCCCGCCGCGGTTCGGCAAGGCTGCATCACATCGCCGAAGGAGACCTCCTCATATCTTACCCCCCACCCCCAACAACAAATTCAGTGGGAAACGATGCTTCGAGATACGAGCTAGGAACACAATTCACTTGTCCCTCAAAGCATGCACATTGCCCTATGTTGACTACATACTACTTATTTAGTTGTCTACTACTAATTTATTATGTTGACAACTGATGTTAAACATGCATTTGGAAAAACCTTGCATGAACAAATATTTTAACGGGGGAGTTATGATGTTATTACTCTATGATTGAGACGTGATCATACTTGATTTGTGAAAATCGCCAAGGGAGAAGATGAACAATCAATATTCCACATTTTAGTCCTTTAGCTTCTAGGTTCAGGGTGCCATTAAGTCTGCCATCTTGTCTGGAGTGAAGATCTCAATCCAGTAGCCATCTGGATCTTGAATGAAGGCCAGTCCTTTCCTCTTGCCTGCCAACACCACAAACAGTTGTCATACAAACATTTCAGACATCTCTGTTTAGGTTATGTGTGTTTACCAGAGTGCGGTTTCTTGATAAAGGTGACACCCAGAGATTGAAACAGATGACAAGCAATCCCAACATCGGGCACAGCTATTCCAATGTGACCTGTTGTGATGTGACCAAAACAAATCGATTTGAAAAAGTAAAATGAATTTTAGCCTGAATGAGCAGCTGCAGGGCTCACCAAATCCGATGGGGTCACTGTTTCCGTTGTGATATGACAAACTTGGGTTCGACTCAGACCCCCAATTGCTAGCACATAAACATAAATACATTGTTGGGAATATGTATCACAGAGATAATATTGCATCTTGTCAATTATTGTTTTTTAATCCGCGGATTGTTTACGCACTGTGTTAGCTCCAAGGTGGCTCTCCGGGAGAATGTCCAGGCTGTTCGTTCCCGGATATCGGACGGAATGTCAGCTTTATTCTCGAAACCCAAAAAGTACAGAGTGAAGTGAACTGATGGGAAGTCGATCTTCTGCAACAGCCTGACAAAACATGCACACATTTGATATCATTGAATGGCAAATTTGACTCATGTGTCATGACTAACGTCATTCCGAGGATCCGGGTGTAAAAGTCCAAGGATCGAGCGGGATCTTTGACCCTCAGCATGGTTTGCTGCATCATGTAGTCCTACACACAGCAAAAATATATCACCTTTTTAACTCAGAAATCAAGAGTCTTGGATATAATGAACTACATTTTTTTAGCCCACTTAAAATTTCCCATTCAAATGTCTACATTCTGAAATCATTCAAAAACTAACTGCTTTCTTGAATGATTGTAAATAATGACAAGTACTTATTGTGCTTCAAAGCAATGGACTTAAGGTGTGTTCAACGCGAGGGATGCGTCATGACAACAAGCTTTAAAAAATAAATGCTGTTTTCACGTATTAACTCGGAGAATGAATGTCAAATTGAAAGAGAAGGTGCGTAACCTTGGTGGCGGGGTCTCCTTCCTTGCAGGCCTCGGCTACCGCTTGCTCCGATAGACCTCGGTCCATGACGGCGTACGAAGATTTGACAGCAGACTAAACAATGACGGCAAAAAGCAGTTGTACCTGCCCTAGCAGGCACGTTTGTGTGCAGGAATGTAGTTGCGTGTGTCAGCATGTGTTGTGGAAATGGAGTGTGGGACTGGAACCAATAAATGGCCTGGGCCTATCTTAATGTAGTAAGTAGCATTATGAGTAATGATAATTAAAAAATATATTATAATTTGGCTGTCCTGGAGCATTGTGTTTATATTGAAAGTTTATAATACAACTGTCATGGCCGAGAAACTTATAAAATGAATAAATGCCCAGTATACCCGATGGCAGCACCCGGGGAAAACCCACGCAGGCCCGATGAGAACATGTAAACTACACAGGTGGACCAACCTGGATTCGAATCCAGAACCCCAGAACTGTCAGGCCGAAGAGCTAAACACTCATCCTATTGGTATAGTCATTCATTCTATATATATTACTACGTATATTAATTCGTATATACCCACCCACCCACCAACCTACCCGACTCTACTGCCTCCTGCTGCTTGCCGCACCTCAGTACAAAAGGATGCTGTTGGTTGCCAATAGCAACAAACACGGCTGCTGTCGTCCATCGACTCTGCAGAAACAATTCATTTTCTGAAGTTGCACAATACTTGTCAATAAATTGATCTACTGTACACATGACTGCACAGACAATGAGACAAGCAAATGGGAAAAACACACGGAATCGTATGCATACTTCATGAGGTTCATTGAAATACGTTGGAAGCAGGCGAATCATTCGTTTTCTTCATTGTCCCAGACAAAGAAAAACAACTAATAATGTTTAGCATCTTTTCAAACGGGGTAGTGAGATTTGGTTCTCCGGCTCTCTAGGCACTAGGACCCGGGGGCTACCCTGCCGTCCAGCGGTGGCCACGAGTCCGCCCGCCTTCTCACCATCCGCCCTCGCTCCATCCGGAGGCGGTCAGCGAGCTTTGCCGTGGCCGCCCCGAGGCTCACTCAGGCCGGCTGCCCACCTCCTGGCGGTGGTCCGCCCCGACAACTATCAACGCAGCGGAAGTCTTCGCCCCCGAGGAAAAGTAGACAAAAGTACATTTTGACGTCATGGAGAAACGGCAAAACGGTGAGTTTTCACTTCTACTTTTCCCTTTTATGGTTTAAAAGTTCAACTTCAACTTGATCTCAATTCGCCGTTAGTACTTCTGGTTAGACGCTCGCCGCCTTCATTCAAGCACAAAGACTCACATCATACTTTTAAAGTCAACTAAAAAGTAAGTTAACTAAACGAGGATCTACTGTTGAACTGGGTGACGCTGTTAGTGGGTAATTACTACTTTATAGATCTATTAAGATTTGTAAGTAAAACCAGACGTTCTTTTAAATCTCCAAAAAATCAGGTAAAAAGACGTCATCAAACGTGCACCTCTATTCCATTTCTTATTTTACATCCTTTTCAATTACTTTATGAGAACATTCCCACTATTAGACATCCAATCCACCCATCCACTTCAACGGATTGGACGTTGAATGTTCAAAATAACAGTTTATGAGTCAATAGTTGGAGTCATCATTTCACAAAATCCTATCATTTGAAAAGGAAAAGTGGCGCATTTAATGACCAATCACTGAGACGGCAAAGGGGATGTGTGTCCCTGCTGGGCGCCAGGACGTGACCTTTGACCCGTGCCACTGAAGAGGTCCAGTGTTTGAAGGGAGATGAAGAAGGGGAGCGGGGAAAGGCACTGTTGTCATCATTGTTTGGTCCTCGAAGATCACAAATGCAGTGAAACAATCCGAAATTGAAGTCGCATGGTTCCAGTCTTATGACTTCGTGTCCATGTGTTGGGGATGCGGCTTTTACAATGCTGCTGACTGTGTGTGGGGTGAGGCCGACCACAAGCTGCTACAACAGCTGATCCTCTCTTGCCTCTCGGCCTGAAAGAATGAAAGTCAACCGCAGGCAAAGATGGAAAAATACACTCATGTGAAGAACACAAAGTTATATGGTGAACCACTACAGTTCGAGACTGAAAATCAAAGAAAACTCCATTTTAGGTATTCCTCTTATACACCACGCTGATTCCCCCTCAACTACTGTGCTACAAAATGGCTGACGCACTTCCAAGCCGACAAATAAGGATACCCAACATTGTGGAGGACATACTTGTCAACAACCGAGACAGGAAACTACAGCTGCTCACACACACACACACACACACACAAGCTGGATTCATGAATGGCTGCTCACAGAGACAATGCAGCTGTGGTTTGCCACGCCCCCCTTTTTGAACATGTTTGTATGTTTTCTCTTCGAGTCTAATTTGGGTCTCTCAAGACAATATGCTATTGTCTGCGCGTAGACTAAGGGATTTTGCCACACTTTATTTCAGTTTTTTTAAAAAAAAACATTTTCATGATTACAGCTCATTGGATGCCATTAACGGAGAAATACGTCCAATCCACTTTGAGTGAGACTGAAATGATTGACAGAGCAGAATGTTTAAATTTGAAGCATGTGGAAAAACAGGATGTCCATTTTTGACATAAGCACAATAAAATCTTGACAATAAAACCCACATTATAAGATGTGGCATTTATATAATCCTGCATATTATTTATGTGCGATTTTATCACATTATAATCAATTCAATCCCTATCATTTTATACCATGTCCACATGGTTGGCTTTTATAGAACAGCTGCTTCAAAAAAGTTAAAAACTCGAATGGTGTATGTGTACATGCAGAGACAGTGGAGCGACTGGTCGCCGAACTGGTCAGTCTGCTCAAGATGTTGGATGGCGAAAGTGTCAGCACCGCCACAGCTGACAAGATGGTGTCAGTGCGCAACATCCTGGACACGCTGCAAGTTTCAGGTATCGAACAAAGCACATTACACACATTTACAGGAACATTGTAGTGTGCATTTATTTCCTTTTTACTTTTATTGTAATTGAATGGTAAATCTGTATAGCTTTAATTCTATCCATTGTAAATGGGTAATTGTTCACAGACAGCAATTCGGATGTGTACATGAACAGCTGTCTCTACGGCAACGGCACCAGCTTTGTCGAGTCCTTATTCGATGGTTTTGGTGAGTTAGCATATAAAGTAACCATTCGCAACCGCTGTACTACGTAATGATGATGTGCTCTTTGCTGTTACCAGATTGCGACCTACACACACTCAGTACCTCTCCAGTCCAGCAGAGGGAAGAAGAGGAGACGCTTGCCGACAAATCGGTCAGTTCCTGAATCGTTTTTTTTTTTCTTCTTCTTTTCTTAAACGCAGTCGGTAACAAACCTGAGCTGCCTTCATCAGATTCCCACTGACACGCCCCCGCCCATGCCCACCACTGACCTCCCGGATGACTACTACGAGGAGGCGGTTCCGCTGGAACCAAGCTCCGCCCCCCAGTACTTCACTAACAACATGGATGGTGCGTACCCATGCATGAATTTAGTCACCATCTTGTTCTCAAAAAACTTCAGTGGATCCTCTACTTACAAAATGAATCGTTTTTTTTCGTAACTTGGGGTTTTCGTATGTAGAGGTATAATTTACATTGAAGTAGAGGTACTAGTGTATATCCATTTTTCTTCAACAGCTTGCAGGAACTCGGAGGAAGACGCCTACTACGAAGACGCAGACAACAATTACCCCATCACCAGGATAAATGGGCCTCCCAAAAATTCCTGTAAATCCCCAGACCCGAATTAAAGAAATGCCCTTTTTAATGAGAGAAATAACTAATCTCAACTCTGCCCTTAGACAACGACTCGGACGCGGTAAGCAGCTCCTACGAGTCATACGAGGAGGAAGACGACGAGTCCAAAGCGCAGAGTCCCCCGACAAGGTGGACGGCCGCCGACGAGGGTGCCGAAGCTCCGGTTGCCGACTGCCGGATTTGTGCCTTTTTGCTACGGAAGAAGCGATTTGGACAATGGGCCAAGCAACTGGTGGTCGTGCGGGATAACAAACTACAGGTATAAGGGAGGAACTTTTCGCTTGTCACCTGTTGTGTGTTCTCAATTGTGTACATGTGTGTAGTGTTACAAGAGTATCAAGGAGAGCCACCCCCACACGGAGATTCCGCTCGGCCAGTGCAGCGTGCTCTACGTCAACAAGGATGGACGCAAGAAGAACAGACACGAGTTGCGTTTCTCCATGCCGTCTGGTGAGGTTCTGGTTTTGGCTGTGCAGAGCAGGGAGCAGGCCCAGCGATGGATCAAGGTAGTATATACAAACCGGCAAATACAGTCCAAGTGGGCTTGAATGAATGAAAATGGATGTAAACCTCCAGGTAGTGCAAGATGTGGGAAGTCATTGTGGCAATATGGATTCCCTAAGCGCATCAGCTTCTCCCATCATTCAGAGGAAGCTGGAAATTGACAAAGTAAGTTGAAAGATGATCATTCACCAATTCATCATTTCATTTAAAGTCGTAGCAAAAGAACCACTTGACTTGATGCATGTCATTTTCAATGGCAGTGAAAGAGTTCAAGATGAATTAAGAACAATTATTGTGCCTCAGATGCTTCAGGCCGACAGACACACGTCAGACTCGGACAGCGGGCCCACCACAGCCGAATGTCAATTATCCACACATGGACTGACACACACGGGTGATTCACTCGGTATGATTCCATTCAATTAAATCATTTCTCTTCACATAGTGTATGGAGATCATCTGTGTTTATATTTATTTAACATGTAGACATTTCAATTCAATTTTACTTGTTAGGTCTGTTATGCTCTTGTTTTCTGGTTTGAGGGGGTCAGGGGCTAACAGGAATTGAGACAGGAGAAGATAGGACATCCTTCCTGACAATTTCCTGCAATTGTGTCCCCATGACTTGACATAATAGTAAAATAGGGAACAACAAACAAAATAAAAACCTCTAATGTCACATAATAACAGCCTAAAAAAACAGCATAACGAGTAAAAAAACATACAAGTCACATTTGAGTATAAATTGCAGGCCCAACCAAATCATGAAAAAAGTCTAACTTCTAGTCGAGAAAATATGGAAAGTATTGATGAAGTCATTGATTAATAGCAAATTACTATTTCAATTTCAGGCAAAGGAAAGCGCGGCGCCTTGTCAGACCTGACGGGATCCATGAGCCGTGCGGCAGGAAAGACCATCAATCAAATCATCACTTTCTCCAAACGCAAGCCTCCGATTGGTGGAGAGCACGCCGTCCCCGCCGGTCGCCACGACAACCCCGGCTGCGGTGAGGCTGGCCGTTGTGTTAGGCTGACATCCATGCAAACGTGTCGGTCCACCCGCCAGGCTATCTGAACGTCTGTGTGGGCGGAGTCTGGAAGGAGCGCTGGTGTACGTTACGTGGCGGAAGTCTGCTTCTGCGGAGGGACCCGGGCGACCGGCGGCCCCCCGTCACAACGTTGCCCTTGCGGGGGGCAGAGGTGGTTACGGGAGGACTCGGCCCCAAACGTCCCTTCTCCTTCCGCATCTTGCGGGGAGGGGCAGAGCTAGCGGCCCTGGAGGTGAACCGGTGACTTTAAACTTTTTCTAAACATGGTATATTGTAAAATTGAATTTTTAAATGCGTGATTCTTTTGCATTGATCAGGCAAACTGCTCGGAGAGCCTCGGCCGCTGGTTGGGCATCGTGCTGGCCGAGACGGGCAGCGGGGCACTCCCCGACGAGCTTCACTACGACTACATCGATGTGGACACGCTGACGGACATCCGTGATGCCGCCACACACTCTTTCCTGTGCGCCCTTGGTCCATCGCGCCTCCTACTACTTATTGCCTGACTTGACTTGATATCAAGCTTGCTCTTTTCCTCTCAGGTGGGCCACCACAACTGCCGCCACTTCAGTGAACGGCGGTGACGAGTATGATGAGGTCTACGAAAGTGTGGCGGTGAGATGTCCTTCTGATAGAAAATGACTAATATGCTTCAGCTAATGACACTGGTTTTAATGGGAATTATGTCTATGTTCATCAAGTTAGGCTTGACAAAAAAACTTGCATTTTTTTTCTTCCCTAAAAATTGAGGTTGTCTTCATACCACTTTTAAGCCCAATAATAATGACTTCAAATCCACAGGAGGATGAGGGCGGGGCAAAAGGTGGCCCGGTCAGACGCCACGCCTCCTTCTCCAGTAGGGATTCTGATAAGACGGAACAGCAGGCCGCCATCAAGAGACACGCCTCTAGTGAGTTACCAACACTTAGTATTTTTTTTTCTCACATGGTCAACTTAAGCAAAACAATCAATGAAATACTCCCTACTCTCTAAATATGGATTATAACCTGAATTTTCTTCACAGACATTAACCAGTACGGTCGTTACGGGAAAATGCGGGCGGAGGATGACGCCAGGCGCTACTTGATGCAGCAGACGGACTTGGAGAGGCAGAAGGAGGTCCTAAAACGCGCTCTTAACGTCCTGCGTGCCGAGAGGAAATCACTGAAGGATGCCAAAGAATTGAAGGACAACGCCGTGACGGGTATGTCGCTCTCATCCCGCTGCTGCAATCCAGACAACGTGCCAACAAGTGTGTTTTTGTGCTAGACTTGGGCGTAGAACGTCGCCTGGTCCAGTTGGAGGCGCTGTGTAAGCAAAAGGAGGAGGAGCGGGTGGAACTTGAACTTAAGCTGACCCAAGTTAAAGAAAATCTCAACAAGTCTTTGGCCAGGGGCGCCATTGTGGCTCCACCCACTCCCACCATGGTCACTGCCAAGGTGAGAATTGGTAGCCATTCTATGTTTTTAACTCATTCACTGCCATCGAGTGTGAATGCATCTGAATGCAAAATGATGCTCATTTCCTCTTTTTTTTCCTCAAATTCTCATTTTCACAAAAAGATACAAGGCAAAAAGACAAACAAAGTTTCCAACAACAACAACAACGACAACAACATCATTCCTGTCAACTCGGCGGCTGAGCTCCGAAAACGACCACCCTCTCTTTATGCCTCTTCCAAGGGAAATGTTATGCAGAAGGCTAAGGTACGACATTAGATTAGATAACTTCATTCATTCCATATTGGAGAAATATTCAGTTTTTCTTCATGTTTACTTACCTCTATCCCATTATTGCTCTTTTCCAGGAATGGGAGTCCAAAAAATGCACATAAGCACATCCAAACTTGTTGACTGACGCAATGACAGCAGGTAGTAATAGGCCCCGCCCATTATTGCACCTGGATGTCATTAAGAAAGAAGGTGAACAACGCCCCCCCTGACATCCCATTGGATGAATTTAACTCCTAAATTATTATTATTATTATTCCATGTATGATACTGTTGCACTTTATGTAACTGAACTAAAAAGACTTTTATCAAACAAGGACAACTTTGTGCTCTTTTTTGATCATTTCAAGTTGTGTACGACATTAAAAAAATGTCATCGTGTATTCCTATTGTCGTATGTAAACATTAAATGAGACAGTCACAATTTCTGGCGGAAAATGAAATCAATTGAAACAGCCCTAAGTTGTTTACAAAGTTTATTCAGTGCATGTCGGGAGCAAAATTGTGTCCGTGCTCCTTATCGGCCCACCCGGCCGGCTCCCACCTCCGGTCCATCCGCCTCCAACCCCGTTAAGTCCCATCACGAGTGTTGTGGTTAACACGACTGCGTCACGGGTGCCTTTTTTGGCGAGCGTAAACGTAAAGAAGAACCTCAGCATGCTGCTACAAAGGGCAGAGGTCCCAAGAAGGCTCATGCAGCAATTACAAGCGGCACAAACAAAGAAGAAGAACCAGAAAATGAGATTCAAGTGGAAATGATGTGTGAATGCTGAAGAGCTGATGACAAAATGATGGAATCACAGAAAGAAAGAAAAAAACATATGTACTAATACCACTTATTTAAAAATAGTAACCTGAGTGGGCTCAACGTTTTGAACTTGAGAAACGTGGAAGCATGAGTTCAACTTTTTCAATATATTCACTCCTTTTGGGGATTTGCCATGCAAAAATACGGAGAGTCGGAAAAAATACTTTTCAGAATGTCCTCCATTGCTTTGGAAATGTTGCCACGGTAAACCAAAGTCAGGATTGTGAGAAAAGTAACATTTTTCCAACATGGAATGATTGAGTTGAAAACATCGACATTGCAAATGTACAACAAGTCTATTCACAATTTGCTCAGACTTCTCTTCAGCATTCACACTGAAAGAGCAAGATGGTCTTTGTAAACATTCACCTTCCTCCCTTCGGACGGCGCCGTCTTTTTATGTCCACACCAACAAACATGGCTGCCACCGGCTGCCTGTAAACATGGCCACTTCTTTCTATGGCCTCGGCCCGGTGCCCTCTTTGGTTGCCTTTTCAGTCTGTCCTCTGATTGTCTTTCTTGCAGTCCCTCCATCGGATTGGCCGTCAGCCTGAAATCCGTGTGTCAGTGTGCGTGCGTGCGGCTGTGTTGGGGATCACTCTCGATCCAAATTACAAAATGAGATTATTAATCCCCCAGTGGAGATCCTCAACTATTTTACCCATAATTTCCCGTTCCCAAAATGGACCAGAATGAAGCAGAAGACTAAAGACCCCACTAAAAACTGCCACAAGATAGCAAGAAGGCACTACATTTGACAAAAGATGAGCTCCAAATCAGCAAATAATTGTTTCTTATTGCCTATAAAAACACAAAAAAAGTATCCAAAACTACCTTTGTCTGAATTTGCTCCTCAACTAACCTCAACATAGTTCCTTGGTATCAAAAGCACAAATAGACCATCTTAAATGTGTACTTAAACTTAAAACATGCCAACAAGATGCAGCTAATTAGAACGAATAACAATAGCATTTTTCAAATTGATGGGAATAGCGTCCAAATTGAAATATTTGACATTTAAAATGGCTTTTATTCTCCAGTCTTCAATCCCAAACATGGGATTATCAAAAGGACTTTTTCGTCAACCGTATAAAAATCATGGTACGGCAATTTAGGAATAGGAAAGGAGGCAATGATTCCCAACGCAGCCCAAGTGTGTGAAGTGTTGTGTTTGTAGGGATAACTGGCTTCACCGTAAAGTGAGGGAGGGACTAGGATAGGTCGTTGTTGCTGGGCGACTTCCCTCCGTTAAGTAGTGCCGAAGCGCTGCGACTTTTGGTCGGCGTGCCGCTGCTGGACCGGGACAGCTCGGTCAGGTCGTGGAGGGACGGTTCTCTGTACATGGCCACTGCGTGCAAAAACAAAAAGTGCTAATTCCACTCAGTGATTACCCACTTGGGATCAGACCCGAGTCCCCAAAACTGTGAGGCCGACACACTAACCACTAGGTAAGTCGGCCTCCATTGTTATATATTATATGTGTATGTTACCTTTGTTTTTGGGTGTCTTTTTTGGGGGTGAACAGAATATAATTGTCTTTATTGACATTGTAGGGCAATATGGTGTTACCTTTAAGTGGTTTAGGAAGAAAGTGTGCGGCGGCTTTGTTTTTCTTGACGTGGTTGCCCTTCATAATGGCGCCTTCTTTGTTGAGTCCGAGGTACCAGGCCCGACCGGACGCCTGCTGGCGGTAGAGCATGGACGAGTAGGTCACGTAGTAGTTCTCAAACACGGACTCCTTGAACTTGCACTCGGGCGTAAAGTGTTCCTGTGTCGGGGAAAAGGGACGCTTTTTAGGCCAATCCAACATCGGGACACCATTTTTTTTAGAAAAGCACAACTTAGCATCCTCCACATGCAAAGGCCTCGGCATATTCTTGTTCCCATGTCTCCGTGGCAACCGGCTACTCCCCAGAATACCAAGTTGTTGCTGGGGATGCTGCCACAGTTGCCAGGGGATACGGGAACATGGGGTGTGTGTGGTGACATACGGAGGTGTATAGGAAGCCCTCGCTGTTCATGGCCAGGTACAGTTTTGTTTGGACACCCTGGATGGCGACCACTCGAAGTCCCACGGGGATCAGGTTGAACACGGCTGTTCACACACAAATACATCAGCATTATTATTATTAGTGTTTACATGATACACTCTCACTAATTTAATGAACTACTAAAACCACTGTCTTACTGGAGAAGTTTTCAGACTTTGTACGTGGGACAATATGTTAGAGTTGAATTAAAAGTACAGTGGTACCTCTAATTATGAAGTGAATTGGTTCAAGCCCACAGTTAACTGGGATAGGTTCAAGCACCCCCTGCTAAAATATACGGTTCAGAAAATGAATGAATATTCCGAAATATAAGAAACTTTTAATTTTGTCTTTAAGATTCTGCTACACCAAACCAAAACATAACAACTAGCATTTAAATTAACATTAGAACCCAATTCTTGAAGGTATGTAAATAAACAATAAATACACCAAGCCCAATAGTAGCAAACCCACAACTTCAACATGTTAGGCACACTCAAGCTCAGAACACTTTTAAAGCTACTATTTCAAAGGATCTGTGCTTGTACTTAAATTGGGTAGCTTTTTGTTTCTAGGAACAATAATAATTTGCATATCAACATCTTTTGTAACCTGACAATTTAGCAAGTAGAGGTAACAATGTACTATTGTGCTTTTTCCTGCAACTGGTAGAGTCAAGTGTTGTTAGCAACAGTTGCCTACTAGTTGAGTCTAGTAGTGGTACTAGTATAAAAGTCATGTGAAATTGTGTGCTAGCGGGCCTAAGTTGAGCCAAATGAGCCAATGCGAAAGCACTTTCTCTGTCGCCCCTGTTGCCCACCGTAGGAATTGTCTTCTTCTTTGGTTCCATCAACGGTTCCATCCGACTGAAGCTGAAGCTGGAAGCCCTGACGACTTGACAGCCGGGTCACAATGCCCTTCAGCTGGGGCTCTGGGGGGCACAAACAACAATTTGGTCCATCATATCCCATTACCAAGCACGTATGGGATGAAACGACAAAAATTCGCCAACCGACACGCAAAAGCCCGACCCTGGCGAGCGTGTGGGAGCTGATGATGAAACTCACCTGGTGGCCTCCTCCTCTTCCTCTTCTTGCGACTGCCAAACAAGTTGACACGCGCAAACACGTTCAATTTGCTGCCGGCGCTCTCGTTGGTGTCACCGCGGCACGTGTTGGCCTTTTCGCGTTCGCGCGCTTGGCGTTTCTGACGCATCAGCGAGCTGGCGATGGCCGCTGCGCGCGACATATCGGCGGCGGCGGCGGGGGGCGGGGGTTGGGGGGCAATAGAGAGGCGACGCGTTCACGGCCGGAACGCCGCGCGCCGAGGCCTCGCCGCGTCCATCGGCGGGCTTCCCGAATCGTCTAAAGACCCGGACGACCCCCCGCCCCCCCCGAATCCTCACGCCCTCTTCCCCTCCAGCTCCCACGCAGCCTGGTCGCCGCGGCGACGTTTCTCAGCCCGGACCGCCGCTGCATCCGAGCATCTGCCGCTGCGTCTGAACTGGTACGTGCACGTGTGTGTGTGTGTGTGTTGGGGAAGGAAAAGTCAGTGTGTGAGTGTGAAAGAGAAGTGCGTAACTGTGTGTGTGTGAGAGAGCAAGAGAGAGAATGTGTGTGTGTGTGTGTGTGTGTGTGCAGAGGTTTGAGCCATTTTGGGGAAATTTATTAGACTTTTAGTATTTGTGTCAAGTGTGTTGGTTTCAGAATTTGCGTGAAATACAAAAATGTTTGTAAAAAGATGTTTTTGCAATAACAATTTGCAGCACACACACACACACACACACTCAGACACACACCCTCAACCCCTCCCTGCCTCAGTGCCTCTGTTTGTCAATGAAACTAAGCGCCGTTCATAAAAAAGTCACGTCGTGTGTTTACATAGGACGTGCACAGAGGAGAGAGTGAAGAGGAGGAGGAGGATGAAGCTGCGGGAGAAGGAGGACTTGGATGGATGGGGAGCATGCAGGAGGAGAGGTGGGGAGGGGCCATGCTGCTTTGGTGCAGAGGTGCTGCAAGAAGATGTCTGCAACACGTTCACTAAAAAGCTGTTACACGCATAATCTTGCTTTTTGTCGCCTGCACTCACTGCAGCTTTTTTTGCTTTGTACTTTGTACATTAACACAGTCAAATATTTTTTACCAATATGTTAATTTAAAAAAAAAAACTGAAACCAGAATATTTTTGAGCTATTTGAATATTTTTCCCAGGGATTCAATATATTAAATATAATGTAAACTATAAATGTAACTTTTTATTTTGTGGTATATGTATCCTTTAAACTTCAAATTTAACAACATGGAGCAGAAACACAGCAATGTTTTTTCAATAATATTCACAGTTATGTATATTCTCTTGAGTCTCTGTTTCTTCTTCTTGCGTTAACGCGAAGTGCTGCCCCCCTTACCCAGGCACAACATGGTACTGCACTCAAGTCAAACTACTACAAATGAATTCACTATTTTTGGCAAACATTAGCAACAAATCCAAACCACCAACTTAGCGGATCAACTGCAAAATAAATGAAAAACAAATCTTCCCAAGTGTAAATAATGAATTCTATTCTAAACAAAGCCCAAAGTAAACCTGATGTCAAATTTTGCTTTGACATATGCCCCAACCGACCCTACCTGATGTAGATCTTCGTAGCGGGAACGCCATGCTGCAAGCGTGGAGCTCTGGAACATCTGCACTCCTGGCGTTTGGGAACTTCCCATCGGCCAAAAGATGAGCAATCGCGGAAGTTGCAAGTGCTCGATTCTCTCCGGGCCTTCTGATCCATTAGGCCCACCCGGGAGATCGTTACAGGACATTAGAAGCCATTAGGACTTCATTAATTTTTCATCTCCGCCTCGCCAATCGGGCGCACATCGCAAGGAAGGCGGGACGTTTCCCAAATCTGGCTACCTGTGACCAAGCTGAACTTGGAATTGAACCCGCCTCCAATACCTAGGGGCAACCAGCCTGCCATGCATGATTTGAGGATGTGGGAGGAAACTATGGGAGTACTCGTAGAACACCCACGCAAGCTTGAGTGAAAATACAGTGAGGATCCACCTGGGATCGAACCCTCGACCCCAGAACGATGCGGCCCACGCACTAACCATTCTTTCATCACAATAATTCAATCAACAAAACAGTGATTTGCACACACACACACACACACACATGGAATTAATGGTGTGGCCAAAAAGCATCCATCTATCTGAAAATAGCACACATTACATATCAAGCACACTCAGGCCGTCCATTATGTTACGCTACTTCCTGTTAAAACACGCTGCAATGTGTGTGTGCGTGTCAAGAAAGTGCTGAAGAGTGAAAGAGGAAGTTGCAGATGGCCAAAATGCACACGCTGCCATTTTGGTGTCCAGACATTAAATTGACCCCCTTCCAAATTGGAGTGAAAGCTAAATATTGTGTTGCCATATGACTTGTGGAAGGAACTGCACTCTATATCATGCTATGCATGTATTTTATATGAAAAAAATTGGGAGTAGCATTTTTTTACAGGGCACAATTTGATTTTAAGTAAGACTAAAAAGTACTAGTCCCGTTTTTTTAGGGCAAAAACACATAGGATAGGAAAGCCAAGGGTAGTACACAACAATGTTATGGTCACATTTCTTGAATTGACAATAAAGTTGACCTCGGTGACCTCCAGTACATTGGATCAGAGTAAACAGTGTGTGTTTTTGTACTTTGGATCGGAGTAGATAGAAGATGGCCTACATGCGGTTCTTTCTGTCATGGCTGCTAGCGTTCGGACTTCAGAATGTCGACGTCGAGGGAAACGCGGGTCAGTGACGCTTTCTATATCTCGGGCCTGATGTACCACCCATGAGTTGGAGAGGTCGTGACCTTTGGCCTCGTGACATTGGCTCCCGCAAAACATTATCTGTGGTGGGCGGGCAGTCTGCGATTTTGCTAGCTTGGCTTTGAGATGAAATTGTTGGAGTATTAGTTGTTTGGGGCCTGTTGTTAAAACTTTTGATGGGCTGAGCCTTTCAAAATAAAACTGACTTTGGCCAGGTGGCGTGATGGTGCCGCGGCAAAAAGCGTCGCAAGTTTTGAGCCGCCAACGGCGCTACAACAGCCCCTTTGAGGAAATGCGTCCGGGAAACATGGAGAGAGAATGCCGAGAGGAAATGTGTAACTTTGAGGAAGCCCGGGAGATCTTTGAGGATGAAAGCAAAACGGTATGCGCCTCCTATCAACAAAGTACTATCTTTTGAAAATACTAAATATTGCATCTAATTGAGTTCATCTGTATTTTGAAGTCCCTGTAATCAGGAATCATTTTCTGATATTCTTTTTACTGTTTTTTTTTTGTCATTTCAGATGACTTTCTGGGCAGGATACATTGGTAATATTACAAATGATATCTATTTTTTAAAACTTGAATAGCTGTCAAGTGTGCACCTTTCTTCGTGTTGTTCCAGATGGAGACCAGTGTAAACCGCCCCCCTGTAAAAATGGCGGCTCCTGCGAAGACGGCGTCAATTCCTACACGTGCTGGTGTAACGCCAACTTTACAGGAAAGAACTGCGAGATCGGTGAGCCTTTTTTCAGCCTTTTTTCAGACTAAATAAAAACACATTTTGCCTTTTTCCGGCCAGAAATCAGAAAGCAGTGTTCAGTCATCAATGGCGGCTGTTCTCACTTCTGCACCATGAAGTCAAACTTGGTGAATTGCCGCTGTCCGCTTGGATACCGACTCGGGCCCGACCGTAGAACCTGCGAGGCCAAAGGTGAAAACTTCTGGAAATTCCTTCCTATCTGATTCATATTGCAAAGAAATATCATCATAATAGTTTGAAAAAAGTTTTTCTTTGACTTTTAAGACATATTCATGCAAAATAGGTATACTTTTATACTTTTTAAAGGCGTCCAGACTAGTATTGGGTACCTTGGAACCGATTTGGGCATTGACATAAAACATGACTCCACTTACAAACAATTCCAGTCATGAATTTCATAAGTAGAGGTAGCGTTGCAGTTGTTAACTTGGCCACCAGTAGGCATTTTTTCACAACAATTTTGGCATCATGCTCTGTTTAAGTAAGAAAATATCTGTGTCCCGGGCAGGAGAGTTCAGCTGCGGACAGGCAGGTGCCGACTCTCGCCTGACGCCGCGGACGTCCAACCAGACTGCTGACGACCAGCCTGACGAGGTCATCCCGGACGAGTGGATGGACTACGAGGACGAGGACGTGCGGGGGGGCAATTTCACCGAGGACGTGCGGGCGGGCAATGCCACCGAGGCCTCGCCCAGTCGGCGCGTAAGGAGGCGATCCAAGAGGAATTTGATGCACTTCTTCCCGACGATTCCCACCATCATGGCGGCACAGAACAGCGACCAGAGGATTGTCGGCGGCTACGAGGGCAAAACGGGCGACGTCCCCTGGCAGGTATTATGTCATTGTGGACGACCACTGATCTGCTCGATCTGTCTGACCCCACTGGGTCTTCGCTCAGGTGGCCCTCATTTCCCGTTCCAAAGGGGTGGCGGACAAGGTTCCCTTCTGTGGTGGGTCGCTACTCGACGCCCTGTGGGTCATCACGGCGGCGCATTGCATCGTTGAGCACAGAATGACTGGAAACCAGTTTTTTGTGCGCCTAGGTGAGCAAGCCATACAAATTGCCTTGTTATTTGTGTGTGATTCTGTCTGGGTTTGTTTTGTTTGTGTACAGCAGGGGTAGGGAACCTATGGCCAGGGAGCCATATGTGGCTCATTCGATGGGTGTACTATATGGCTCTCCGCCTTTTTATATCATAACCTTCTTGTCAGGTGAGCACGACATTGACGTCCACGAGGGTTCGGAGCGCGACCACGAAGTGTCCCAGGAGCTGGTCCACAAATCGTACAAGTTCAAGAAGTCGCGCTTCAACCATGACGTGGCGCTCCTCAAACTGGCCACCCCGGTGGAGATGTCGGCATGGCGGCGTCCCGTCTGCCTGGGGCCCAGAGTTTTTTCCGAAAACCTCCTGATGGGGGCCGCCACCTCGGTGGTGAGCGGCTGGGGCCGCCTGCGGGATGGGGGCATCCAGTCCACCAGGTTACGCATTCTGGAGGTCCCGCCGGTGGAGCGCAACACCTGCAAGGCCAGCAGCCAGCAGCGCATCACCCCCTTCATGTTCTGTGCCGGTTTCCGGGACCGTAAAGAGGACGCTTGCCAGGGGGACAGCGGGGGGCCTCACGTTACTCTCCACCAGGGCACCTGGTTCCTCACGGGCATCATCAGCTGGGGCGAGGGATGCGCCAAAGCGGGAAAATATGGCGTTTATACGCGCCTCTCGCGATACTACCCCTGGATTAGCAATGCTACCGGCATTCATATGTATTCGTGAAAACTACTCCCAGATTCTTTTGAATGAACAGCCACTTTTTGGCCTTTTTTGAGCTTCCACTTTGTCTTTTGAGTTGAAATGTTCAAGCGACATTAAATGAGTGCTACGACCGCAAACAGGAGGACTTTTGTTTGTGCGCTTTATATTGTGATTCTTTCCGGGATCGACATAACACAAATGAACGAGATTGTATCGACCACAAGGGCAGCTGAACTAAAAAAAAACACAACACAAGCATTGGAAAGTGAAAATAAATCAATCAAAGCGACGTCTAATCCTAAAATCTGGATATGTTATCTTTCTTGGGCGCGCGTCTTTTATTTTTTTTGCGGGCGCCACCATTCTAGCCATCATACGTAAGGCACTTCTGACGCTCTTTTTGTGGACCGATTGACTGCCTTAGTTAGCTATTTGCGTACAAATTCTACAAACCTGGCACGAGTGTACAAAAACGGAGAACAACATGTTTGTGCGAGTAGCATTGGCACATGACGAGTTAACCGTGGTGGTGGTGATGATGGTGACAATGATGAGGAAGAGCTGATGCTGTGCTTTTCTGTGATGGACATTGCTCTGCTCTGATTGGCTCTCAGCATGTCTCTCCCAAAATCCTGTGCAGGTCCTCAGGCGAGACACGTCCCTCTTCGTTACTGTTGACGTTCCTCACCAGCCTGATGCCAAAGACAACCAATTCATTTTGACAGTTGTCCCTCAAAAATTTCCCCGGGCCTGCGTGGGTTTTCTCCGGGTACTCCCGGGTTTCCTCCCACATTCTAAAGACATACAGTTTAGGCTACGTTAGACATCACTCACCACATTCCATCCTCGTCGCGGCGTAGCAGTCGGATGACATCGCCGCACATAAAGATGATGTCATCAGCACTGGCCACGGCGCCAGCCACCTGGACTCGGTAACGACCCGCTGCTAACGGTGCAGGCTCGTCATCCTCATCCTCCTCATCATCGTCCTCCGAATCGGACATGTCGGAACCGTCCGTGGCCGCCCAGTCCTCCAAGCTGTCGCAGGCGGCCACCGAGTGCGGCGTATGGTCAGAGTGGGCGGGGCTGGTATTAAAAGTCTCCTCCCATCTGGTGGGGTGGGCGGCGCCGGAGGCCGAGGAGCTGCGAGTGACGGGAAGACACCCGGCGCAGCCTTCCCTCCGCTCGCAGGCCTCAGATGCACTGATTACAAGGTGATGGAGCAAAGGGCGCAGCTTAAACAGAAAGTACACCTTACTATGATGCATGGCAACTCACTCACCTGTCCATGATGCGGCTTTCTGACAGCAAGATCACAAGCAGGTTAGTTTGCATTGAAGGCAGGATCATTCATGGATGTTCTTACCTTGATGCTGTTGACTGATGATCTTCTGGATTTCGGCAATCCAGGTGACCTTGACCTCGGCGCTGGGAGCCTGTATGGATGTGAGGCACCAAAACAACTTTTTGGGATGCAAGGATCATGTGGGGTAATTCATCCCCATTTCTCAGAATGCAGGTGCACCTGAAGAATGTAGACTTCTTGCGTTCCTCTGTGGCAGAGTTCGAACTTCTTGTTGTCTCCTTTGACGTTCTCTGTCAAGCTCACCGAGTTCATCTGAGTGAGTTCAGGAAATGAATGAATGAATAAATGCTTCACCTGGCCGGCTGATTTACAATGTGCTGATTTGTTATCGTGAGTTTGTAGTGTGCGCGCACCCTGAGGCAGGACTTAAAGCTGTAGACGGGCGGGCGGCGGTGGTCGTCGCGGCGCTTGCAGCAGATCAGCGCCCGTTCGTAGAGGAAGACGTGGCGCTGGGCGGGTTTGAATCGCGCCAGCTCCCTCATGCGTGCTGCCCCCCTCTTATGGCTGATCCACACGCTGAAGCTGCCCTGGAGGAGCACCCGGCCCAGCAGGCCCAGCTCACCCTGGAACACGTCCGACCACACCCGGACCTCCGTTAGTGGCTGCAAGAGTTTTGTGTTCGTAGCAAAGATTAAATAGTGCTGTCTGTGGCTCCTCCTCAAATTGTAGGGGTTAGGGTTAGGGGTAGAGTTAGCGTTAGGCTTCCAATCACATATGTTTTGCTGAATGGTGAATATCCTACATTGTGACAAAACAAGTGTAATTGGCTTGTTTTTGGGCAAAATGGGATTACAACAATTAAGTTCTCTTGTGCTTTTTTTGGTTTATTTTACAAAGATATGCGATCGATTATGCTGTTTGGTTGACATCTACCTTGTACCCGACGATGGCGGTCTGGCGCATGGAGTCGTTGACCGACTTGAGTAAGCCCAGCATGCAGTCCAGCGCCTTCTGAAGCTGTGTATGGTACTGCGGCTCCAAGCAATGTTTCAAAAGTTCCTGTACGTACCCGCAAAAGAGCCGTCAGAAGTGGACAGGTGCTTCCTACCGGTGTAAGCAGTACCTTGAGGATGAGCTGGTACTTGGTCAGGCGCTGGATGGGTTTCAGGAGGTACGAGTCCAAAGAGAGCTTGTGCCCCAGCTTCTTCTGGCACTCCTGCGAGTTTGCATAGTTGATTTTTAGGTTTATGTTACGTATATACATCCACTACTAGAGCTGTAGTAGTACTACTAGTAGTAGTAGTAGTAGTAGTAGTAGTAGCAGCAGTAGTAGTACTACTACAAGTACTACTACTAGTAGTACTACTAGTAGTAGTAGTACTTGTAGTACTACTACTACTACTACTACTACTACTACTACTACTAGTAGTAGTAGTAGTAATAGTAGTAGTAGTAGTAGTAGTAGTACTACTAATACTAGTAGTAGTACTACTACTACTAATAGTAGTAGTACTACTACTAATACTAGTAGTAGTACTACTAGTAGTAGTAGTAGTAGTAGTAGTAGTATTAATAGTACTACTACTAGTAGTAGTAGTCACGTGCGTACACTCACCTGAAAGAAAGCAGAGTCCGAGCACTGTCGCCATAGCGCCTCGGAACGTGGCTTATTCTGGCAGTACTGCTCATACATCTGGAACTTCTCCTTCTACACACACACACACACACACACACACAAAACACTATTAGAGGGACCACCTATGTCAGCAAGGCACGTGGTCCTCACCCTCTCCAGAAAACACTGGCCCACGCGTTCTGGTGCGTGTAGGCAACCCTGGAGGTCCCGCAGGAAAGTTCTGAGAAGGAAGACCAATGGGCGTCCGGGCCTCGAGAGGGCAAAGTGAAGTCTAGCATTACCTGCTGTGAAACTGGTATATCTGGGGCATGTTTCCAAACAGAACGTCCTTGTGACTTTGCAGGAGCGATGGTAGGAGATCATTGGCCGACGGGTCCTCCATCTCTGCCCTGTAGCCCTGAAGGTGGACCTCAGCACATCAGTGCCCGACCCAAAAAGCGACCCATGTCCCCCGCGCTCACCAGGAGGACGGCAAGGAGCTGCTCCACGTAGATCTTTTCGGTGGAGAGGAGCTCCTTCATGATGCGACTGTAAAATTTGAAGTCATGAAGTTCCACCGTTTGGGCTTTTGAAGTCAATCTGACCAGTACTTGCCTGGTCACTTGATCCGCCCCTTCTTCCACTTCTGAGTCGCTATCGGGTGCGGATCCGTATAGAGAACTTCGGTTTCCTTGGTAGTCGTGCATCACTTCTATCTGCACTCACCACAACGGACGAGTAAGTCGCACAAATGGGCCAGCGTGTTCGTACGCACCTTTCGCCGGCTGCCGGTCCTCCTGGAGGTTCGTTTTCCGGGAAGGAGGTCAAAGGAGAACCTGGAGTTGAGAAGGTTGAAGTCCACACCTGAAGATATCATACAAGCAGATTCCAATTGGAATCTGATCCAGCATGTGACTCAAAATGGAAGTCAAACATTGATTCATTCACAAAGTTACCGTGTTTTGGCGAGAAGAGGGGTGTCTTGGCTCCGGCAGCTTCGGGGGTCTCCGTCAACTCGGCTTCAGGCCTCGGGGCCACCGGCTGGATGGGTCTGACTCTGACGTCAACCATCTTGCGAAGACACTGCTCCCTGTTGCGTATCATGGCCTTCATGGACGCCAGCTTCTCCGTCACCATGGCGATTTGACTCTGGCAACAATAAGGTCAGCAGTAGGAAACAACCTACTGTCACTCTCTGACATGACTTTGCGGCCAATAGGGGGCGCTACCTGTAGCTGGGGTGTCAGAATGGCCTCAAACTCCAGACTGAGGATATCCTGTTTGTTGTCTAGCATATCAGGCGCCCCCTCCTGGTGACAGCTCAGATAACGCAAGGCCTCCTGTGCACCTTCTCGACTCTGGAAGTGGTCAACCATCTGACTGGCCAGGAGGTATGCGCCTTCGTCACACCACCGCAATGCCTGCGAGCGAGGTGTGTGAGACCCCGCCCACAATCCACTTCTCCACGCCCACTTACTCGATCGAGTCGTAAAAGCAGGTCCCTGGCTCGTGCTAGCGTGGCATGCTTGCCACGCAGGCCGCCACTTATGACATCACAGAGGTGACGCAGCTCGTTGCAGCGCTGCATGATGAGCGCCAGAGCATAATGATGGCAGGCGGCCAACTGGTGGCCCTGCAACATTAGAACCTGAGCACGGGACATGGCTTCCTGAACACATGCAAAACAAAACAAAAACAGGGATAAGCTTTTTTTTCAGTGCAGGTTGTGTGGCTAAGTGTCTGTGAGACCTCTGCATGTTGCTCCAGAAAACGAAGATCTTTGATCAGCTGTTCGGTCTGGAGCAATGTGCTCCCCACGCTTGGGATGGCCCTCTCCTCGGCGGCCATCTTTTCCAACTCCTCCTCCATCTACATAAACGTATACACATGATGGTTTTAGGTTGGCAACATGGAAACAGAACTCGAGGGGGCCCTGTATGACCTTTGACATGCAGACTATAATGAGAAATACTATTTTTTTATGCTAAGTAAACATCACACTTAGACATGCCCGCTTTTATAGTTAGAGAACATAATAAAATGAAGACATTAAAGTTAACAGAGTTAGCATCATTCTCAATATTGTAATATATGTTTGTTTTAGAGTGCAAATTTGACTGTAAATGGATTGTGTTGAAGATTTGACATGGACATACCTGTTGAAAATTGCTCTCGTAGAGGAGGAGCTGATGGTACTGTTGCATCTTCAGGTGGTGCTTCTCAAAAAAGCCATCAAAGGCTTCCTCCATGTCACGCAACTGAGCCAAAAGCCTGCATACACAATCGACCTTTCAGTCAAGTAGATGACAACCTCGCCAATCCATCCGTTGACCTTTGAACTGTGGCCAATTCTGAGCTGACATCCTCATCTTCCTCCGCCTTGGACACCCGCAGTGTCTCCAGGTTGTCCAAAAGAAGACGTCCTTCCTTCAGCACCCCAACAATGTCCTCCTAAGACGTAACCAGTGGAGATCAGAACCTCGATAATAACTCTACGAGGACAATGGCGACACCTTCATGTGGCGATATCGCCGAGTATGCGAGCGGAGGAGAAAGTCCACGGCGTCGGCCTTGTCCGGAAGCTCGTTGTCGGATAGTTCGGAGCCAAAGCCTTGCAGGAGGTGTGCCGCGTCCTTCACGGTCACGGCGAACGTCTCGATGGCCTAAGGACGCCAAGCTGTAGCGTTTAAGGTTTCAAATTTTTCTCCGGCCTGAATGGGCTCACCGAGCGCAGGACGATCCAGTCGCCGCGACACCGCTCGGCGCCACCGCCGCCGCCGCCGCCACCGCGCACGTCTGAAGTCAGGCGGTTATCGTCGATGTAGCGGAGCAGGTCGCCCACCGAGCGTAGCATCACCACCTGTCAATCAAAGCGTGTCTCGACACCCCGTGGCGCCCCGGGTGTGTGTCCATGGCGCTGGAGCGTTACCGGCATCTTGAACATGAAGTCGTCGTGGCTAAAACGGAAGCCCAGGTCCGTGCTTGAGGATGGGCTGGGGGCAGAGCTTTGCAAGGTGGAGGGGCGGAGAACCAAGACCAGGTGCAGGTTGCCGGGGAATGATGTCTGATGGGGTCAAGAGAAGAACAAAATAATGGGCCATATGAATAAAAAGTGATGTATTTTCATTGTCTATTTAAAAGAAATTTACTGCTTTCTGAATGCTAATCCAAAACTAGGCTAACTCCGATGTTGGTCCCTCCATTATCTGGCTTACTTAATTAAAAGAAAATGTATTGACAAGGGTGGACTTAATTTTTCCAAATGAGGAGACTGATTGGATGCCAAACCTGGATTGGTCATTCTCATCAAAGTTTTATCAACAGAAATCAAAGAAACAAGTATTTGCTATTGACACATTGTTAAAATCAGCAAATTTTGAGCACAAAAAAATGCTATCAGGACATCCTTAACTCAAATTTCCAAAAAATTACATTCATTCTGAATTCCTATCATCAATCGAGTAACCTGACAATGATTATAATTACCATTGATCGCACCTCAACTTTATTCTGCCAAATATCAGAATCAATAAAATCCAAAAAAATATGTATAAATTGAGTGGAGTGGTATTAAAGTGATAAAGCAACCCATGACATCGTCGCATCACTCCCACTCTGCTCGTGATGTCATAACGTGACTCCGCGCCTGCAGTGTTTCTCACGCACACACCCGCACTTTTGTCAAGGTGACGTGCACATGCTTGCATTGCAGCGTGTTCGCCCCTCCATCCTTTGCGGGGGACTTACCGCAGCGCGGCGTAGACGCGGGAATCCCCATTGGGGTCTAGACTCGGCCATGGATGCCCTTTCTTTCTCTTCGGTTATCCGGCCGGGAAGTCTGCAGTGGGACAAGCGATGGAGGAGGAGGAGGACGAAGAAGAAGAAGTGTGCATGCGCGCTAGGATCCAACCCGCAGTACCCGGACGGGAGGGTGGGGGGGAGAACGGGAGGAAAGCGGAGGGGAGCGGAGGGGAGGTGGTCAATCCTCTGCACCAAGCTGCGACCCACCTGAACACGTTGCCCTGACGTCAAAGTCAACGTCGCTGGGACGTCATAGCGCATGAAAACTGCTTGATTTTGTTCCTTCTTGTTTTGTATACACTCCATTTTTGGAAGGATTGGGAAATATAATATTTATTTATCATTCAGCTGACTTTGGGAAAATATGCGCAAGATTGCTCGCCAGTCAGCCGAAGGGCAGACAGATGATGACCAAACGCACTCTGGGATGTTGGAGTACCCGTATAAAAACCAACACAGGCTAAGAGAAAACATGTAGGAAGGTCCAAACCTGAAATTGAACCCTCGAACTCTGAACTGTGAGGCCGATATGCTATCCACAAGGCTGATAATGACAAAAGTATATATTCTATGTTTTATATGTCAAAGTAATACATAAAAAATAGAATCTCATATTCAAATATTTGATTATTTAATGTTTGAAAAATGTTATTTGCTCAAAATGACTTTCCAACAGCACAACATGTCTTCAAATATGTTTTTTTAATTGATATTGAATGTTTATGTGAATACATATTTTTTTATTCTGTCTAATAAATGAGAGTTATCCTAAATAGTAGAACCACATAGTATTTGTTAAAAAAAAAAAACAATGATCACTATTTTAGAATACAAATGACGACATTAGAAACTTGTTTAATTTGAATTGAGGAAGAAAAACAAAGATATAATTGTGTAGGCTTTGTGTTAATCTTCCTTCCCCCCTAGAGGTTGGCTTTTGATTTTCTGGCACGTTCCCGAGACGACGTCCAAATAACAGGTTTAGCGGCGCCGCGTCAGCGCGGTGGGAATCCTAATTGTGCACGCGCGAGACAGATTTAGGAGCTCTGAGAATGTCCACATTGATCCGTGACAGCTCGCAAATACTCTCCCATTTATTTTAAGCCACGGCACAAAATAGGCGACAAACATTTCAAGGAAGGCCTCAAGCTAAAAGGAGCTTTGTTTGCATCACAAGCACCTTTTTGGGCTTATACAAAAACAACAACAAAAGATTTGACAGACAATTTTCATTATTTTTTTGATATATTCTATTTAGCAACGTGCTGGCATTCACCAGCGATAAAACATTGGCTAAAACACCAAATAAAATAAAAAATAATCATTGAATAACCAGAACAAGGTTTTGATTCCATTTACCGGTTTGAATTCGGAATACAAATTGAAAGTTAAATTCCAACTTTTGATTTCACTTTTCTACAATTTAACATTTTTCATCAAATTTCCCATGAGATGATTTGTACTAATTTTGAAGTAATATATCATTTGTCATCATTTATCTACATACACATTCATATAAAATCCTCATAAAAAAACGGTATGCCCTCGCCCTCATCCTCACCCACATCCTCGCCCACACCCTCACCCACACCCACACCCAATGAGCATTTTTTGCAACCATTTTTCCATTCAACGCCACCCGTGGACGACGGAACGCGCCCCGGGGTCAAAGTGAGCCGTGCACTTGATCCCCAAGCAATTTGTCGTATCTCCGTGGATTATTTAGAACTCTTTTGTGTTCCAAAAGCGACTGATAGCTTGATGGGATTAAGCGGCCGGCCAGGCCAACGCGCCAAGATTCGACCGGCCGGGGCCCTTAAGCCACTGTGCCCGCCGACCCCCCCACCCCACTATCCCCGCCCCCCTACCTGGATGCCACTGTATATAAGAGGCTACTTTTCAGGCTTCAGCGACACTCTCGCTGGCTCTTACGCATTCCTGCGACCTCCTGCGAACATCCCATCAAGTAAGAATTGCTCTCACTCGCGCAACATTTGCTATCCTGATGACATTTGATCCATGAAATTTAACACTTGATATTTTTTTAAGTTGTAACTGTCAATTATTTGACAAAATGAAAACTTTGCGCTGTCCTACTTGTTCATTCATTGACCACTGTCAATGGGAATCATTGATCTGTAGACATTGATGGAAAAACAGATGGTTACATTTATATATCGTGGACGCTAATTTCTTTTGCCGTGCAGATTTAGCCCGCACGCCATTAATTCCCCGAATCGATGATCCGGTTAAAACTCCGCGAATAGCGACGTGCTCATCATCAATCACGTCGCGCTAATCCCGAAGGTTGGGATTAACCTGGCGTGATCTCCACGCCGTGTCTTCACCAATGATGCCGTCCAATAACTACAAACGGGTCACTGAGTGATGCTCTTTTCTTCTTGTGTCTTTTTGATTCCTCAGACCGCTTCCAGACAATTACGAACATGTCAAAGTGAGTCGTGACATGTACCCCGAAATACTTGAGTGTGTCTTTGTTTGTGTGTGTGTGTGTGTGTGTGTGTGTGTGTGTGTGTGTGTGTGTGTGTGTGTGTGTGTGTGTGTGTGATTTGACTGGAACACTTAAATCCATAGTGTATGTGTCAAAGTGGTGGGCCTGCTTTGTGCAGCCTGTGTAAGTAAATTGTGTGTTGACATCATGTTTATTACTAAAAGTGATATGTATGTGTGTACATATATATATATATATATATATATATATATATATATATATATATATATATATATATATATATATATATATATATATATATATATATATATATATATATATATATATATATATATATATATATATATATATATATATATATATATATATATATATATATATATATATATATATATATATATATATATATATATATATATATATATATATATGTGTGTGTGTGTTTTAAAGTAAAACAAATTAAAAAGGTAAATATTTCCCATAGTTTTCTTCATATTTTTTCATTTTCTGAAGCGCTTTTCCTCACTACGGCCGTGGGGGGTGCTGGAGCCTATCCCAGCTGACTTTGGGCACGGCTTTAAAAAAAGGCTTGTGGTCAAGTGGGATCTGCTTCAAGTAGCTGACAGCCGCTCAATGTAACATAAAAAGGTCAAAGTGTGGTCAAACTTATTTTGAAGAAGCCACTAAGCCTGACCCGAGGCGACCGTTCAATCCACGCAAGGCCGGCCGGGACCTCCGGCTCCACATGGCCACATTCACCCATCCGCTGGGATTAACTTTGCTTCTGTCATGGCCGTCCAAAGCCCAAATGGTGTTTTTCTTTGCGCAGAGTTTTCAAGAAGACGAGCGGCAACGGTGGCCTGACGCTCTACTTGGGAAAGAGAGACTACGTGGACCACGTCACCAGTGTGGACCAAGTTGGTGCGTCACTGCCTTTTTCCTTGCATTGGTTTGTACGACCAATGGGGTGACGTTACACTTGTCTTCTAGATGGGGTTGTCAAGTTGGACACCTCAAACTTTGGGGACAGAAAAGGTAAGTATTGAGTCACAATGTGTGAAAGCGCAGTCAAATAAATGCACAGCATATCCAAAAAAAATGAACAAGACTGCACTAATAGATACATTTTACATGTCGAAAATGAATTTCTGACTCAATGTTTTGGCAATTTCTTGTTATTCCCCCCAAAACAATGCATTTGGGAACAGACAATTTTTTCAGCCAATTCTGGTTATGACATCACAACCAGAATATATTATCATGTCTCACTTTCTCATGCTGCTAGGTACTGCAAGTAGACAGAATGATAGCATTCTAGCAGACTGCAAAAGTCTGTCATTTTATCATCATTTTATTTCATTTTGTTTATTCCGACATTCATTCATTCATTTTCCGAACCGCTTTTCCTCACAAGGTTTGTGGGGGAGCCGAATCCGGACTGAAACGTATGCCAGAATAGAATTGTTTTTTTTAATCATTATAAATACATGCATGAATGAATACAACTTTTATTTCCATTATTATTCAGTATTATTGAACTCACTGCATGCCATTGACGGCAATAAAGGCCCCGTTCATTTAAACTAATAGGACTGCCTTTATATGCTTATCTTTAATTCCATTGACTGTACTTAATCCCCAATCCATTTAGACTGGGAAGCTTGGGCCTTCCCAGTCTGATTGGATCATTCACTACCAATAACGCTAATAGATGTCTATTGCATTTGGAATGAGAGTTGTCAGTGATGATTTGAGTCACCACGCCAACACGCTAACATGCTCCTGATGCGCTCGCCCGGCCGTCGGCAGTCTTTGTGCAGCTGGCTTGCGCCTTCCGCTATGGCAGCGACGACCTGGACGTGATGGGCCTGTGCTTCCGCAAGGACATTTGGATCCAACACGTTCAGATCTACCCGGACGATCACAAGCCGGCCCTCAGCGCCATGCACGACACCCTCCTCAAGAAGGCCGGAGACGACGCACGTCCATTTTCCTTTCAAGTACGACTAATATAAACATGAGGGATTGAATTCAATGCTGTTATTATCATTACACAAGTAGAATGAGATTTAAAGCTGCACCACAAAGTGCACAAATAACAAGTTGTGTCCTTGTTTGTTTGTTTTTTTGTTTGTTTGTGCAGATTTCTACCAACCTTCCGTGTTCTGTGTCGCTTCAGCCGGGCCCTGATGACAAGGGCAAGGTACGTATATGTGCAAAAATAGCCTCAAAAGAAGAAAAAAAGAGAGAAAAACAGCAAATATTATTTAAAAAGCTTCATTGGAATGAAGGAAGAACATACAAAATATAATCAGATATAAGGGTAAGGGTAATAAAAATTGGGAGTGAAGAGGAAAAAGTGGGGATTAACATGGAAAATATGATTTAATATGGAAGGGGATAAAGAAAAATGGGGAATTTGAAAGTATTAAAGATAAAAAATGATACATGTATTATAAAAAAGGGATAGAAGGCCTTCAAAATTTGAATCTTTTGTGGTTTTATTTGCTTCAGGCCTGCGGTGTGGACTTTGAGGTCAAGACATACCTGGCCAACGAAAAGTCCAATGCTGACGAAAAGATTGAAAAGAAGTAAGTGTGTTGCCATCCGCCGGTGCGGTGCACGTGGCGGCCACGGCGTTAACGGTGGGCACGTTTCCCGCAGGGACACGGCGCGCCTGATCGTGCGCAAAGTCCAGTATGCGCCGTCCCAAGTAGGCGCTGGGCCTAAGACGGAAGTCTGCAAGAACTTCATGATGTCCGACAAGCCTGTTCACCTGGAGGTGTCTTTGGACAAAGATGTAAACGAGTCTTTTCAAATAGGACATATTTTGATAAGATATCAAATATATTATACTCCCAGATCAAAAGTTAAAGGATATTTTATTTGGTGCAGTTGTACTTCCACGGCGAGAATATCCCCATCAAGGTGAAAATCAACAACGAGAGTAACAAAATGGTAAAAAAGATTCAGGTGACGGGTAAGTACAGCGCCATGCCTCGTCCAAAGTCAGGTGGGGTCACTCAAGGTCATCCATTCTTTTCTCAGTGGAGCAAACTACTGACATCGTCCTCTACTCTGCTGACAAGTACACTAAGTGTGTCTTCACCAAGGAATTTGGGTAGGTGGCCCTCTGTTTTTTTTGTCAGGAAAATACAAAAATATACATGAAAAATGCATTTTTTATTCATTGAAAATCCACAATGTTTATTTCCAGTGAGACGGTGGAGGCGGGCGGAACCCTGGAAAGCACCCTGAATATCGTACCGCTGCTATCCGAGAACAAGGAGAAACGCGGTCTGGCGCTGGATGGACGCCTCAAGGACGAGGACACCAACCTGGCCTCCACCACCATGTGAGACCGACATGATTTTTGCTCACTTTCATTAACGATGATAAACATCTCATCCAGCCAATGAGTGAATCATCTCATCCCTTCCCAGGTTGCGTCAAGATGTGGAGAGGGAAGTACTGGGAATTTTGGTGTCCTACAAGCTCAAAGTCAACTTGATGGTGGCCGGAGGAGGGTGAGTGCTCGCTCCACCAAATTTCAATACATTGTTAGCCTAGCATGCTAACGTGTTTTTTTTTTTTTGTATTCCCACAGCTTGCTGGGAGGACTGACTTCCAGGTTTGGAAATTCTGATTCTTGTCCATCTTTCTGCATGCCCAGCTCGTTTTCACCCACATTTTTTTGTTTTCCTTTCTTCACAGTGACGTCACCGCCGAGGTGCCAATTATGCTCATGCACCCCAAACCTGAAGGTGAGGTCATTGGAAGTCCATCACTGTCAATGACAGTGATTGACTAGTTGTCTAATTTTCAACATGACTCATGTTGGTCCTTCTCTGTCTTTGTATACTTTCCGTCTCGAGCAGAATAAAAGCCTCGCTTTCACGTGAGTAGGTTGTAAAATGTCACTTTATATGAAAATATTGATCTTTTAGGGTCATTTTTATTGCAGTGATTGATGTGCGTTTCGTGTTTTGTTCAGAGAGGAACCCAGCGGGGCCCGCAAGCACACACAGGTGAAACATGGGGACCCAAAAACTCAGGAGAATATCCTCTTAAATATTTCCATGCGTGTCTCATTGTTATTCCAATGTGTATCATGTAACCCTCACAGTGTGTTCCTGCTTGGTGTTGTCAAATTAAACATTTAAATGTCATAATATTTGTCTTTTCTTGGGTTTGTTATTGATCTGTTATCTGAATAACAGCAAATCTCCTTTTTTGTCCAGATGCTTCAACGCTGACTTTAAATATTCTCCCCTAAATAAAAGAAAATAAACAAAATTGTCAGTTTGAGTGCAAAATCCAGGCCGTTGACCTACAGTTTCATCCGAGTCCACAAGGCGGCAGGAGCGCCCTTACGACGTAAAACCAGAGAATAAAATTGTGACGTCGTTACGCTGTACGTAGGGACGTGCGGCGCCGCGCAGCAACATGTCGCTTAATGGAGGTTTGTAGCTTTGTTTTCTTGTTTGTTTGTCACTCCGTAAACGCATCAAGCGCTCGGGTGGACATCGGTAACACGGTCAACTCCATTTTTAACGTTCTCGGTTGTCTACTGACTTGTTTACCTAACGTTTGAGCGGCCAATGTTAGCGAGGTATTCCTCGCTAGCCAGTTTACCACAGTTGACTTAAGTGCTAATCGTTCTCGCTGTAAAAGTTGCGTTTGTTGGCCATAGGCAGTGTCGCAAAGAACTACCGAGACACTTAAACGGGCTTCATCGAGTTAGTTTGCCGTTTTGTGGTCCACTTGGATTGCGTGGCGAGCCCCCGTCTGGTGCCCTCAAAGTATCCCACAATGCATCTTAAATAGTGGTGGGCCGTCTTCCTTCCGCCATCGCCGGGGGTACTTGGCAAACCTCTGCATGTCTTAAAATCCGCTGTACAAAGTAGTCCGTTTTGGCTACTCTCAAACTTTTTCGCCCACTATCAACGCTCAAATCAAATTTATTTTCGAGTAGCATTACCAGGAATATCAAAATAAAAGAAGTTCCATGTAAGCAGATGTCATAATTAAGGGGAAAACTATACCACTTACAAATTATTCAAAATTGGAATGCCTGTGGGTGAAATATACATCGAATCTATTAAATACTACTAATATAAAAATATCAGAAATGCTAATGGCATGGAAATTAACAATGGGACTTCTTCTGAATAATTGGGATAATGTCCGACCGATGACGTTATTCGTCATATTTAAATTCCGCAAAATTAATTTAGGACCTGTGTCAACTTACAGAGGAGGAAGATTTCGAGTGGGAACCCCCGACCGAGGCTGAGATGAAGGTGATCCAGGCCCGCAGGGAGCGACAAGACAAGATCAGCAAAGTCATGGGGGACTACCTCCTCAAAGGCTACAAGATGTTGGGCGAATGCTGTGACGTGTGCGGGGTAAATCCAGCTCCTTCTTTTGACACACGCACGTGCACGGGATGCCATTTTGTGTCATCGTGCCGTTATTTGTTTTCAGACCATTTTGCTGCAGGACCGCGCACACAAGAACTATTGTGTCTCGTGTCAGGAGCTGGACTCTGACGTTGACAAGGACAACCCCGGTAAAAGACGCTCCACAAAGCCATTCTGTTAATTCATGCGTGACATCATTTTCCTGACGTTTTCTCGGGTGTCATTTCAGCCCTCAACGCTCAGGCGGCGCTGTCCCAGGTTCGAGAGAGGCGGCTGGCGGCTCAATCCCCTGCGCCGTCCGATCCGGCGCACGTCAACGGCGACGCTGACAACGCCGGCGATGCCAACAACACCGCCGACCGCGTTAGCAGCGCCGTCCCCCAGCCCCGACCGGAGCACTGCGAGGGCGCAGCGGCCGGAGGTAGGATGGTTCCTCCCCCGCCGGCGGCTGCCCCGACGCCCCCGTCGCCCGCTGTGGTCGTCCCGGGGGTTGCCGCCGTCCCCGCCGCGGCCCCGAGCGCCGCCGCCCGTCCGGCGGTCATGCGGCCGGTGCTGCGGGACGCCGAGGAGGCGGTGCTGAGCAAGATGCGCTGGGCCACTAACCAACTGCAAAGTTGTGCCTCCCTGGAGTCGAGCATCCAGCTGTGCAGTTTGATTTCGAGCTGCGCCGCCTCGCTGCGGAGCCTACGGGAGATTAGCCAGTGATGCTGCGCCCGTTGCCTTTTGAACTCTTAGGTGGGCCACGCCTGACAGTTCAAGTGTCAAATGGCGTGGGTGAGTTTTGTTGTTTTTGTAAGTTATTTTGTCTTCAAAAAAAAAAACATTTGGCCATTAAAATGATTCCAGTGAAGTTTCTGTCAGGTCACGTTTTATTATTCGTGCTCATAAAAGGGTCAAATTTAGCACTGTACAACATGGTGAATATTTGTAGAATATTCAAATGATTTCTAGAGAGAATGCAGAATTATTAGGCTAGCACAACATCTGCTAGTTGCTTTGCTACCAAATTGGGTTGTTTTTCATACTTAAGCATTAAACCAATCACATTTCAGCCTCTATTTGTTGCTGGGGTCAGAAATCTACCCGGAGGTTTTGACAATCAGTCCTGTAGACCCCGTAGCTTAAAATAAGCGACGATCAAAGGGTTTCTTTAACCAATCAGATTTCGAGTTGGTGACACACAGGACTTTTCCCGGGAATTTGGAAACGTCATCGCTTTCACAGACTGTGATTGGCTAGTAGTAGATTGGACTAGCCAGAGCTAGCGAACTGTACCTGTAGTGACCCGCTCAAATGTATTGTTGTGGTGGTTTAACAGTGGTTTTGTTAACTCACAATGGCTGAAGAAAGAAAAGAAATGTATTTGGTTGCAGAATTACTGTCAAAGCCATCTTCAAGACGGACGTTTCAAGGAAAGCTGGACATCATTAAGAAAAGCCGGACAACACCGAAGCTAGCAAGCTTGTCACAATTGATAATGGATATTTTCAACCCTAATTTGAATAAAAACATTACCGAAATATGACAGGACAGGCTTGACTTTTTGCATTAGCTTCGATAGCGATAGAAAAGAAGGAGGAAAGAAAGGAAGCTGGACTTTGTCTACAAATAAAACGGATTTTGGTAAGTAAAATGTGGCTATACTATTCCTAAATAACAGTTCAATTTTATGATGTAATTGATGATGTAGTTTTTATGTGTCGCAGCTGTAGCTGCAGTAAATGTTTTACGGTCATAAAATAGTTATTTAGGGTTGAATTGATTCAGACATAGCATTACTCAACGCCTAATGTGTTATTGTTCAAGCGCCTTCTAGTGGTTGCATCTGGTCCTGTAGTTGTCCGGTTAAAGAAGAGAGCAAAGTGGTTTCTAGACAATCTTTTTGGTCTTTACGTGTGTATTTTGCAAACTTTGGCTAGGTTTGACTCGTATGGCGGACACAACAATCAAACCATTTTAATGTGAAAGATCACATGTATTATTATGTAGCATGTAGGTCAAAACTAGCCAAAGTTTGCCAAATACACACGTAAAGACCAAAACATTGACTGGAAACCACTTTCTAATTAAACCGAAAAGTGCCTTGCCTTACCTTGTATAACAACTGGACGTCACTAAAAGAAGCAGTAACAATAGCGCGACTTCTGACTGTAAGAATCAATATAAATCCGATACAGCTGTGTATTTAGTATGTTACCTGATTCGTCTCTGGTGGGCGGGCTCAGGTTTTTGATTGACATCGGCAATGAAAAATATGTACCGCCCTCCCACGCGGCTGCTCCTGTCAGTCGTCCTAAAAATACCCCCCCCCCCCCCCCCCCCCCCATGCTGTCATCCGTCGTGAACGCGCACTCGAGCCCGTATGGAAACTCCAGTCGCCTTCAAGTGTCCGCGCGCACGTCAGCCGAGCCGTTTCAGGATCAAAGTCTGTCGTGGACGTGGAATTTCAAACAATCACGCGTGCGTGTGTAAATCCAGCCCGCTTGAAGGAGTTTGCGTGCGCAGGCACGCGTGCCGTTTTTCCCTTCATTCGTGGGACTTCCCGAAGAGTGAACGTTAGTTAGCCGAGTGCGCGCGCGCGTGTACGTGTAGCCACCAGAACACGAGAACTTCATTGGACCCGCTCGGACGTGTTGTGTGTGTCCACGATGACGTCAGTGTGGAAGAGACTTCAACGAGTTGGCAAAAAAGCCTCCAAGTTTCAATTTGTTGCTTCTTACCAGGAGTTGCTACTTGAATGCAAAGACAAATGGTGAGTGGACGTTCACTCAGTTACATCATCTTTATGATGAATATGATCTGTGTTTGTTTCTTTGGCATCTCAAGAAATAAAGTGCGCGTGCCCGCATCAGCTGTTTGTACAGTATACACCCCTATTCATCGTGGTGGTACATTCTTTGAACAGAATTGTTTATTTTCTGACATTCATAGCACCAAAGGTCTAATCCATTTTGACAAAAAAAATGGTCAAGTCAAACTCTTAAATGAATAAGTTATTGCAAAAAAAAAATACAAAATTCCCCCAAAAATTATTGGAACTTATTTATTTGAGTGTATTAACTAAAAGAAATGTCATCAAAAACAGCAACACTAAATCAAGAAAATCCATCACACTGCTGACACAAATTAGGCTTTCACATGACTGCTCGGCAACTTCCCCCTCAACTTCCTGTACAATACAATACAAATACACAATCATAAGCATGAACACAAACACACACACAAGAGTCACTACTCTAAAAACACAACGCCCTCATGACGGTCATGAGGTGCCTTAGGATGGTTTTGGAAAGTGTACACACATATGTCTAATATACACTTCTGTGTTTCTGTGTGTGTGTAGGCAACCAGACAAGTTGCGGGTGGTTTGGACGAGGAGGAACCGGCGCATGTGCTCCAAGGTGATGCAACTCAGCCCACAAACGCCCTAACATTCATGATTCATTTGACAGGTCACTCATTAGCTGCCATTGGTGGCAGTAGAGGTCCTGTTTATTTTCAGTGGGAGTTGCAAATTCACTTAATATTTCCTAATTTAAATAAATCAATGCTATATGCTAAAGTGACTATACTATACTGCTAAAGTGGTTAACATTTATCCTAATTTATCCAAAAAAGAGAATGACTCAAGTGTATGTATTCATGTTTGTAGCTGCACAGTTGGCAGCCTGGAATCAAGAACCCATACCGAGGGATGGTTCTGTGGCCCGTCCCTGAGAACGTAGACATCTCGGTGACTCTCTTCAAGGTAGCGTTCATGCTCTTATATGGTCCTCTATTGTTGCTTTCAATGGTGACAAGTGTGTTGTGCTGTTGTATGTGTAGGAAGCGGGCACTGACATGTTTGAGGACAAAGAGTGGACTTTTGTCATTGAGGGGGTGAGTACCGTATACCCGACAGTTGTTCTTATGAGGTGGCCCTTTAATAACTGTTCTCTGACTATACTGACATCCTGTACATTGGTTGCTGCCATTGATTTTGCGGCAAGTTAGTTTCAGGTTGTTTTATGTTGGTGCTTAGGCAAGCTTGAGTCATTTCCTTGTTAATTCATAGACGGTGCTATTTTTACTTAAACTGGGAGGGGGAAAAATGACTCAAAGTGGTTGTAGATATAGATGAAAATAAGCTGTATGTTAGACAATGCCTCTGACTGTACCACGTGATCCAACAGGAGTGCAAAGGCCACCGTAAAGTTCTGGCATCGGCCGCCATCAACCTGAAGAACTATGCCAGCGCCACACCGACGCAGACGGACGTCAGGCTGCCGCTCAAGCCGCTGTCCGTCAAAGTGGTGGAGGCGCACCTCAAGCTGTCTCTCTCGTGCATCTTCGTGCGCGAGGGAAAAGCCACGTGAGTTGCTCTGCTAACGTTAGCGGTGAAATGTCGCGCTGGCGTAACCGCTGCCGTCTTTAGCGACGAAGACATGCAGAGTCTAGCCAGCCTTATGAGCGTCAAACCTGACGTGGCCAACATGGACGACTTCAACGAGAGCGACGAGGACGGCGACCGATCTTCCGTCGGCGCAGCAGGTAAGTGCTAGCGTCGAAGCGCTAACCGCCTGCCATATCTCACCTGCCGCCTTTCTTCCCCACAGCCGCAGTTGTTCCACGCCCGCTAATCCGCCCCGACCGCCCTGCTCCTCAGCCACCCAAAGCCACACCTGAAGCAGGTAACTCCTTGATAAATAACTCCCCGACAAATACAAGGGTGGCAGCTATCAACTTAAATAATGGATTACTCTCACCAATTCATTAGCTCAAATAATCCAGTCAGTGAATAATTAACAATTAATGCTGACTAATTTCAGGAAAAGGAAACACCATTGAGTTAGATTTTTTTTAAAAATATATATTTCATCTCTGAAGATTGTGATTTTCACTGTTGCCACCTAATAGGATTCCAATTACTAAACCAAATACAACACTTTTAAAATGACCCATCAAAACAGCACTCTAATTAAATCAGCAATCAAAGAAGTAACATTTAAGTCTAAGCTTTCATCTAATCAAATAAGTCGATTTAATGGATGAATTGTTGCAGCTCTACTAACTACTTTTCCTTTTCCTATTTCCTACTTTTCCGGAATGCTCTTCTGAATGCATTTGTGTTCTGCTGTGATTTGAACATCTTCACCCCTTATTTCCATCTTCACGCATTCATGAATCATCCAAGGGGGTGGCCAAGCCCACCCTGAAGTACACCCCCTTTGGTCTGCCAGCTCCTCGTGCCCCTCCTCCTCCTCCTCCATTTCTCCCCTTGCCTCCCCCCTTGCCGTTCCACCGCCGCCCCTGCCCACCATCTTCCGGGCAAAAGGTAGCATGGAGGCGAAAGTATTCTTATTCATGCTCACAACCATTCATTCATTCATTCAATAATTCCCAACTCACATGACAGCGAATTTTATATTGTATATTTTTTCTTGGACCTATTTGTTTATTTGACTCTATTTTAAAGATTTACTTTTCGAATGTTCCCATTTTTAGTTGTATTTTTCAATTTCATTTTTCTTTTAATGTGAATATTTTTTTACGAACTTACATATTGCCCTCATGCTTTTGATGTATATTTGTCAAATGTAAAATACATTTACAAAAATAATTATCTTCCGGCTCGTTAACTTTCTCTTAGCTTATGTATCTTATGAGCGGCGCCCCCCGGTGGTCCAAACTGCAGCTGACGCCAACATTGCCTCAGGTGAGTGAACATTTCATTGATTTTTTTTTCATCACCATCTTACCTTTACCTTGTTTGGTAACTCCAGGAGGTGCCCAAGGATTCCAAGCTCCAGCGGCAGGCCGGCTTTCGTCCCCCCCGCCCTCTGCCTCTGAGGCACCGACAGGTAAACTGCCAGGCTTTTGCAACATAGCGCAATTGTAAACCTTCATATTTTTGTCCACCCCTCAGCTCCTCCCTTTGCAGATGACGTCACCCCCGTGCCTTTGCTGAGTCGTCCGGATCTGGACGCCCTTTGCCAAATTGCTGAACCCACCCTTGTGCCCCCGCTTCCGCTTGTAACCCAGCATCCATCCGCCAGTGGCACGTCCACAGGTATGCTAGAGAAATAGCCTTTGGATGTAGCTTAGCCTGTAGCTTTTTGGTCACTTCCTATTCATTTTAAGGCATTATTTCATTTCAATGGCTATTGTGCTACTCCTTTGGGCGTGTACACTTTGGGCACTTGAGGCCAGTGTAGTTAGTGTAAAAAACTAATAGACTAATGAAAATTGTGTCGCTGCCACCTGTTGACAATTTCTCCACCACAGCAGAGGAGATGACACCCCCAGAGAAGATTCCCTTCCAAAACCAGGATGTCACAGCTGATTCCCATTCATCTGATGAACAACCCATCACTGTGCAAGATTCCAAAGCGGCTGACAAGGAACAACTTGGGAGGAGAAGGTGGGCCCACAAAAATGCACGCAATTACACAATTATGCAAACAAAGGCTTACTTAGAAAAACAGGAATACGTACCCAAACATAAACAAACATACAACCCACCCATATACAACACACACACAACTCTCCTAGCTTCTAGCTGTGTGCTTAGCATCTAAGCGAGTGCATCCTAAGGCCATACTAAGATGAGCTAAGTGTGTTTTTGAGCTTTTCCGCCCCCTACTGGACGTTGAGTTTGCTTCGGTCCTCCTCCCGCTTGGCCTGCCCTCGGACAAACTAAATCAGCTACAGTCAAGCCAGACGCTCGTTTTTTGTTTCCCAGTCCATCGGAGCTAATCATAGCTCCGCCCCCTCCGTGGCCCTTTGCCTGCCTGGAAAGTTCCGTCCCCCGGCACTCCTCCACCAGCATCTTGGCCGCTTTCATCACCCCCAAGAAGCCTTACAGCACCATTGAGGGACAGGAACCGCCGTGCGGGAGCAAATTGGGAAGCTTTGTGCTGTTGGACCCCACCAGGTGAGTATGAGAGAGCAGGACAGGATATAAGTAGAAGGAGGGGCAATCAAAACAGAGACGGTGAATATCAAGACATGAGAAGATGAAGAGAAAGTAATGGAGATAAAGAGACGGTTGCTAAAGAGTCCAAAGAAACGGGATCTGGCTCAGTTCTAGAGCAACCCAAAGGTTGTGGGTTCAATCCCCTGCCCTCATGACAATGTTTCCATATCCTTGTGTAAAGGGTGAAAAGCGGACTGGAGATGGGAGAATAAAAGAAAAGCATGCATGAAAGGAGGCCCACAGATGTGGTAGAGCAAAAGAAAAAGTGGACCTTCATCCATGTTGTCTTTCTCCTCTGCAGCCCCGTACTGAGGGACACCTCCGCCAACTTCTCTGCCCTGGAGGAGGGCAACAAGGAGGAGGAGGAGGAGGAAGTCGCTGATTTGCAAAAGAAGGAAAAGGAAGAAATGAAGCGGAAGCAGCACGAGGAGGAAAAGACGAGACTGCTGAAGGAGGAGAAAAGGCGACTCTATGAGGAGCAGGACAAGCTGAGGAAGTTGAAGGAGAGAAGGAGGTGCGAGGAGGAGAGACTCCTTGAGGAGAAGCGGGAACGGGATGAAAGGAAGACCGAAAAGGAGAAAGAGATGCAACGTCTAAAGGAGGAAGAGGAGCAAAAGCACAGACAAGAAGAAGTGAGACTCAAGGAGAAGGAGGAGAAAGAGAAGGAGGTGCAGAGGTTGAGGGAGGAGACTAAAAGACAGGTGATGCAGAAAAGAGCAGAAGAAGAGAGAAAGGCAGAAAAGGAGAAAGCGATACAAAGTCTAAAGGAGGAAGAGTCGAGACTCAAGGAGAAGGAGGAGAAAGAGAAGGAGGTGCAGAGGTCGAGGGAGGAGACTGAAAGGAAGGAGATGCAAAAAAGAGCAGACGAGGAGAGAATAAAGGCAGAAAATGAGAAAGAGATGCAACGTCTAAAGGAGGAAGAGGCGAGACTCAAGGAGGAGGAGGAGAAAAAGAAGGAGGCGCAGAGGTTGAGGGAGGAGACTGAAAGGCAGGAGATGCAGATAAGAGCAGAAGAGGAGAGAATAAAGGCAGAAAAGGAGAAACAGATGCAACGTCTAAAGGAGGAAGAGGCGAGACTCAAGGAGGAGGAGGAGAAAAAGAAGGAGGTGCAGAGGTTGAGGGAGGAGACTGCAAGGCAGGAGATGCAGAAACGTGCAGAACAGGAGAGAATAAAGGCACAAAAGGAGAAAGAGATGCAACGTCTAAAGGAGGAAGAGGCGAGACTCAAGGAGGAGGAGGAGAAAAAGAAGGAGGTGCAGAGGTTGAGGGAGGAGACTGCAAGGCAGGAGATGCAGAAACGTGCAGAACAGGAGAGAATAAAGGCACAAAAGGAGAAAGAGATGCAACGTCTAAGGGAGGAAGAGGCGAGACTCGAGGAGGAGGAGAAAAAGAAGGAGGTGCAGAGGTTGAGGGAGGAGACTGAAAGGCAGGAGATGCAAAAAAGAGCAGAAGAGGAGAGAATAAAGGCAGAAAATGAGAAAGAGATGCAGCGTCTAAAGGAGGAAGAGGCGAGACTCAAGGAGGAGGAGGAGAAAGAGAAGGAGGTGCAGAGGTTGAGGGAGGAGACTGAAAGGCAGGAGATGCAGAAAAGAGCAGAAGAGGAGAGAAAGGCAGAAAAGGAGAAAGCAATACAAAGTCTAAAGGAGGACGAGTCGAGACTCAAGGAGAAGGAGGAGAAAGAGAAGGAGGTGCAGAGGTCGAGGGAGGAGACTGAAAGGCAGGAGATGCAGAAAAGAGAAGACGAGGAGAGAGTAAAGGCACCGGGACTTGAAGAAGTGTCAAAGTCAGAAGACAAAATGACTTCACTTATTCCAGATGAATCAGAGCAGATATCAACCGTGGAGCAGGAAATACATGAAGAAGAGGAGAATGACGAGAGGTGAGCATTACAATGGAATGTCTTCTTCATTTTAATGCATGAAACATTGGTTCCCTATGTGAGAATACTTATTTACAGTAGTGACCCGAATATAAGATGATGTGGACATCATTTTTCTCCGAAACTACATCTATGATGATGAAAATGACTTTTTCTTCACAGCAAACCACCCGCACAAATTGGCTCCGCCCATGAAGATCAACAGCCCAGTCAAACCAACATGGCTGCCCACGAAGATAAGACGGACACCTTAAGCCTGCGAGAGGAGGAGCGAATATTATTAGACAAAATCCAGGTGATGTCACATGACACGCCCCCTGCAGCCAAAAAGCTCCTGGTTCCCTCTCCGAATGAGATCCGAGATGCGGAGACGGAGGGCCGACGCTCGCCCATGTCGTCCGGAGACCACCTGTAAGTCGCTGAGAGTGATGCGAGGATGAGCATGACCTTGATGTTCTTCATCTGCTTCAGCTTGACAGGGCAGCGTTTAAAAGTCGGGCCGGTCAGGGAGGCGGCGGATGGCAAGGACGGCTGCGACAATGGTGGTGGAGAGGTAAACGCGAGAAGTGGCAAAATGCGTACACGCTAATGCTCGACGACGTCAACTCTCTACAGGCTCCGGTGACCAGCCAGTCGCTACTGCGTTGGTCTCAGGAGGTCACAGCAGGCTACGCGGGGGTCAAGGTCACCAACTTCACCACTTCATGGAGGAATGGCCTGGCCTTCTGCGCCATCCTGCACCACTTCCACCCAAAACTCATGTACGCCCGACTTGTCTGTCAATGATTGGTTTCTTTGACTTCATCCGTCATGAAATGTTATTTTTCTTGTCCTTTCAGAGATTTTGAAGACCTAAAAGCTCACGACATTGAAATTAACAATAAGAAGGTGAGCGTCCTAACTAGCATCACGTGGTTGAGTAGTGGCCATGTTGCTAGTGTCGAGATTCCTATTGAAGGCATTGTAGAACATGGCTACTGTAACATCAACAAACCAAAAACTTCCCATTTTGTCCACCCTGTCACGCCAAAGAACATTCTGTCTTTATTTTTGACTTTGTTTCTCCGCCCTTTCCCGACAGGCCTTCGCCGCCTTTGAATCTCTGGGCATCTCCCGCCTTCTGGAACCATCCGACATGGTTCTGCTTTCCGTTCCGGATCGCCTGATCGTCATGACCTACGTCAGCCAGCTTCGCAGTCACTTCACACGGCAGGAGCTCAGCGTGCTGCAGTTGGAGAGTGACATCAGTCACTATGGCCCCGCCCACGGCGACGTGCCGGCCAGCGAGCTCCGCACCGTCACCCGCCTGGAGGAGAAAGCTGCCGCCATGTTGGTTCCGCCACCGCGGGTCAAGAGACCACTAAAAGGTAAAAAAAAAGAACTGAAATGACATTTTATATTAGGGGTGCTGAATTCAGTCTTTTGATTTCTTGTAGAAGAGTTCCTACTCCCTGTTTCAGAGGTGAGCCTGACATACACTTCTTGTTTATTTTCTGGATAACTCTGTTTTTTGATGTGTTTAGGACAAAGGTGTAAGCATTAGCTCGTTAGCTGGAAGCTGCACACAGGCAAATGGTGAGAACCTCTAATCACATTAACAGGATTCATCACTTGATTTTAAGAGGACAGTGTGTGATGCCCCTGTTTTGGTGCCATTTTTACTTGGAGGAGCAAATGACTGAATCTTAATTCGCTCCTCCTTGTCGAAATGGCTTGGACATCTGTTGATCAATGGCAGCATATAACTAATTTTTGAATATGCAGAGTTGCAGTCCGCCAAATCAGAAGACAAGAGAACGGTCAGTTTTCTTTATCTGCCAACCAATCAAACCTTACGCCTACATTATCAAACTCAGATTTTTTTGGCCCACCTTCCTTCACCCTGACCACACTTCAATCTTTTCTATCTTCCCCTTCCTACTTACCACCTTTCTTCCCGTCCTCCTCTCTGGCTGGTGTTTAATTGGATGCGGTTCGGGCAGCACCTTCAGGACGCCAGTCAGTACGTGCTGAACGAGCTGGCGGCGTTGGAGTCGGAGCAAAATCACGTCGACGGCAGGGCGGCTGTTGTGGAGCGACGCCTCAGGAGCCTCATGGAAACCGGTGCGGCGCACCCTCAGCCGTGACATATCATAACAAGGTCTGAGTTGATGTGTGTGTGATAGGAAGTGACCGCGTGGAGGAGGAGCGGCTCATTCAGGAATGGTTCACCTTGGTCAACAAGAAGAATGCCTTGATTCGAAGACAAGACCACCTGGAACTGCTGTGAGTCATGTGATGATGATGGTGATGATGATGATGATGATGATGATGATGATGATGATGATGATGATGATGATGATGATGATGATGATGATGATGATGATGATGATGATGATGATGATGATGATGATGTTGATCACAGGCAGGAGGAGCAGGACTTGGAAAGACGATTCGAGCTGCTTACTCGGGAGCTTCGAGTCATGATGGCGGCGGAAGGTTAGCCGAGCGCCATTTTTGTTTTGTTTGGTGCCACATGACCCCGTTTGCAACTTAACCGCATTTGTACGACAGATTGGCAGAAAACGGACGCCCAGCAAGAGCGCGAGCAGCTCCTCCTGCAGGAGTTGGTGTCGCTAGTCAACCAGCGCGATGATGTCATCAGACACATGGACGCCAAGGAGCGAGGGTGCGTGCCGATAACTTTCCGCAGGCACATACAAGCTCCTTACTGACATCGCTCACACATTTTCCTTTACGCCCAGGGCTCTGGAGGAGGACGAGCGTCTGGAGCGCGGCCTGGCCATGAGGAAAAAAAAGTACGACAAGGACAACGACAAGTGTGTCCTGCAATAACGGCCATTTTATTTATTTATTTGTCACTTTTACTTTGGTGTGCGTGTGAATTCTAAATCTTTCCTTTGGCCCCTAAACTGCAAAAACAACTTTGTTAAGGATTTTTTACATTTTGTTTTTCTAGTTATGAGACTCCTTTGTAAAAAGGCAGGGTCATTTTAATAAAGTTTTTGTGAACTTTCCACATTTTGTTCTACCAGCAGGGGGCACTGCAAACACATTTTCCATACTGCTTATTCTTAGAAGTCACAAGGGGTGCTGGAGCCTATCCCAGCCATCAATGGGCAGCGGGCCTTTATAGGATTTTACATACAATAAAAAAATGAAACAATAAGTATTAGTCAAAATCAAGTTAATATTTCTTAACTGTTTTCTTTCCAACACCCCTAGTTGAACCCATTAGGTTTCTGCAAAAACAAAGCACCTGCATGTATACTGTAACCATGGTCTGCAGGGGGCATCATTGCAATGCAACCATTGACGGTGCAATCCATTTTGACTTCTTGGATTGAATGTCCATGGCAGCTAGAAAGTGACTTGTAAGGGTTAAAAAAATGCTTGAAAGAATGAAAACATTTCATGGGGAAAAGTGGTTTTCATCTGCATTTGGAGAAGAAAAAAAGTCACATGATAAGCAGAAAAAGACAGAAAAGATGATGGTGCCAGGAGCAACACAATAATCCTCAAAAGGGCAATAAGGAAGGATGGAAGAAAAGGCAACAATGTGCCGTTGATGAGCCGCGAGACCAGAGAGAAAAAGAGGAATGAAGAAAGGAGGGGAGGAAACCAAAAGAAGGAAAAAAAGGAGGAGGAGGAGGCAAGGGTGAAAGGTTGCATGTTTAGGCCTAATGAACTCTCCATATAAACAATGTGAACATTCCTCTTTTGGAACTTTCTTTTATCTCCATGACGACAGTACGACTTCTTCCAGACTTCCATGTCTCGGAAAGCAGCAAAAATCGCTTCAAACTGGTTTTTACAGTTAGATTAGGGTTGTTAAACAATTTCTTGGGCCACCTCATAGTTACGCTTTCAATTGAAGAGCTGTTAATTTGTCAACTAGGCCACAATTCATCCAATAATCAATTGCCAATATACACATGCTTTACTTTTGTGGACCTCACAAACTGATGCGTCAGGCCCGATCTGGCCCCGTGGCGCCGTTTTGTCACTAGCGCATTAGTTAAACTACAACTCATATTTACTCCCCCGAAGCCAACCCGACTGCACTTAATAGATTTTGACTGAACTCAAATCCAACGGGATCAGATCGAATCAAAAGTGCACCCTTGTTTGGCTTGCTTTTGCGGAAAAATTGCTACTAATCACATGGCTTTTTCCATGTGCGCTTTTCCCAAGTCAGCAGCTTAGACTTGCTTCTGTTTGTCAGTCAAACCCTTGCAGAACCCCCCTCCTGTCCTACTTTTCCACATGCTCGCTGCTGCTTTTTTCATTTCTTTCCAACTACTTCTAATGTAGCGACACAACTCCTGCACAATGGAAGGTCCAATTGGAAAGGGTCCAGATTTTATTAATTTTCTTTTCACGGGGAATCAAACCTTACGCGCAGGTCGTCTCCTCACGCGAGGCCGCGACTAATTGCTCCAGTCTGTGTGCGCGTGTGTGTGTGTGACATTGGACACCCGCGGTTGGGAAGAGTGAATGAGTATTTGACCTGGCACGCATGCACACACACACATATGTTAGGTTTTTAGTACATTTCTAATCCTTTTTTTGCATAAATATTTCATACAATATTGATATATAGGTAGTGTATGTCATTGTATTTATGAAAAATCCATGTTCCAAAACTACTTCTGGAATCAATTAATTTTATAAAGTAGAAGTGCTAGCACTGCATTACAGTACACATATTTTCTGTCATTTTTCTAAGCACCACAAAATATCCCACAAAGTTGATTTTCACTTCCAATCCATAAACGAATGACCATTGCCAATCGTCTCAGTTCAAATGGAATGGTCGCCAACTATTTATAAAATAATAGCTAGTCATAGCAGACAGATTAAAATAGGCAGGTAATTGGACTGTCTTTCATCGTCACTGGACGTTTAATAGATTGAATTGGGTGGTATTCGACGTCTATTTAAAAGTTTTTTTTACTTCTTTTATGACAAAACCACAGCACATTTACCATGCCAAGTCAATTCAAATCCCATTATCAGTTTAACATTTGTCTGAAAGCTGTTTTATTTAGGAAAGTCACTTGGAACGTCCTTTGAACGCCTCTGACGTGTTGCTGAACTTCCTGCTGGCGGCGCCCCGGGTTCACCTTGGGGGGAAAAAAAAAACCAGGCCGCGTCTGTGGGATCCATCGCCTCGGTGGAATGTCTGAGGAATGATGGCGAAAGCAGACTGCAGCAAACCAGCTAGCGGGTGGGAGCTTTGGGCCGAAGGTGATGAGGAGGAGAGAGTGGGAACTGAGGAGGAAGAGGAGGAGGCGGAGGAAGAGGAGGAGGAGGAGGAGGAGGAGGAGGAGGAGGAGGGGACAGGAAGCAAGACCAGAAGGCTCTTCGGGATACTCAGGTTTTCTTCTCATTTTTGCTTTATGCCTCTGTCCTACTGGATTCTGCCTTTGCCAGAAAACACACACACACCCACCCACACATGCATTCATGGTTAAGGTAATCCCAAAAAAAAACACTACTTATACTTATCCTGATGCACATCTGGCATTTCCTGCACACCACAATAACACACAAAAGAAAACATGAAATGCACGCACAAACCAAATGCACTAATTCCACATCCACAAATTTGCAATGCTCCAAAACTTATGCTACACAGTTGCAATGAACTCCATGAGTGTACCATTGACTCCAATAGACATCCAATCCATTTAGCTGTGAAGGGATTGGACCTAGTCTATCAGCATCAACCTTGCTGAAACATAATCATTCTTAGCCGACTATCCTACTTGAAATGGATTGGCTGTCACTCACATGACAAACACTTTCCACACTAAGGGCATATGGTTTTCATAACCCCCATCCCCATGCCTTTCTACCCGCACACATTGAGGCGAACCCCCTCCAGGCTTTCTTCCATTTCTTCGCTTACCCCCCCCCCCCTTCTTCTTCTTCTTCTTCCAAAAACACAATTCTTTTCCCTCAACACAGCAAAAGAAGCCCCTTCCTCCCCTCCCCTTTTCTCCTCCTTTCGTGACCCCCCCTTCCAGCCCTCCATCCCTTCCTTCAGTCGTAGGCGAGCTTGGCTGAGGGGAGACCTATCAAACGTTCACCTCATTGATCAAAATAAACAACATTTATTCCAATTCGGACCAATTAAGCTTCTTGATTGACTGTTGGAGTATTTTTTTTTAATTTTTTTTCTCCATTGATCTGCAATGTGGGCGTTTTTGGGGTGTGTCAGCTGGTTGCTACTGTGCCTCACCAAGGTGGCCGCCGACGGCGATCTGGAGGAGAAGGACGCCCTGTGTCACTCTCACGGGTGCTTGGCCGTCTTCACCCAGCAGAGAACCTTCCGGGAGGCGGGGCGTAGCTGCCGGGAGCGTGGAGGAACCCTGGCCACGCTTCACGACGGCCAGGCGGCCGATGCCGTCCACCGGCTGCTGGCGGGCGCCGAGCCGCACGGGGCCCGATTGCGTCTGCGTCTATGGATCGGTTTGCATCGAGCGCCTCGTCAGTGCTCGGCTGTGCGGCCTCTGAGAGGCTTTGTCTGGGTCACAGGTAAGGAGCAAAGGTCATCTTTTGGAGGGTGGGCTTTTCTGGCTATGTACTGTATGTGGGCATTAGCTACTGTACTATACTGACATTTTGATGGAAAATAACTAGTTGTCCAATTCGAGATGAATTATGAATATTTTTTTTTGTAAAGGTGAAATCTGAACAGCAGGGGTTCCTCTGGGTTTTTAGAATCCTGGGAGGTCAGCAGCCTTCTTTTGAGAAATGGCGACATCTTTTGGTGGATATGTAAACAAACTTGCCCCATCCCTCTCTCATTGCGCTGAATTTTTATTACTGTCTAGGGTGTTAACCTATTAAATCGACTCAAAAAGACGTGAACAAGAAAAGGAAGTCATAAAAAGATCTGTGACAGTAGGTCAACAGGGATGAAAAATTTCTGAGGGTAACTGAGGCCATGGGGGGGCGTAACGAAAGAGGAGGGGCGGGTCCAAAACAATGGAAGCTACTTAATACATTCACAAGGCAGTGGTTGCAAAATAGGAAAAGCAATAAGACGATTTACATTTTGCTTCAGTAATGTGACAATGGCATTGATTTTTTGTTTGTTTTTTAAATTTGTAATATCACATAGTACTTAGAAATGTGTTAACCCAACCACTTATCTTTGTCTGGTTGCATGTGGGGTTCTGCAGCCTATCACAACTAAATATTTGAATACAACTTGAAACAAACCATATTGAGCAGTCAAGCGTGCTTTAACATTCTGCTTTCTGTTGCACCGCCTGCAGGTGACCAGGAGGGCCAGTACACCAACTGGCTTCGTGAGGAGGCCCCGGGTTCGTGTGCGGCGCCACGCTGCGTGGCTATGACGGTGAACACGGCAGACGCCGCCCGCCAAAACACCGACAACTTCAAGTGGTTGGACGGTTCGTGCGGGTTGGCGCTGGATGGTTTCGTCTGCCAGTACCCCGCCAAGGGCATGTGCTCCCCCTTAGAGGACGAGGGCCAAGGGAGCGCCGTTTACTACACACCCTTCCACTTGAGCAGTCGACTTCTGACCCACGTGCCTTACGGTTCCGTAGGCACCCTCTCCTGCCCGAGCTCGCCCACCGGGGGGGACTCCCCCGTGGAGCAGACGGTGCTGTGCGCGGAGAGGGACGACGGAACGGTAGGCTGGTCCCGGGACACGCCGCTCTGCGGGGCCGCCGCCGAGCCGGCCGACCGGGACTGGTGCGAAGAAGACCACGGGTGCGAGCAGCACTGCCAGAACACGGGCACGGACTACTACTGCTACTGTTCTGAAGGATACACGCTAGACGAGGACGGTTACAATTGCGTGGCGGACCCCTTGAGTCCCACGGAAGCCCCTTCTTCCGATGCCTCGACATCCAGCGAGGCGCCCCGCCTCAAAGAGGCCTGTCGGGCCTTGGGCTGCGAGTACGACTGCGCGGAGACGGCTCGGGGAGCCCGCTGCACCTGCCCCCCGGGATACCAAACGGGCCGTGACGGGCGCAGTTGTTCCGACGTGGACGAGTGCCTGCAGCAGCCGTGCTCGCAGGCCTGCGTCAACGTACCCGGGACCTTCCACTGCGCCTGTCATGCCGGCTATCGGCAGGACGAAGACGGCGAGTGCGTGGATGTGGATGAGTGCGAGGACGTGGGGAGCTGCGACGGCCCTTGCCAGAACACCGAGGGCTCCTTCACCTGTACCTGTCGTCAAGGTTATCGACTGTCGGACACCGGCGACTGCCAAGACGTGGATGAGTGCGTGGGGGCGTCACCCTGCCAGCAGCAGTGTCTCAACTACGAGGGCAGTTACCAGTGTTACTGCGACGACGGCTACGAGCTGCGGGCCGACGGACTCGGCTGCCTGCCGACCCCGGCCGACGAAGAATACTCGACCCTGACCCCAGATCCCGCCGATCCGGCCGATGTCCCAGAATCGGACCACGGGACCTCTCGGCCCAGCTTCGACGTCCAGTGGCCGACCGTGGCCCCCGAAGCCCCAGGGTCCGACGAGCAGGCCGATCGAATGGACGCCCCTTCGTCGAGGCGGTACAGAACGGAGTCGACAGTGGCGCCGGGGCGGAGCCACAACGATGGAGGTCAGGAAGCCCAAGAGGATGGCGACAAGGGCAAACATGACAAGAGCTGGCTGCTGGTGGCGCTGTTGGTACCGCTTTGCGTCTTCCTGGTGGTGATGCTGGCACTGGGTATTGTCTACTGCACCAGCTGCGCGGTGGACAAAAACATGCGACTGTCAGAATGCTGCCGATGGATCCTCCCCGCGTCCAACCCCGACGGCGTTGAGCCCAAAGGACAAGCGTGACGCTGAATGGAACACGGTCACGCCATGTCATCGTGGGACATTGACCACCGTATCCGCTTGACTTTGCCAGACGGACGGGTCCTGTTGCGCGGATACGCAACATGATCATCTTCAGTCTATTTTCTGTCTCTCGCGCACCTTTTGTAAATACTTTCATTTTACTTTGAAAAACAATAAAAGAACAAAAACAAATGTGTGTGTGGTGTTAAACATATCCGCATTTAGTATGAAGTGTCCTCTTCCATCCGAAGAGATTTTCTACCGACCTAGCATGCATGTTTTTGGAATGTGGGAGATAACCAGAATACCTGGAAAAACCTACGCAGGCTCGGAGAATATCCAAACTTCACCCAAAACATGCTCGTAGATCTTTTGCGTGATAGTATTTTGACACTTAAAGACCATATTATAGCGTCATTTGGATCATCATGCGACGCCCAACAGCGCCTCCTATCCGCCCAATAACAGGGCCTCCCAGCTCCGCCCCTGCTCCGTACAATGGCACTCTCCAAAGCTAGCAAACGGTTGCTAGTTGCAGGCCTAAAATCCTTCAATGTTTACATCATTAATTGAATAAATACGGTCTCAATCATACAATTAAAGAGACCGATAATTTAGGGATGTAGAGGAAGTGTTTCTGGTGGTGAGGTCTCAATAAAATACAACACGCGAAAATATCGCCCCCTCATATAAAACTCATGGACCTGTAAAGATATTTAAATGTAAGCTCCTCTATGACGCTCATCGAATGGGGATGTAGCTCAGTGGTAGAGCGCATGCTTCGCATGTATGAGGTCCCGGGTTCAATCCCCGGCATCTCCAATTTTGTTACGAAAAACTATGACGACTAAAATTATTTTATGTTGCAAGGGGAAAAGTGCTAATACTGATATTCGGAATATTAGTGTAAATAGATTTGCTTTTATATAAAAACGTATAAAATATCATTTGGTTCCACTGGGGCTCGAACCCAGGACCTTCTGCGTGTAAAGCAGACGTGATAACCGCTACACTATGGAACCAGTTGAAGAATCCAGCGTTATCTGTATAGATATAGTCGCTCACATTCATATATGTAGCGAAAAAAAACACGTCATTTAAATAGGTAAATCTATCAATGGACACTGTAAATAGAGTAAATAGTATCACTCAACCATTTTTTTTGGATTGTGTGTAGTTTATTTTAATACTGATGCTACTGGAAGTCCTCTCCCATGTTTTCCCCTCATCACGGATCAACCACCAGAACTTTACACTCGCGTTTGGCAATCTTGTCCAGCGAGAGGAGGCTTTTGTCCTGCGGTGGCAAATAGAGCGGCCGGCCCACCGGAGAGCCCACTGGTGGTGTGATGGCACGTCGTTCCATGGCACTGCCCGTCCTGAGCCATACGTTACAGTGATGAAAACATTGCTTGAGTCTACAAAATATGTGGCAACATCTCACCTCATGATGTGCGAGCGGGACGGCTGCTGGTGGGAGAAAGACTGCGAGCGACCTAAACTGGCCTGATGACGATCCAGCAGATCTCGCATTGCCGGGCTGGATGGACTGTTCTTACCTGGAAGGATTCAAATTCTAAATAGCAGAACTTTGAAACGTCTACTGGATAAAATCTACTGACGTGAGAGTGGCCTGGCGTCAGGTGGGGGGTTGGACACGGATGCCGTGAACTGGAGCTTGAGTTTCATGTGTTGACTCAACTGATGGGAGAAGACAAATACATTTATTTGATCTGTTCACTACTCTAAAATGAGTCTCGCAGATGGGTACCTCATAGAGTCCTGGTCGGAGGATCTGAAAGGCCACGCTGAAGGTCAGAGTGCTGCCTTTGCGGCAATGACCCAGGTTACTGAGTGGCGTGTGGCACACCACTGCTGACAAAGTGGTGTCATCGCTGTGACCGCGGCCTGATCAACACGAAACAACCACCTTGTTGCCTTGGATCTCACTCAAGACTCCATTGACTGTATTTTTTCGCATTTTAAATGGCCTTAAAATGTGTTGAATTTTACAATTTATCATTTCTCTTATAAATATGGCGTATATGCGAAAAAAAATGTTATGTTTGAATCCCAAAAGTCAAGCCCACCATCAGGAGTCCAGACGAGTCGCACAGAAAGAAAGTCCTGCAGGTTGTTGAACAGCACATATTTCACCTTGAAGCGCTCTTTGACCTTGACAGTGCCAGGACAGCTGGCCGACATCACGAACCTGGGCCTATCCAGACGTACGCTCGGCAACCTGGTGTTGATGACAGGTAAGCTGAGACCACGTTTCCCATGCTTTGACCGTCATACCTGTAATGGGTGTAGATGCAGTTGGTGAATGGCATCTTGGGAGTTGACCACTGAAGGACAGCAACTAGAGGAACCTCCATTCCCTGAACAGAATTAGATCGGCTCTTAGAGTGATCAGAATGAAATCTCGGGTTGAGGCGCTCATCAGACCTCATTGGATTCCTCCTGTGGCATGTCGTTGAGGTGCAGTCGGAACATGAAGTCATGTTCCTCAAAAGCGCCGAGTGTGCTGGGAAGGCGGCTGGCGGGGCTGTCCACTTTGCAAAAAGACGCCATACCCACCTCACCCGAGTGGTGGCTGCGGCAGGTCAATTGGGGTATTGATCATTTATTTTTCAATTCTCTTTGACAAGATCCAATCATTGCTGTGTAAAAATCCATGTTTTGGGGCCTTTAAAGGAGACTGAAAGAGGGTACACACCAAACGTTGTCCACCAGCAGAACGGATCCGTCGGGCATTACGGGAAGGTAAGACGCGTTTAGGTCAGGCAGAATACGAACGTCTCGTATGCTCACTTCCTCCTGGGATGACTTATTTAGAACTGTGTGGTACATATAGGAGAGGAATCATGTCACTTCTTGTTTTGATGGCAGCACACCGTACCTTTGAGCACAGCCAAGTGGCGACCCGAGACACTCATCAGCTTGCAGCGGACGGCGGGAGGTGGCAGGACGGTCAATGTGGTGCTCACTAAATCAAGATAAAAAAAAGCTTCAAATTTAATTTTGCTGCTTAACTGGTTTGTTTTCAAATGTTGTAGTGTTTCATTGTATTTATTTGGATGCATTAAATGCATGAACATTGACTTCATAAAGAAAAACGTCAAGAAATACCTATAGCAAATGACTGTATGTATATGTCTACAGTCAATTCAGATGTGGCTTCTCTGATTTTGATCAAAAATGTACGGACGTGAGGGCCTAACCTTGGGCCTTGAAAGTGTTGAGGTCATGCTTGAAGGTTAGCGACGGCTCGCGCTGCTGCAAAACACTCAAGTAGCCCAACTCCTGCACCTCTGCTTGCTCCGCCTCCTTCTTCCACACTGTCACCATCACCTAAGTAATATTACACAGATTTTTTGGCACCCAATATCCATTATGCAGTATCATCCAATACTAATATATTTTTTTGTATTAATATCCAATTTCATTTCTTTTCAATGCCAAATCACTGCAAATATGTATAACAATTCACAGCACAGCAAATAGGGAAAAGAACCACTGTACTTACTATAGCGTTGTTAGTTTAACGTTTGTTTTTGTGTTTTTTTTAATCAAATATGAACACTCCACCTTGACTTTGACTGTGTTGACAGGTAGTTTGTCCAATGAGACAGTAAGCGGGAAGACAACTTCATCCGCCAGAACCATTGGCTCATCCAGAGGAGACTGGACAGGAGCCCTTCGGACCGATCCGCAGGAGTTGTGGATGAGCAGCGGCTTGCAGTCCCGAAAGCTCCGACACCGCGAGTCCACCCTGCTGCCCAGCGCCGCGATAGCCGCCTCTGCCGCCGCCATGTAGTCGTCGCTGCCGTCGTCGCCGCCCTCGTCCCCGCTGCTGCCGTAGTCGTGGTGATGCTGGCCGGAGCGGTGGCGTCCGCTCTCGCCCGGACTCACGCTGGCTACGGCGCACAGCGAGCCCGCCAACTCGCGCCAGGCCCGACCGCTGCAGGTTTCTGTCCCAAATCCTACACCGTCCTCTGTCAAAAAATATTGGTATTAATGGGGAAAAATGTCAAGAAAAGTGCTAATAAAAGCACTTGTAAATAGCAAGTAAGCAAATGTAAGATATATTGAGATGAATAAAATGAAGATATAAACAACATCTTATCTTAGCATGATGTATTATAATGACAAATTGAACTCATTATTTCTTTATACCCAAGAAATGTACTATTATTTTTTTTTAAATGATATTGAAACATTATGCAGCGATATTCAAGACAAAAATTGTTATCACTTAAGAGTAGATTAAGCAATAATTCTATCATCAGTCGTTATCCAGTTCAAATGTCAGCTATTGTGCCTTACATCAATATAAACACTATATTTACAAAACATCTTAGCTTAGCATGATGTATTATAATGACAACAGGAAGTTATTGCTATAATTTGGGTTGCGCAATACACCCTTTGAGCTACCTCTAAAGCTTTGACCCTTGATTTTAAACGCTACTATTTATTTTGGATATCAATATTTATTCCATTCAACATAGAGCAGCATCCTCCCCCCCAGGTTCTTTAGCCCCACCTCCTTGGCCTGGTTCGGTCGGTGTCGTCTTGCCGGCGTCCCTGCATCGCAGCACCAGGAGGAAGCGGACCGTCTCCCCCAAATAGAGGTGACTCCGACGGGGCAGGGTTCGGTACCGGGCTGGCTCGGACAGATCCGTGATGGGTACCGCTGGGAAATACATGAAATATTCGCACTGAGACTCCATCATCTGCACCATGGTGACGGCCGGATGAGGAGGAAGAAAGCTAGAAAAAGAGAATGAGAGGGAGGAACAATAACATGCGAGCACTTCCCAGTTCGTTTTGGGCGCCCTCTGCTGGTAGCTACATGATTTGACTGGTTATGCCTGGTCTCGGCCAGTTACCAAAATAACAATAGAGAATGATCCGATATTCTCCAATAATATGTTTCCATTGTAATGATATACTATCATAAATCAATTCTTTATATCAGGAAACTTTTATACCCGTTAGGCATTATGTTTTATCGTCAAAAAAAAAAACAGAGTGATGTCACAAAAGTAACATTGTTGTTGTCTTCTGGGTTAAAAATAGAAATGTCATGATGGTCTATTATTAAGTCATTTTATTTTCCTCCATAATCTGGCAAGAGATTATTTTTGGTTATTTAGGTAAACATATTCAACATAAAGACCTGGCATCCACATATTGGATCATTAGTCATGGGTTCTAATGTTTTAACTTGGAAAGTGGATGATAACATCAATTGACCAAGTGTTTTCTTTGAGATGTTCAACTTTTGCCCCCTGCGGAGAAACCTATGCAACACTCAAAGGACTCATTAATCCTAATATGATATTTGGTGAAAACATTTTGAATAATTAATGTGCCTAAATGAGCATTTTGGGGACAAGGGCTGAGGTAATGTCAACAAGGTTTTCGCTCACGTATACACAAGAGAGAAGAAAGTAGGCCTAGCACTTCATTAGGAAAACAAACATGCCATAGATGCAAATTGTATTGTGAACTTTACTTTTTCATCACATCTCAACTGTAAATATCATTTTCAGTAGTGGAAATATTACCATTGACACAAAATGCTATGTTCATAAGGGTTGCTTAATTAAATAACCCTTATTTGGAATTAGAGTAGTTTGACATCTTACAGGTCAAAGGTCATAAGTATCAACTCTTTGAATAGCATCCAGGAAGAGTTAAGAAAACAGATGATTGGCTCCAGCATCCTCTGCGACCCATGTGAGGATAAATGGCTTGGAAAATTCACGAATAAATTAATCAACACTTTGTGATCAATATAAATACTGCATATTATAAAACAATACGTGTTTGTCTATAACTGGCAATGATATCCATTCATTTTCCATATCCTTATCCTCACAAGGCTCACAGGGGGTCCTGGATCCGACCAAGCCCACTATGGGAACCAGGCATGGGGCACCCATAATTCTTAGTAACCCCTGATTTAGCTTTTTTTCTATGGTATTGCTCTAGAATGAGTACCAAGATACTATTCATTCATTCATTTTCTGTATCACTTAACCTCACAAGGATCGCGGGGGTGCTGGAGCCTAGCCACTCAGCCACCAGCCCGCACCAAAATACTACAGTAGATATATGTATTAGTTTCTGAACATGATTTTATTCTTGTATTATTTTGTTTATCCCATACGTATGTTTGAAGTTGACATGGCATCGCTGGTTGGCTGAAGATGACGTCGTCAACATGTGTCGTCATATGGCATAAGTATTGAAAAGGGGCTGGCGTGCAGCAAGTGTATTTGTAAGTAGACTTTGAAATCTGCAGTCCTGCCCGCATTTTCCGCAACCATGCGGACTTCAATGCAGGCCAATGGGACCCAATGGGTCAGGCTGAGCTTGGCGGAGCGGATGGTGAATTCCGCTTTAACCTCCATGTGTGGCCTGATGTTCCTGACCGTCAACGGGGTTTTTTTGTTCACCTTGAGGAGAAAAAGAATTTTTCGGGAGGCGTCGCGCTACATCCTGCTGTACAACCTGCTGCTGGGAGACACGCTGCAGCTTCTCTTCAGCCAGTTGCTGTTCTTGTTGAGTTCAACTCGCGCCACCCTTTCGTATCCCATGTGCGGCATACTCGTTACGTTGAGCCAAATTGCCACTCAGACAACTCCCGTCATTCTGGTGGTCATGTCACTGGAGAGATACGTGGCCATATGTCACGGTCTCCGGCACGCTTCCATCGCCTCCGTCAGGAACACCACGGCTGCCGTGCTAGGGGTGTGGATTTTTTGTTTTCTGATTGTTTTTATTCAGGGGCTTTTGTTGATAAAGATTCCTTTGGACCCTTTGGGAGGTCTGCAAATGACAGAACTTTGTCGTATGACCACCTTATTCGTTCTTCCTATTTCCAAATTGTTCCACAGGGTTTACATCTATATCTTGTTTACCTCGTCGGGACTGACCATCATTTTCAGTTACTTTGGCATCATCTCAGTGGCCAGATCGGCCGCCACGGTTAAAGACTCGGTCCGTAAAGCTCAACGCACTCTGTTGCTACACATGGTGCAGTTGGGCCTTGGCCTCTTGTCAATCATGTACAACCCTATATTCCTTGGTATCTCAAGTTTACTTAGCTGGGAGAGGGTGGTACGATTGCAGTTTGGTCTATATGTTTTGATTTACTTACTCCCCAAATGTCTGAGTCCTCTCATTTACGGGTTAAGGGATGAGAATATAAGGGTTGTGCTGTTGTACTATTTATGTTGCCACCTCAAATTGTCACACAGTCCTGTTTAAGATCATTTTGAACCATTCTAGCCCTCTGAAAAAGATGTATTTTTATATGTTTATTCTAGAATGTTAGCATGATAAACTAAATGTGTCTTCAGCAGTTGGATGAAGGAAATACTTTATAATTTTGACTTTAGTAATATACAACATCAGAAATCTTTCACTTCTGAATGTATTGTTGACCATTTAACCATGTTTTAAATAATGTCTAATAAAATCAAAATTATCACCTGACACATTTATTATTATTATTATTTTTGTCTTTCTCCACAGACAGATCCATCCATGCAATACTCAGAAGACTCATTAACCAAGTGGATCACTGGTGAAAAAACTTTGAATAATTAATGTCTCTAAATGAGTCAAAGGTATTGAAAACAAAGTGGTCGGTTAAAGGTTCACCAGAGAAAACAAAGAAGGTGAATCACTTAATTAGGAAAGTTCTGAACAACAACAAACATGTCACTCATGAACACCAATGAAAAATAATAGTCATCATTTCCACGGATGATACTAAGGATTGGACTCCTTTCTTTATTATATTAAATGCATTCTTAAAATGGGCCCATGCAGACCCAAAGGCCCATTAATACCCTCTTGATAATGATATGTTGTATTTTTCTGAAGGATAATACACATTCATTCATTTTCTGAACCACTTAATCCTCACAAGGGTCACGGGGGTGCTGGAGCTGGATCTTAGCTGACTTTGGATCAGAGGCTGGAGACACCCTGAATAGCTCGCCAGACAATGGCAGGGCAGGAGGAGACAAACAACCATTCATACTCATACCTAGTGGTAATTTAGAGTGTACTCCACACCGGTGGAGCGACCTGGATTCAAACCCAGTACCCCAGAGTTGTGAGCCGGAAGCGCTAATCACTCACCCTGAAAAATAAGTTTGGATGAAACTTCCCCACAGCTCTATTTCTTGTTTTTGCTTATTGTTACTGTGATTGTTGCTGTCTTTTTATTTTATTTTTGTATTATTTTCTTTATCTTGTTTGCAAGTTTAAAGTCGACTTGGCGTCGGGGATTGGTTGAGCATGACGTTGTCACCATTTGTCATCTCCTACGTAAGTATTTAAAGTTGGGCTGAAGAAGAATGAGTATAATAGCAGGAGGACATTGAAAGCAGCAGGACCCCTCCCACATCTGTCATGCAGACTATGATGATGGGCAATGGGACCCTTAGGATGGGTTTGGTGGAGAGGATCATCACAACGGCCTTAACCACCATGTGTGGCTTGATTTTCCTTGTGGTCAACGGGATTATGTTGTTCACCTTGAGGAGGAAAAGAGTTTTTCGGGAGGGATCGCGCTACATCTTGCTGTATCACCTGCTGCTGGGAGACACAATGCAGCTGATCTTGAGTCAGATTTTGTACCTGCTGAGTTCCACTCGCACCATCCTGACTTATCCCGTGTGTGCTGTACTCATTCTGATCAGCCAGTTTGTTACCCAGACATCTCCTGTATTTCTGGTGGTCATGTCTTTGGAGAGATACGTAGCCATATGTCACGCTCTCCGGCACGCTTCCATCGCCACCGTCAGGAACACCACGGCTGCTGCGATTGGGGTGTGGATTTTTTGTTTTCTGGCTGTTTTTGCTCAAGGGCTTTTGTTGAGAAAGATTCCTTTTGACTTATCGGGAAGTGTGCAAATGACACAATTTTGCAGTCTGACCACCATATTCATTCTTCCTATTACCAGATTGTTCTATAAGGTTTATATATATTTCCTGTTTACCTCGTCAGGCCTGAACATTGTTTTCAGTTATGTGGGTATCATCTCAGTTGCCAGATCGGCTGCCACTGTCAAAGATTCAGTCAGGAAAGCTCAGCACACGCTGCTGTTACACATGGTGCAGTTAGGACTTTGCCTCTTGTCAATCCTGTATAACACCTTTATCTTAAGTATCTCAAATTTACTAAGTTGGATGATGTTAGTCCGACTCCAGACTGGTCTGTATATCATATTTCTTCTGCTTCCCAGATGTCTGAGTCCTCTCATTTATGGATTAAGGGATGAGAATATCAGAGTTGTACTATGGTACTATCTAGGCTGCCACATCAAATCGTCAGCCATTCATGTTTAGGGTCCTTTTCATACTGCATCATTCCATCCTCCTGGCTTGACACATTTAAATTCAACTTGTATCAAGAAAAAAGATCTTTTTGAACTTTGCATTCATTTGTGCAACTGTCTGAGTGAAATGATGCACTTTTATATGTTTATTTGAAATGTGTGCATGGAAAATTTGACTTGTCGTGAGTTACTGGATGGGGGAAATGCTAAATAATGCTGTAATTTCTGTGATACTCAGGTCTACTGCCCAAAAAAATGATGCAAAGTCAGAAATACTAGAGCGGTCAGTAGGTATATGTTAGTTTTAATCATGCATGAGTAAAATGAATGACCGCCTTCCACACACATGGTGGCGCTAGCGTGCCAATCAACTGTTTGTCAACCACCAATAAAATATAACCATGAACCAAGGAATGACGTCATGATGACTATTTCCCCCCGCGCTGAGAAAGCTAGCTTCATGTCAAGCTAGCTACACATTTTTTTACCCCACTGTTTATTCTAATTCTCAAGTTTTTACTAAGACAGGACTACTGGAGAAAGTTATAAACTCGTCGCCGAAGGTCAGTAGCTGGTGTGATTGGTCTGTGGTCCGCTCGATCTTGTTTTGCAAAGGTAGCCGTATTTAGCCGCGCGGGGCTAATGCTACACGATCGAACGCTTGGAACTTTTGACAAGTTGTTCCTGCATCTTAGCGGTGCAATCAATCTGAAAACGACGTAGTTTGACCCCCTCCACGTAAGACGAAAGCCACTTTGGTGACATCGGCGCGATGAGTTTGGCAAGCTAACGTGCTAGCAGGAAGTATGCAACAGCATGCGACTGTCCGCTGGCTGTGACGTCGATCGTGTTTTCTCAGCTTTATTACATCAGACCAGACTCGCCGATTTAATGTATAATGTGCTATTTGCTTCATCAAGTTGAAATAACGTCGGAAGAAATGACATGAAATGTGAAAACATGCACGCTACAACAGCTCGTATCATGGTGTCCGCGAACCCTTCGCGTTCACCGAGTTTTCTGTGAGTGTTCACATTGAAAACTACTCTAAAATGTTCAGAAATGAGTTGATTTACGAATGACGAGTATTACTAGACATCCATTAAATCAGATTTCAGTCCAATAAGAAGTCGGATCGGTAAATCGATTCGAACTGCGTTTGATTTTCTGACCCATTTAAGGATAATTGTTTATCATATGACATTTCCCGTGGTAGACAGCGATTGCCGTTCCAGTATTTGACATTTTTGAAAATCCATTTTTTTTGCAAATGTTGCAATTATTTGAGAAATGAATTTGAAAAACAAAAACTGATCACTAACATGGATGTGCAGGATATTGATTTGCTTTTTGCTTGAATGCAGCGAACCCGTGCTGGCCTGCTAGCAGGGCAAGATGTTCAACAAGTCGTTTGGCACCCCCTTCGGCGGAGGCTCGGGGGGGTTTGGTACCTCGTCCACCTTTGGCCAGCAAAGTAAGTCCATCACATTTTCATCAAGTCAAAAGACTGCCGCGATCAGACTTTTGGACCAACGGGCTTGCGTTGAGGAATGCCACAAAAAGGCACAGCAAGGGGTGGGCAACACCCTTTGGTGCCACTGTTCATTTTTTTTTTGGTGGTGGGTATGTTGGGTGACATCAGAGTGTGCTTTATTTGTGCAGACACGGGCTTTGGGACCACGGGGGGGTTTGGTACGTCTGCGTTCGGGGCGACCACCAACACCGGAGGGCTGTTTGGCACCACACAGAATAAACCCGGTTGGTAGACTCTTATGTCAATGCATTGATGCTCGCAGACAAAGCAGTACACTTTTTTTTTTCCCTTTCCCTCATCCATCCAGGTGGCCTGTTTGGATCAAGCACCTTTAGCCAGACGCCAACATCTTCCACCAGTACCAGTTTCGGTTTCGCTGCTCCCAGCGCCACGTCCACCAGCTTATTTGGCAACGCGGCTGCGGGGAACACAGCCGCCGCCGGGCTCTTCTCACAACAGAACAATGCTTTTAGCGCCAACAAACCCACCACCTTTGGGAGTGAGTCGCCTTCATTGATTTTTTTCTATTTATTTTTTTAAACCACTTATACATGTGATCATAAGTTCTGAGACTTTTCCCACATTCACTTGAGAGTGTCTCAAAATTTAAGACTATATTTCTAAAACGCAGGTTTTGGGACCAGCACCAGTACAGGTGGGCTTTTTGGCTCTACCAACACAGCCGCCAACCCGTTTGGAGGGGGAACAACTTCTTTATTTGGAGGCTCCGGTTTTTCGGCCACACAGCAACCTGGAACAACGGTCAAATTCAATGTGAGTCCAGGTGTCAATGTGGACTGAATGTGGAATTTTTGTGGATGTCAAAATCATTTTTCTTGCAGGCCCCATCAAAATTGACTATTCATTTACTGAAAGTCTGACCAAAAAGAAATCATACAAAATACTAAAGCTATGCTTTTTTGAAGGGAAAATGATACATATGCAATTCATTCATTATAGACACAAGGAAATAAAAAAATACCCTTAAAACAAAACAAATGAAATGTGCACAAGCGACATGTTGTCAATTTACCTTGGCTTGTACTTAGGCTCCAACTGGAAATGACACCATGGTGAAAAGCGGAGTGACCACAAACATCAACACCAAGCATCAGTGCATCACCGCCATGAAGGAGTACGAGAACAAATCCCTGGAGGTGATTTGGCAGGGCCAGCAACAACTCCGCACCAGCCCTTTATTGTCATTCCACAACAAGTTGCAGAATGACAGTGGAGCGTCTCCCTCTTCTGCCTGCTGCTCTTTTTTTTATTTTTATTTTTTAACTATGTTGGCTTTTCATCTTTGCACTCCAGGAGTTGAGGTTGGAGGACTACCAGGCAGGGAGGAAGGGCGCCACCAACCCAATGCCGGCTGCAACAGGTAGCCTGTTTGGCGCTGCGGCCCCCACGTCCACCGCTCCCGCGGGCCTTTTCGGCTCGGCGGCGTCCAACAACAACTTCTCTTTTGGCCAGAATAAAACCACTTTTGGCCAAGGTGAGTTCTAAAGGAGAGTCGGCAGTGACCATATAGAAGAGTACCCAAATAGCATAAACAAAATTGGGGAAAAATGTTGTATTTAAAATGAATTTCAACTAAAAGGTACATAATTTTTTTTTTTTTTTTACCCTAGCTGCTGCAACGGGGGGCTTCAGTGGCACCACAGGGGGGCTTTTCAGCCAACCCAACCAGCAGCAGCAAGCTGCCAGCCTCTTCAAGCCATTTGGCCAGACCACCACAGCGCAAAGCAGTGGTTTCTCCTTTGGTAATACCAACACGATGGGGCAAGCAAGTACCAGCACCATGGTGAGACCTTCACTTCATTTCCAATTATTTGTGTCATTTCCAAGTGACCCTCTGAACATAATCGACTTTTTTTGGCGTTCCAGGGTCTTTTTGGCAACACGGCAGCGTCTCAGGCAGGCAGTCTGTTTGGCGCGGCTCAGCCGAGCACCGCCACTGGCTTTGGTGCCGCGGGCGGTCTTTTTGGCCAAGCTGCTACCGGTTTTGGAACCGTGGGCACTCAGGTATGCATGATAAGCAGAAGGTTTGTGGAATGAAACGGTCTGACGTGTCTTGTCGTTGCATTTTGCAGCCCAGCATATTTGGAAATAAAGCCACTGGCTTTGGTGCCACCACAACCAGTGCCCCGTCTTTTGGCACTGGGAGCGGAATCTTTGGCAATAAGCCTGCGTTAACATTGGGAACCGGGGCAAACCCGTCGACATTTGGTGGTAAGAACCATCTTTGGTTGGTCTTGAAAGTGCTTACATTTTATCTATGATGTTTAAAGCTTTGCAAAGCAAGTACCAATGTGCAATAGTTAATTTTTTTGTACTGGTGTTCTTTGTAGCCTTTGGCACAAACACAGCAGGAGGAAATCTATTTGGCAACAAATCTGCCACTGGAGGGCTTGGCACAGGACTGGGAACCACTTTTGGTGCAGGTATTAATATTTGATGGATATTTGATTTGTATTTCTGTGTATTTAACATATACTCCAACTTCTTTTGTTGAACAGTGGGTGCTGGTACCACATCCTTGTTTGGCAATAACCAGAACAAATTGGGCTCCACGCTGGGAACGATAGGGACGTTCGGTGCAACTGGCTTCAACAGTGGCACCAGTGCCATCGGCTTCGCTGCACCGCAGCAACATGTTGGTCAGCATCGGGATTTTGCTTTCTTAATTGGTTTAATATTCAACCGGCATAGTTGAAGTCAATGGTAAAGTCATCTTTGACCTTTTTCAGCTTTGACCGATCCCAACATAGCCGCAGCCCAGCAGGCCATGTTGCAGCAACAATTTAGCGTGCTAGCATACTCACCGTATGGAGACTCGCCCCTTTTCAGGAACCCTTTGTCTGACCCTAAAAAGAAGGAGGAGGCAAGTGTTCATTCCCTCATTTAATGACAGGCCCTAGTAATTGTAATTCAAGTTCAAAACATTCATACCGTCTTTTTTTGTTGTTGTCCCGCCACAGCGTCTGAAACCAACCAACCCAACGGCCCAGAAAGCTCTGACCACCCCTACGCACTACAAACTAACACCCAGACCAGCGACCAGGGTGCGGCCCAAAGCGCTAACCTCATCAGGCGGCTCAAAATCACAGCTATTTGACGGCCTGGATGATGACGAGCCCTTGCTCACGAATGGGGCCTTCATTCCGAGGTCAAAGTCGTCATGCTAGCGATGTGTTAAAAGGTTGAAGCCTCGAGGCTCACTGAAGTTTGTGTCCACAGAAAGAGCATCAAAAAACTCGTGTTGAAGAACTTAAACAGCAGTCAGTACAGCAGCCCCATAAACAAAGACTCCGATGATCTCGCCCTGCCGTCGGCATATCTTCAAAACGGGCATAGGTATTCAACCTACTCACATTATATAGCCAAGAACTGGAAAAATACTGTTAAATATGCAGATGCCATCTTTACAAAATTTTCCAACACAAAGCTCCTCCACTGCTACCAATTGACATTTGTGAATTCCATCTCTGAACCTCGTCGCCTATCATCTTTTAAAGTCATGCATACTTTTGCACAGGCAAGCAGATGAGGATGAGCTGAGTATGACGCTGGGCCAGAGCGGTGCACAGGTGGACGCCGACCTTGAGATCACACATTTCTACGTCAACCCCATTGCTAAACCCATCCCGCAAGGTCGCGGACATTCCAACCTGCAAGACACTATATGTGAGCTCAACGTTCACAAAGCTCCCAGAAATGGCCTGGAGGTTAGAATCCAGGCTTTGACTTGCTTTGATTGTTGTCTATTGAGAGATTTCTATTTTTTAATGTGAGATTTTCCATTACTGGCCGGTAGTTGAGCAGCGATGACGTGTCGGCATCCTTTGGCGAGGAGTCTCTGCAGGAAGAGCGGGACGACGGCCTGCAGGATTCTAACCAGCCTCCTCACCCAGCAGGTCCGACGGCTTGCACGTACTCATTTTTGATTCTCAATTGACCAAGTCGCTTCCTGGTTTTAGGCATCGTTCTGAGACGTGTGGGTTATTACACCATACCCTCCATTGAAGAGCTGGCCGACATGGTGGATGACAGCGGCGAGTGTGTGGTTGATAACTTCACCGTCGGCAGGAAAGGTACAGGCGCCTGGTTATAGGATCTTTGACATTTTCACCACGTGATGGCAGGCAATGACATAGCACACACACACACATAAGGCTCACTTATAAGTATCGCATTTTCTATAAAATGTACGCGGTTTGCACAAAATTCAAAAATTGTTATGACCCCGTCTCCCCCCCCCCCACACACACACACACACACAGGTTACGGCTCAATTTTCTTCCCTGGCGTGGTGAATGTGACCGGACTGGACCTGGACGAGATCGTTCACTTTAGACGCAAAGAAGTCATCGTGTACCCGGATGACAAGAAGAAGCCGTCAGAGGGCGAGGGTCTGAACAGGTGAGCGAGCATCTGGCATCCCACTTGTATTTGTCGCCTTGTTTGTCTGACACGCGACGTACGCAGGCGGGCCGAGGTGACTCTTGACGGCGTTTGGCCAAACGACAAAACGAGCTGCACGCAAATCCGTAGCCCCGAACGGCTCACGGATATGAACTATGAAGGCCGCCTGGAGAAAGCGGCTCGTAAACAAGGAGCACGATTCCTCGAGTACAGACCCGAGACGGGCTCCTGGGTTTTTGAGGTGGGTGTACTTCTGAAAGTAATTGTGCATCTTTACTAGTGCTTTACTAAGTGGCTTTTTCCTCTAGGTTTCTCATTTCTCCAAGTATGGCCTGAAAGACTCGGACGAAGATGAGGACGTTCCACTCAAGACCGACCCTAAGAAGCTGAAGATGACCATGCCCCTTCCCGCCTCTAGGCTGCCGCAGCCTCCTCCCCCATCCCAGCAGCATGTGGCACCGCTGTCCCGGGTAGAGACATCAACGTCATTGTGAGACAATGTTCTGACAATTGTCTAATTTGTTGCAATCTTCCTCTCTCGTCAGGGCACGCCACTCATGGATCCAAATGGCACCGTCGCCGAGTTGGATAGCGACATGGCCGACGTTACCCAGAGTTTCCCAGTGGACAATGTGACGGGAGACGAGGACGACGGCAAGTTGCTGGAGGTCCAGGGCGATGCGCTTGGTCTTGATCAGGATGGAATCTCGGCTTTTGGCCACATGACATCCTTACTGGGCCTCAACCCGCACAACCTACAGGTTGCCTTCATTTGATTAGTCTTTCTGAATTCAACCAAAAATACAAATCCATTTTCCATATGACTCTGGTGCCTTGAGAACAAACTCCAATTCCAGAAAACAAATGGTACTAAAGGAGAGCTTATCAACTTGTCTAGTATTGTACTTAATAAAAATAGTCATATCAAACCTCATCTCTTGTAATGCCTATGAGGTTAATAAGCTTACAATTAAAGGTAGCACTATAATTTTTGCTATAAGAAATGTCAACCTCCTTTTTGGTTTTAGATCATGAAGGCGTCTCTATTTGCTGAGGATGAGGACGAGAGCAACTTCATCAGGGATTCTTCCAAGATTTCCCCCAACTTCCCCTCTCCACAGTTTGTCCCACCAGGACGACCACCTGGTACAAATGTTAAAGCTTGACATTGAACACCACTCTGGTGTTGCCTCATATTTTTCCTCACAAACCAAATTTTGCATTCAACTATCTGAAATGTTTTTTTTCCTGTCTGTGGCCAGTGGGCGGTCTCCTTCAGGCTCGTTTTTCCTCTGGCCTGCTCCACGAGTCCCCTCGTGGGCCCGCTCCTCCCCGCTTAACGTATTGTGCGGCACCTTCTTCATCCCCCTTCTCGCTGCCCCCTAAGTCTACGGAGCCTCCAGTGCGAACCGTTGGGGTCCGGCGGTTAGGAGGACCCGTCCCACTAGAGAAATCAATCACTCAAGGAAAGGCAAGTGGCAAGCAACAGAAAGGGACCATGATAGTTTCACAAATGATATGTATTTAGTATTTTCCTTTTTGTGGCTCGCAGGGACACTTACTAATGGACGCCGGTCTGTTCGCTGGTCGCTCCTTCCGTGTGGGCTGGGGTCCCGGCTGGACGCTGGCGCACAGTGGCTGTCGGCTGAGTTCGCCCTTGGAAACGCCATTTTACCAGCAACAAGTGACAGACTTCAGTTTTCTGCCAACACATGCCAGCAGCAAACCGTAAGTGTTGATACAGACATTTTTTGATAAACCAACTAAGTTTGGAAAAACATTTCATCTTTCAAATGATTTCTGGCATTATTTTTACAATTGTTCTAGTTTTTACTAACTCATCTGACTTGAGACACTGACTGCTTACAAATTTTGTCAATGACCTGACGCAGGTTGACGGAAAGCCCCTACAAGGTGGTTTTGGAGCAGCTGCTGGGTCCGGAGGCTCGCATGAGTGAGGAGCAGAGCCAAGAGGTGCTGGAGCAGCCCCTGGACATTTGCCTGAAGCACAGCACCATCAACACGGACGTCTCTGCTTGCCCTCAAGTGTGCCCAAAGACTGGCGTGGAAGCACTTCACGAATACGCAGATTGGATCACCGAGCTGAGCGACAAGTGGGCACACGGCGAACGTGAGTCTACGGTTCATTGTGGTTACCAACCAGCCCCAAATACATGCGTGTACTTGCGTGTACTTGCGTGTACTTGGGTGTACTTGGGTGTACTTGCGTGTACTTGCGTGTACTTGCGTGTGCTTGCGTGTGCTTGCGTGTACTTGCGAGTACTTGCGAGTACTTGCGAGTACTTGCGTGTACTTGCGTGTACTTGCGTGTACTTGCGTGTACTTGCGTGTACTTGCGTGTACTTGCGTGTACTTGCGTGTACTTGCGTGTACTTGCGTGTACTTGCGTGTACTTGCGTGTACTTGCGTGTACTTGCGTGTACTTGCGTGTACTTGCGTGTACTTGCGAGTACTTGCGAGTACTTGCGTGTACTTGCGAGTACTTGCGAGTACTTGCGAGTACTTGCGAGTACTTGCGAGTACTTGCGAGTACTTGCGAGTACTTGCGAGTACTTGCGAGTACTTGCGAGTACTTGCGAGTACTTGCGAGTACTTGCGAGTACTTGCGAGTACTTGCGAGTACTTGCGAGTACTTGCGAGTACTTGCGAGTACTTGCGAGTACTTGCGAGTACTTGCGAGTACTTGCGAGTACTTGCGAGTACTTGCGAGTACTTGCGAGTACTTGCGAGTACTTGCGAGTACTTGCGAGTACTTGCGAGTACTTGCGAGTACTTGCGAGTACTTGCGAGTACTTGCGAGTACTTGCGAGTACTTGCGAGTACTTGCGAGTACTTGCGAGTACTTGCGAGTACTTGCGAGTACTTGCGAGTACTTGCGAGTACTTGCGAGTACTTGCGAGTACTTGCGTGTACTTGCGTGTACTTGCGTGTACTTGCGAGTACTTGCGAGTACTTGCGAGTACTTGCGAGTACTTGCGAGTACTTGCGAGTACTTGCGAGTACTTGCGTGTACTTGCGTGTACTTGCGTGTACTTGCGTGTACTTGCGTGTACTTGCGTGTACTTGCGAGTACTTGCGAGTACTTGCGAGTACACACCTTAAATTATGATTCCAAATTGTCTCTATTGTTGAAAAAACAATTTGGGGAGACCAATAGCATTGTTCATTTAAAATTTGAATTAAAGTCACCCATTCATTTTGATTTAGATTTTTTTTTATTTTTTTTTTTAACAATGTTGCCCTCAGCGCTTTTAGCCCACTGGTGTGAAGTGTGGACGCTGTGCGAGGCCCTGTGGGGCCAACGGCCCCACACAGAGACCCAGGATGACTACGAGCAGCAACTGGAGAGAAGGCGCGCCTTTTCCGCCTGGCTGTCTTGCCGCACTGCCCACCGAGTGGAGGAGGAAGTGGCGCTAGCCAGTAAAGGTCGCCACACGCAAGCAGTTTTCAGCTACCTGACGGGAAACCGCGTCAGCGAAGCGTGTAGTTTGGCGCAGAAGGAAGGTGAGTGCGCTGTCGAAAATGACAAAAATGAAATGAGGAAGAACATGCGGGACATGTGGTCTCTTCCCCTGGCAGGAGACCACCGCTTGGCTCTGATGCTGTCACAAGCCGCCGCTTCGCAGTACAGCCGCGACCTGCTGGCCCTGCAGCTGGCCGACTGGAACCGCATGCAGACCGACACCCACCTGACGGAAGAACGCCTGCGCATTTTCACCCTGCTAGCTGGAAAGCCTGTAAGTTTGACCAGTTCTCTTTGAAAAGCTAGAAGCAGCAGCAGACATGTCTTGGATAATAATCTCATTTTATTGTGATGGACTTTTTGTTTTGTAGGTGTGGCAGACATCTGACTCGATAGTAAACACATGCTTGCAGCTGGACTGGAAGCGTTGTGTGGCTGTTCACCTCTGGTTCATGTTACCACCAACTGCCTCCGTAGCTGACGCCCTCGCTAAGTATCAAGATGCCTTCCAGGTGAGTCCTCTGTCATCATTTGCCCAATAGTGTGACCCAACTTGGCAGAATTTGGGAATAACAAACCAACCTCAACAATTAATGTTTCAACATAGCTTTAAAAATAGAATACCTACATTGGTTCTATAGTTATCTTTAACATACGGAACCGAATTTTTCACCTCCACTTTTCGTCATAGGTTTCGTCTGTGGGAAGTGGTATTTTTAAAGTAAATAATACAATAAAGATAATAAAGACAAATTGAGCTCCTTTCTCTAATAGATGAATAGCCCTACCCTACCTGTATCTTTTTCTTCCCCCTGCAGGGATCCTGCGATACTAGCAAATACGCCTGCGCACCCCTGCCTCCATACATGGAGGATGAGCCATCAGATATGGATTACGAAGAGGAGGAGGAGTCAAAGCAACCTCTTTACGACGTCTGCTTCCACCTGCTTAAACTTTACAGCGACAGGTACCAACCATTCCAGGAGACATTTCTTCACCGGATACCTTTTTCTAAAGACTTGCTTTTTTTGCCAACCGGTGCAGACACTACAGCCTGCCGCCGCTGTTGGAGCCTCTGAGCGCCACCTGGGACCGGCTGGACTTCCGCCTGAGCTGGCACTTGTGGGGCGTATTACAAGCCCTGCACTACAGCCACCTGAGTGCAGCCCGCCAGGCCCTGCTGCACACCAGCTATGCCGCTCAGCTGGAGAGCGGAGGGCTGTGGCACCTGGCCGTCTTCATCCTGCTGCACATACCGGACCACTGGTAGGTGCAGCCCATACGTCGGTCACTGTCCCGGCCGTCTAAACCTTACGCCTTTTTTGTTGTCCTTTCCAGCCAACGGGAGCGTGCAGTCAGGGCCGTGCTGATGCTGCACTGCGCACCCCAGGAGACGGAAGAGTCGCTGCGAAGGGAGCGCTTTCTGACACAACGGCTGCTGGTGCCCGAGGAATGGATCCACGAGGCCAAGAGCACGCGCGCCCGCCACGACGGCGACAAGCATCAGGAGGCACTGCATCTCTATCGCGCCGGCAACTGGAGCCGCTGTCATAGACTGCTCATGGCGCACCTGGCCGCAGGTACATGGGAAATGGTCTTACCCCCTTAAAATTGTCTTAAAATCATTGAATTTTGCCATTTTTTTACTTCTATTTTCATGGTTTTAATATAAAATACAAATGTTACTTTGAAGGGAAACGTATGAAGAAAAATACATTTTGTTTAGCATCTTATCCTTTTTTATTTTGAGAAAATGCAGTCCTCTGGTATTGACAACTTAACTTTTTTATTTTTTAGATTGCATTATTAATGACAACCACGCATACCTTCTGGAGTTCCTGGAGGGGCTGTCGGCGCCCGAACGCAGCGCCACAATCCACGATTGGGACACAGCGGGAAAGGTCTACCTGGATTACATGCAAGTCACGCAAAGCTTGCGGGACATGCAGCAGGTGGGTGGCTCCTTGACTTTCTGAAAAATGGCAAGATAATGATGTGGCCTTCTAGGCGGAGAGCGGCGGCGGCGGTGGCTACGAGCTGGAGCGTCTTCACACTCGTGTGACATCGTTGTGCGGAAGGATTCAGCTGCTGCCCTGTGGTAGCGCCAGAGACCGCTTGGCACAATCAGGTATGTCATTGCTGTTTTGGCAACACAACTGGAAAAGGTCACTTATTTTTATTATTGAAATGCACTTATTTTTATTATTTTCAAAACAGAAAACATTAACTCCTTTTTTGGGGAGGACACTAGATGGGAAATCTTCAAGTAGCAAATCAAGAGGGAGCAAAAAGGGAAACCTACTTTCAATGTTTTGTCTAAACTGGACACCTATTTGTCACCCTCAGAAATGGCTAAGTGTGTGGCCAACATCTTGCGCGTGGTGCAGAGCCTTCAGCAGGACGCAAGCGTGCCGTCATCCCTGCCAGCTCCGTTTTCCCAGCTTGTACCGCACCTCACACAGCTGCCCATGCCCGAAGACTACGGCATGGAAGAGCTACGGGGCCTCGCGATGTCGTACCTGCTGACCATCAGCCAATGATCACGATTTCCGAATACGGCTTGGATTACCTTAGCGTAGCACTATGGCAATTTGTCTATATGCCAGGAAAGGCCATAAATCTATCTGGATGTTTTATGATAAGAAAAGCAAAACAAAAAGGAGTGGAAAAAAATGACTGATGGTCTATTTTTGTAGATTTTTGTTTTTCCTTTGGAGTGTTTGTAAGCATATGAAGAAAAATGTTTTGAAAATGGTCTCAAGTTTGCAAGTGGCTTCACCCGACTTCCATTGTTTTTAGATATATTAAACACACTTTTGTACAAATGGGCTGATAAGGTGTTATTTTTGTTATGTGACAACTCTGATCTGATTTAAGTGTTAAAGTTCAATAAAGTTGAGTACAAATTAGGCTGCTTTGCTCATGTCTTGTTTGCAAAAATAATACTCCAATGATGATTATGTTAAATTTACACTACAAATTTCACAAAACTGAAATGAATATATTAGCACTTTAAATTGCCCCTAGGTATGGGTGTCCATCTTGTGCCCGGAGTCAGCTGGGATAGGCTCCAGCACCCCCCGCGACCCTAATGAGGATGAAGCGGTTCAGAAAATGAGATGAGATCTTAATTGTACCTGTATGAGTTCAGCCGCCTACCAGTAGGTGGCGGAAAAGGACATGTACACCATTAAGGCTCACTGAAGAAGCCAAAGCTGTCCGATTTAGACCGAGCCGAGCTCTCAGATTCACCTCAGACCCTTCGTCGTTCTTCTTGCTTCCTATATCTGGTGGGCTCTTGGGGTCTTTTTTAGAAGGACCACTAAGGCGAATCTTAGTTTCTGTGTGAATTGGGAGCAGTTTGGGTGACAAAAATGCCGTCGTTGCTCTTCTGCGGCCCCAAAATGGCTGCGTGTGGCATCGTTATTAGTATCTGGGGCGTCATCATGCTGGTAAGAAAGACTAAACCCACAGTATTATTCTTCTCATATCTATCGTTTGGTAACGTAAAAATGACGGTGACAATTTGTGTAAATGGGGTACAAACGCGTTAGGGTCGAGTTAAACTGCGTGCAGAAACGCAGTGTCAACCGTTATTCAGTATCAAGAAATACATTTCAACAAACACACGAGCATTGTGGTTATAGTTGTTTTCAGAATTAAATGTTTCCTTGAAATGTACCTAAAAACGATTAATGGACATTGTATAAAATGTCTTCGGATCATGTGATTTATTTTTTCACCTTCACGTGACTTCTCAAAACAGGAAGTGTCAAAAAAGGGCCCTCCACATTCAAAGTGATCAATCGATTGTGGTTATATTTTGTTGACAATTATGAAGCAAACATCTAGTTTGTTAATGAAATGAAACACTTGACTATCATTTGTCGAAATTCAACTTGTTTTATTTTAATTTTTGTAGGCAATGCTGGGAATCTTCTTCAGCGCCAAGTCTGCCGTGCTCATTGAGGATGTGCCATTTACCGAGGAGGACATCCGCAACGAGTCAGTAATAGTTTGTGTTTCTCTTTTTTTGCCATCATTAATATGCACAAATCTTGGAACATGCACTGTGTCAGAAGCTTGTTTTCCTATTCCTGAGCTCATTTGTTTGTCATTTTCCCACAGTCAACATCCTCCTCAGAACATATACGGTCTGTACAGTCAAGTTGGCATCAACTGCTTCATCGCCGCTGGTGTTTACGTGGCAGTGGGTGCCGTGTCCCTGTGCCAGGTTCGGCTCAACAAGCGGCAAGAGTATATGGTGACATAACTTGACACTCACTGCGGCCCATTGGTTGGAGGAAAGCTCATTCCTTTTTGGTGTTCAAATCCCGTAATTTATTGCAAGTTTGGTGTTCACGTAGTCATTCCCTACCACAGTTGTGACATTGTTGACGTTTTTTTTCCAAGTTGAAACGTGACATGAAGTGTGTATGTCAAAGTGAAAGTCAGGATGTGGTTTTGTGTGGTAATAAAGGGTCCAAAAAATCTTTTTTGGGGGTCATTGTGGTGTAGTGGACATTTTCACTGAGGCGTCTTCTCACCTTTGTTGCTAGCATTTTAGCCTAAAATTGTTATACCAGTAAATGTCATACAAATAATGACTCAACTACCACTGTATATTGTGTGGACTTGAGCACTACTGCCCTCCTCGGGACTCGAGTGTCACTACTGAAGGTCCGTCAGGACCGAATGGTGCATATGAAGCAAAGAATGACTACTATTTGAATCAGTTTCATATTGAAAACAAAAAAAACTTTACTTGTGTTGAATTCACAATAATACATAACATGACATTTCTGGAGGTGGCATTGTTGTTTTCATTATTCCATCAAGGTTTGGACTCGACCAGATTTTTTAGACTTTGAGCCACTTGATCTGCAGACATGTTGTCCAGGGAGATGCTGCTTTCCTTCCCAAAACCTGTCAGGAAACGATATGGTATGTGATCATTCATTCATTCAACACAACAAAAGGTAGGTCAGGTATGTGATCTACATTTGAATGATAAAAATCCCCACATCAGAAGTAGGAATATCTCTCCCAGGGCGCCTTGCTACCACTCACCAGAACGAGTCCACAGTCGGGCCTCCACACCGGAACATTCTCGGACCATGATGGGAAAGTCTGCGTTGGCCAGCTTCAGATCCACATAGTGTTGCTCCACAAAATCTCTGAGAAGCAGGTAATAATATGTGAATATATCAGATACCAAATGGTGAATTGATAATGTGAAGTTCAACTAAACCTCAAAACACAAGTACACCAAGGCACGAGACAATTATGAACCACAACACCGGAAATAATGAGGACTCAATTTGAATAGTATTAAACAATGTAATAGCATAAACATCATTGACAAGATATATTAAGCAGAATCTCAGGGTTACATTGGCTTGACGTTAGCATTTAGCAGTGGCTAAATCATCAGCAGGTCGGTGAGGACATCGGCTATTTATTCAACACGGTAATGCCTCTCGCGGTATATTTCTGTTAGATTTTTAGCCCACCTGACTCCCTTGCTGGCGGCAGAGGTTTGACATAAGTGGATTCGGATTTCGCGGAGGTTTTTGGCCAGAGTTGAGCCGAGACCTCGAACTACGGCGGCTGCCATCTTGGTTTGTTGTTAGGTTTGAGGGCAAACTGAACCCTGAATTTTACTTGACAGGCACGAGCAGGTTTTACTGGTGTGAATTTACTTTTATAACCTGTAATGTAATTTTATCCCTTACACCAGTATGTAAAACCTATATCATTTGGGGGTATAATTTGGTTCATTTTTCTGTGTTCAACCAACCAATAAAATAATAATGATCAAACTTGCAGGGTATATGCAATAAGGAACGGTAATAGTTATTAAGTTGTTGTTCCATGGTGACAAGGGTAAATAAGGTCTAAGCGTTAGTTTTGCGTCAACTCAAGAACAAATAAAGCTCAACTTACGCCGCACCTGCAAGATAAATTAGTAAATTGCAATGGGCATGGGTGGAGAAAGCCACTCTCGCAAGTCCAATCATTGGCATGCACTCCATGCGTTGTCGACTTGGAACGGGCCAATCAGAAGCCACTCAGGCCAGAGAAGGCGAGACGATTGGCTTGTTTCCGCGAAAACCCGCCCTGAGAGAAAATAGAGCAAATGCCATGATGAAAAAACAATCTAAGTTTAATTACGATCTGCACTCCAGCCACGCTGCAATCAAACATAAAGATCCATCTTAATGTAAGTTTTTAAAATAATCATGATCAAAACAAACAGTCATTGATTTTTTTGTCCATCTCTCACGTGAACAATGTTGGTCTTCTATAGATGATTTGTTTGTTTTCTTTCTAATTGGTTTTGCAAACTAAACAGTCATTCGTAATGCTTTCTTCAATGCACATCGTGGTTTTCTGTGATAATAATTGTACTGATCATTGCAAAAATATATACATTCATATGTACATGTGCAAGTGCATTCATATGTCCATGTGCATGTACATACATATGTACATGTATATGTGCATGTACATACATATGTACATGTATATGTGCATGTACATACATATGTACATGTATTTGTGCATATACATGTACATACATATGTACATGTATATGTGCATGTACTTACATACATATGTACATGTATATGTGCATATACATGTACATACATATATATGTACATGTGCATATACATGTACATACATATGTACATGTATATGTGCATATACATGTACATACATATATATGTACATCTACATGTGCATATACATACATATGTACATGTATATGTGCATATACATACATATGTACATGTATATGTGCATATACATACATGTGTACATGTATATGTGCATATACATACATGTGTACATGTATATGTGCATATGCATACATGTTTACATGTATATGTGCATATGCATACATGTGTACATGTATATGTGCATATAGATACATGTGTACGTGTATATGTGCATATACATACATATGTACATGTATATGTGCTTGTAGATACATATGTACATGCATATGTGCATATAGATACATATGTACATGCATATGTGCTTATACATACGTATGAACATGTATATGTGCATATATGTACATGTGTGCATACAATGCACACATGTACATATATGCATACAATTGATGCATACAATGCATACAATTGATGAATTGATTTGAAACCCAAAATTCAAGACTGAATTGCCACTGCCAGCCTGTCTAGTTAAATATATTGGACTACCACATAGTTACAGTAAACCTTTAATCCAAAGTACTGATGCAAATGAATACTGTATTGCTTTTTCATTTCATTGTCATTGAATTTAATTCATTTTGTCATTGAATTGAGGAGGAAAAGTTGCAATTTTATTGACTGAACTCCCGGAAATAAAGCGGCCATAAAATATAGACAGAGAGTCCTACAAGGCGCCGTGTTTGTGGGGGCGTCCGTGCTTCCGCCGCCTTTCATTCAGAATCTCCCGAATGCGTTTGTGCTTCTGGATGGAGGCCATTTGAGGCACAAAATGGCTCTGTGGAATCTTTGACCCCTCAGTGTCCAATCCCACGATGCCATAGGAAACCTCACCCGCCACGTCCTTCACCGTCGTCTGAGATGTCGAAAGTCCGACAGGGGTGACGGTTTCTTCAGTTGTCTGGCGCGCCGGTGATGTTGGATCGGTGGCCGTGACGTAACTAAGCGTGGCAACAGTTGGTGTGGGCTCCCTGGGGAAAACCGGCGGCGATTGCGCGGGAGGGTGCAAAGTGGTTTCCCGCGTGCCCGAAAGCTCGTCGTCCTCGTAATTCACGTAGATAAAATCGGTTGTGCTGGGGGGCAAAGTAGTCGTCCAAGCGGTACTGGGGGGGCTTTGCGGCGTTGTCATCGTGGTGGTGGCGGACAAGCTTCAAAGCAACAAAAATGAGCATTAGGAGCACTTAGTTGGAAAAGTTATCGTCATCAATGGTATCCGATGAGTATATCGAATGACATAGTACACAGTACTTTACGAGTACTTATTGCCAGTCACCTGAAGTTGCTGCAGGACTTGCAGCACATTTGTCTGTAGCCAGCGTTAGCACAGTTCCGACTCAGCGACTCCATGCGACAAAATGATGAGCGGTCGCCGCGACAGCGTTGTCCTGCACATACAGCAGCCCAAACTGTCATATAAGACACAAACAACAAGAAGTGGAAGAAAGTTGAACTACTTGAAACGTTCCCAGGGATGCTTGGACTGGACCGGGACAGCCACTGGACCATGAAGTTCTTTGAGCCTGCCAAGCAAGAAAAAAATCTGGGGCGTATATCTTTTTTATTTCCTGCCACATTGTAATAAACTGTGTGGCACAGCATGGTTACCATCACATGGTGGTGCTCGGCAGATTCGTTTAGCCATGGGCGGAGCAAGGCTGCAGTTCCCCGAAGATCCTCCAGGGCGAACGCAGGCCACTTGACGTAACTGGGTTCCATTACCGCACGAAACAGAGCACTACACAAAGAAGCCGTGTCAATGAAATGCGTTGACCCTCCACGCCAGCCTTCCTACCGGTGTCCAGGGGCCGGTCCGCCACACCGCCGGACATGGGAAGCGTTTGCAGGGTCGCTTGGCCTCCGGCCGGCGGCCTCGGCAGAGTTCGCTGTTGACGGAAAGCCGCCGCCCTCCGACGGACACCAGCTGACACCCGACCCAACGACGCTGCCACCCGCTTTGTCCACACGAGGCACTGCAGGCCTCCCAGCCGCCTGTCATCCAGCTGATAGTTTGAGAGCAGGAAGTGCTCAGTGTGCATACAATGAGTCATGACGCAATTAGAGCTACATTTCGATACCATTTAAGTGTTACTGAGATGACTGTCAGTTAACGTTCACGAACTGGAAGTGTTATCTTGACTCGCATCTGATGTTAACATTTGAGAATTGGGTGCTATCGGAACCCGTGTCATGTTCAAATATTTTTATGAGGACGACTGTGGGACGTCACCGTGGCGGGCTGCAGACGTTAACGTTGCAGCTGCGCGTGATGGCTCTCGGTTTGCTGATGTTGGAGCAGAAGGTTCTCGACACCATGGCCCCATCCGCCTTCCGTCGGCATCCAAAGCGGGTATATTGTTTCCCTGGTGACAGAATGAGAAGGTTCAAGGTTTCATTGCCGTAAGAACCCGTAAGGATGTGGTACCTACCTCCTCCGCACGACTTGGAACATTGAGACCACTGCTTGAGAGCCCACTCGTAGAAGATGGCATCCTCCTGCACCAGGTTGGACTCCAGCGATGCACGAAGATGGTCATGGATTACGTACTTGTAGGACACCAACACCTTGGCATCACCATGGGAACGGAGCTGATGAAGAGAGTGGAGTCACTGGTTAGGCAGATTTCGACCGAACTTTCAACAGGGACAAAATGTTCTCGATTTTTCCTTTTTTTGTTGGAAATCAGAAGAATTTGCATGGGTCTATGTTACACTCACCATAAGAACCACAGAGTATTTGAGCGGCCCCTCGGTCTGGACTACCTCCCGCTCTTCATTGTGTGTGTACTGCCAAGCTACGCCCATCTCCACCAGCTCACGGGACTTTGGTTCCATGTTTTCGTCATTCAAGAAGAGGCGCCCACTCTCCTGGTTCTTGAGAGCTAAACAGCCAAGAGACTTAGCGTGAGCCAGAACCTGGAAATATGAGAATTGGTTCGTAATACGGCGAAACACCCTACCCAGAACATGTGGGGTACTTTTGAACTCCTGCACCAGAAGATGGCGGGCCCCACGAGGGATTTCCAGAATCCTTAGGTAACCTAGGACACCGCCACCAGGCAATCAAATCAAAGACAGCAAAATACTCCAGGCTTAGCCTTGACTACAATGGCATTTTAATAGAAGTGGGTGTTTTGAGGTAGCCTATGTTTTCGGTTGATTCTAGTCACAAAGCTGAAGGTTCACAAACGTTCCTCAACTCACCTGTTTTGTTGGCGCTACGACTGAAGTTTCCTTTGACCACCCGGCAACGGGAATGATCCCCTCCGCAGACCCCACATCGGTCCTCTTGGCGGTCTGATGCAATCTGCCCGTCACAGCCTACGTGCTGTATGGAAAACAATAAGACAAGAGTGAAAAAGGACACAATAAGGTTGTAGTAGACCATAGAGAAGAGGCCTTTTTTTAGGGCGTATTCACACCGGCAACCATGATTTCTTAGTGTCCCACCCAGCCCGTTTTGTCTAATGATCTCAGTATGTTTGCATAGGCATGGGTTTTTTATCAAGTCTTTGTAATTGCAATGGAAAAAGGAACTGCAGCAGACCCAAATGTGTCCAGACCGAAATCAGCCAACTATGGATTTTCTCGGTGTGAATAGCACCTTAGTCATTATTATGTAGTTAGATATGAGACCTCACACTCTCCTCGCACACACACGCTGTAGGCGTCGTTGTAGGAACACAGCGTCCCGTCTTGAACTTCAGTCTTCATGGAAACCAGGGCCCCGGTCTCGTTGGAACGACAGAACAGATTGCATCTCTCGTCGGCTGATGAAATACAGCCAAAGTGAGACGTGGACACGCATGGCCAGTGAATCAGAGTCAGATATAAGCCCCCTGTCTTGTCAAAACTTTGGCCCATTGGTGGCTTCAAAGAGAAGATTGCCACCCTATCTTACGGACTGATACAAGGAAAACAATCACAGGCATTTTGAGGGTGTGTGTGCGAGTCTGTGTGTAGTTACGGTTGGTGTGTTCAACGGGAAGCCAGTGATGTTTCGTTCCTTCGTGCTCGAAAAAGTCATCCCAGATGCTACATTGCTCCGCCCTGAAAGACACCACGTTCTTCCAATCATTCACCAGTTCTTTGCGGTAACCAGGTCATTCTAGGTCACTAAGTCATTCCAGACGTTTCAAGTCGTTAAGTTCTTCAAGTCATTCCAAGTCATTCAAATATTCCATCTGATTTCAAGTTCCTTTTCATCAGTTCATTTCATACAAAGCTAGTCTCTTACTGACCTGAAGTCTGTCATGGGGGGACATTTGTGTTGCTGGTTGCACAGTTGAAATTCAAAACTGTTTCCAAAACAGGTGCGCCCCCCATTGGCTGGCCTGGGCGGAGTAACAGTAAACCAATGTGATTGGAGAATGCTCAGAGAGAATGAATCGTAAAACAGCCTCCAAATTTTTGTTGTGGAAGGGGTCTGCTCACTCACGGTGGATTGTTGCATTTTCTGGACCGGATCTGGATTCCACCCCCGCACGTCCTGGAGCAGCTGGTGTAGTTGCTCCAAGGACTCCAGCCGCCATCTTGCCTCAGTAGGTTGGCAGTCAGTGTGATACAGAAGCCTTTGAAGCAGTGCTGAGGAAGATGCAATGTTCATAACGGAGAATAAAACATTCTGGGCACCTGTAAACGGCGACTGCGGGAATCTCACATGGCCAATTCCGCACGGCGTCCCGTCCAGAGGTGGACCCTTCTTGGCTCTGCAGAAAAAAGGATGGTTGTAGTCGCTGCACCAAAGCTGCTGGCAAGGATGCGTGTTGATATACTGACAAGAACATCAGACAGACCAGCCTGGATCAAAACCTTTCTCGTAAAGAGAACAACTCAAGTGCTCCTAATATACAAGTCAAAATGGAGGGTTGAGAACAACAACAAAAACACCTAAGATGACAACTGGAAGCAAACAATTGCAATACCAAGCATAAGTGTACAACTAGAAGCTACCCTCCACTGCCTGACTCCCAACAAACACAAATAGTTCTGCAGTCAATGAAAAATTGAAGTTCAACTCTGAGGATTCACTCAATTATACTGAGCTACTGAACGCCAAGGCAATCCATTAATGAATAAAGGATTGGCAGGACTTCAAATATACTTTCCACAAGAAGAAAAACAACAAGATATACTTAAGTGGTGACTTGGCAAACATTCAGCCTGTAAAAACAGCTATATGGCGACAATGGTATGAGATAAATATTAAAACCTACAGCTCTACAGGTTCCGTATCCTGGACCAAAGTCAAAGATGCACTGCTGCTCCATGGAGTACTCGAATCCCGGCAAAAGTGGCGGTGTCGCCCAGTCGTGGCTGAACGGGTCATCGCGAAGACAGTCGTATGTGCTAGGTGGGGAAACAAACACTGGTAAGAGACAGATAGTGGATAGGAATTGTCCAGAAAGATGTTTGGCATTGAACAGACTGTTAGCAGTGAGTTTGTTGTAGTGTCATTTTAGTATTTTCTTACTGTAGGTACTTGTGCAGCTCGCTCCAACTGCATCGGGACCAGTGGTAGCGGTAAAAGGTGGCTTCAACTTGCGGTGACATGATGCTTCCAAGAGACACGTCGTCATCACACTCGTTAGCCTCACCATCGTGCTCCATTCCCAACCTGATCGGGGAAACGTGGCAAACTCGAACACGGGCACTGACCACACCACTTGTTTACGCATTTGCGTGTTTGTGCGCCTCACACGTGTCCGATTTCGTGGGCGGCGACGAAGGCTGATGAGAAACCGTCTTCAAAGACCAGAGCGCAACTCTGGTGCATCAGACACATTCCTGTGACTGGAGCGTAGCCTACACAGAAAACTACTATTACTGAAATGTTATCAGTTTTCCTATGTTCTTAGATGTTGTAGTCATTGAGGGTCAAGCTGGTTGGTACAGCAGCAGCCTGACGCCGGTGTTGTTACCATGCATGCCGGTGGGTCCAAACTCTCGTCTGGTCAAGTAGACCAGGTGGTCGTGCTGCTGATTGGGATTCTGATCCATATGCTGGATGTAGGACCACCCACAAACATTCTCCAGGCTCTTCTGGGCATGCCCCACTGAGATTAGATCTTGGGACTGAAGGAAAATACCATAAGTGACTCGGTAGATTATATATTACACATTTTTGGTGGTACCTTGGATGCAGACAACATGATGATTTGGACCACAACAACATTGATGTTGGCACCCAGGGATTGGTCTTGATAGATCTCGTTAACCTGTAACACATCAGTCAAAGAAAGAGATAGGCAAGAACTTGATTGGAAAACTGGTCATTTGAGAGGAGATTATTGCATTTGGACTCAAAGATTGTGGAACTTTGGTCTTGCTTGGAAAGAGAAGTGAAGGACTTACAAATGACTTGGTTATACATGACTTAGATGGGCTCACTTACGATGTTCATCAAGGTAAGAAGATATTTCTGGACGTGTTCTTGTCCGTGGAAAAGCAGGACGGAATAATCAACAGCAAGCAGGACCTGCAGATGAAGATTGCTATGATTGGCTGCCGAGGATAACACAACATTCTTTACCTCTATGTTGAACATATCAGCCTCTTCTATGTATCTCCGCCGCCGCCGCTGTTGCTGCCCGCCTGAAGAAGACTTGGACCACAACAGATCCGATGAAGCTAAAAGAGGTTCTAAAGACATCACAACAATCTTTAAAAAAATCTATACTCATGTCATCTTGGGAATGTATGAGTTCTTCTGACCTCGCTGGAAGTCAGCAGTTTGATTGACTGGATGTTGCTTTGGCTTGATGATAGCTGAAGACGGATAGACAATATGTCGCCTCCCTCCATCGGCCATGTCTTCATCCTGCCCTCCTTGTTCCCAGCGATGCAACGGCTCGATAAAAAACTCCCCATCGCTTATTCGGATCATCCCGGCCTGGAGACAAATACGACTTATTAAATGTTTATATCATTGTTTACCGGACAAAGATCTACCGAGAAGGCTTAGTGAATATTTATTGAGAATTGACTGAGGATTTATTGAAGAATTCCAGAAGATCAACTAAGGTGGTACTGTTGATCCTCAGGAGCTCGTGTCTCTGGGCATGCTACACTAAAGAGGATTTCCTGAATTTCTATTCAAATTCCAGTCTCGAACCAATCTACATTGGATGGAAATGGAATGATGAAGGATTGTAGTTAATTAAGACCAGAACAGAAAAAGCAGGAGGAAGTTTGCAAATCCCATTTCAAAATAAAAGGCACGTTCAGTTCAATTCTGAAAAGTCCTGCTGTGCAAGTATTTGTGCAGCTCATTCCTTTCAACAGGGTTCATCTTTCCGCCACATCTGGATCTCATCACTGCTGAACCCGGAGCAGTCGTATGTTGAAAAAGTCTCAGCGCACACCGCCACTGTGGCTTGTGTGCACGTGGCTGCTGCTTTTTACGGCCTTTGCCTTCTGTTGCTCTCTCTCTCTCTCTTCATTCTCTCTCTTCACTCTCGCTCAAGTCACTTTCGACTATCGCCCATTTTTTCCTCTCCATTGTTTACCAACGTTAAATAAGGTCAGGACTGTATATTATAGTTTTTGCATGTTCCTGACCATGCAAAAAGCTATACTAATACAATACAGCTCAATTAACTTTGATTTATTGATACAATGGCAACCTCACTTTAACTTTATGAAAATTGCTCTGAAGAGGTATTCTAGCTTTTTCTGTACCCAGAATGAATGAATGAATGAAACATTTGTTGCTATCAATGAAGTAACCAGACTTCATTTTTAACAGTCTTTTAAAAAGGTCCCCCTGAAACAAAAACTATGAAGTACTCATTACAGTTAATATTATCTCCAGTTACTGTGAGTCAATTTGACTGAAAATAGGTCCATGATAGGTTGTACTGCTATCAAAATACATTGGTTTCATGTTATATTTTTGCTTTCACTTTATACATGTGGAAAATCACTGGTTTGATAATTGTAGCCTGCATCTTCAGAAACCTGGACTTTCAGTTCTCAATTTCATACCTGCTCTACCACATTGAATTGGCAAGGTTTGTGTTTTTTAAGCTGTTCTATTGTGAAGGCTTTTACTCAAAATGCAGTTGATATTCCATTCCAGATACAGAGATTGTAAAATTGTTAGATTCCTATCGGTTACACAGGTTTAGTGGACATTTTGCCATCTAGTAGAGGATCATTTCATCATTCAACCAGTGACTATATCTCACTGTCTTCGATAAAAGACCATTTTTTTTGTCAATAATAAATAGATTTTGACAAGTGGCACCCACCAGTCCATCACAGTTGCTAAGGGCAACGGCTGCGTCAACCATGTTGGACACGCCGCCCGTGTAGAAGCAAGCGGCGTCTCCGATCGGCTCCAATCGCTTACGTCCCGACTCTTCCCACCACTCCATGGTGGCGTGCGGGGCCACCAGGCGGCGGTTGGCGCGTAAGCGCAGGTGCAGCTCCCGCCCAAAAAGCGTCACATTGTAGAAAATCTCTGACTCTGTGTCCCATTTGGCAGCATCCCTCCACGACTTCTCATCCCATGGTGCATGTCTTTTGCCACGGGCAACCTTCGCCGTCAGGAAATTGCCCTGAGCGTCGGTTCTGACTGGTCGAATCACGCTGAACTCTGACAATTGCTCATGGAGGGAATCTGAGAAATACAATGAATGACCCCTTTAAATAAATGAGGACTTTTCAATGGAAAGTGTACACTTCAATTGAATTGAGTTGGAAATTCAATCCCCTAACAGAAAAACCAATGAAAATGGAAAAACACATTCCAACCCTCGGTTAATCAGTGATGACTTTTTGGCTTTTTTTTTTTTTTTTTGGATGCCAATCCTCATTGATAACTTTTCCAGCTGTCACAGACAGACTTTCCAGCACATGATTTAGAGCATGGAAACTTGTTGGAACACTATAAAGACTCCATCTTGTTTCTTATTAGAGTAGATCACAGAAGCCACTGGAATGTGATGCGACTATTATTTATGATGTCTTTGGTTGTTGTTATGTCTGCTTAAACTACAGAGATGGAAATTTTTGATTCCCTAAGCCCCGGTCAATATTTCTTCCATCAAGTCACTCCAAGTCTTTGCTTGATTGCAACCTGAACTACAACTCATTTCAATAGTTTAAAGTGTTAGATAAGGTTCAACAAAAGTCAATGATAAAGTAAACCTCCACCATCTTGTCAGTTTTTTCAAGTACAGGCAGGCTAAAATCACAAGACGTCATCTCCATAACACATTTTTACAGCATTAGATAACTAGCATAATCATCATACATGAATGAATGAGGTAAGTCCAAAGTATTTTAACTGTAAACATAGTATTTGGTTATAAACATATGATCTGTATACAGCACAGGAGTATTTTCAGTATGTTGTACTTGTACTCTCTGTTTACATGCAAGTTCAATCAATAATAGTATTTGTTGAAGATTGCTGATTGTGGAATTTGTAGTTACCTGTGCTGTGGCTTCTGATGGGAGAAACGTGCACAAATATAATAAACACTGCACACACTAACAAGTCCATATCTTCATGTCTTCACGTGTTCACGTCTTCATGTGCTCATATCTTCATGTCTTGCTGAGCCGGCGAATGACTCTTGTTGCGTGTGCGTGCTCACATGCAAGCCGACAAGTCCTCCGGACTCTTAAGCTCCACCCACACGGCTTTTGGGTGCGTGTGTGTTGCTGCCGCCACAGACTCAAAGTTGGCCAAAAAGAAAACAGTAACGTGATAAAATAACAACTTTGTGCACATGGATTCTCCAGCGCACCCAATTAGAGCAGTTCAGGCTGGGTGATGTCATCGGTCGCCACGGCCTCCGTGGGGAGGAGGAAGAGAATGAAGAATGGGGGATGGAGGAAGAGAAAAAAAACTGCAAGAAGAACTGGATGACAAGTAGACGCTGGTATTTCAAGGTCTTGATCGGAGAATAGTATCACGATGAGGGCGAGGGACGTCGCGATTCCGCGATCCATTCGACGAAAGACGAGACTCTGGCGTAAACTCCGGGTCGCTCGGGACGACCACAACCGATCCCGAAAGACGTGACACCTGTCGGCGACCAATCGAGCGGAGTGGTGATTACCAATACTTGCTGTGATAAGAAAAGTTGAACAAAAACAGACCAATCAAAGTCCAGCGTCCTTCAATCTCGCACATGAGTGGACCTCCAGAGTCACCCTGTTTGCAAAAGTCAACAAATAAACCTCGCTTTCTCCTCTTGATGTTCCATCTAGCGGTTGAATGGTGATCACCTGACACGAATCGATTCCGCCCTCTCTAATGCCCGCACACAACATGCTAGAAGTGATAGTGTACTCGGGCAAATTATGTTGGCACGAAGCCCGGTCTACCAGGGGAACCTTGGCTTCCTGCAGGACATCCGGAAGGAAACCTGAGCAACTCAAACATAGACAGACGTTTAGATAAACAAATACTGAATCTGAAAAATAACTGAACAGATGAATCAATATCACAATGACTGACCTTCCTCTGTCTGTTGTCCCCATCCAGTGATCCAACATTTTCTTCCGGCTGGAAACTCCTGACCATTTTTGGACAAACACACTGGCTGGATCAGGTCTGTACAAGCACCCCCCCAAACACACACACACAGTGGTTGTATATGTGCATGTGGATTATTCACTTTTGAGAAGAGAAATTTTACTTCCGCATGACTTCCACAACAAGAAGTCCACTTGTATAGTCCACTGTATACTAACTTACCACAGTTACAGATGTAGGTAATCTAGGAGCTCTACAAATATATAATTAAACATCCCTACCCTAGAACGGAAAATCTACTTCCATCGTACCATGACATGAAGTCAACCATCTGATGATTTTTACCAGATGAGCAAGTCTAGTTCCTCAGAAAAGAGCACGAGATCCAGTTCCTTACATCTACCACAAGACATGAGATCTACTTGTGTAAAGTTGATATACCAGTGAAGTTTGCAGCTGTACTGAGATGCATCAGGGCGATATCTGCCTCTTTAGTGATCCGATTGTAGCGCGGGTTCATGAACACCTCATCGATTTGGAACGAGTGCATGTCATCGACTTGGGTCTGAGCATGAAGACCCAACTTGGCCCACCACCTGTTCAGGGCATGGTCCTTCCTGTCAAACCAAGCCATAGGGGCGTGTCATTATAAAAGTCAATGAATGAAAACGTTTCAATTCCTGAAATGTGTCAATCCTCGGCTGTTGGGGTCTCACCCATACACGCAGTGGGCGGCAGTCAGTAACCAACGTTGACCGATCAATGTTGCGCCGCACACGTGCCGTCCATTCCAATGCAGTGATACCATCCATGGCCACGCCCCTTTTGCGGCATCTGATCCGCCTACCACTCTGACCTCTTCTGTTTTCAAATAGAACAGATGCTATGAATCATTTTGGGAGAAATTGAGTGGAATGGATCATGGAAACTCCAAGGAGTTGGTATTTCCTCTTTCAAATTATTATAATTGGTTCAAATGCTGTAGCTGTATCTTAACTGATAGCATCGTTAGGTTAATGCAATTTTCGATTGGAGCCGTTTTTTTGGTCTTACCGTCTTGAATTTTCGATTTGTCTCTGGTGTCATTAGCAACCAAACGAACACCGCATGCTGGAGCATAAACACAGAAAAATATAATGTGTTGAGTTCAGTTCTGAAACATGAACATGACTGACACTTACGCTGGTTGTCACAGTGGAGGGATATCACGTGTTCACCAATACAACCGTGACTGAAAAACAACGATCAATTTACTCTCAGGACCAGTCCCGGCTCACCTGTGTACATCCTGATAACTGTTCATGTATTCAAGAAGAAAAATATCTCTACATTTTCTTTACCTGACACTTGCTTCTAGACTTCCATTACTAGTGACACTGACACTAGCAAAGGGTGAATCTCCTGCCAGGGCCGGCATAAGAGTGGCGTCTCCAGACCTGAATGAACAAAGACAATGAACTACATATAAGGCCCTACAATTAGTCTACTTTTCTTCCAGAAACAGACAAATTGTTCTTCCAGGTTGTGTCATCGGTCTGACAAATCTATCCGTCTCCCAGCTGGTCAGGTGTTACATGTTCTAAGTTTCTACATGTATGGCAAGAAGGTCTTATAGTTGTAGTCCAACTTTATTCCAGATTCTGAAGTAGTCTACCTGTATCCCAGGTACTGACAGGTGAAGCGAGACAGTAGCGAGTTCCAGGTATCTGCACACACAGTGAACCAAGAGGAGCCAATCTGAAACTGGAGACGACTGGAAGTGTTCACCTGCAACACAACTGGAGCCACACATCTAAAGCTAAATGCAAAGTACTTGGTACTCTAGGAGCATTACCAATTGTTTTTCACATAACTTGGGCTGTCCTCACCACAGTAAGCTTCATCTGAAGCGTCACTACAATCAATTTTCCCATCGCACTGCTGATTTTTGTGGATACAACTGCTTATCCGACACTGGAACTGGTCTACTCCACATGACACTGGATTTGACAAGCAAGCATAGACTGTCATTTTCAACTGAGTTCCTCATTCAGTTCAGGTTACCTCACCTGGAGATCCCAAGCCAATCCCAGAAGTAAAGTTTGCTTTGAACCCTCGTCCGTGACCTGATTTGTCTGTGAAAAACCAGACTGTCATCTGATTGGTCGTTGAAAAAAAGTCATATTTCGGTCCAACGCTGCCAGTGAGAACGGCTGCAAGAAGCAAGTTCAGATCAAATATTTAGTTATGGTTACACATTAAGATAGCCAATATCCTGGACTGATGATCACTCAATTGCCCAAGACTGTGTTTACATTTTGTGTCCCGGCAAATATCAACTCACCCATCAAGGTAGAGTTTGGCCCCACTCCATCACGCACCTCTACAAGGTCATAATTCTCTTCAACATCCAAATCCAAGAAGTGGAGTTGGATGTTTTGACCTGGGAAGGCATGAAGTGTCCACATACCTGTGGAAACAAAGGGTTATGGATACCTTCAATGAATGCATTGCTAATCATTCACTCATTCCCTTCAAGTGATTCACAACACAACCCCGGGTTTCTTACAGCGAGCTCTGTTCCCATAAGAATGTGGGTAATTTGGCGAGTTAAAGGTGGAGTTTGGCTCCCACAAGTCAAAAGGACCTCCGCAGTCAGCTGACCATTCATAGAAGAGAGTGGACAGTAAGTTAGATTTCACATGGTCAAACTATGATCTTGTGGAGGGCACGCCTAGTTCACCTGGTATGGTGGGTACAGGAGTTGGAGTCGGCACCAAGGTGGGTTCAGGAGGAGCAGGGCCACAGGGCGCTGATGTCAATGTTATGTCATCCAATGCGATGTCATTCCTTATTCCACCTCTCTTCAGAGCTTCAAACACAACCTGCATGCAATGAAGTTGAGTCAAAGAACATGTTTAACATAGAAAGCAGATTCTAAGCATTTGAGTCACCAGCGTTTTTGTCGTGAAGTTGAGGAGCACTTGTCCATAGTTCCAATTGTCACCATAGTTACCGTCCTTCCGGAACACCACGTCCACATCTGGAGATGAACCAAGTAGGAACACTTGAAGAGCATGAACGTCTTCTCCAAACATGTGATACCTTCACATAGACCAAAAACACACATTCTCTGAATTCCCATAAGATATGGTAACAATTTTCCTGAGAAATTCTGTTGTTTACCAAAAGCGCAGACACCTGGGCTGGGAACTTGGAATCAAAGGTAGGCTGTGGATCCTGAAACTTTTCATCCATTGACCAGGACTCTGAGGCGTAATCAAGTAGAAACCTGTGTGAGCAAACACATTTGATTAGCAACCTACACTATGGTTAGATCGAATTACCAACCAAAACAAATACAGCAAAGGCATAATGTCAATATAGAAATGGCCTCTATGCTAAACCAAATGTCGACCAACCTGATACATTCCCAAATGTGTGATCTGCACTTGGACCACTGAGCGGCGGAAAAGTGGCACCTCTGTTCCAAAGCCAGTCACCATCGTCATCATGTTCCTGCCTCCAGAAGCAAAGGCCTGACTCGAAAGTGCATGATATCTTATCTGAATCTGAAACAACGACAACATCACTAATATCAAAAAACACACACACAACTCCAGTCATGGCAGGTCCTGGGGGAGCAGGAATCTTACCCGAAAGTTCCGACAGGTCGCCGGCACTGAATGTAGCATTGAATCCTGACATCACTTCAAAATTGTCTGAGAAAAACTCAATGGTGGAATGGTTGGACAGCAGCCACATAGTTTTGGGATAGGTGGGGCCCGAGAGCTCCGCTGTAATCGAAGAAACGATGATGCTTATTCAGTACAAGTGCTCAATCTTGATCAAGACCTGTTCTGGGTCCTTAAATGAACTGAACAAGAATGTTATCCCATAACAGAACTTGATCCAAAATGTTCTCCAGGGCTGGATCTGGAGCCAGAAATAGGATCTAAAACAAAACTGCACTTTGGAATTTATTAAAATCTGAGGCCCATCTCAGATCCTATTCAGGACCTGTTCTAGACTGATTCCAGATCTGTTATATGAAGGTTTTCAACACCAAACACAGATTTTGATAAGGAGCTTTTGTTGGATCCAGGAATTGAACCAAGACAGATCAAGGACCTGCCCCAAGACCTAATGTAGGATCTGAATCAGTACTTCATTAATAATCTAATCCCACATCTTAACTAGGACCTTTGTGCATTGGTGTGCTCTCTTCTAACCTGCCATCATTTTCTCGTCACCGACTCCTTCGTAAAGTCTTACAATGTCGACATACTCTCGGCTTTCGAACCAATGGAAATGGACTTCAACAGACAGACCTTTTTGGACCCTGAGAGCAAAGACAAAAACATTTCAAGTGAACCTTTAATGATGTTTGGTCAATAACCAATTGTGATTACATAGTGTCACGTAGTACTACAAGTTTTTGGAACCTAATTATCCATCGACAGAAGCTGCTGTTTCCAGCTGAAGCAAACCACCCCTTTGGCCCAAGTAGCAAAAACTGTCCATCACAGTTTGTTGCTGCAGAAAGAGAGGAATGTGAATATTGCGGCCACAAACAAACAACTGTTGAGCCAGTAAAGCACAGACCACAGCGAGCGGCATCTTCGTCAGAAGCATCAGAGCAGTCTTCCATGCCGTCACATAGGCGGTCCATGTGGACACAAGTGGAAGAATCATAGCAGGAGGTGTAGTAAGGTGGACATGCAACTGGATGCACACCGACAAAGAGAAAGACATAAGATGAGGATGTGAAAACCTAGGCGTGCACGCAATAAAATGTCTTCCTCACTTGTGATGGCCGTCGGCATCTCAGTTGGCATCTCAGTTGTGGTTGGTATTGCCTCTTGGTGATTCTCTGTCCAAAGTCTTATTAGGCTGGTGAACTATGACCTCACGTCAGTTTTGAACTCACCCATGATATGAATGCTGTCTCGGTCGACGACCAATCCCCCGCCTTGCTCCAAACCTGCCTTCAACTCCCGTTCCACCTCTTGGTTGTCCACCAGCTGTGTAAACCACAGGTCAAAGGTCACCAGCACGCTGCCCTGACTGAGGGGGAGGATTGTGGCAATGATAAATTATTACAAGTTCAACAATTTTGAAAACGCCAAGTGATACATGTGTCAGTGATGGAATATTTTGAAGGGACGTACTCACTCAAATCTGATGACATCACACGACATGAAGCTCCGGCCCAGCCCACCGTGACGAAATGCATCACGTACCTGTCGCCCAATCACAAGTCAGCCAAACGTCCCCGACAGCGTCTCGCTTCGCTCTCACCAGTTGCTGGACGTCGAAGGCCAGGGATTTGAAGGCAACACTGCTGTGGTTGCGTAGATCTTGGGTGAATTCTGCTCCCTGCCTGATCACCATTTCACCCCACATTTGCACCACCTCCGTCACGTCGTCCTCTAAGAGACGCGTCTTTGATTAACATTGCCCGGCCGATGGACGGCAAAGAACCGTCTTTGAAATTTCGGAGGATCTCACCTGGTGGTTGGGTGTCCGCCCACATCAGTGTCATGAAGGCAGCGCAGCATAGCAGCAGCAGTGTGCACAGCCCCACCAGCAGGATGTTAAACGTAGAACAACCACTACGCATTGGCATTCTAAACAAACAAAAACCAAGTCCTGTTAGCAAAACTTTCTATCGTGGTAGAAGAAGAACGCGGTGAAACTTGACTTGACTTTCAGTTTTTCAGATTTACATTACATTCAGATTTCTGTAACTTAGTTAGCCTTCATTTAATCTTTCACTCTACTTTTTGCATGATTAGAATGACACAATGCTGTTTTTGATAATTCCTTATTTATATTTTAATATTTAGTGTAAGTTTGAACTCAAAAGCAAGCCATTCAACTCTGTTATACATATTTCAAATAAATAATTTTCCCCTTACATATAAAATACATTATAATATAAATATCAAATACTAATTTCAGTATTGATCTGTAAGCTATCAAGCTTTTTATAGTTTATCCAATTCTTAAAGGACATCTAAAAGCACAAAACAGACAAATAAATTCACATATTCATTTCACATTTAACTGATTAAACATTTTAACCAATAAATAAGTCAATATAGGAATATGTGATTTAAAAAATGAATGTGTTAAACCATGACTTACCTGTCAATTATTTTTCTACCAAACGTCTCAAACCTGAAAAAGGATTTGTAAACAATACTAACCAGGCTACTGCACACACTACTGCAATTTATCTTTTTGAAATGCCCCTCCCTACGCGTGTGAAAGAGTCCAGGGGTCGTAAAAATGTCACATCATTGCTGCCTTATTGTTATTAATGCCATAGAAAAGTACAAGAGGACAACGTGAGCAAACAGGCGGCGTGCTATCAGTAAGCCTGACTTCTTACAATCTGATACTTATTGGATTATATATTTTATTTCCTCTAATGACATTTAAAAGACTAAATCCATGTTTATTGGTGCACCACATCTACTTGCAATATACTACAGCAACAATATCAAAACGTTTTAGAATAGTTCTTTCAAAAGATTTTTTGTTATGCATTCTTACTTTATTAGTATTTGCGTTACAGTTGTGTTGTAGTAATAGTAGAGAAATACTTTTTAAAGTGATTATTGTTGAGGAGTTGTATGGTTAGGTAATTTCTGTGTATTATTTTTGTTTACTTGCAATTGTGTTTGTAGTACAATTCTGTAGTTGGAGGTAAGTACTTGTGGTAGTAGTAGTTTTGTAGTTCACCAGGTGACTTTAGAATTGAATTATTATTCCTTTTTTGTTTAGTAGTTGTGTCGTTTAATATGTGTAAAATTCACTTCAACTTATCCACACTTTCCAAGGTACTGTAAAGTATTGCTTGTATTAGTAATAGTAATGATACACTATGAGAACAGATGCTACTCAAAATAATGCGGAGCAGCAACGCATACAAACACAATGCAACTGTAGAACAACATAAAATTCCTCCTTTTTTTTTAAACAACAACAAAATATAGTACAGCAGAATTTGGCTCTATACATGCTAATAATGCCACACAAAATTGTAGTTGCGTATCAGTGACGGCTTAGCCAGATTGTGTACATTAATGAGACTTTTAAATACGCAATACAGGAGATTGTAGATCCCCTGTAAATCTTCCTCCCTTAACAGTATTCTTTATCATTTGTAAAGTGAGCATATTTGGCTTTATTGTATTTATTTAGCTTATATTTTGGGTCACTGAACAAAAAAATAAGGGTATTTACGGTCCCAGTACCCTTTTATGGCATATTTGTGGTCATTGATGAAAAGTAAAAGATGTTAGTTGTAGGTCATTAGATGAGAGCATCACGAGAGTTGGTAAATGTTCTTCATCTTTGTCATCTGTATGGACTCCTCATCTTCCTCACCGTTGTCTGAATTGGTCAAAACACAATCAATAATTGCATTGACATTTCGTGACATGTCAAAAACAATGCAGTATGTAGTTGTGTTCACCTGGCTCCTCCCCCTTATACGAGTCTCCCCCCACACCATCCTCTTCTTCACTTTCTTCGTGTTCGCCGCGCTCGTCGATGTTTTTGTAGATTGGCTTGAGTGACAGAAAGCAATTCGTTTTGTTTTTGTTTTTTTGGCCTGCCAAACAATCGGCAATTGAGACTCACTTGCTGGCTCCGCCCCCCTTTGCCAACCGAGGGGAAGAGTCGTTCGATCAACTGACAAATTGTCTTGAATGTCGGCCTGTCAGTCGGCTCCAAACTCCAACACGACGTCATCAGCTGATACCTGAAAAACCGATCTGTCGGTTAGCCTAAATAACAAAGCTCTGTCAATGGATTCGATTAACGGCTTGGTGGCCTCACATTTGCGGCGGAGCAAAGTCTGGTCGCTCCATATGGCAACCATCTTTGATCATCTTATAGAATTTAGTATCTACGGCGACGTTGGGGTACGGACTCTTCCCTGAGGAAAGATAGACAGATGTCACCTGAAGTCATGTGATGAAAGTATTGCCATAGTTACCAAGGGAGAAGATTTCCCACAGCAGGACACCGTAGGACCAAACATCACTCTGCACTGTGTAAAGGCATTGGAAGATGCTTTCAGGAGACATCCACTTGACGGGCAAGCGTGCCTACCAAAGCACAGCAAATTAAAGCCATAAATGTCAAAATAAAAGACCTCAGGAAGTGTATTGTCACGATCAGGAAAAAAAACAGAACAAGATTTGTCTAATAACAATACAAGACAATGGAAAGTATGAGTGGAAATGTTGTTGTGTATTTGCTGCACTTTTAAAGTATATAGTGGTCATGTAGTTGTTTTGGAGTAGAAATATAGTGCTTGTCTTGTGTCCACTGACATTTCCTTGTACGATGTAGCTGTCGTCATTGCGTATGTCTCTGGCCAAACCAAAGTCGCAGATTTTGGCAATGTGGCTGTCACTCAACAACACGTTCCTCGCCGCCACATCTCTGTGGATACACTGACAAACGCAAACACATGTCACTTTACCACGTTTAATATTTTGCAAATGATGCCCTTGTGTTTGTGGATTGTTACGTTTCGTGTTGATAGGAAGTCCAAACCTTGAGCCACCTGGTATGAAAATCTCATCAGGTCATTCATTGCCAAACACTCACTTTGCTGCGAACCTGAGGAAGGGATGGTTAGGGTTAATATGTGTATACCATAGATGCCTTTTCATGCAACGGATGGGTAATGGGCTACCTGAGGGGGAAAGCATGGGATGCATTTCCTGATATTCCGAACAACACGAGATCCCGCTGTCACTACGATACAAACATTGGCTTATGTCAAATGCGATTGTGACATCTCTGCATCTTGGCAAAATAGAAAGCAGAGTTTTCTTTCTGACCTCCTGAGTCTAATGTTCAAATATTTGATATCATGTTCTGCCAGGTCCAGACTCAAAATAGCCGCCGCCAAATGGTGGGCGTGCGTCCGCAGAAAGTTGAGCAGGTCTCCGTGGAAACAGTATTCGGTGATCATCAACATGGGCCCTGTAAATTCAGGCAGGATTAGGCTAGACTAGCTCAATTCAAGATAAGTTCCAATAAGTTCATTCATTCATTTTCTGAACTGCATCACCTGTGATCAAACCCTCGACCCCTAGAATTGCGAGACCGACTCCCTAACCAATCGCCCTCCGATATGTTTAAATAAGGTAAATGACCTCCTTGAGTACAGGCTCCCAGCAGGTTGACGATGTTGTCGTGGTAACCAAGATAACTGAGAATCTTCAGCTCACACATCAGAGCCTCATGCTCTTCGGAGTGAGCACTCGCTGCAGAAAAGATAGAATTCTTTTAAAACCCATAGTAGTTAGTGTAGTTGTCATGGTGTGGCCTTTTTACGTTTCAGCATTTTGACTGCAACCCGTGTTTCATCCTGACTTCCCAGTCCATACGCCGTGGCCTCCACGACTTTCCCGAATGCCCCCGAACCCAACACGCCTCCTGAGGGGGAGGTAAACGAGTCAAACGTCAGGGCCAGGTCAGGCAGGGGTCAGTGATAGACTGACCGAGGTCAAATGTTACCTAGACGCAGCTTGTCCCGGGGAAACTCCCACTTGAGGTTGTTGTAAGGCAGTAGGCCAGGGTCTATGAAGGTGTAGTTGTTTCCATGAAAGCTTTCAATGATCTTCCAACGAATTTCGTATTTGGGTTGCTGCAAACAGACAATATGCACGAGGAAAGAAAATGAGAAAGAGGCGGTGAGACGAAGAAATTATGTTTGTATTTGCTTCTGTCTGTCGATGGCCTACAAACCCGTCTGATCCGGAAAATGAGGGCGATAACGAGTAGTAGGAGCATGGCCGCTCCCACTGAGGCGGCTAGCATAGGCGCAGTCCACAGGCTTCTAGCAGCTGAACCTGCTGAACTTGGACATATGAACAGGTCTTTCTTTCAAAGCTTCCGGGAGAGAAAAACACTTAAAGGTGCTATAAAATGGGACAGCAGTTGACAGCATAATAACTAAAACAGATTTAGAGAGGTTTGTTTAAGCGCTCACGCAGGAAGAAGACATCCCGCGAGCGTCCCACGCTGTTCACCGACACACACTCGATGGTGATGTCTTCGGCCAAAGTCTCCGGGACGGCCAAGTAATTCTTCAGCCCTTCCTGAGAGGTGACATTCTCAAGTCTGGAGATCGAGACGTCGCCACACCTGCGCCAATCAATTGAAGAACCGTGTGGACAGACTTTTTTTTAACCACGGCGACCCATCCCCCTTGCCTTGAACATACGTGTCGACAAGACCACTGCATTGTGACCACGAAACATTGGGTATGGGGAAACCCCAACTGGTGCAGGTCAGAGTACCGTTCTCCAAAGTGATGACACCCCTGGGGGCGCCTGGGTTGTGCAAAAAAAAACGGTCATCACATTGCTGTCGTCGAGGATGGAGAAGATAAAGGTCTCTTACGAAGAACTTTCAGGTCAAAGTTGAAGGAACCCCTGACTCTGGCATTGGTGTAGCGTAGCGTGTAAAGACCTTTCTCCTCGTCACGCACTCGGTGCAAAGCCAGGCTCGCTTGACATCTGCAAATGGAAGCTTATTAATGACAACATTGTATGACTACCACCTAGTAGTATGTAAGCGAGGAATCTAATTTGTTTTTTCTTTTGAACTCCATTTTCAGAAACCTTTCATCATGCTGACCTGTAGCTATCTGTCTGACAGTTCCACGTCTTCGCCGAGACTCGTTGAGGTGACATCCATTCGAGGCTGCTGATTGGCGGGTAAGTTTCCAAAAGCACACTCAACATAACGTCTCCACCTTCGAGCACATCAACCGTACTATTCCTGATAACATCTTGAACCCCTATTGGATTCACACTAACATTAACCAGCATCATCCAGTCGTCTGTTGCATGGCTGCCGTTTAGCTGTTGAAATTCCTCACTTCCACTGGCACTCACGTTAGCCTCACTTTGAGCGCCAGTATGGCGTTGCATAAAAGCAGTCACAAAGGGAGCGTCTGTCGGAGAGAACCCGCATTGATTGTCAGAGTACAGTCTTCTTTGACCTGACACGAATCCTTACCAATGACACGCAGCGTAGCTGTTGCTGTGGCTCTGCCAGCCTTGTTTCTCGCTGTACACGTGTATCGTCCACTGTGTTGCGGACCAACGCTGGCGATGCTCAGGGTGCTGTTCTTGTAAAACCCATTGCTATATTGAGAAGTGTCCGTCATATTTGGAGCCTGGGGGGTAGCCGTTAGACTGTCTATCAAAGGTCAAAGAGCACCAAAAGACAGCAAATTTGCAATCTCACCTCAATGTCAGGGTATGTCCAGAAGATGGTTAAGACCATGGAAGGGTTACTGGTTACACATGTTACTGCAAAGCTTTCTCCCATTGTGCGTAAAATATGACGCCGATTTACCAATACTTGAGGTCGACTCAGTCCTGAAGATACACATACAGAAAGTATCGAGAAAAATTACTGAGTCGGGCTATTTAGTGAAAAGACAGAAGTGAGAGCCGGTGAGATGAGTTCCACCCTTTCAGAAAATGTACTTGTTGGTGCTAATTATTGTAAGTCTGACTGACAGAAAATTGCGCTGTAACTTGTTGAAGATAGGTCATGGAATGACAGACAGAAAGAGAAAAAGCTGTGAGTCCAGACAAAGTCCTTACTTGGCATGACCTTCAGGTCTAGAGGGCTAGAGGTGGCCACTGTATCGTTTTTCTGTGCGGTGCAGACATAGCGTCCGTTGAACTTCCTGTCCACTTTGTGTATGATGACTCCCGTGCGAGGATCCACGCTGACATTCATGCCCGGGGGTAAACGAAGACCGGGCCTCTCATTCCGGTCCTCAACCAATTGGAGTGTCAGGTTAGTGAAAGAAGGGTCGGTCAGTAGACATCGGAATAGAAAGTCGTCACCCTCACTGACGCTGGGGGTCTTGCGTGGCGAAACGAAAACCACGGATGTGCCTGAAGAATGACGGACACCAAAGGTGACGTGAGCTCAAGTTTGAATAACGGATCAAGTTGGATGACTTACCTTTAATGTAGAGGTGCACCGTGGCATGAAGGTGGTTCAGGGTGCTGTTGGCGTACGCACACTTGTATGTTCCCGTGTGTCTGGGCTCCGCTTTCAAAATCTCCAATGTGCCACCTCGTACATCCGATGCTTGCTTGATCGCCGTACTGGACCAAGTCAACGTCGCATTGCCATGACAGCTGAGACGGAAATTAGAGCCAGCGGTCAAAACCGCCTCGGACCTGTTCTGCATTGGCTCTGAGTTCAGACAAATGGATGGTGGAGGAATTTCTGGAAGGAAGACGTACAGGTCAAACATATGCTGGATGACTAGGAATGGTTCATTACAATGTCAATTTGCCTTAGTTTAGCCTGTTCCTCTGATTGCCCAATGATTTCACCAGTTCCAACCTTTTTTTCCCCATTTAAGCCTTGTTCCTGGGTTGTATGTTGTTTTGGGTACCAAAGCCAATCCACCACCTATATTAAGACTGGCCTTTACAGTATATAAATCTTATTGTATACCTTAAGTCCATTTGGGAGATTACTTTGAGACCAAGGAAGAGATTTTGTTGATTTGACGGTTGAGTTTCGCAAGATGGTGAGAAAAACAGAAGTGAAATTTTTGACTTTAACGTCTGTCAGCAGTTTGGAAGGAACGTGCGTGTGAGTGTGTCTGGAAATATTAAAAGAGGAAGAAAAGTGCCTTCTTCATCAGGATCAAGAATGTCGGTCAAAATGGTTCAATTGTCAACACTCATTTTAACAATTGATCAGGAAATACATATTTTTGCACACTTGCCCCATATCAATCTAGCGCACTGCACTGATTTAAAGCATGTAGCTCCACCCACTCAATCCTTGGACTGTCTGTGCATCATGGAATCATATTTATATATATGTATATATGTGTGTATATGCATATGTGTATGTATACATGCGTGTGTATATGCATGTGTATGTATACATGTGTGTGTATGTATATATGTGTGTGTATATATGTATGTGTTTGTGTATATGTATATATATACACATATATATCCACAATATATATGCATATATATACTTATACAATATGTATATGTGTGTAAATTTATATATATGTATAACAAATAGTAAACTAAGATGAAGTTGTCAAAAAACATTGTTTAACATTGCTTTAACATGAATTCATCTTTCCACTTAATAATAATAGCCAGACATGGCTACTTCTGTTTACTACAATGTATAAATAATCTCAAGGATTAAAATTGCTTTTACCTTCTGCTGAGATGATAGACATCAGGAGCAAAGACAATAAAAACATCTTGATCTTCTACTGACTGACGAATACTAAGAACCCTCTTAACTTCCTGATAGGCACTCGCTGGCTCAGCCCACCCAACAACAACTTGGCCAAGATCTCTCATCCCTTTCCTACCGGCCGGGGTCTCACTCATCCAGTAGCACAAGCGTACGTTCCGTACAAAGGAACAAAACAACAACAACAAGTAGCTGGTATGTCAAAAGTTTTTAATTCCTATTAAGGATAATAACAAATTGATATGAAAATATATAATAGGTGTATGATAACACGTTAACGTCATCAATGTTACAAATGTACTGGTATTGAATGTAGCAGAAGATTCTTACATGCAGCTTTCCTCCTCCCTTTCACTTGTCGATGTCCCCTCCTGTGTAGCCAGGGACTCCTCAGCTCTGAATAGGAGTAAGGCCATTATTATTAAAATAGTGACATTCATTATTTTACTATTTATGTCATTTAAGTATCACAATATATCATCACACCCCCCTATAGTCATTAATCATCAAAGTACCTGATTGAGTCCAGCGCAGTGCCGCCACCGCTGCTGTTTCTTGTCGTCACGTTGACGGGAAGAATATACTCGCCATGAGAAGGTCCCGCCTCCTCCGGTCCCGCCGCCAACAGGTGAACTGTCGCCTCAGAAGCGGGACTACTCGTACCTAAGAACCACAACATGCTGTAAGACGCCAGCTGTAGAAATTTGCCCGATGGAGTTTCACCATTCGTGTCGCTGGCCGAACTGCCAGGCGTGGACATCGATTGGGATTGGACGACAGCCGGATGGTGACTTGACAAGAAGCTATCATTCAGCCTGGCGTACGTCTTGGGTAAAAGAAGTGGACCCCCGTGAGACACTTTCAAGAGACATTGTGGACGTGTAGGGGGGTCTTTACTTTTCTGTATTCGTCTGGCAACATAGCGTCCAGGGACACCACCAAGGACGAAAACAATGGCCTGGAAACGGGATCTTCGTTCCAACATGCCTGCATCACATCGTAACTGAACACACATCAAACATGTCATTTAGAAGAAGACAAAACAAGTGTTTTCAATACATTAATGGTATCGTCTGATACCATTCATCATCATTTCACGTCATGCATGTTTTTTTTTTTTTGGTCATACATGGCTGAGTTGGCATGTAGTGGTCGTGTCAATCGATGGCCTCTCTTCATTGCAGCATAGAACTGATGATTCATGGGGATATCCGAGTATGGACTTTCCCCTGCGGAAAATTCAAAATGAAAAACCGATGTTGCGTCACAGTGTGTGGTAATGTAGTTGATCATTTTACCCAAAGAGAAGATCTCCCAAAGAAGAACTCCATAGGACCAAACATCGCTTCGGGAGGAGTAAACACTTTGGAAAATACTCTCTGGGGACATCCACTTAAGCGGCACCAATGCCTATTGGAGGAGAAACAAAATGTCTGACACGTCTTTTGCCACATTCTCATTCTGTCTTCTGTCACACTGACTTGTCCTCGGGCCACGTAGTCCTCATCTTTGAGAAGATCTCGAGCCAGGCCGAAGTCGCCCACCTTCACCAGCCCCTCCTCACACACCAGAACGTTGCGAGCTGCCAAGTCTCTGTGGACGCACTGCAAACCGTGGAACATTCAGACTTCATGCCAATCACTAGATTACCGCACATTCTGTTGACTTGTGTGAGCATACGTTACGCGAAGACAAGAAATTCATGGCGTGGGCGACCTGGAAGGAGAAGCTGAGAAGGTCGCTGACCTCCAGCATGGGAGAGTTGGTCAGGAGGGGCAACAATGCCTCCTCTTTGCCTGTAAATGAACATCATGGAGTAGGTCAATACTGGAGCCGGAGCCGCCTGTCCCAGACAACTATGGAGCCATTCTAAATTGGTGGCCTGCCAATCGCAGAGCACAAGGAGATAAACATTCATTCACAATGAGACTCGGCAGGTTTACTTTTCTGTCTCACCTGACTCGGCATTGTTCTTGCTTGTAATGGCTCCCGCATCCTGCTTGCTCATGTGCATGTAACCTCCATCTGCCTCTCTGCATGCACACATACTTGCTGTGTATTCATGCATTTTCACTTTTCTCCCATGTTTGGGGTACATAAGTACAATTTGTGTTTCAATATGCACATGGGTTTCACCTGTATGTGTAGTATTGACTTCATAGTCATAGTGTTCAATTGTGTATCCATTTTTGATGGTGTCTGTCCATTTACCTCTTTGCATTGACATTGCCGTCCCCAAAGGTTTGTTTGTGGCGTCGCAGGTAGTTGGCCAAGTCTCCATGGCAGCAGTACTCGGTGATAATATAAACAGGACCTCCTGACGTGCAGGCTCCCAGCAGGTTGACAATGTTGACATGAGGACCCAGATGGCACAAAATCTTCAATTCGGACAACAATGATTGACTCGTCTTGCTGTTGGCTGAACATAAACATTCAGAAGAGAAATAGACACAGTGACATACATACACATTGGTAAACAAGATGTAGTACCTATACATACAAAGAAAAAAAAGCAAAGTAGTACACACATTTGGGCATTTTTACGGCAGCTCTGGTGGTGCCCTGGTCTTGAAGCAGACCAGAAACGTTGGCTTCCACCACTTGACCGAAAGCTCCTGAACCCAACACCTCGCCTACAGGCAAAAAAAAACTGTGTATAGTAGTTGCTCTTGGGCTGAGTACTAATACTGTACAAAATAGAAATTCCATTACCTAGTGCTACATTGTCTCTTGGGATTTCCCAGGCTGTATCGTAGGGGAGTTCAGCAGGGTCCAGGTAGGTATAGTCCAGGCCATCGGGACTCACAGAACCAATGAGCTTCCAGCGGACTTCATAGCGAGGTTTCTGAAGGATGACAGATCCTGTACTGCACTTCCGAGTAATGCAAGAGTACTACAACTGACTTTTCTCCACAGGATGATGAGTATGACCAGGAAGACAATGGCGATGATGACTAAAACCAGAACCAGCACCAACATGGCCACCTGAGACAAGAGAGCTAGAAAAAAAAGCACTTCTTTAACAGGATTCATGATAGGTTAGTGTTTCATCATTTTCTATCCCAAATCATTCCTCCATCATCCACTCATTATCATCACACCAGTCATCCAACTGTCCCCCCCATTATACAACTCATGATTAATCGTCCAAATACCATCAATCCAACCATCACTTCATCATGCATTTTTCCATTCATTATTTATAATTTATCGTCCACCCAATCATCCATCTGCTTACAAGTGGTCACCAGTCTGAGGTCCCTGGCACGCCGCCCTGCAGAGTTTGAAGCCTCACATCGAACTGCAGTCAATTTCGTTAAGGTTTCCAGCTTCAGGACACTGTGCACCTGCCAGGACGAGGGCTAATGCTGTCATTGTCCTCAAGGGCGATAAAGTCAATGGTTACCTGGGATAAGCCACTTCCCCCCATGACAGTGGTGTTCTCCTGAATAACCACGCCCACCGACTCCGCCAATTGCCTGGTCCAGGTGCCTGTCCCATTAGTGCACCTGCACACAAATGCAAAATGTCCTGTGAATAACATCGCAAAATTGCCAGTCTGGTGGTTTTGGATTATGCTAAACAAAACAAGGCTCCTCTTACCCATGTGCAGTGTGACAAGTGAACCAAGTAATAGAAGGAGGCGGAGCTCCTTCACTGATGCACATAACGCCTTGAGAACTGTTTTCCGTTAGCGAGGTGATCCTAGCGGGTGCTGTACACACACAGTACTTTGTTGTAAATTCAATCAATAATACTTTTGCCTCTCTTACCTTTAACTTGCAGGTAGAGGACAACCTTCTCCTGATCATCTTCGTTGTACACTCTGGCCATGTAACTTCCTGACTGCTCCAAGCGGACCCTCGGCAAGGTCAGTGTACTGATGTATCTACCCATATCAACTTGTTAGGAGTTCATTTAACATTGTTGTTAGCATTGGGGTTTATCATACCTGCCAGGCGCCACACGCGTGGTCAACATAGTGGTTGTCCCTGTGGGAACAATAACACTCCGGTTGTCTTTGAGCCACTCAACGGCGGGTGGGGGATAGGCATCTACCGCTACTCTCAGCACCACTGTGTGGCCAACCAACGAAGTAACGTTGTTTTCATGCGTTGCAAGTGCGGAAATGTAGCCACGGTCTGCAGAATCCACACAAGTGTGTGAGTTTGTCTGTACGTGTGTGACTTTGTGTCAACGTGCTTACCAAGTATGTTCACTGTGATGTTTTTTTCCACCCGCCGTCCTTGTTGTGTTTCCTGCACTGCGCACACGTACACACCTGCAGGAAGCATCCCTGACGTCTCAACAATGGAAATCATTGGAGTCGCCACTAATTACCGGCGGCAGGACGTACCAGAGTCTGCCAGCGTCACTGATGAGATGTTCACAAATGAACGGATTCGATTGGGCAGAAATTCTGTGAGTGGCTCAAATTCCTCAATGGAAAACAAGAAAAGATCTTGCTAAAAATAGTCTGAACAGTCAGACCTTAAAAACCTAATTTTTGGAAGAATCCAAAAGAAATCAGATATGACTAAACTGAACCATTGAGTTACCTCTTTGCGAGGGAAGTTCCAGGAGAAGAAGACAATGTCAGTGTCTTTAACAGTGCAGTTGATGATGAGCTCTTGTCCACGTATCAAAACACTGCTGGTGGTCGTCAATTCTACATCCATCTCCTTGGCGACTGGAAAAGACATTAGACCAAATATTGAGATCGAAAGGTAAGACCCAGAGAGAATGGTTACCTGAAAGGAGGGTGACAAAACTCACCAACAATACTGAAGACATAGTAAACCTGCGACTGCCTTGTCTCCGAACCGTTGGAAGCCACGCACATATAAGACGAATCATTCAGTCTTCCCGTGAAGCCATGGGCCGGTTCGTACTTAAGTCCGGATGTCAGAGTGTCATCCCCACGTTCGTACAGGCTGACATTCAGCAGAGGGTTAGACACCACACATGGGATAGTGTCCTCCTCCTTGTCCTTCATCACTACGCCTGGACCCACCGGGACAAACCACTCATCTGGACCTGAAGCGGTTTTAAAATGTCATGAAACACTGGGATATCTCTCCGGCAAGGATCGAAATTTCACCTTGGCCAGGTATGAATATGTCCATCTCTCTGATCTGCTCGGACGCTGACTCCTCACAAGCGTATCTCCCTGAATTCCTCCATGTGACATTAAATAGCTGCAGGACGCTACGGGATCCCTGCTGCTCCACGACAACATTGCTACCTTCAGAGTCCTGCCAAGGCAAATGCCATGACACCTCGCTCCAACCAGAACACACCTGAAAGACAGATAAGCCATAGCAAAAATCTGAGAGAGATCAAGACAGCAAAACCTGAAAGAATGACCTATACCATCAGACATCTGATGAAAAGGACACAGAACTCAAGACAATCAAGGAGAAGGGAAGCACAAGACACCAGAGAGACAGACAGAAGACATTCCAGACCCCCTCAAGGGAAATCAAGAGACACCCAGGTAGAAGATACCAAAGAAACAGACTGTTCATGGAGAAAGAGGCATGTAAAGTTTTACTGACCACACTAAAGTTTGAGCCAGACTGGAGCAGAATCTGAGATGCCAGTGGAGTAAGTTCCAGACTAACAACTCCCCGTGGAAGAATCAGGAGGACACCTATGGACATGCACCCATCGTATTAAATCCTTTCAGCCAGATCAGACATTTTTTGTTGCGTTATTACTTACCCAACAGGAAATGCAGCAGTGCCAGACTGCCTATTTGACCTCTGTTGCACACCAGCATGACTCCAGATTCTGCCCAATCACACCACATACATATTTTCTTACTGGACTGTCCAATAGTTACGTTTGAAACGTTTCCCTTGTTTGTCTTTGTACTCACCAGTAGACATCAGCTGGCCATAATGACTTGGTTGAGGATGAGATGGTGCAAAAAAAAGGATGAACCAGTACAAATGTAGACCGTCAACAGTGTTCCAAAGCGAAAAAATGTTCATGGAAAGATGTCACCAAAGAAATGCGAAGGACCGTGTGGAAAATAGGAGGGGCGGAGTCATATTTTGCCAAGTCAACACGTGTCTGCTAAAAGCATCAACAAACTTTCTGGGCCATTCTTTTGCCGCAAGATCTATTTCTAAAGGCTGTTCTATTCAAAATACTTTGGTCATGATCAAAAGACTAAACTCCTCAAGAAAATAACAAGTCCAATTCAAAAAATAAGTATTCTTCAAACCTTTTTCCTTCCTCGTCCCCGTTTTCTTCTCTTATTTTTTTTTTTCTTTCTTGCTACTTTTTCTTCCCGCTACTGGATGACTGGAAAGAAAGTGAGTCACTCTGAAAAGGCGAGGAGGGGAAAGAGAGAGGGGCAAATGGGAGAGAGGTAGAGAGACGGACAGAGAGAAAGAGCGTCTGTTTTCAATCTGCATCTCTGCCAACCCCGACAGGAAGTCAATTGAGGTCCAACATACACATACGCACGCGCACATCCACACACTGAGCAATAAAAGTGTGGAAAGTTTTTGGGGAATTCTTCATAAACTTAGACATCAACTGTAGTCCATTTATATGATATATTTACAATGTCCACATTGCATTGCATTGCATTGCCACTGGAACATGGTACTACTTTCATGTTTACATTTAGGACATAGCAAATCTTCTTCAATAAGTGATGACAAATTAGGCCCATTAGTGAAAAGTTGTGAATAACTTGGGTAAATTGTAGCTATGTAGCTAGTATTTGTATATGTATTTGTATTTGTATATGTATATGTATATGTATATGTATATGTATATGTATATGTATGTGTATATTTATATCTATGTGTATATGTATATGTATATGTACATGTACAAATATATACAAGTACATGTACATGCACATAGACAAATATATACAAGTATATGTACATGTATATATACAAATATATACAAATACATGTACATGTCACTAATTGACATACACACAGTACCTCATTATTGTTATTGGTTTGAGTACAATTTTTTAAAATTTATTTTGAAATAGCATGGAGTACTGTTTATTATTATTTGTATTATGCACATATCCACATGCATATAGTAGTTTATTTGTACACGTTTCAAAGCATACTTGCGGGATGATGCCACCAACTGAAACTGGTTATGTGAAGAAAAGAAAAAAAAAATCAAAGTGACTGAGCAGGTTGGACCATATCTAGCAGTCACATGAGCTCACTTGTCCTACCCATGTCCAAACGGAGAAACACATATGTCACGGAAGAAAAAATAATAGAAGACAGGAATACCAAAAAGCAAAGGACAGAAGTGAAAAAACACAGACGACAGAAGGGCAACCGATAGGACAATTTCAGAAGAGACACAGTAAGAACCAGTCTGACAATCATTTCTGTAGCAGATCATTCACACGGTCTGTTTGCTAAGGATCTTTTATTCCAATACTTATTGAGCAAATGTCCCTCATCATTGATGTAATATCTCTGTTGCTGATCACTCATTTTTAATCCTACCAAGTTTTTTTCCACTCTAGATGACGACACCCCTACCTGTCCCCAAGCCAAGAGCTCGCTACACAAGGGACAGTCGTGGTTCTACCTCCTTGCCGGATGGGAAGTAAGTCTTTACACACACGTATCCAAGCATTTCCCAGTTGACTGAAGAAATAGCAAAAGATTGAGACTCAAATTAGTTTTCTTTCACTAATTTTAGTAGAATTAGAGAAGCAGCGAGCACTATTCCTGTGGCCCTATACTCTATTTACGAATGCTTCTACATGTGAAATTTTCAGGCTACAAAATCCTGTGATATGCAAATAACTGCCAATTTACAAACACAAGATTTCAGACTATCATGCTGACACATTTTTTCTTGTTTTTCAGAAATCTGACTGCTTTGACGGGATTTCAGTTAAACGCAGGTACATACACACCCACACACATGGAACTTTTCTTCATTGACAAAAGAGTCAACTAAATGAGATCAATTCAACGACTCCACACAAAACTAGTTTCAAACTTGTTTGTCACGTCACTATAACACACCAACACACCCTCACACACACACTCACACACACACACATGATTCACTCATAAATCTTCTGTGCATCCATCCAATTATTAAGCCATGTCAATGTCTCTTCTCCATCAGATGAAGTCACCAGATCACAAGACGATGTTCCACACGACTCTACCTCCCGCCCACTCCCGTTATCCCCACCCTCCATACAAAGCATGGTTAGAAACATAGCTAACCACATTCCAAATTTAGCAGGTGCTGCTGGCAGCATTATTAACCCTGCTCCTACGCCAAGTCCCTCCGCTCCAGCACCCATTAACTTAGGCGCCATCATTAGTCCCGTATCAAACATACCCAACTTGGCGGATATGCTTAATATGGTGGCTAACTCCTCATCCCAATCTGTCAGAAGCGTACCTCCTTTGACTTCAGCTGGTAAATAAGTCAATCATTTCTAACTGGAGGTCATCACGTTAGTCATTCTTGTTTTTCCTCTGGTCCAGATCTCGTTGCCGTGGACTCGAGAGTGCCGGTAGAAGACCGTGCTGAGCCAGCAGGACCAGGTAATGCAAGAAACATTTGATGAGATTATCTAGGTTTAACATGGAAAATATCTTTAAATTGAGGAGGGATGACTTGATTTCCTTCTTCTACTTTGCACACCAAATCCACAGAAGAAGAGGAAGAGGATGCCTACATCACTGTGTTGGAAAATTGGGACGATGACGCCGATTCGGATTCCTCCAATGAGGAGGAAATTTATCAAAATTGGCCAGGTTCCTCCATGCCTAATGGACCAATGAGACGAGACCAAATAGACAACCTACCAAACAACATTGTGTACGTAGTCGCCGCAAAACTCTGTCCTATACTTAATACTTTGCCCTGTACTACACTTGGAATTACACTTATGTAAAAACTAGTGCTAAAATTACACAAAAATTTGGTGCTAGAGCAAATACAATAGTTGGCATGCGACTGAGTATACGACTAATGGGGGATAACTAACTGGCAATACTCCTAATAATACAATTAGCTTTATTCTACACTTGGTTCTTCACTAATACTGTTTTGTTTGCTCGGTCAATTCCAGTCGTTCCCCAAGTCTGGCACCACTTCGGCCACCTCTGCCAATTCCCTTGCCCGTTAGCCAATCAGCAAAGGATAGGAAGCCTGCCAATCAAAAGATGCCAAGGTACTCAATGTGTTTTTCTAGACAACACACAGGTTGTGTTTGTTATGTTGTCAATGTTATTGCTGTTCTTATTGTTGAGTTTGTCATTGCTTCAGTGCTTGTTGTTGTTGTTTATGCCTCTCCTAAACTTTTATCGTGGTGGTTGTTTTTAATTGTCATTCTTGTCATTTCTTCTTATTGTGTTTGTTTGTTGGGCATATGACATTGAAGTGTGGCAACCATCCGAGTGTCAAGAAAGAAAGGAAAGCGCACCCCAGTTGGCCCACAAAGTGCGGTGGCCCGAGCGAGCTGGTTGGATGTCTGGAAGGGTTTCAGGTAGACATTGTTTCATATCTCTATAGAGATGGAAGGAGTGACTCACTGACTGTCATTCACATTTGATCATTGATTCTTTAGACACAATGTCTATTGGGCCACTCTGGATGGACAATTGATGTCTCTCTGGAAAAAACGGACAGTAAGTGTGTGCTCCAATGTGAGTGTCTTTGTTTGTGGGAGTCATGTGTGTTTCATTCTGAATCAGGACCAGTTCAGTGAGGTTCTCTTCCACGTGTCCAGCATCACAAATATCAAGAAACTTGAGAGAGGCAGATTCTCCATCTACTTCAAAAAGAAACATTATGACTTCTTGGCTCACAGTGATGGTCCGATACAACAACAAAAATACACACTTTTCCTTAGAATACATGCTCAACTGTCAAAAAACAGGGTTTGAACCAATTAGTTGACTAGTTAAGTACGTTGGCTAATGGCTAAATCCCCTGCGTTTTCTT